>NC_083573.1:57057045-57657045 GCF_027579695.1 Neoarius graeffei
TGTTGTTGCACTTACCATCTATTAAATTGCAGTCATTCACTTTTAAAGCTGGTAATGATGTAGTCGCGCCAGAGTATAAAAGGGTATTTCTGATTAACTGAAACAAAGATAAAGGGATCACTCTGCAAACCTTATTGAAATCCCTATAGGAACACCATATATTATATTTCTCTACAAAAGCTGAGAAACACAAAAAATTACCATTAATATCTAATAAATCTTTCACAAATATAACACCTCTTTCCATACCAGTCCTTTCTAAATATTGATTTGTTACCAGTTGTGATCACTCTGTTATTCCAGAGAGAAGACCCATGAGGAGAGAAATTATGGTTGAATATCATCTCATCTCATTATCTTATAGCCACTTTATCCTGTTCTAAAGGGTCGCAGGCAAGCTGGAGTCTATCCCAGCTGACTAAGGGTGAAAGGCGGGGTACACCCTGGACAAGTCACCAGGTCATCGCATTAAGTCAAGTCAAGTCAAGTCAACTTTATTGTCAAATATGCTATACATGCTCGACATACAGCACAGATGAAATTTCAGTCCTCTCTGACCCACGGTGCAAACAGGCAATGCAATAAATAAAAACAGAATAATTGAAAAAAACAAACAACAATATAAACAGTATAAACACTCTAGATAGGAACTAGACATAGACTAAACACCCAGACAAACAATATAAACAGTATAAATAAACAGTATAAACACTAGATAAAACAAGACATAGACTAAACACTCAGACAATATAAACAGTATAAACACTAGATAAGAACTACACACAGACTAAACACTCAAACAGACAATATAAACAGTATAAACACTCTAGATATGAACTAGACGTAGATGAAACACTCATACACACACTCATACACACACATAAATTGGTTCAAATAACCAAACAGTCAAGGGCAATTGAGGTATAGCAGGTAAACATGAAATAAGCAGTATAAACAAACTAGCAGCTGTTAAGATGAGGTAGTGCGGAATAGTGCAAATGAGCGAGGTAAAGTGAGATGTGCGGTCCCTGAGTTCAGTGTGTTAATGAACGATGAGATGTATGTGTGTGTGTGTGTTGGGGGGGAAACTGTGAGGATGACATGTCAGATGCTGAAGGGGGGAGTGCGAGCAGAATCTGTGGCAGAGGGCAGAACAGGGAGGGAGTTGAGCCTCCTGACTGCCTGGTGAAAGAAACTGTCACCATTTTCAAAATTTTTAACGAATTGGGACCTTTTAATATCATGAGTTTTATTTTTCCATAAGAACTGAAAAATGATTGAGTTAGCTTTCTTTATATTTTTGGGAGATATATACATAGAATGACAAGGATAAATAAATTTGGAAATACCTTCAGCTTTAGTCAGCAGGTTTCTTCCAAAAATAGTCAAGTCCCTAGCTAACCAACGGCTAAGACTTTTTTCATATCTAATAATTGACTTGAAATATTAACATTTTCTCTTCTATACCCCTCCAAAACTGTTAGTATAGCTGAAATTCACAATGACAGTCGGTTGTTGGGCATTTGGATGTACAAATAATCAAGATAGATAGATAGATAGATAGATAGATACCCAGATGTCATTTTACAAATTTCCTAAAGATCCTGAATGCTGGAATAAATGGATATTGACTATTAAAAAGTGTGGTATCAGTCTGATAACAGTAGCCTACATGGGAAACCTCAGTGTAGAGTAAATCTGCAGCACACACTTTATATCTGGTTAGTATTTAATCTTAGTCAAATTAAATCATCAGTTTTTCTTGTGATAAAGTCAGAGACCCAAAGTATACACAGAGATCTACAGGCTGATATCCTGGAAAGCTGTTAACACATGTGATAGAATATGAGCGATATTAGAAGCATTATATGTCAAGTCAAGTTTATTTCTATAGCACTTTTATTATTATTATTATTATTTTTTTTTTTTTGTGTGTGTGTACATGACTACATATGTATATTATCAGTTTAGCAATTATGTAAATGATATGTGAGCAGAAAAGTCCGGGGCATGGGGGATTAGGATGAGTCCCACTGGGAGGGAGTGGAGGAAGAGACAAGGGAGGGAGAAGCAGACTTCGGGCAAACTGACGCACCCCCCCCCCCCCCCCCCCCCCAAGAGAAAAAATAAATAAATAAATAAAATGGGGGGGGGGGGGGTGGCACGGTGGTGTAGTGGTTAGCGCTGTTGCCTCACAGCAAGAAGGTCCAGGTTCGAGCCCCGTGGCCGGTGAGGGCCTTTCTGTGTAGAGTTTGCATGTTCTCCCCATGTCCGCGTGGGTTTCCTCCGGGTGCTCCGGTTTCCCCCACAGTCCAAAGACATGCAGGTTAGGTTCACTGGTGACTCTAAATTGACCGTAGGTGTGAATGTGAGTGTGAATGGTTGTCTGTGTCTATGTGTCGGCCCTGTGATGACCTGGCGACTTGTCCAGGGTGTACCCCGCCTTTCGCCCGTAGTCAGCTGGGATAGGCTCCAGCTTGCCTGTGACCCTGTAGAAGGATAAAGCAGCTAGAGATAATGAGATGAGAAAATGGAGGGGGGGTAAGATTACTTCCTCTGACCACTCCAAGCCCCAGTGCATCAGAGGTACAAGCCGAACCCTAGCAGGAGGAGAGGACAGGAAAGGGCCGCCGCAGAGCCCCCCAGACCCACCCCCACCTTTCCTATAAATTGAGATTGTGATTTTTCTAAGATGTGATGCATTAAAAGAAGTGAGGCGCAAGCTGATTCAGGCCTTTTTACAGGCCACTCTACAGAGCGCCCCACCTCGGCCCTTACTTACTGGAGGTGTTTGTGTTATTGAGTGGGAATGTACCTTCCGAGTCAGCTAATGTGGAGCGTTAAAAAGTGAGACACGCAGAGTGGAGGCAGCCCGGTCCATTCCAGGGGAGGATGGGGTCCGCAGCAGAGGCAATGGGGGAGAGGCCCCACCATGGCCCCACCATGGCCAGAACCCCCCACACAAGTCAACCAGCCCCCGACCCCTGGAAGCCAGAGCAGTACAGAGGAGAGACTGATGTTATGTTGTGTTTTTGATGAGGGGCGCGGGGGGGGATAGATAAACAATGGAAAAAGGGGGGTGGGGGTGGGCGGGGGGCAGGGGGGTTTGGGGGGAGGGGGGTGGGTCTCATCCTGTCTCAGGCAGAGAGGGCCAGCAGAGCAGTTACAACTGTAAGAAATTGGAAAGTGATGACCAGGTTAGGTTGTTATTAGATGGGATATTAGAGGTTTCTAATGATATGTGGTCCAGTAACAAGTTTTTCCAGGCAGATATGTGAATTTTGTTCTTTGATTTCCAGTTCATGAGGATAGTTTTCTTGGCGACAGCTAGCGCAACCAATAGGATGATGTTGTTAAAGTGATTCAAGGTGGATACAGTGGTATCTCCAAGTAAACAGAGCGATGGAGAGGTTGGGATGCAGCAGCCAAAGAAAGTGGAAAGTAGATCTGTTACCTTCTCCCAAAATTGTTTGATGGGGGTACAGTGCCAGAGTGCGTGAATATAGGTGTTCGGGCAGTTTTGAGTACAGTGAGGGCAAATGTCTGTGGAAAAACCCATGCAAAACAATTTGTGGCACGTGAGATGAGTCCTGTGGATAATCTTATATTGTATTAATTGTAGGTTGGTATTTTTGGTCATGAGAAAGGTATTTTTGCAGACTTGAGTCCAGAAATTGGCATCAGTAGAGATAGAGAGATCTGAATCCCATTTGGCAGATGGTAAGCTCATACTGGTATCAGTTTGTATCAATAACTTATAAATTTTGGATAATAGCTTTTTTGAAGAAGATATATTAATAAAATTTGAGATGGGTGTAGTGAGTTCTAAATTGGGTGTTGAGGTATTCATTGTGGATGTGATTGTTGATTTGATCTGTAGGTATTGTAGAAAGTGCTTGTTGGTGATGCCGAATTTCTGGACCAAGTCCACAAATGTGGAAAATTTGCTGTTCGTAAACAAGTGCTGTAGGTGTGTAATGCCTTTATCTTTCCAGGTGCAGAAATTAAGTGTTCGTTTGTTGCAAATTAAATCTGGGTTATTCCAAATCGGGGTGAGCTTTGAGAGTGAGTGCTTTGTGTTAGTGATGTTGTGGAATTTCCACCAGGCTGTCAGACCCGAACAGATGGTAGGGGCTTTGAAACAGGGGTGTTTTTTGATTGTTGGAGTAAGGAATGGCAGATCTGAAATCAGAAGGTCATTGCAAATTGTCTGTTCTAAGTCCAGCCAGATAGTATCGGATTGGTTATGATGGGTCCATCTGTGCACATATTGGAGATGATTTGCCAGACTATATAGAATGAAATTTGGTGCTTCTAATCCTCCTAGGGACTTGGGTTTTTGAAGGGTTGCTAGTTTAATTCTGGGTGTCTTGTTTTTTCAATAGAATTTTGTGATTGCTGAATCTAGAGATTTAAACCAGGATGTGGGTGGTTGTATTGGGATCATTGAAAAGAGGTAATTAACTTTGGGTAGAATTATCATTTTGATAGCAGATATACGGCCCATGATGGAGAGTGGAAAGTTTGTCCAGCGTTGCAAATCATCCTGAATTGTTTTTAGAAGGGGGGATTTAGAGTCACCAGTTAACCTAACCTGCATGCCTTTGGACTGTGGGGGAAACCGGAGCATCCGGAGGAAACCCACGCGGACACGGGGAGAACATGCAAACTCCTCACAGAAAGGCCCTCGCCAGCCACGGGGCTCGAACCCAGGACCTTCTTGCTGTGAGGCGACAGCGCTAACCACTACACCACCGTGCCGCCCATATATCAGTAATATCACTTGCAAAATATCTGCACACTCATACTGTCATTCTGTGCACACTGTTACTTATATTTATACTTATTTAAATTTACTATTCATCTTTGCACTAGGCGGCATGGTGGTGTAGTGGTTAGCGCTGTCGCCTCACAGCAAGAAGGTCCGGGTTCGAGCCCCGCGGCCGACGAGGGCCTTTCTGTGCGGAGTTTGCATGTTCTCCCCGTGTCCGCGTGGGTTTCCTCCGGGTGCTCCGGTTTCCCCCACAGTCCAAAGACATGCAGGTTAGGTTAACTGGTGACTCTAAATTGACCGTAGGTGTGAATGGTTGTCTGTGTCTATGTGTCAGCCCTGTGATGACCTGGCGACTTGTCCAGGGTGTACCCCGCCTTTCGCCCGTAGTCAGCTGGGATAGGCTCCAGCTTGCCTGCGACCCTGTAGAACAGGATAAAGCGGCTAGAGATGATGAGATGGGAGATGAGATCTTTGCACTATGCACCATATTGCACCAAAAGGGAAATCCTTTCTGTGATAAACAGCTAAAATCCAGATTCATTTATCAGTAATATCACTTGTGAAATATCTGCATGCTCATACAGTCATTCTGTATACTTATTTAACTATTCCATACTTGACTTACCTGGATTACTTTGCACTATGTACCTATTTTGTTGTTGTTTGTGTATACGCTTTTTTGGGGGGGACTTTTTTCACCTTTATTATTGGATAGGACAGTGTAGAGACAGGAAATGAGTGGGAGAGAAAGAGACGGGGAGAGATCAGGATATGACCTCGGGCCAGAATCGAACCCGGGTTCCTGGATTTATGGTATGGCGCCTTATCCACCTGAGCCACGACACATACGCTTTTTTATCTGTTTTGTACTATGAGAGCTAAGTGAACCCGAGTCAAATTCCTCGTATGTGTCCACATACCTGGCAATAAAAGTGTTTGTGATTCTTATTTCTGATTCTGATTTCTGATTCTAAAAACTTCATCCATTTTACGAGTGAACTGACGGAAAACGAAGCGCCGGGTTTGTGTCAGAAGCGCTGAAGGACTTTTTGTTGACGTTATTAGGTCTAATATAAACCACCAGGGTTTGCTAGATTAGGTGGGTCACGTGACTGAATAAGCTGTATAAAGCGCAGGCTGCTGGAGTGAGTTCAGTGTTCGGGGTTGTTGAGCTTCTGTAGTGAAGTGAGGACCAGGTAGGCGGCGGCTGTGCAAACAAAAAAGGAGTACAAAATGGCTAACCGAACCTCCGTAGCGTCCCGCCAGTCATCTTCCTATACAAGGCTGTTCGGTAGTGACCGCAACGCGTCTGCGCGCTCCAGCTACTCGAGCCGCCAGTACTGTGTTCCAGCGCGCGCTTCCCGGATCTCCTTCAGCGCCTTTTCCGCTCCGCCGTCCGTCATCGCGAGCAAGAGTGCGCGCGTGCGGAGCGCTAACTTTCCCCGACTCGCATCCGGTACCGTGGACTTCGCCACGTGTGAGGCGATCAACACCGAGTTCAGAGTGAACCGTACGAACGAGAAAGCCGAGATGCAGCAGCTGAACGACCGCTTCGCCAGCTACATAGAGAAGGTGCGCTACCTGGAGCAGCAGAACAAGCTGCTGAGCAGCGAGCTGACCCAACTCCGCGGCAAAGGCACCTCCCGAGCGGCGGATCTCTATGGCGACGAGATGAGGGAGCTGCGCCGGCAGCTGGACCAGCTCACTAATGATAAGGCCAGAGTAGAAGTGGATCGAGATAATCTAGCAGAAGATATTGAGCATCTAAGAGAGAAGTATGTATGAATTTTTTTTTTTTTTTTTCCCCCACTTGATCTGTAGTTCCAGTATTGATGAACTTTCAGCACCACTACTGGTGCTACAGGGAACCCAGGCTGACTGTCTCCATAAGCTGGGCATGGAAGCTTGTAGTCCTTCAGCCACAAGCACACGTGTAGGTCATTGCCTGATCTTAGACAACTTTATTTATCCCCGAAGGGCAATTAGAAGGGTGAAGAGTGGTACATTAAAAGGGCAAGAGAATAAAATCACAAAGAATAAAAATCACAATGGGTAGGCCAAAAAAACCCCAGTGTATTATGTACAATATACAATGGCAGGTCTGTTGCCAGTAACTAAAAAAAAAAAAAAAAGGCAGTAGATAAAATCTCATCTCATTATCTCTAGCCGCTTTATCCTTCTACAGGGTCGCAGGCAAGCCGGAGCCTATCCCAGCTGACTACGGGCGAAAGGCGGGGTACACCCTGGACAAGTCGCCAGGTCATCACAGGGCTGACACATAGACACAGACAACCATTCACATTCACACCTACGGTCAATTTAGTCACCAGTTAACCTAACCTGCATGTCTTTGGACTGTGGGGGAAACCGGAGCACCCGGAGGAAACCCACGCGGACACAGGGAGAACATGCAAACTCCACACAGAAAGGCCCTCGCCGGACCCGGGGTTCGAACCCAGGACCTTCTTGCTGTGAGGCGACAGCGCTAACCACTACATCACTGTGCCGCCCCAGTAGATAAAATATGGCAAATAAATAAAATGACATGTGGATAAAATTAGTGACATGGTGATATTGTAATATTGCACACCAGGACATGTGATATTGCACTAGAGTATTGTACAGAAGACTGTTACTGCAACTGTCTTGGAGTTCAGGAGGAGAATAACACTTGGAACAAAAGTTGCTCTCCTCCTCTGGGTCTTGCAGGCCCGGGGATCTGTCTCTAATCTAGCAACATCAGCATGCTGGTCATTTGTACAGTAAGTGATAGGGCTGTAATGATGCACCCAACTCACAATTCGATTCGTATCGCGATTTTTGACCCACGATTCGATACGCCCACGATTTTTTAAAAATGTTTTTTTAAAGTAGTAAATTTGACTGAGACACTTACTTACTTTAACTATATAATAACAAATAATTCAGACCACTGCAGAGTGACTAATATGTATGCAAAAATGAACAAATGTATATCCAAAGATTTTTATTTCTCAAAATAACTGTTGAGCCGGAAGCTCTCTTTTTTTCGGTTCTGAAAGTCATTTTTCCAAATCATGTAAATCCGTTAAGATTTTTTTTTTTGGGGGGTGGCTCTCACTGTCTCACTCTCATAGGGCCAATGATTTTCTGTGATCGTGGAAAACAGATGGAAATTACAGAATTTTTATGGTGAAACATTGCTCGCGTGTCAAAATGTAACTGCCGCAGAAGGCTTCCGCCCAAGCAGACATGCCTTCAGTGTTGCCAGATATTGCTAACGTTTTCCACCCCAAGATATTTTCAAAACCAGCCAAAAAGCACCTAAACCTGCCCAATCTGGCAACACTGCATGCCTTTCCGGTCAAGTGATTGTGATTGGCTTGTGGCACACCTAGCCAGCCAATGAGCTGCTTGTTTACAGATTCGCTCCCCGCGTCGCAACCAGAATGGCGACCGCTTAAAAGAAATGAATGCTCTGCCAGTGGTGAGTGTGGACGTTGCGTGACTCGCAGAAGATTGTCGCAGGTCGGCGAAAAAACGACTTACTAATAGATATAAAAAAAGTAATTTAAGTAAGTTTAAAATGTAATTTAAATAAAAAGTAAAGTATTCATAAATTGAAGTTTGTAAGTGCCTCTGTCTTGGGGCTGAGAAGTTTGAAAGGGTGTACCGCGATTCTGCCTTGTATCGCGATACGGATCATGGCTCTGCGTATCGCGATTTCGATACGCATATCGTTACAGCCCTAGTAAGTGATGAATGGGGTTGAGTTGTGCAGGCTAAGCAAGTTGTTCCACTACATCTTCATAGAGGCACTGTCATGATGGTGCAGGTTTGAGTCCCTTGGTGACCCTTTAGTGAAGGGAATTGTCCCTGTGTACACAACATGACAGACAACGGTGCAGTTTGGGGAAAAAGAACATGTGAGTGATGGACAAGCTTTGGCTGTAGTGCATGCACCAGCACAGGTAACCCAGGCTGACTTTGTATAAGTACTGTAGACAAATCTAAAATTCTCAATTTCACACCTAAAGCTTAGGTTCTAAGCAAACAAGTGTGCTTACTGTTTTGTTGGTTATTTTAAGTGTCTTTTTAGCTATTTTTGGGTACTCCATACTCTTGTTACCTAAAATACACTTAAAATGACCAAATGTGTATGAAATGGTAAGTACACTTTCTTGCAATCTAAGCTTTTTTGAAATTTGGACAGCTTTTATATACAGTACCTGTAGAAATCAGCCTGGGTTACCTGTGCTGGTGCATGCACTAGCACAAACTTGTTTATCACTCATGTTCTCCCAAACTACCTTTTTTTTGGGGGGGGGGGTGTATGCTGTGACACATCTCCCTTCACTGAATTGTTAGGGACTTGAACCTGCTCCATTGATACTGCCACTATGCTCAGTGCGCTCCATGAAGATGTAATGTGCAAAGGCTGGAGTGTAACAACTTGCTTAGCCTGCACAACTTCAATCCCATTAATAACCTGGTGTACTGATGTTGCTAGACGTCAGTGCCTGATCTGTGTGCTTGTGGCTGAATGACAACAAATTTCCATGTCCAAAATCTAACTTTTTTTTTTTCTAGAGGAGTGGAAGTACTTAATTGCAAAGGGGGACTGAATCTGGAATGGGGCATTGCAAGCACATAACTGTTATGGTCAGCGTCACAAATGTCTGGTCTATACAGTATATTGCATGGTTAAGGCCAAGTTTACATTAGACCGTATCTGTCTCGTTTTCTTCGCGGATGCACTGTCCGTTTACATTAAAATGCCGGGAAACGGGAATCTGCCAGGGTCCACGTATTCAATCTAGATCGTGTCTGGTCCGGTGCTGTGTAAACATTGAGGATACGCTGAGCTCTAGCTGGTGTCGTCATTGGACAACGTCACTGTGACCTCCACCTTCCTGATTTGCTGGCGTTGGTCATGTGACACGACTGCTGAAAAACGGCGCGGACTTCCGCCTTGTATCACCTTTCATTAGAGTATAAAAGTATGAAAATACTGCAAATACTGCCCATTGTGTAGTTATGATTGTCTTTAGGCTTGCCATCCTTCCACTTGCAAGTGGTAAGTGATGTGCGCTGGGATCACACACAGCAGCTCAGTCCCGAATCACTGCTTGTGCACTCCACTTGCGCGCGCGCTCTGAGCTGTGCAGGGCTGGAGTGCACACCCTCCAGAGGGCACTCGCTGTTCAGGGCGGAGTGATTTGGAGCGCAGGATGCCTGCGGAGCCGAGCGTATCCGTGTATTGGTGTTGCTGTGTGCACACTAATTGTTTTTAAAAACGTTAATCTGATGATCCGCTGATACGGTCTAATGTAAACCCCACCTAAAATACATGCTGCCAAACATCATCTCATTAGTCTTGACCACCATAATTCTCAAGCTAAAGAGATGTTTGCTTGTCTAGTCATGTGTAAAGCTTGTTTTTTCTGTGCTGCTGGTCATCAGGCTTCAAGAAGAGCTGCTTCAAAGGGAAGCAGCTGAAAACAACCTCCAGAGCTTCAGACAGGTATGTATATTCTACAGAGCTCCAAATGATCACTATGGTTTATCTAACTGACCTGGATTTGTCTGTTAATTCCACTCTGGGATGGTTTGTATGATGGGGGGGCATGTGGGTAAGTGACAAGGCAAGCTGTTGTCTGAGTGGGGGCTGTTACTTGTAGCTGGGGGAAGGTGGTGTGTTTAGACAGTGGAAGAATACAAAGGGATGTGTTCAAAGCTATCTGCCACTTCCACCTGTGCCTTCATAAGTAGGCACAGGAATATTGTCCATTATTTAGTGTTATGCTTAAGTGCCTTAGAGCAGGAAACCCTTATGTTGTGCTTGGTAGCATAAACTTGAGTCTCTGGCTTGACCTAATGGCTACACTTTTGATGGATTGCATGTTCACAGGATGTCGACAATGCATCCCTGGCTCGTCTAGACTTGGAGCGCAAGGTGGAGTCCCTTCAGGAGGAGATCATTTTCCTAAAGAAGCTTCATGATGAGGTATAAACAGCTGTCTGTTCAGTTTTATGCATCACAACTGTTTCTTACATGTGACTGACTCTTATAGAGCCCTGAGTGGATCACAAGACCTGCACAGGGATTAGTAAATGGTCAAGAGGATGAAGAGTATTATTAGACTGGCTATTACAAAACGGGAAAGGGTCTGGACTAATCTGAAACATGCAGACCAAAAACATGAATCTGTATGCTAATGAACAGTCAACTAAAATATTGCATTAGTCTAAGTTAGTTGGACATCTTAAGACAATGGATACTTGTACATCTTTAATACTGAGGACCTGGATGTTGCATGTATCTCTTTAAAGACAGCTGTGCTCTAAACTTGAGAGGCACATGAAAACCCAAGCTTTGACTTGCCTGCAGGAGATGGCTGAGCTACAGATCCAGATACAAGATCAGCATGTGCAAATTGATGTGGACATGGCTAAGCCTGACCTGACCACTGCACTGCGGGATGTCCGTCTTCAGTATGAAACTCTGGCCAGCAAGAATATCCAGGAGGCTGAGGAATGGTACAAATCCAAGGTCAGTTTCTCAAGCCAGAATTCAGTTGTGCTTTTTCCTATTGAGAACTTGAATGATGAGCACCAGGTAATGTCCTATCTTCCAAAGCAGATGGAGAACATGCTGTGGCCATCATTTGTAGTCCCTGTTCTCTAAAGCTGCAGGTGCTTGCATTCCCTTTGGGTTTGAGTACAGCAGATGGAAAACTGGGTTTTATTGGATAGAGTACTGATGGCCAGTCATTAAGCAATGGATTAAGTTTTTAAATAAACCAAACCTGACATGGTCTTGATTGGTGCAAAGTTGGCCTAAAACACTGACTAGCCTAAACCCATTAGTAAGCATGATTGTGTTAAACAGTATCTTGAAGCCGGGTATGATTAACTGAAGCTTCAAAGTTTGCCCCACTATCTTGCACTGTCTCAGGAAGTAATTTGTGTGTAAATGCAATGTAAAATGGCTTTCTTGCTCCAGTTTGCAGACTTGTCAGATGCTGCTGCTCGTAACACTGAAGCCATCCGCCAGGCCAAACAGGATGCTGGTGAATATCGTCGGCAAGTGCAGAATTTAACCTGTGAGGTGGATGCACTTAAGGGCACTGTGAGTATGCATCTAATACCAATAGTTGGATGGTGTGAATGCTGCCCCCTACCCTAATCTCTTCGTTTATGGCTAGAATGAGTCTCTGGAGCGCCAAATGGGGGAACTGGAGGATAACTTTGCTATGGAGTCATCTAATTACCAGGCCACAATTGCCTGTCTGGAAGAAGAAATTCACAACATGAAGGATGAGATGGCTCGTCACTTGCGTGAGTACCAGGACTTGCTGAATGTCAAGATGGCTCTGGACATTGAGATTGCTACCTACAGGAAGCTGCTGGAGGGAGAGGAAAGCAGGTGAGCGTGTGACAATTGCTATTGTAGCTTTGGCTCCTGTCTGCCTTATTCAGAGTAGGCCTGCTACAGTTCAGAATGTTGTAAGCCCAAAATACACCCTGCCTTTTTTTTTTTTTTTTTTTAAAGCATTGCTCTATTATGGTAGTCACAGGGTTGCTAAGGATTTCTGTATACTGCTATACTGTTAACCTCTTGGTCCTTTTCTTCTACAGGATCACGACACCATTGTCTAACTTCTCCTCCTGTCTTAGTCTGAGAGGTACAGTATATGCAGTTCCCTGGCCCCACATGCAGAACTTGCTTTATCATGCTGAAAAGATTGGGTCTAATGTTCAGTCACAGATCTCCTACAGGACTGGAGTGTCAAGTGTCTTTAAGCAGGGTCATGGGTCACTTATCAGGAAGCATCTGAATTTAATAATTTGCTTATTTGACAAGTGTCCTAAAACAAGCTCTCTCTGCAGAATCTATGATGGAAACCAAACCCCTCATTGAGGGTCTGTCCAGGAAAGTGGTGATCAAGACCATAGAAACAAGAGATGGTCAGGTATGTAAAAAGCAAAGCCTTAACGTTGCAATGCAAATACCTCAAATCAGTGTGAAACTGGTCCACTTTCTACCATGTCTTCTCACAGGTGATTAATGAGGCCACTCAGCATCATGAAGACCTGGAGTGAACAGCTTTATTTTTAAAAGAATCTCACTGAGGAGCATTGTAGGGAGATGTATCAGTGGGGTATCACTTTTGGTGACACTAACCGTTTTAATGTGCCTTTTTGCAATTGTAGACAGCTATAGATGGGTGTTTCTTGAGCAGAATGGAGGGTAGGCCAGTGAAAACCGGCTTTACACGGTGTTGTTCTCCACAATTGCTAGTTTACACTGTACAAGTTGAACCACAGCAATAATCTTGGCTACACTGACTTTGTATCATTTGTCTGTTTGCAGTTTCTCCAATGTAGAAGAATAAAAAATAAAGTTAACACTGCTAAGAACTATTTTGTGGCTTGTGTTACAAAACTGGACCAGATTGACGACAGATTTATAAATCATGCTTAGAATTTCTATAGTGTGGTAAATGCAAATACTCCTCAGTAATCATGCTGCTGGAAGTGACTGCATGCAGGTTATAGATGCTCCTAACTGTAGCACATCCAAGTGCCCTAAAATTACAAATGAGCCTGCAAATAGCATTTAAATGGAAGCTAACGGACTACAAAGTGATCAATGCATGCAAATGGTTATAATGGGGTTGCTACCCTTTCATGGCACAAAGATGAGGAAAGCTGGATGAAATGTCCCAATGGCTTGTTAATCCTATCCAGTTGCACTGCATTGGCAAATTGGTCCAGTTCACTGGTGCATAGAACTATTCTGGATAACATGGTGCTAAGTCTGTTTCAGCCTTAAAATTTACCTTTATTGTGCCACAAAAGGCAAGGTTGGTAACTTTTGGTGAAACCAGCAAGAGTAAGCTAGATCTGATTTAAAAAATTTCTCCCCTCAGTGGTTACTCCAAGATGCATGGATATATTGGCAGACGACTGTTGGATGACTTCATGAAGTGTTTTTTGTAGTGCATTATTGGACTACCTCAGTCTCACATGTAAGAACATTTTTTTTAAAGATATTTTTTTGGGCTTTTTGCACCTTTACTGGATAGGACAGTGTAGAGACAGGAAGTGAGCGGGAGAGAGAGAGAGACGGGAAGTGACCTCGGGCTGGAATCGAACCCGGGTCACCCGCATTTATGGTATGGCGCCTTAACCACCTGAGCCACGACGCCCCCAAGAGAACATTTATAATGAATGTTGGTACTTAAAGCTGAACTAGCTTTAGCAATGGCTATCTGCCTAACCTTATGGAAGACTCCAGACATGTGCACATGTAGGCAGGACAGAATGACAGCATTTTTTAACATGGTTACTGGGAGGCCAAATGGTCTCCCAGTGGCCAGATTTGGTCTCCTAGTCAATGCCAAACCAGCTTCACTGGGAGACCAGATTTTAAGCCAAGTTATGTCTTATTTGGTTCAATTAATTAACCAAGTACCATGTAAGTATATATTTAACAAGGGAAACTTGGCACTGCATTAACTGTCCTTATGCTGGCTCAAACAAGAATCCGAAATGTGGCAATTTGCATCACAGAATATGCCGCATGGACTCTGGGGCCTGTGATTTGTATTGCCCAGACCAGTTGGTCTCATGGAAAATCCTTAAATGCTCTGGAATGACATGCTTGGGTGGGCTCTTCACAACCCTCTAACTGCCACTGATGGTTCTTATTTTCTTTGTCCAGAGCATTTGACTTCATTGCTGTTGATGTAAAGAGCTGCCTTTTTAAGAGCTTCTGGAATGAAATGCCTATCCAGCTTTAATGAGATTTAAGCAGTCCTCAGTCAAATTTTCCTTATCTTGACCACCCCCTGGTGGATGGTGTAATCTTTTATGAAGGATAAGTTGCTTAAGATTTTATTAGCTTGGTGAATATTTAATTCACTCCACAAATATGGGTTTATGTTTAGGATCAGAATTAATTTATTAAATTTCTATATTTGGGCTGAATGTGTAGAATCCAAGTGAGGGGATAAAAGTTTGCCTGAGTTTAAAATCATTGAATGTCCTAGCTCCCTCCTGCATATGTAGTAACTTAATCAGTTGGAGCAGACTGAGCTTTTTGTTCATTTGGATGTAAATGACCATTTCAAAGCAAAATGGAGTGCAGTAGTTTAGCTGAGGAGTCAGGATCGAATCAAGACATGAACTACTGAAGTCAAGCTATTGCTAAAGAAGCAAATGCATGCTTTAAGCTTGTAGGAGAGATTGTATTTTGGAGTTCAGGAGAAACATGAGCGTGTTGGTGAAGGCAGGTTCTCAGAGGAGGAACAGCACAGTGGTAAGTTCAGTCTCTGCAGATAGCATCTTTCATCCTGTCCAATTGTTTCTGGCAACAGTGAGCGCAGAGCTGAACACAATTTTGGCTTTGGTAAAATGTATTAATTATATTTAATGGCAGCCTGTTTCTGCCACCATAAAGACTGTGAATATTTTTTTGGTCAAATGAGAATTTGCTCATGACTCATGAGCTATTGTCATGATTTTGGGGGAAATATTGTGATGTATGTGACTTCATTGTTCTTTCAAGTGGCTGAAACAGGCTTCCTTAAAATAGACTAAAGATGACCCTGTCTTTTTTTTTTTTTTTTTTTTTTTTCCCATGTTTAGATTTTGAGTTTCACAAAATACATGAAAAGGTGCACACTGAGTCTAAATCCTTCAGCCTGTAAAAATCAATATTATGAACATTAACCAAGACATCTTTTTAGTCAAGCCTTTATCATGGTTTTGTAAAACAGCTTCACTAGTATACTACTTGCTTGTGACATTCACTCAGGTCTTCAGAATTGTGTGCTCATTTAAGGGTCCCAAAAAACACATCTTGGTGCTTGAGATTACATGCCAGGAGCTAAAATCCGCACCAGGTTTTCTAGGGAAAATGGACTTGGATTTCCTAAGTTCAAGCAGTTTTAAAGCTCCTAAAACAGATCCTGGGTTACTGGAAAGGTTTCTGTACAGAAAATAAATCAGCAGAGCAAGTAGTGCTTCCTTCTGTGGTGGCAGAGTTCCACCATGTATAGTGGAGACAAAGTCAAACTTCTTTTCAACTCAACACAAAGGTGTTCATTACAAATCATTAGCAATAGTGCAAGTGAAAAGTAGAATCTTAAAATATTTACATGGATTTCAGAGTTTCTTTGTATCTGGTACATCCTCATTCTGCTTTAGAATGTGTACTTGAGCTGATAGAATCTACAAGTTTGTGCAAAACCTGGGGATCTATTTTAGATTAAATCTATCAGTGTGCCATCTGAACACGTGTTTCGATGGAATTGATAAGACTCATGGAAACTCTGACCTTTTGTACAAAGCCATTAACAGGGCCAACATCTCATTTTCTTTAATTTAAACAGTGACTGAGAAATTGTGCAGAGTCTTGAATAATGAATAAAGCTGTGCATTTCCTTTTTGTTAGTTTTCAAAATTCTAAGACATTTGTTTATTTCCAGTGGGGGGGGGGGGGGGAAATACCAGATTTTCAATATGGTTTGAGTTTTAGACCCCAATGCATATCATTCAATAGACTGTTAATCTTCATAAAGTCCTCAATTACTCCAGACTCCAGACATGACCAACAATTTGTAAAAAGCTGCTAATTGACAGACATAAGCCAATCTTGATCTTTTAGTTTTTAATCAAGCCATCTATCTATACCACTTATTGGTCAGGGTTGTGGGGGAAGTTGGAACCAATCCCAGCTGACTTCAGGCGAGAGGTAGGGTACACCCTGGACAGGTCCTCAATCTAACACAGAGATGAACATTCACACCTACAAGCAATTTAGGCTACATCCACACGACAACGAGATGTTATTAAAAAAAAATATCGTGTCCACACGGGCAACGGATCAGTAAAATATCAGGTACATATGGCAACGCTTGCTGAAAACGATGCAATACACATGCCACATCTCTAGGGCCACTGTAAGATGGTCTCTTCGGAGACACCAGAACAATAGAAGAAGTAAGGACGCATGCGCATAAACTATTATGCGCGAGACTTCATATTAGCCACAAAGTCAGGAAAATCTGTTTGTAAAATTACGTTCTAATGACCAAATACAATGAAAAGTATTTTTCCAGTCTCACCTGTGAAAGGTAATCCCATGTGATCTCGTTTGGACAGTAAACCTGTTGGTACAGTTAAACGCAGCACATGAATGAGGCATCTTTATTCTCCGCTTTGCCCCATCCAATATGGCGGTGAGGATGACGTATGATTCTACGTGGAAGGCGGCGTCTTTAATGGTCCAGAATAAATTGAATGCTACACATTGATGGATTAATTTGTTGTTCTACGCCCTTTTTGAGGAATGTATTGTAGGACTTAAACCAACATCTGAAGAGGTGAGATTGCTCCTTTTTTTTCCCCTATTTTTGCTGGCAGGATTGATTCTGCCCTAAGGGCTATTTTCTCTCTCACTTTGCACCATTACACAATATTCACAGTGAAAATATTTTGTAAGCGCGTTTCATGAACCAAGTTATAGGATTTGTTGACAACTCGCATCGAGTTCGTTACACTTCTACCCGGCGTGAAGCACTGACAGTCATGTGGTTGTGACGTCATCGTAAACAAATCCGTTCTACTCATCCAGACGACTTCGCAACGGCAACGTTGCCAGATCTTTCCACTCTGGAACCCGTTCTCAAAAAGATTGCACTTTGGGCACCCAAAACGCCGGTGCCGTGTGGACGCCAGGCCTAAACGATAAGCAATTGTATCGGAGTCACCTGAATCCGTTGCCGTGTGGACAGGGCCATAGTTTTTGGAACAACAATTTGTATGTTAAATGGAACACATGGCACTCATGTTTTGAAATGTATTCCCCTAACATGGTTTTGATATCTTGTCCACACCTTCTGCACAGCAATGTGGGTGTAATGAGGCAGAGTGTGAACAGAATGGAGGAGGATGTGCTTCTATTAACATGCAGATAAGGGTTGAGAGCTACAGGCCTATTTGAAAAGCATCTGTGCTCCAATACCCCTGCAATCTGCCACTTCACTGTGAGAGAGAGAGAATAAAGTACGTGGTTAACAGGGTACTCTCCTTTTAAAAAGTATAAAAAGTACAGTGTGTATGATATATACACACACGCTCTCTCTCACACTGGATATGAGCAATTGCACGTTCTGATTGGCTATTCTAGTAGTAGGCTATCAGCTCATATACTGTGAGTAGAGAAAAATAAAATGGCAGTGCGTGTTGCTGAACCAACTGAGGACAAAAAAAACTCAGCACGTCGGATGCAATTTTTGCTTTAAGAATGTTAATAGAGAAGGCCAGAGAAAGCTACACTGTGTGTTTGTAGACCTGGAAAAGGCATACGATAGAGTGCCAAGAGATGAGTTATGGTATTGTATGAGAAAGTGTGGAATAAATGAGAAGTATATTAGAGTGGTGCAAGACATGTGTGAGAACAGTGAAACAGCAGTGAGGTGTGCAGTTGGAACGACTGAATGGTTCATGGTGAAGGTGGGACTCCATCAAGGATCTGTTTTGAGTCCTTTCTTGTTTGCCATAGTGATGGATAGCTTGATGGATGAAGTGAGGCAAGAGTCACCATGGAACATGATGTTTGCGGATGATATTGTGATATGTGGTGAAAGTAGAAAGGAGGTTGAGTTGGGTTTGGAGAGATGGAGGTGTGCATTGGAATGAAGGGGAACAGGAGTAAAACAGAATACATGTGCATCAATGAGAATGGGGATGAGAGTGTAGTGAAGATGCAAGGAGTAGACATAAAGTTGGTGAATTCAAGTACTTGGGGTCAACTGTGCAGGAAAATGGGGGCTGCGATAGTGAGGTGAGAGAGTGCAGGCAGGGTGGAGCAGTTGGAGAATGATTTCGGGAGTTATTTGTGATAGGAAAGTCCCAGCAAAAGTGAAAGGTAAGCTGTATAAGACAGTAGTGAGGCCAGCTGTGATGTATGGATTGGAGACCGTACCCTTAACGAAGAGACAGGAGGCAAAGTTGGAGGTGACGGAGTTGAGGATGTTAAGGTTTGCGATGGGAGTGATGAGGTTGGACAGGATAAGGAACGAGCACATCAGAGGGACAGCACATGTGGAGAGCTTGGGAATTAAGCTAAGAGAGATGAGACTGATATGGTATGGGCACGTCCTGAGAAGAGATGCACAGCATGTGGGAAGGAGAATGTTGAGGATGGAGCTACCAGGCAAATGAAAACGAGGAAGGCCAAAGAGGAGATACATGGATGTGGTGAGAAAGGACATGAAAGTGGTAGAGAAGGATGTGGAGGACAGGGAGCAATGGAGATGAAAGATCCGCTGTGGCGACCCCTAATCGGGAGCAGCCAAAAGAAGACCTGACAACAAAACCCCAAAAATACAAGAAAGCAACAAAATATGGAATGAAACTTTTTGATGGTAAGAACATATCTTTTTTTTTTTCAAGAATTATTGTCGCATTTTTAACAAACTGCAACTGTCATTTTGCTGGTTTGTTTCCATTCTAAGCAGAAATGATTTTGTCTGACTGTAGAACTTTGCACGGGTGGATGGAGCACAGAAGTACGGCAGGCCAGAACTGAGTTTCCAAAAACTCTTTATTTACACTTTTCAGCGTTTTCACTCTCTCAGACACGCGCGCGCGCACACACAATCAGCCATCTGGTTGGGGAGAGAGCTCTCTTCCTCTGCTCTCTCTCTCCTTATATCGGGCGTGGTCGCTGGGAAGACACACAAACACAGGTTAATTGACATCAGGTGTAGTGATTCTGCCACTTACCTTCCCTGACGCTGCCCTCCGGTCACAGACTGACACTTGACCACGCCCCCGCTGCCACACTGACATTTTGTATAAAGTTTTTATTTATCAAATATGCAAAAAATAAAAATGCTGTGTTTCTCGAAATCCAGTGAATGTGGATATAATAAAACAAGTTATTCCACGCAATCTCTTTGTACATGGCTTATAGCCGACTCGCTGCTATGCGCCTCGTCGGCTATCAGCTCATGTACAACTCGATTTCATGGAAAAATATACAGTGCCTTGCAAAAGTATTCATCCCCCTTAGTGTTTGTCCTGTTTTGTTGCCTTTCAAGATGGAATTAAAATGGATTTTGGGGGGCTTAGCATCATTTGATTTACACAACATGCCTATTACTTGAAAGGTGCACATTGCTTTTTTATTGTGACACAAACAATAATTAAGATGAAAAAACCTCCAGAAATCTGGACTGTGCATAAGTATTCCCCCCCCAAAAAAAGTCAATACTTCATAGCGCCACCTTTTGCTACAATTATAGCTGCAAGTCTCTTGGGGTATGTCTCTATTAGCTTAGCACATCTAGCCACTGGGATTTTTGCCCATTCCTCAAGGCAAAACTGCTCCAACTCCAAGTTAGATGGGTTGCGTTGGTGTACAGCAGGGGTGTCAAACTTGCGGGCCGGATCAGGCCTGCGAACAGGTTTAATCCGGCCCGCGAGATGATTTTACAAAGTATAAAAATGAGCTGCAATTTTACAATAAAAGAAACTGCTGTTCTAAATGGGTCCACTGGGTGTCGCAATAGCAATTCTGTTAAGCAAGCAAACTGTTTGCCGCGCTGAGCCGCGGAAGTATAGCAAGGACAGCTAGCCCGGAGCTACCTTTTCGTTCTGCCTAATAAGTCTTCTACTTTGAACATTACGTGATTTGGCACCCTCATTGTCCCAAAATGTCTTTATCAAAAAAGAGAAAAGTTGACACAGAGTGCAGAGTTTTCCAAGACAAATGGTCATGGTCCTATTTATTTACGGAGGTGAATGGGAAACCTCTGTGTTTGGTGTGTTCACAGCACATTTCAGTGCTGAAAGAATATAACCTTCGGCGCCACTATTGCCCCTTTTCCACCAAATCAGTTCCAGGGCTGGTTCGGGGCCAGTGCTTAGTTTGGAACCAGGTTTTCTGTTTCCACTGACAAAGAACTGGCTCTGGGGCCAGAAAAAACGGTTCCAGGCTAGCACCAACTCTTTGCTGGGCCAGAGGAAAGAACCGCTTACGTCAGCAGGGGAGCGGAGTTGTTAAGACCGACAACAATAGCAAGACCGCGAAAGGTCGCCATTTTTAAGTGACGAGAAGCAGCAGCTGTACAAACGCGAAGTCATCCATTATTGTTGTTGCTGCTTCTTCTTCTCCATGTTGTTGTTGCTTTGATGTCCGCGCCAAGGTTTATGCAAATGCAGTGACGTAACTGACATATACTGCGACGTAATGACATGGCTCACCTTAGCACCCCGAGCTATGGAAAAGCAAACTGGTTCTCAGCTGGCTCGCAAGTTGAACGAGTTGTGAACCAGCACTGGCCCCGAACCAGCCCTGGAACTGATTTGGTGGAAAAGGGGTATATGAGACTCTTCATGCTGAAAAATACAACCACTTGCAAGGACAACAGAGAAGAGAGAAGGTGAATGAATTGTTGGCGGGTCTGAAGAAACGGCAGTCTGTGTTTACTCACAGCCGAGAAATCGGTGATGCTGCAGTGAAAGCTAGCTACCTTATTGCTAATGAAATTGCACCATTCAGTGAGGGTGAATTTGTGAAGACGTGCATGCTGAAGGCTGCAGAGATTGTGTGCCCTGAAAAGCGTCAGGCTTTTGCAAATATCAGTCTGACAAGAAACACAGTTTCAGACAGGATTTCTGATCTTTCGGCGGATGTGGACAGCCAAATGAAGCGCAAAGTAAAGTCATTTATTGCTTTTTCAGTTGCAATTGATGAAAGCACGGACATTACAGATATTGTGCAACTGGCCATATTCATCCGCGGAGTTGATGACACTTTGACTGTCACCGAGGAGTTCTTGGAGCTGGTGCCAACGACGGATACCACAACAGCAGGAGATATTTTCACCGTCCTCGTCGGAGCGCTGGACAGGGTTGGAGTGGACTGGTCCCGCACTGTCAGCCTGGCTACAGATGGTGCGCCATCAATGATCGGGGAAAAAAGCAGGTGCCCTGACAAGATTCAGAGAGAAAGTTCAGACGGCAAGTGGAGGACATGATTTTTGGACTTTTCACTGTATTTTGCATCAGGAGGCGTTGTGTTGCAAGTCATTAAAGATGGAAAACGTCATGGAGGTAGTCGTCCGAACTGTTAATTTCATCCGATCCAGAGGCCTGAATCACCCTCAGTTTGACAGCCTTCTTAGAGAGAGACCACAACTATGGCCTGCCATACCACACCGAGGTAAGATGGTTAAGCCGAGGTGCTGTGCTGAGGAGGTTCTTTAATTTGAGTGGAAATTGAACAGTTTATGGAAAAAAAGGGCAAACCAGTGTTAGAATTTCAGTCCACAGAATGAATACAGGACCTTGTATTTATGGTGGATGTTACAGAGCACCTGAATAACTTGAACAAAATGCTGCAAGGGTGCAACAAAGTTGTCACGCAGTATTATGACAGCATATGTGCGTTCAAGTTGAAGCTGTCATTGTGGGAGAGACAACTTGCTGGTGGTGATGCTGCTCACTTTCCTTGTCTGAAAGACGTGTGCGCGACCCAACATGCCGCAGACATGAAGCAGTTCAAAGATAAGATAACGGGACTATTGCGGGAGTTTGAGCAACGCTTTCAGATTTTTGGTGAACTGGAGAAAGACTTCAAAGTTTTTTGCTCTCCATTCACCGTGAATGCCTCTGATCTGCCCGTCAACCTCCAACTTGAAATAATAGACTTGCAGTGTGACTCAGATTTGAAGGGCAAATTTGCCGCAGCTGGCTTGGACACATTTTATCAGTATCTCTTGCCAGGTTACCCCAACTTGACAGCCCTTGCTGCAAAAGTGTTATGCATGTTTGGAACCACACATCTTTGTGAGCAAGTTTTCTCTGTAATGAGCATCAATAAAACAAAGCTGCATTGAAGGCTCATGCACAAGCACTTGAATGACGTCCTGAAATTGGCTGTCACTCGGGATGTGACACCTGATATTGATGCACTTGTGAAAGCTAAAAGATGCCAGGTTTCAGGAGTAAAATATACAGTGGGTTGAATGCACTTAAAATGCTGCATGAGAAACACCCTGATATAGTTCTGTGAAAATGAATATCTTCTGTGGAGATTTAAAGAAAGTGAACAGTGTGTGATTTACTGTAATAATTCATAGTTCATAAGTTTGTTTTATTGAAATTGTTTATGCATTGCACAGCTTTTATTTTTCTATCAATAAATAGTGTAGCCTACAAGGCAGGGAGTAATTCAACCCTCTTGAATAGTTTCAGTTTGTATGGTGTGGTGATTTAGCTTGGAATTAAGATGTGGAAATGACAAATGAGGTATTTGATACCTAGAAGAGTTGTTTGTTTTTTGTTCAATCCCAGATAGTCTGTGACTTAAAGTTGTATGCCTTTGTAGAAACACTGAGACAAAGTCTAAGTTCCAGTCACTGAGGCATTGTGTTCTTGAAATTGCACCAATTTTTGTCCTCAGAATTTTTAA
Organism: Neoarius graeffei; assembly: GCF_027579695.1. NCBI lineage: Eukaryota > Metazoa > Chordata > Actinopteri > Siluriformes > Ariidae > Neoarius > Neoarius graeffei. Next base: position 57,080,295 of record NC_083573.1, read on the forward strand.
CTAATTTGAAGTGTTTTGTCACTGTGTTTTGTTTACTTGTGTACAGTTTTTGTGTACAATTTTCAGAATGTTCTTGTACTATTTTGAACCAAACTAAAACAAAGAAAACAATCTGAAGTTATCGTTATTTTTAAGCTATTATGCCATGATTTTACCGGTCCGGCCCACGCGGGAATGGATTTTCCTCCATGTGGCCCCTGAACAAAATGAGTTTGACACCCCTGGTGTACAGCAATCTTCAGTTATACCACAGATTCTCAATTGGATTGAGGTCTGGGCTTTGACTACGTCATTCCAAGACATTTAAATGTTTCCCTTTAACCCACTCCAATGTAGCTTTAGCAATATGTTTAGGGTCATTGTCCTGCTAAACTGTGAATCTTCATCCCAGTCTCAAACCACTGGTTGACTCGAACAGGTTTTCCTCCAGAATTGCCCTGTATTTCGTGCCATCCATCTTTCCTTCAGTCCTGATTAGCTTTCCTGTCCCTGCAGATGAAAAACATCCCCACAGCATGATGCTGCCACCACCATGCTTCATTGTAGGGATGGTGTTCTCAGGGGGTTGGGGTTGTGCCACACATGGCATTTCCCATGATGGCCAAAAAGTTCAATTTTTTTTCTCATTTGACCAGAGAATCTTCTTCCATGTGTTTGGGGAGTCTGCCACATGCTGTTGGGCAAACTCCAAATGTGGTGGTTTTTTTTTTTTTTTTCCTGGCCACTCTTCCATAAAGCCCCACTTTGTGGCGTGTACGGCTTCAAGTGGTCCTATGGACAGATACTCCCATCTCCACTGTGGATGTTTACAGCTCCCTCAGCATTATCGGTGGTGTCTTTGCTGCATCTCTGATTAATGCCCTCCTTGCCCGGCCTGTGAGGTTTGGTGGGCGGCCTTCTCTAGTCAGGTTTGTAGTGGTGCCATATTCTTTCCATTTTGCTATAATGGATTTAATGGTGCTCCCTGGGATATTCAAAGTTTGGGATATTTATTATCCAACCCTGATCTACAGTATACTTCTCCACAACTTTGTCTCTGACCTGTTTGGAGTGCTCCTTGGTTTTCATAAATCAACCTTCCAGAACAGGTTGATTTATACAGACATCATGTGACATTTTGATTGCATGCAGGTGTATCTTAACCAACTAATTATGTGACTTAAGAAGTGAATTGGTTGGACCAGCTCTAAAGGAGTTTCATATGAAAGGGGGTGAATACTTATGCACACTCCAGATTTCTGTTTTTTCATCTTAATTATTGTTTGTGTCACAATAAAAACAACAATCTGCACCTTTAAAGTGGTAGGTATGGTGTGTAAATCAAATGGTGCTAACCCTCCAAAAAATCCATTTTAATTCCAGCTTGTAATGCAACAAAACAGGACAAACACCAAGGGGGACTGAATACTTTTGCAAGACACTGTATATGGGCAGTATTATTCCTCTTTAAATACATGTGACAAGTTTTTAGCATGTGAGCGATATATTTCTCAGTACACAGTGGTGTATTTCTGAGGTCTCAGGCATTTCTATGTTCTGTCTATATAAAGTTACTTTGGACTTGAAATGTTTTGGTTGCATTCATCATTTGTGAATTAATTTAGACATTAATTTTTTTCAATTGACTGGTTTTTATTATGCTTCTCTTTCATCTGAGTTCTCAGAATATTTGCTATGTCTGTGAAAACGTGGAAACGTAGAATGGTATGTTTCCATTACACGCCATCAGTATTTTACTGATGCATGTTTGCCACCTAGTGGTGTAAATGTGATGTTATTCTCTTGCCTCTGACCTTGCCTTCTTGCCTTTCTCCATTTCCTTCCATGTCATATAGACTGTATTTGCGAGGAACACTAAAACTAGAAACTTGAGTAGAGCATAACTTGAGTCTCCTCATAGTGAAGTTTGAGAGAGTTTGGTGACCGCAGCATTGGAAAAGCACAAGGCCTCAACAGCACACAACTAAAGGGTTCTTTGGTTTGTCCTTCTGGGGGAACCTATAGTGTCTTAAGTCTTATCCACTAATGGCTGGTGTGGCTGCAGGATCCACATCTGATTCCACTTTTTTAATCAGTTCATCCAACCCATTATCAAGTGTGCCTCCTATTTGGCTGGAATAAAAGCCTGCAGCCACACCAGCCCTTTGTGGATAAAATTGAAGACCTGTGCTTTAGGGGTTCTATGTAGGACCCTACAGAGATTTTAACTTTCAAAAGCATGTCAAGTAGACCCCTTTTTAGAAATCCTAGTAGAAATCCTTTTTTCTCCTAAATTCACGATTACGTATTTGATTGTGGCTACAAAAAATGACCTACTTTCAGCTTTATACTTTATATCTAACACATAACTGCTCACCACATGTTTGTGCATGTGCACTGTGGTTTTTTTTTTATACATGCAGTTAGTATAAATCATATACACTAAAAAGGTGAAGTCCATCCATCCATTATCTGTAGCTGCTTATCCTGTCCTACAGGGTTGCAGACAAGCTGGAGCCTATCCCAGCTGACTACGGACGAGAGGCAGGGTACACCCTGGACAAGTCGCCAGGTCATCGCAGGGCTGACACATAGACGCAGACAACCATTCATGCCTACGGTCAGTTTAGAGCCTCCAATTAGCCTAACCTGCTTGCCTTTGGACAGTGGGGGAATCCAGAGCACCCGGATGAAACCCACACAGAGAACATACAAACTCCACACAGCGGCCGACGAGGGCCTTTCTGGGCTCGAACCCAGAACCTCCTTGCTGTGAGGCGACAGTGCTAACCACTACACCACCGCGCCGCCCAAGAGGTGAAGTCATTAAATATAAACAATGTGATCAGTCTGCAATTGCAAATTCACAACTCTTATTTTTAAACTTTTTAATCATGGTTTTCATTGTGTTTAATGATTTTCATTGCATTCAACTTTTTCTATTTTAATTCATTTAATTTGTATAGATCAGCAGCTGCCTGTACCTTTTGTGTTGCATTGCTGCGTTCAGGTGTTTAGACATTGGGTAGTAAAGGGGAGGCAAGAGTCACAAATGGGTGGCACCAGCTTAATTATAATCAGGACTCAATTATATAAGGTTACATTTGTGTTCTCAGCACACTTGTGTTGAATATTTCTTTCAGGTTCTGTGTGCTGGATTTTTAAAATTTTTTTAAAGAGATAAAAATCAGGCTTGGGTGCCACAGTGGCACTGCAGCAGTTCCAGCATTCTCAGTTTAACCCTGATCCCAGGTTACTGTCTGAGTGGAATTCCTCTGGTTTCTCCGATTTCTTCCACTTCCCAAAAACATACCAGTAGGCACATTGGCTAAATTAGTTTGTCCCAAGGTGTGAATAAGCAGCTGAATGGGTGTGTGATCCCCTGAGGTCAACCAGCCTCTGATCTGGTATAAATTCTCCTGCCTTCGATCGCTGTTCCCAGGATAGGCTCCAGATCCCCCACAACACTTCCCAGGATAAAGCAGTTAGTGAAGATGAATGAAGATGACAATCAGGCTCAGGTATTAAAGGTCAGGACTTTGACGAGCACAACACGTAATACTTTTTCAGAAAGACACCATTTGTTCAAAGTTAAATCTTAGTCAAGACACAATTAGTTCAAAATAAAAAACAAATGTTTTCGGAGCAACATTTATGAATCTCATTAACATTTGCACAAGAGTGTCATGTCACCAATATGTCAAATTTTACTCTCAAATGACTGGTTGAAAAAGTCAGTATTTTCTATTTTATTGTTAAAAACACTCACCAGAGACTTAATCAACTCATGAATCATCACTGTGTGATGGCACCATAAGGTGTGAATTAATAAAATGTAGTAACAAGTTACATATTCATTGGAAAGAAGCCACTAATACATACACAACAGACTTGTATGCGTTCATGTTTATGAGAGAGAAAGAGATACAGTTTTTCCTTATGCGTAGGAAGGTGGAGTAAGGAAAACTTATGTATCACATGTTCTGGCCTTTATAAATCGCAAGCATAGCCACTGCTGCAGCTCTGGTGTGGAAGAGCTAATTATTGGGAATGGAGCTTTAATTAACAGACTTCTTGAAGTGTTCTCTCAAATGCTTTCTCCACCCCCATGACCAGTGAGAGATTAAGGTAATTAGGGAGCCATTGTTACCACCAAATGAGTGAGTGTTCATGTTAGACTGCCGAACACAAATGACTGCCATTTTTCTGAAGTACTTTAATATGCATCATTGATTCATAATTACATAAATGTAGTTGAATTATATATAGTGTCCACCCCTCAAAATCGAACAGACAAAGCTGTGTCTTAGGTGTCTGTCACACACCGGTTGGATTTTAAGCTTTGCCTCACTACTCAAAGGTCCGTCAGATTCATCCCAGTCAAGCACAACAAATGAGAAACTGCTGTGATGCAACAAGAAACAACCCAATTTTTGTCCAGGCATTAAAGGGAAAATGATTCTCACTATTTCACATGACCCTGAGTTATTCAACACAGCATTGTAAATTACAGTGGCAATGAAAAAAAATACTGTAATACTTTGCAAACAAAACTGTCTGAGAGCTAGGCATCTTTTGGCTTGAATGATTAAGATAAAACATTGGGATGGGGGGGCGGCACGGTGGTGTAGTGGTTAGCGCTGTCGCCTCACAGCAAGAAGGTCCTGGGTTCGAGCCCCGGGGGCCGGCGAGGGCCTTTCTGTGTGGAGTTTGCATGTTGTCCGCGTGGGTTTCCTCCGGGTGATGAGACATTGGGATGGGGGACATCACCACACCTAGCATCAAGAGGCAGCCCTGGACATACCATTTTAAAAACTAGATAAAACAAACATGACAAGGTTCATAGGAACCTTACTTATATAAGTGTAACACAGTCTCACAATTTGTATCTGTTTAATGCTCCAAATATTCATTTCTGTATTTGTATTTGGACAGTTTTAGGCATGACCAAAACAAGCTTTTTTTTTTATGTGCATGGGACTGTTTTTAATAATCTCACTCATGTAGTTATTTTTTTATATGTACCATCCTGGGACATTTCTAATGACTTAGTTAGGTCTTTTCCAAGTGGCAATCTCCGGTCATGAAAAGTGAAGCCAATGCGGAAATGCTAAAATCTGCAATTCTTCGAATGGCCACTTGAGCAAGACTGGCTCCAAAAGCGAGTCAATTCCCAGAGACCCCGTGTTAAAATGTCCAACTTTACAGTGAAAACAAACATGTTTACAGCCTGGTACAAAACAACAACAACAAAAAACAGTTTCGGTCTCTATAGCTAGCTTCCCCCTTCATGACAACTGTATGGGGTGAATTTTTATATAATTCAACAGTTTAAATTACATTGATCCATACATTTATGCATAATTAGGGGCGGGGCTGATTTGAGTGACAGCTAGGTTTGTGTCATCTTGTTAACTGCTAGCTGGCATTACCTCAGAACTCAGGCCAAATTCACTGCAGGTGATGGATTTATGTAAATAATTTATGGAGCCGGTGATTTAAAAAAAAAAAGTATTATTTATTTAATCCAGCCACTGGGGGTGCATAAGCTTACTCTTGGTGTCGGTCCCAAGTCCGGATAAATTGGAGAGGGTTGTGTCAGGAAGGGCATCCGGTGTAAAACTGTGCCAAATCTAACATGCGGATTGAAAAGAGAAATACCATACCAGATTGGTCGGGGCCCGGGTTAACAACGACCGCCTCCGGTACTGTTGATCAACAGGGTGCCGGTGGAAAGTATGCTACTGTTGCATCAAAACAGAGAAGGAGAAAGAGAGGGGGGAGGCATGTTAGGAGAGAGCGTGAAAGATGGAAGGGAAGGAGCTTAGAATTGAGGGTAGAAATACTGAATGTGGGAACACTGACTGGCAGAGCAAGAGAGTTAGCAGGTATGATGGAAAGAAGGAAGTTGGATATTTTGTGTGTGCAAGAGACAAGGTGGAAAGGAAGCAAGGTCAAGAACATTGGAGGTGGATGCAAGTTGTTTTATTATGGAGTTGATCGAAAGAGAAATGGTGTTGGTATTGTTTTGAGGGGAGAGTTGGTCAACAGTGTGATTGATGTGAAGAGGGTGTCAGAGTGATAGGCATGAAGTTGGAGATTCAAGGAGTGGTAATCAATGTTGTGTGTGCGTATGCCCCACAGGTTGGATGTGAGAATGGAGAGAGAGACTCTTTCTGGGAAAAGACGGATGAAGTGGTAGAAAGTATACCGAGGGAGGAGCGCGTGCTGATAGAAGCAGATTTCAACAGACATGTTGGCAAGGGAAACAGAGGAGATGAGGACGTGGTGGGCAGATATGGTGTAAGAGAGAGAAATGTGGAAGGGCAAATGGTGGTTGATTTTTCAAAGAGGAAGAATTTGGCAATAATCAATACATACTTCAAGAAGAAAGAGCAGCACAGGGTGACGTTTAAGAGTGGAGGAAGATCTACACAGGTGGACTACATACTCTGCAGAAGGGGTAACCTGAAGGAGATTGGAGACTGTAAAGTGATGGCAGGGGAGAGTGTAGCTAGACAACATCAAGTGGTCGTGTGCAGGATGAGCTTGAAAGTGAAAAAGAGGAAGCGTGAAATAGTGGAGCCGAAGATTAAGTGGTGGAAACTAAAAGAGGTTGAATGTCAGAAGGCGTTTAGGGAAGAAATGAGATGAGCATTGAGTGGTGATGGAAGTCTGCCAGAAGATTGGGATACTACTGCTGTACTAGTAAGAGAGGCAGCAAGGAAGGTGCTAGGGTGGTCATCGGGAAGGAGGAAGGAAGACAAGGAGACATGGTGGTGGAACAAAGAAGTGCAGGAAATTATAAAAGAGAAGAAGCTAGTAAAGAAGAATTGGGACGGTCAGAGAGATGAGGAAAGCAGGCGGTTATACAGAGAGACAAGACAGAAGGCAAAAAGAGCGGTAGCGAAGGCGAAAGCAGATGCATACCAGGAGTTGTACATAAGACTAGAGACCAAAGAAGGAGAGAAAGACCTGTACAGACTAGCTAGGCAGAGAAACGGGGAAGCGAGGAATGTACAGCAGGTAAGAGTGATGAAAGATGTAAATGGAAATGTGCTGATAAACAAAGAGAGTGTATTAAGAAGGTGGAAAGAGTACTTTGAGGATTTATTAAATGAGAATCCAAGAGAGAAAAGGTCAGATTCATTGGCGACAGCAAATCAGGAAGCAGAGTTGGTTAGTAAGGATGAGGTAAGGATAGCCATGAAAAGAATGAAGACCGGGAAAGCAGTCGGACCAGATGGTATCCCGATTGAGGCTTGGATGTGTTTGGGTGAGACGGCTGTGGAGTTCCTAATGAGATTGTTTAATAAGATCCTAGAGAATGAGAAAATGCCAAATGAATGGAGAAAGAGTGTGATAGTCCCAATATACGATAATAAGGGAGATGTACAGAGCTGCAGTGATTACAGAGGGATAAAACTGATGAGCCACACCATGAAGTTATGGGAAAGGGTATTGGAGGCGAGATTGAGAAAAGAGGTAGCAATCTGTGAACAGCAGTACGGGTTTATGCCAAGGAAGAGCACGTCGGATGCAATTTTTGCTTTAAGAATGTTAATGGAGAAGTACAGAGAAGGCCAGAGAAAGCCACACTGTCTGTTTGTAGACCTGGAGAAGGCATACGATAGAGTGCCGAGAGATGAGTTATGGTATTGTATGAGAAAGAGTGGAGTGAATGAGAAGTATATTAGAGTGGTGCAAGACGTATGAGAACAGTGAAACAGCAGTGAGGTGTGCAGTTGGAACGACTGACTGGTTCAAGGTGAAGGTGGGACTTCATCAAGGATCTGCTTTGAGTCCTTTCTTGTTTGCCATAGTGATTGATAGCTTGACGGATGAAGTGAGGCAAGAGTCACCATGGAACATGATGTTTGCGGATGATATTGTGATATGTGGTGAAAGTAGAAAGGAGGTTGAGTTGGGTTTGGAGAGATAGAGGTATGCATTGGAATGAAGAGGAATGAAGGTGAGCAGGAGTAAAACAGAATACATGTGCATCAATGAGAATGGGGATGAGAGTGTAGTGAAGATGCAAGGAGTAGACGTAAAGAAAGTTGGTGAATTCAAGTACTTGGGGTCAACTGTGCAGGAAAATAGGGGCTGTGATAGTGAGGTGAGAGAGAGAGTGCAGGCAGGGTGGAGCAGTTGGAGAATGATTTCGGGAGTCATTTGTGATAGGAAAGTCCCAGCAAAAGTGAAAGGTAAGATGTATAAGACAGTAATGAGACCAGCTATGATGTATGGATTGCAGACCGTACCCTTAACGAAGAGACAGGAGGCAAAGTTAGAGGTGGCAGAGTTGAGGATGTTAAGGTTTGTGATGGGAGTGACAAGGTTGGACAGGATAAGGAACGAGCACATCAGAGGGACGGCACATGTGGAGAGCTTGGGAATTAAGCTAAGAGAGATGAGACTGAGATGGTATGGGCGCGTCCTGAGAAGAGATGCAGAGCATGTGGGAAGGTGAATGTTGAGGATGGAGCTGCCAGGCACATGAAAACAAGGAAGGCCAAAGAGGAGACACATGGATGTGGTGAGAGAGGACATGAAAGTAGCAGGTGTGGTAGAGAAGGATGTGGAGGACAGGGAGCAATGGAGACGAAAGATCTGCTGTGGTGACCCCTAATCGGGAGCAGCCAAAAGAAGATGATTTATTTATTTATTTATTTATTTATTTATTTTTGTAAATCAGCCATTGAGGTTATGGTCTGTATCTTATGGAGTGGCTTCTTTTAGTTTAGCCAGTAGCTTTTTGGCTAGCTTGCATAGCTAGCTTGTTAGGTTTGAGGTCAGTAGACGCGTTCCAGCCGTATTATTCCTGCGGCCAGGCTTCACTATCCCCGCCCCTTTCTCCATTTATGGACTAGCCGGGAGTTGGTGGAATCAGGAGCTGCCAAGATGGCGACACCTGTAGCTTCCTTATTAGAGCTTCAAACCCGCTCTTCAGAAATCCTATGAGTGATGTCACAGAGGCTTTATCCATTATTTTTACAGTCTATAGCCTTTTCCGGGCGGCACGGTGGTGTAGTGGTTAGCGCTGTCGCCTCACAGCAAGAAGGTCCTGGGTTCGAGCCCCGGGGCTGGCGAGGGCCTTTCTGTGCGGAGTTTGCATGTTCTCCCCGTGTCCGCGTGGGTTTCCTCCGGGTGCTCCGGTTTCCCCCACAGTCCAAAGACATGCAGGTTAGGTTAACTGGTGACTCTAAATTGACCGTAGGTGTGAATGTGAGTGTGAATGGTTGTCTGTGTCTATGTGTCAGCCCTGTGATGACCTGGCGACTTGTCCAGGGTGTACCCCGCCTTTCGCCCGTAGTCAGCTGGGATAGGCTCCAGCTTGCCTGCGACCCTGTAGAAGGATAAAGCGGCTAGAGATAATGAGATGAGATGAGATAGCCTTTTCCTAAAATATACCTTGATCAGACAGCTACTAAGGATGAATAAACGCACTTAATGAATGTAGTCTTTTTTTGTTTTTTTGTCCTGCATGCTTTGTCTGACCACTTGCTTGCAGGATCCCAGTCCCAATGCACACTTTTAGTCTCAAACAGCTGGTGTGCGAACCTTTCTAGAACACATATAGCATTACATCCCTCTTATGAGAGATTTTTTAAGTTTAGTTGTTTAGTGTCTCTTTGTATCACATGCAAGGTAACTACTTGCAAATCCTAACCTCTTAGGCAGAATGCACTCGAAACTTATTATAAGAAAACAGCTAAAGTCATGGTTTTTTTTTTTTAAATCACTGGAGATTTAATTAAAAAAAATTAAATAACATTAAATTTGGAGAACGCCTATGATCTTAAGTGTCGACATTTCTTGCAGAAACTAATGTAAGAGTACAGGATGTCTTTATTTCCTACTAGCAAATAATCCCACATGATTTTTTAAAAAGCAAAGTAAAAATAAGTGCTGGACAAAAAACTATCTTATATAAATAAAGATAAAAATTTAATTGTCCAGTGCTTCGCTCCGCTCCACTATAAACTCACTCTCTTTAAGCTTTGACTATCCTGTATTTAGACCATATAAACTATTGTGGCACATTGCATGTGTATACTTGCATTCACACACACAGTAAATAAATAAATAGGCTTTACAGTGGAGGAAATAATTATTTGATCCCTTGCTGATTTTGTAAGTTTGTCCACTGACAAAGAAGTGAACATTCTATAACTTTAATGGTAGGTTTATTTTAACTGTGAGAGACAAAACATCAAAAAAAAAAAAATCCAGAAAATAACTTCATATAAAAGATATAAACTGATTTGCATTCCTTTGAGTGAAATAAGTATTTGAACCCTCTAGCAAACAAGACTTAGTATTTGGTGGCAAAACCCTTGTTGGCAAGCACAGCGGTCAGACGTTTCTTGTAGTTAATGACCAGGTTTGTGCACGTCAGGAGGAATTTTGGTCCACTCCTCTTTGCAGATCATCTCTAGATCATTAAAGTTTTGAGGCTGTTGCTTCGCAACTCGGAGCTTCAGCTCCCTCCATAGGTTTTCTATGGGATTAAGGTCCGGAGACTGGCTAGGCCACTCCATGACCTTAATGTGCTTCCTCTTGAGCCACTCCTTTGTTGCCTTGGCTGTACAGGTATGTTTTGGGTCATTGTCGTGCTGGAAGACCCATCCACGACCCATTTTCAGTGTCCTGGCAGAGGGAAGGAGGTTGTCACTCAGGATTTTACGGCACATGGCCGCGTCCATCCTTCCGTTGATGCGGTGAAGTAGTCCTGTGCCCTTAGCAGAGAAACACCCCCAAAGCATAATGTTTCCACCTCCATGCTTGACAGTGGGGATGGTGTTCTTCGGGTCATAGTCAGCATTTTTCTTTCTCCAAACATGGCGAGTTGAGTTAATGCCAAAGAGCTTGATTTTGGTCTCATCTGACCACAGCACCTTCTCCCAATCACTCTCAGAATCATTCAGGTGTTCATTGGCAAACTTCAGATGGGCCTGCACATGTGCCTTCTTGAGCAGGGGGACCTTGCGGGCACTGAAGGATTTTAATCCATTACGGCATAATGTGTTACCAATGGTTTTCTTGGTGACTGTGGTCCCAGCTGCCTTAAGATCATTCACAAGCTCCTCCCGTGTAGTTCTAGGCTGATCTCTCACCTTTCTCATGATCCTTGATACCCCACAAGGTGAGATCTTGCATGGGGCCCCAGACCGGGGTCGATTGATGGTCATTTTGTATTTCTTCCATTTTCGAACTATTGCACCAACAGTTGTCTCCTTCTCACCCAGCTTCTTGCTTATGGTTTTGTAGCCCAGTCCAGCCTTGTGCAGCTCTACAATCTTGTCCCTGACATCAGACAGCTCTTTGGTCTTGCCTATGTTGGAGAAGTTGGAGTCTGATTGATTGATTCTGTGGACAGGTGTCTTTTATACAGGTGTCAATTTAAGACAGCTGTCTTTAATGCAGGTAACGAGTTGATTAGGAGTGTCTAACTGGTCTGTGGGAGCCAGACCTCTTAATGGTTGGTAGGGGATCAAATACTTATTTCACTCAACGAAATGCAAATCAATTTATATATTTTATAAAATGTGATTTTCTGGATTTTCTTTTTGATATTCTATCTCTCACTGTTAAAATAAACGTACCCTTAAAATTATAGACTGTTCATATCTTTGCCAGTGGGCAAACTTACAAAATCAGCAAGGGATCAATTATTTCCTCCACTGTATAGCTAATATGAACACACATATACATAAACACACGCACACACTGAGTTTCTATGTATAATAGGCTGCTTACAGATTTATGAGTTCTCCATCTGGTGCTCTCCCTCTCACATCAGGCTACCATGCTGTCATGCTACACACAGGCTATCATGGTCTGTATATAGTCCATTTCCAGTGCAGGCTTGTGTACAACATATGTTTCCAAACCGGGTTCATCCGTGAAACAATTCAATGACTGTGCCTGTGTTATATCGCATAAAAGTTTGTGCTCTTTACAACAAACACATTCGATGTCAGTTTTCCACTTGGCACCCTTTCTACATCAGTGCCAGATAGCTGCCAAACCCTTTTTCCTGCCTTCTCAACCTCGCGCTTGCAAAACACCACCGATTTCATCATTAGAATCATCTGATGATTCGCTGCTGAAATCATTTACCAGATGCGGATAAAACTTTTTCATAGGTTCATACAGATATCCGGTTTCTCCACTGTCCATACTGACTTGAAAATAACTCTTTTTCATCTGACTAAATCCAGGCTAACAAGTATGTTTACATCAGCTACACTTAACTTTTGGTACCTGGCTATCAACGAATTTACGTCACATCCTGGACACCATATTGGTTGCCCATGTGCAATAAAACTTTACGTGCTTTTAGACTTTTAAGCTTATGATAGCTCATCAGATGGCTGCACTTGTGTGCATTATTATAATTAGGGCTTGTACTATGGATATTGGACCCTTGGACAAGGGTGGTTCTTATCTTTACACCTGTTTGTGGTTTTCATGGACAGGACATTTACAGATAGTACTGTTCTCTTGGCACCATCCAAAGGGGACCTCCAGTATGCACGCTAAAGTTCTCCTGCTCAGTGGGATGAAGTCAGCTGGGTCTGAGGCCATGGTTCTCTCCCACTAAAGAGTGGGATGCTACCTTCAGGTGAGGGAAAAGACCATGCCTAAGAGTCAGAGGGGTTTAAGTATCTTGTTTCTGAGTGATGGAAAAAGAGAGAGTGAGATTGACCAATGGATTGAGTCAGCAGCAGCAGTGTTTATTTTGATGAGATTTGGGATAGGGTATGTGATTGTCTGTAGCCAATGCTGTGCTTTGCAATTTTGATAATAAACTTAGTCAGATTGTTCATTAGGCTACATAAACAATTGCCTCTAGGGCCAAAACATCATAAGCAGGTTTTCTTGTGGAGGATTTTTTTTTTTTTGCAAATAATTTTAACAGTTCCATTTCCCGCAAAAATACTACCTCAGATTTCTCATATTTACCAAAGATAAAACACATTTACGGATTTTAAAATCCCCCATATTGTGGCATTCAAAAGTCTGACACCACATTGAAATTCTGGGATTTTTTTTTCATGTAAAATTGGAAATAAACACAGGGTTTTAAAACTTTAAAATATTAAAACAAGTAAATGTTCATTATCTTGAATATTTAATATTCAAGATTCTGCACTATTTGTAGGTACTCATTCAATACAAAGCAATTACATGCAAGCAATTTGGTGATATTGACCATGTTAACTGCTTTGTACAAAAAAATCAGATTTTCCTCATGCCTAATCTCTTCTATTGACGCATGTGCTCAGCAGACACTCTGATGGATTTGATTTAAATGGCTCATGAGGTTTTGCACAAACTTGTTAAGTCCATGCCAGCTCAGGGCACAGTCATTAAAGCAAAAATAGGACATACCAAATACTACGAACTCTGAAATTCATATAACTATTTCAAAGATTCTACTTTTATTCAGTTTATTACAAGTAATACTATATAATTTGCATTAAAAATTGCTGCATTAATTGCAAAATAGAATCATTTTCACTAATGGTCTCAGACTTTTGGACCCTACCGTGCAATAAATTCAGTATATAATCTGATGTGTTCTACATGTTTGTAGTCACCTGACTGTATTACATGAGGGGGTATTAGCTGGTGATTTTGCATGTTGGCTGTTAGTGCGGTGTTCTCAATATATTTTTAAAAAAGCACAAGAAAAGTAAGTGCAAATCAGTTTCGTTGGAAAATACTGAGGGACTGACTATTTTGAAAACCTTCCCTCATGCCTTGTAGACCACAGGGCAGCCCTGGAGATAATTTTCACTAATGGACTTATAGGAGTGTCGATATAGAACATAGTGTGTGGGTGCTGCTCCTGGCAATTTACTGCTCTGGTAAATTGTCTATGCCAGGGCATAGAGAACATAAATGTGGCCTTGTCAAATAAAGGTAGAAAATGTTGTACAGCAGCCTCACCCATAGCCTCAGAAACAAGCTAATCAACAAAGTTTATTTTCATAAGCATGTCAAGTTCATACATGTCAACCTTTGGTCAATCAAACCTGTATAACCAACCTCCAAAATCTGTATTTCCCTATAAAATCCGTATAAGATGCAAATTAAAATAATTTACCTAAAATTTGAATGATAATTAACAATGATATATCCCAGTTACTTTTTATTCAATATTAATAACAATAAACCTTCAGAATGAATACAAAGCTCCAATGTTCGACAAAAACACAAAGTGTTATCAGCGTAGTTACGAAGGAAATACTTCGTTGTTTGGAGACAGGTTTCACCGAGTGGCTATTATGCGCGAGACTTCATATTAGCCACAAAGTCAGAAAAATCTGTTCGTAAAATTACATTATAATGACCAAATACAATGAAAAGTATTTTTCCAGTCTCACCTGTGAAAGGTAATCCCATGTGATCTCGTTTGGACGGTAAACCTGTTGGTACAGTTAAACGCAGCACATGAATGAGGCATCTTTATTCTTGACTACTGTCTAGACGCTATACCAGAGACGGTTGAAGAATCTCCACTTTGCCACATCCAATATGGCAGCGAGGATGACGTATGATTCTACGCAGAAGGCGGCGTCTATGTTTATATGTCTATGACTTCACGGTTGGCGGGATTCTCGCAATGTGGTGTGTGCATGATCAAAAATGGAACGAAGTCTCGCTACCACAAGATAAAGCGCGATTTCATAAGACTCTTTACTGGCTGTCTGTGGTGTACTGTGGTGTTATGCGCTCTTTTATCATCATGGGAATTGATTATAGCTCTAAATAAATATTGAAGTTTTTTTTAAAGAATCTGTATAACTTTATTTATACGCCTGTATACTACGTTTATTGAATCAAATCCGTATAAAATACGGACATTCCGTATAGGTTGACATGTATGCAAGTTACAACTCATGAGTAAACTGTGAAAGAAATCAGGAAACTGTGAGCCAACCAAGGACTTTTCAACCTTAAACTATTTGAAATCTTTCTTTCCTTTTTGCATACATTTCTTGCTTTTTTGTGCATATACAGACTCTTTGGCCAAATGACATTTTTTTCTATAATATACTTTCTGTTTGTGGGCAGGAGAGTAAGCGCACAACTTATGCTAATCTCATTGTCAATGGGAATACTGAAAAGACCTGCTGTCTGGCTAAATAAGAAGTAGGTAAGGACAAACCCATGTGGAAGAAAGCCATGACTCATTCCTTACTGCTGACACCACCCATAATAATGAAGGCTTTCCTCCACTCTGACAATGGTATAAATTACTCTCAGGTTAAATTTTTATCACATCTGACCATATG
The DNA here is from genome assembly GCF_027579695.1 of Neoarius graeffei. Lineage (NCBI taxonomy): Eukaryota > Metazoa > Chordata > Actinopteri > Siluriformes > Ariidae > Neoarius > Neoarius graeffei. The sequence continues at coordinate 57,095,585 of NC_083573.1, forward strand.
ATGCACTTCTAATATGTTTACCAATCATTTACCAACGATCCTGTTGCTTACCTATAGTTTTAAAATGTGGAAGTGGGAGGCAGGAAGCATGTGCAGATGCTGAGTAGAACAGGGGCAGATATGGCTAGAATTTATAAAGTAAGGTTGACTACGGGGCGGCACGGTGGTGTAGTGGTTAGCGCTGTCACCTCACAGCAAGAAGGTCTGGGTTCGAGCCCCGTAGCCGGCGAGGGCCTTTCTGTGCGGAGTTTGCATGTTCTCCCCGTGTCCACGTGGGTTTCCTCCGGGTGCTCCGGTTTCCCCCACAGTCCAAAGACATGCAGGTTAGGTTAACTGGTGACTCTAAATTGACCGTCGGTATGAATGTGAGTGTGAATGGTTGTCTGTGTCTATGTGTCAGCCCTGTGATGACCTGGCGACTTGTCCAGGGTGTACCCCGCCTTTCGCCCGTAGTCAGTTGGGACAGGCTCCAGCTTGCCTGCGACCCTGTAGAACAGGATAAAGCGGCTAGAGATAATGAGATGAGATGAGGTTGACTACGCCACCTAGGGGAATTTCACTCCCAGGAAATAGTTACAAAATCGTATTGGTTGTATTCTCAGCGAGGCAACACAGGTCCAAAGAACACCCAGGCCAGAGACATCTCATCTCATCTCATTATCTCTAGCCACTTTATCCTGTTATACAGGGTTGCAGGCAAGCTGGAGCCTATCCCAGCTGACTACGGGCGAAAGGTGGGGTACACCCTGGACAAGTCACCAGGTCATCACAGGGCTGACACATAGACACAAACAACCATTCACACTCACATTCACACCTACGGTCAATTTAGAGTCACCAGTTAACCTAACCTGCATGTCTTTGGACTGTGGGGGAAACCGGAGCACCCGGAGGAAACCCACATGGACAACATGCAAACTCCGCACAGAAAGGCACTCGCCGGCCACAGGGCTCGAACCCGGACCTTCTTGCTGTGAGGCGACAGCGCTAACCATGACACCACCGTGCCGCCCGGCCAGAGACGTGATTTCAAAAATATATATATCCTTTATTAATTTATAAAATGGCAGATGAGCAAGTCATAGGCCCAGTAGCCCACCCCAACAACATCAGACACATACAACAATTAGACCAAATAGAAACAAAAAGACAGAGTCATCTATATCCACCGTCCTATATACCAACTATAGTATACCAAGTTTCAAGATATTATTTGTCACTTTTTTCAAGTTCTGCTGCAGAAAACCAACCCTCCCTCTTTACACTGACCTCAGCAGCCCATGGAATAAGCCCACCGGACCTTTCAGTGGTGCTTGAAAATTAGTGAACCCTTTAGAATTTTCTATATTTCTGCATAAATATGACCTAAAACATCATCAGATTTTCACACAAGTCCTAAAAATAGATAAAGAGAACCCAGTTAAACAAATGAGACAAAAATATTATACTTGGTCATTTATTTATTGAGGAAAATGATCCAATATTACATATCTGTGAGTGGCAAAAGTATGTGAACCTTTGCTTTCAGTATCTGGTGTGACTCCCTTGTGCAGCAACTGCAACTAAACATTTCTGGTAACTGTTGATCAGCAGTTATGATTCATTGATTCCAGCATAAGAACCTTATCCCATCTGTGAAACATGGTGGTGGTAGTATCATGGTTTGGGCCTGTTTTGCTTCATCTGGGCCAGGACAGCTTGCCATCATTGATGGAACAATGAATTCTGAATTATACCAGCAAATAGGGTAATTGTCTTGCTGCACACCGGCTTGGAGGAATTTTAGCCCATTCCTCCATACAGAACAGCTTCAACTCTGGAATGTTGGTGGGTTTCCTCACATGAACTGCTTGCTTCAGGTCCTTCCACAACATTTTGATTGGATTAAGGTCAGGACTTTGACTTGGCCATTCCAAAACATTAACATTATTCTTCTTTAACCATTCTTTGGTAGAACGACTTGTGTGCTTAGGGTCATTGTCTTGCTGCATGACCCACCTTCTCTTGAGATTCAGTTCATGGACAGATGTCCTGACATTTTTCGTTAGAATTTGCTGGTATAATTCAGAATTCATTGTTCCATCAATGATGGCAAGCCGTCCTGGCCCAGATGAAGCAAAACAGGCCCAAACCATGATACTACCACCACCATGTTTCACAGATGGGATAAGGTTCTTATGCTGGAATGCAGTGTTTTTCCTTTCTCCAAACATAACGCTTCTCATTTAAACCAAAAAGTTTTATTTTGGTCTCATCTGTCCACAAAACATTTTCCCAATAGACTTCTGGCTTGTCCATGTAATCTTTAGCAAACTGCAGACGAGCAGCAATATTCTTTTTGGAGAGCAGTGGCTTTCTCCTTGCAACCCTGCCATGCACACCATTGTTGTTCAGTGGATTCATGAACATTGGCTAATGTTAATGTGCAAGGCCTTCAGTTGCTTAGAAGTTACCCTGGGGTCCTTTGTGACCTCGCCGACTATTACATGCCTTGCTCTTGGAGTGATCTTTGTTGGTCGACTACTCCTGGGGAGGGTAACAATGGTCTTGAATTTCCTCCATTTGTACACAATCTGTCTGACTGTGGATTGGTGGAGTCCAAACTCTTTAGAGATGGTTTTGTAACCTTTTCCAGCCTGATGAGCATCAACAGTGCTTTTTCTGAGGTCCTCAGAAATCTCCTTTGTTTGTGCCATGATACACTTCCACAAACATGTGTTGTGAAGATCAGACTTTGATTGATCCCTGTTCTTTAAATAAAACAGGGTGCCCACCCACACCTGATTGTCATCCCATTGATTGAAAACACCTGACTCTAATTTCACCTTCAAATTAACTGCTAATCCTAGAGGTTCACATACTTTTGCCACTCACAGATATGTAATATTGGATCATTTTCCTCAATAAATAACTGACCAAGTATAATATTTTTGTCTCATTTGTTTAACTGGGTTCTCTTTATTTACTTTTAGGACTTGTGTGAAAATCTGATGATGTTTTAGGTCATTTATGCAGAAATATAGAAAATTCTAAAGGGTTCACAAACTTTCAAGTACTACTGTTTGGTCCAGGTGAGCTAAAAATGTAAATTTCTCACATTTCTTTGTATCAAAAGGCACATAATGCATTACTTAATCAACACATATACCAACTTTCAAGACCATACCACTCATAGTTTTTAAGTTCTGCTCCAGAAACAAAAACTAACCTGAGAGACTAAGTCTGAAATTGTTTCCATGGAAACATGAAAAATTTAAATTTCTCAAATTTCTTAGTATGAAAAGGCACATCTACATCACCTTGTTAACATGTATACCAAGTTTCAAATCCGTATCATGAATAGTTTTGGATATATACTCTGGAAATGAACATTGCTCTTAGAAACTAAGTCAAAATCTATTTTTTATGTAAAAATTTGAAAAATGCTTTAAAAACAATCCAAAATAGCAAAAGGCACCAGTTCACATGTTGCTTGATATGTATACAAAGTTTCATGAAGATATCTTTAGTAGTTTTAAAGATATGGTCCAGGAACGAAAACGTGACCAGATGGATGGACAGCTGGACAGAACCCATTTCACCCCCGCCAAACTTTGTTTGGGTGGGGGATAACAAGGGAAAATCAGCTGCACATGGAACACCATGGTGCCATAATGGCCCAACAGTCATTGAAGAAAACAAGGAGGACAAGGAGCAAAGCTAGGGCTTGCCACAGGCAGAGGGAATGATTAAAGGGGAAGGATACACACCACACCTGAAACCACAACACAATCCAAATGGTGGCATAGTGGTTAGCTCTGTCACCTCATGTTCTCTCCGTGTCTGTGTGGGTTTCCTCCGAGTGCTCCGGTTTCCCCCACAGTTCAAAGACATGCGGTTAGGTTAACGTGGGGCAGCCTTGGGCTGAGGTTGGGCTGAAGTGCCCTTGAGCAAGGCCACCTAAACCACAACTGTTCCCCGGGCGCTGTAGCATAACTGCCCACTGCTCTGGGTACGTGTGTGTGCTCATTGCTTGCTTGTGTGTGCATGTGTGTGTTGACTGCTTCAGATGGGTTAAATGCAGAGGTTAAGTTGTTCGACAGAACAGGGGCGTGTGTGAGCCTAACACAGTGTCATGTAATGTCATTTAGTTTAACAATGCAATGGAACAGAGAATGTGAGCTGTTTAAATATACTGAGTAATGAGCTGGAACAGAAAACAGGTGCACACGTGCTGCATTCAGCTAGAGGTCATAATTTGTAATTTCTGACCTCAGAGTCAGAACAGGGTGCTCTGGTTTCCCCCACAGTCCAAAGACATGCAGGTTAGGTTAACTGGTGACTCTAAATTGACCGTAGGTGTGAATGTGAGTGTGAATGGTTGTCTGTGTCTATGTGTCAGCCCTGTGATGACCTGGCAACTTGTCCAGGGTGTACCCCGCCTTTCGTCCATAGTCAGCTGGGATAGGCTCCAGCTGTCTGCGACCCTGTAGGACAGGATAAAGCGGCTAGAGATAATGAGATGAGAGTCAGAACAAACTAAGAAAATTCTCTCTCAGCTTAGACTTTGTACTTGGAAACTTGTCATGGTCTCCTCAAATCTGAGTTCAGTAAGTGAAATCAAATCAACATACTGTAGCTGCTCACAGCATCAACACTAAACAAAGTAGCACCTCTTACCTTGAAATGAGTTAGGCTGTATATACATGCTGTGTATTTGCTTTAGCTCAGTCAACATACAAACATGCACTGGAAAGAAAAAAAACATGGACAGCGCCATGTTCATTTGTTATCAACAAGCTAACCAGCTAACTGTGACGAGTTATATATATTTATCTTCTCAAAACATTGAACTGTGTAGTCAGTGTTACAGATTTAACAAGTTAATATACTATACGACCAAATATTTGTAGACGCCTGACCATCACGCCCATATGTGATCCTTCCCCAAACTGCTGGCACAATTGTATAGAATGTCTCTGTATGCTGTTCCATTACAATTTCTCTTCACTGGAACTAAAGGGCCAAAACCTGTCCCAGCATGACAACGTCTCTGTTCACTGCACCCCAGGCCTCCTCACCCGACATCAATGCCTGATGCTCACTAATGCTGTTATGGTTGAATGAGCAAATCCCCACAGCCATGCTCCAAAATCTAGTGGAAAGCTTTCCCCGGAGGGTGGCGGTTATTATAACAGCAACTAGGTGATGAAATCTCAAATGGGATATTCAAAAAGTAAGTACAAATATGATGGTCAGATGTCCACAAACATTTCACTGAGATACAACATAATGATATACAGTGGTGCTTGAAAGTTTGTGAACCCTTTAGAATTTTCTATATTTCTGCATAAATATGACCTAAAACATCATCAGATTTTCACACAAGTCCTAAAAGTAGATAAAGAGAACCCAGTTAAACAAACGAGACAAAAATATTATACTTGGTCCTTTATTTATTGTGGAAAATGATCCAATATTACATATCTGTGAGTGGCAAAAGTATGTGAACCTCTAGGATTAGCAGTTCATTTGAAGATGTATGCAAAAATCTAGAAAATTCTAAAGGGTTCACAAACCTTCAAGCACCACTGTAGCATGAAGTGTCTGCCTGCAAGCTTTTGTGTCTAGACAAGTACACACACTCCTCATCATACTCGATCAACACACATAGTATACCTACACTGACTGAAATAGTAAAATCTGTTTGGGAGTCTAACATTTTTTTTTTGTCTGGGAGGATAAACCAGAACCTGCTTGCACAAAATAATCAACAGGCAGGGGGGGGGGGAAACCCCCCTGCACTTTGTAAAGAAGGTTTGGGATCATTTAATGTGGCTCGTTTAATCTTTACTGAGCCAGAGACAGTTACAGAGACATTGTACATTAACCTAGAGTCATATATGTTTGTTTAACTACACCAAGATAAAGTAGTTGAATATAACATATTCTTATATTTTGGAACAAGGTTGTTTGTTTATTTAATGCTGCAATTTAATTACAGAAAGTAGTTGCTTTTCATACAGCCATGCTCATAAGTAGAGATGAAATGTTATGAAAATGTAATATCATGACCAAAATTAGCACAGTCTTCGTGGTATTGTTAAAATGTGCTGAAAACATTCAAAAAGTACTGATAAATAAACTGAACTCATTTCACCAAGTTTTATAGTGAAACTTGATATTTTCAATATAATATTCATATTTTCAATAAAAAAAAATATTGTTTTACCACAAATAAAATGAACAGCATGATACACCTTTTGTTTGCATAAACATTAAAACAGTGTTTCTCAACCATTGGGCCGCAGCCCATTAGTGAGCCGTGATGTTTTTTTCCAAGTTGAAGCTAATTTTTACTCATAGTAGGGTACAATTGCTGGGTTGCATTTGACGTCACATCTGTCTCATTAAGCTACGGTCACACTATAGCTCGCAATGCTTTGCGATGGGTTATCAATGAAAATGAGGCATTTTGCTGGTGATGTACATGTGAGCTAAAAGTTGTGGTCACACAGCATGCAAATACTTGACTGTCACGCCTTTGTGCGCTTGAGTCTGGGTTAGCTCGAGCGGCAGCGTGTTGTGCGTGCGCTTGGAGTAGGAGGAGCTTTTTCTGCTCCTCCTACTCAAGCGAGTAGGACGCGTCTTTGCTTTGCTCCTGCTTTCTTAATCTTTATTTCTATACTTTACTTTCTCATTGAATTTCCACTATTTTTTTTTTTTTTTTATCTTTATAAGCTTTTAATTTAATTTTAATTTAATTTCCACTATTTTTTTTTTTTTAAATGCCAGGAAGCAAAAAATCCTGCAGAAAATGCATGGAATTAGAACAGAGAATTTCTATTCTGGAATCAAAGATTAATGCTCTGCCAAAGACGGACGAATTAAAAGCGATATCTCAGGAAAGGAGTACTGAAACAGTGGCTGAGAATGCAGAGATTGCACTCTGACAGACTGAGGACATTGCAGACCAAGTGGAAGAATTCATAACTCAACCTGTAAGTACTGAAAACTGGCAAATGATGGGTGCTAAGCCAAAAAACAAAAACAGAAGAGTAATTACTTCAACACCAGCTCGTTCTACAAATTACAATAGGATCTACAATCCTATGGAAAATCCACAGCCCATAAGGCTTCAGAACAAATTTGAATGCCTCAGGGATGTGGAAGAGGATTTGTCAAGCGGACAAACACATAGTAAAAAGAGATCACACCAAGATCGAAGAGCTGTGAGAAGAGGCAAAAAGCAGCTCGTAACACCACCTGATCCCACAACCCTTGTTCTTGGTGATTCCACTGTAAGACAATTAAAAGGTTATGAGATGATTATTTGTTGTCTTCCAAATGCATCCATCTCTGACACCAAAGACAGCATTTTGAAACTCATGTCCGAGCATAAAACTATCAAACGTATTGTTGTGCATGTGGGAGCAAATGATGTTTTCAGAGAACAGCTGTTTGTCCAAGATGATTTCAGAAAACTTTTTTCTGAGCTCTATAAGACTGGAATTCAATCTTTTATCAGTAGCCCACTCCCAGCGAGAGGAAGTTTTGCTTTTTCTCGACTCTTCAGTCTTAACACCTGGCTTGGAAAAACTTGTTCTTCATTTGGTATGAATTTCATAGACAATTTTAACCTTTTTTGGAATCGCAAAGAATTTTACAAGCCAAATAGCACTGAACTCAGCTGGATTTTAGCCAAAGTCTTAGCAGACCACTACAAACTTGCAATCTTTTCTCAGCCAGCACCGAGGAAAACAGTTGATAAGATGTCGCAGACTGACATAGTTACAAAGCCTAAACAATCATCTTTGCAAGTCGTCATCAAGGACACACAAACATCTGACTTGCAGGCCTCCCAACATTCAAGGACAGACGACTCCACTTCTCCTCGGATGGATTTCCCAAATAGCATGAAAAAATTGCTCCCAATGGCTACACTTTCCTTTTCCAGCCCAAATCTGTCGCGACAAGCAGTGTATCCAGTTCATCAAAATTGTGTTTGTCCAGGACTTTCAGCTGGCTACAAATCTTTTTCACCATCCAAAAGATACATGTCATCTCCAATCCTTTCACCCTCAAACCAAATGGAACATTTAGAAAGTCTTGTTTGATGTACTCTGGGTCCCTGCAAATGGATGTAATGTTGAAAAAAAAGCTGGGACCCGATGTTGACACTATTCCTGTGTTGATAAGAAACAGAAAACATAGAGCACATTTAACCCTGGGGGTGAACCAATCTAATCTCCTTCCTGTTTTAAAACAGCATCAGAGTGCACAACCAAATATTGCTTCTAGAATTTCTGTAAAGCTAGCTCTTCTAAACATTAGATCACTTTTAAACAAGTCATTTTTAATTAATGATCTTATTTGTAAACACAATCTTGATTTTTTGCTTCTAACTGAAACTTGGCTGGATCAAGCAAATAGTGCTACCACCCTTATCGAAGCAGCTCCCCCAAATTTTAATTTTTTGAATGTTACCCGACAAGGGAAAGGTGGAGGGATCGCAAATATATTCAAAGTCTCTTTTCAATGTAAACAATCCTCACTTGGTGATTTTACGTCCTTTGAACACTTATGTGCACTTGTTACATGCTCCCCTAACATATTATTATTAACTATTTATAGGCCTCCGAGACATTCAGCCAAAGTCTTTCTTGAAGAGTTTGGTGAACTGTTATCAGTCATTTGCTTAGAGTTTGATTGTCTTATTATATCTGGGGATTTTAACTTGCATGTAGATAATACTGATAACATTTATGCCAAAGAACTATTTGCAATTATTGATAACTTTAACCTGGTACAACATGTACAGGGACCGACCCACTCTCGTGGTCATACTCTTGACCTCGTCATCACAAAGGGTCTTACTGTTTCTTATACTGTTGTTGACCTGGCCTTATCTGATCATTTCTGTGTTTTCTTTGAAGTTTCTATGTCTCCTCACATTCAGAATAGCTCAATGACTATGGGTAGGAGAGTCATAAACGACAACACGTGTTCTTTTTGAGCAAGCTCTCTCTCAGAACTCAACCAAAATGTCAGACTCTGTAGATGATTTACTGGAATTTTTTAATTTAAATATGACCCAAATTATGGATGATATTGCTCCATTCAAAATAAAAAGAGTCAATGATAAGCAGAAAGCACCATGGAAGCAGTACCCGGCTGTTAAACTGCTAAAGAGAGAATGTAGAAAGACTGAAAGAAAATGGCGCAAATCTAAACTTCACATCCATTATCAAATCCATAAAGAGATGCTTTGTAATTATAATTATGAAATTCGTAAAGGAAGACAGTCTTTCTTCTCCAACATCATCAGCAGGAATATGAACAATGCCCGTGTGCTATTTTCAACAGTAGAGAAGCTAACTAATGCCCCACCACAATTAGCACCTGAACTTCTATCAGTTAATAAATGCAATGAGTTTGCATCTTTTTTCAAAGGTAAAATTGATAAAATAAGGTAGAATATTTCTCATAATATATCTCAGTTGCAAAAAATTGAAAAACTGCAATCACCAATGACACAGATAGATAACTTTAACACAATGTCAGAATTTTGTTTAATTGATTATGAGACTCTTGAAAAAACTGTACAAAATCTCAGTTCTTCAACATCTGAACTGGACATTCTGCCCACCAACTTTTTTAAGTCTGTTCTTCATCTTATAATTACAGATGTGCTTCAAATTATAAATACATCCTTGGAGACTGGCGTTGTTCCTGTGTCCCTAAAAAAAGCCGTTGTAAAGCCCCTTCTTAAAAAAAATAATCTGGATCCTTCAGTGTTAAATAACTACAGGCCAATATCAAATCTACCATTCATCGGGAAAATCCTGGAAAAAATTGTCTTCAATCAATTAACTGCCTTCTTGATATCAAACAGCCGTTTTGATAATTTTCAGTCAGGATTTCATGCCAATCATAGCACTGAAACAGCACTGATTAAAGTTATAAATGACATACGTCTTAATACTGATGCAGGCAAAACATCGGTCCTGGTATTACTGGACCTCAGTGCAGCTTTTGATACTGTTGATCACAACATACTGCTATATCAACTTGAACACTGGGTTGGATTGACTGGTAAAGTTATCAATTGGTTAAAATCATACTTAAAAGATAGAAGCTTCTTTGTTACCCTGGGAAATTGTTCCTCAACGTCAATGCCCTTGACCTGTGGTGTCCCCCAGGGGTCGATTCTTGGACCATTACTTTTCAACCTTTATATGCTCCCACTTGGGCAAATTATCAATAAAAATTCAATTTTTTATCACTGCTATGCAGATGATACCCAAATTTATTTTGCTCTATCACCTAATGACTATGCCCCCCTTGAATGTCTCTACCAGTGTATCGATCAAATCAATAGCTGGATGTCACAAAATTTTCTTCAGCTGAACACAGATAAAACAGAAGTAATTCTATTTGGAAAAAAAGACGAAAGACTCAGGATTACCACTATTCTTGACACAAAAGGGATTAAAACTAAAGAAATGGTTAAAAATCTTGGTGTTTTCATTGACAGCGAGCTAAACTTTGACAGTCACATGAAAGCAATCACTAAAACGGCATTTTATCACCTAAAAAACATTTCCAAACTAAGAGGACTTATGTCAAAAAATGATCTGGAAAAACTAATACATGCCTTCATCTCTAGTAGGGTTGATTACTGCAATGGCCTTTTCACAGGCTTGCCAAAAAAGACCATCAAACGACTTCAGCTGGTTCAAAATGCAGTGGCGAGGGTTCTCACACGAACAAAAAGAACAGAGCACATTACTCCAATTCTAAGGTCCCTTCACTGGCTTCCAGTAAGCTACAGAATTGACTTTAAAGTATTGCTGCTGGTATGCAAATCTCTAAATGGTACAGGGCCCAATTACCTCTCTGATATGTTGCAGCGGCCTAACCCAATCAGATCTACCAGATCGCAACAGAAAAATTTACTATTAAAACCAGTTGTTAAAACAAAGTGTGGTGAAGCAGCTTTTAGCTACTATGCAGTACATCTATGGAACCAACTGCCAGAGGACATTAAAAATGCTCCTGCTGTTGGCAGCTTCAAATCTAGGTTAAAGACCAAGCTGTTTTCAGATGCTTTCTGTTAAATAATTAATATTTTTACATTTTTTATAATCTTTACTGGGCGGCACGGTGGTGTAGTGGTTAGCGCTGTCGCCTCACAGCAAGAAGGTCCTGGGTTCGAGCCCCGGGGCCGGCGAGGGCCTTTCTGTGTGGAGTTTGCATGTTCTCCCCGTGTCTGCGTGGATTTCCTCCGGGTGCTCCGGTTTCCCCCACAGTCCAAAGACATGCAGGTTAGGTTAACTGGTGACTCTAAATTGACCGTAGGTGTGAATGTGAGTGTGAATGGTTGTCTGTGTCTATGTGTCAGCCCTGTGATGACCTGGCGACTTGTCCAGGGTGTACCCCGCCTTTCGCCCGTAGTCAGCTGGGATAGGCTCCAGCTTGCCTGCGACCCTGTAGAAGGATAAAGCGGCTAGAGATAATGAGATGAGATGAGATAATCTTTACTTTCTCTGCATGTTTTAAATTTACTTTAATTTTATTCTATTTTATTCCGCTGGTTTCTTTTTCTTTTTCTCCTTTTTTCTTTTTGGCATTTTATTATTTTATTTCTACTATTGTTTAATTCTTATTATTTTCTTTTAATTCTTTTAATTCTTTTAATTGTTTTAGAATAAAAATAAAATTATTTTATGTAATTTTATTTCTCTATTGTTTACTGTTTTTTGCTTCTGTAAAGCACATTGAACTGCCATTGTGTATGAAATGTGCTATATAAATAAACTTGCCTTGCCTTGCCTTGCCTTGGGACCCAGTCATTATAGGAGACCCCTGATACTGATTTGAGCACAATCAGCACACGCAGATATGGATGCTGTTTTCACAGAGGCTTTGCAAAGTGTTATCTTTATCACTGTCATGTTTGTTTCTAGCCATGTTTATAACACTGTTTAAATACTCTGCTTTATGATTCTGCTTTCTGTTTTGTTTTCATTTGTGTAAATATCACACCTGCTAATAAACATTCTTCCTGCACTTAGATCCGTCTACCACCGTCTATCTTGTAGTCTCCTGATCCTCAGATCTTTAACCCAGCCACGTATAAAAAGATGTACGCCTCTGTGCTCTTCCAGGTTTTCATCTGTTTGTCCATGTAGAATGATGTCTGCAGCACCAGGTAGTTTGAGATGTCAGGGAACTCAACAGATGGATAATTTTCCAACTCATGGAAAAATCCTTCTTTGTTAGTGTGTCTATCCCAATTTATTCCACTGAGTGGTTTCTATATCCTCTTCTTTTGAGTGTACTTATTGGTTTTACTAACTTTTGAATAACAAACATGACAATAAGTTCTTGTGTTAATGGACCAGACTCCACTTTTGGATCATTAATCCCTTTTGACCGAGAATGACACACATGCATGGTTTTATGTTGGTTTCTGGCACTTCCATACAGTTTTAAATACAATACCTACAATTAAAAGCAGTTTGTTTTTATTGCATTTATTTAATTCCTGGGCTCCCATCTGTAACAGGGAGTGATGTTGCATCCCATTAATACACTTTACAATAGATTATTAGATTCTAATAGAAAAGATGAGCCAAAATAATTGAGGATCTTTTTTAATGGGCCCCAACTCGTTATAAGTATGAATAGCCTTACAGTAGAAAAGGTTGAGAACCCGTGCATTAAAATAATATTAATGCTGCTGCTAACAGCTATGTTTCTATCGATTAATCTATTGACTATTTTACAGACTCATGGAATAATAAGCAGTACTCTCTGCTTGAAGACACTGGGAAAGGTGCAGCTTCCAATACTGCAGTTTTGTTCCAGCGGCATTCAGTGCATGTGCTGGTACTTTTCTGCACTGTCAGAAACAGGGGTACAGTAGGAGTCCATTTTTGTCCCCCCAAGGTACAGTTTACACTAATGTATCCCCTAGAGTTCATAATTGAACCTCAAGATAACTCATTCTCATCTCATTATCTCTAGCCGCTTTATCCTGTTCTATAGGGTCGCAGGCAAGCTGGAGCCTATCCCAGCTGACTACGGGCGAAAGGCGGGGTACACCCTGGACAAGTCGCCAGGTCATCCCAGGGCTCCTCAAGATAACTATGTGTACTTTTTAAGGGCCAAAAAGGTACATACATTTTCCCAAGCAGTATATAAAGGGTACAAATAAATACCTTAGAGGGTACTGCCCCAGTGATGAGCCATTGTACGCCTAATGGTACAATAATGTACTTTATTTTCTGCAAGTGTGGTTTATCTCAGCGATTGTTAGGTTAATCGACATTTCAATTGTTTTATATTTAATTAGGTTAAGGTGTTGTGAAACTGTTGGGTTAGGGTTGATTTAACCATACAATAGCCACTGAAAGGCTAAATAATAATGACACAAGACCAATATTTACAACCATGAAAAGCAAGTGAGGGTAAACTGGAAGTCTACCATCCATGAAGGAATCCATTTTCAACTAGCATTTAGCAACACAGCATAAAAACAGAGCTCACCCGTATTGCAGCTGAACTTGAAAAATGGCAGAGCACATTAAGATTAACAAACACTTTAGATTAATAAAAACAGCATCTTCTTTTATTTTGGTGGCTCCATAGAAATAAAAGTGTTAGCTTGTCATTTTGAAAGAAAACAGAAGTGATCCGTAATGGCAGGTGGGAGTGAACTTGAAAATAAAATTTGGAGAATTATTCAATCAAAATAAACTTTAAAAGGAGCTATGCTATGTTTGGTTCGAGTGCATCATCGAGCCATGATTTCTGACCCACCCAAAAATATTCTGAACATAAAACTGATGAAAATCTGTTTAAACAGTCTTACTTCACAATTCTGTACTACATACTTTACAGTCTTTTCACGTGTTTTCATCAACTGTTTCGAACATATATTTTCTCTTTATTTGCTATACATGGACTTTAATGTGACCTTCTCAATCCACAGTAATCAACTGTAGTTTTAATGATAATCACAATTTGAAACAGTAATCCTAACTATCAGAAATTTTAACGTGGTTTACTGTGAAATCAGTAACCGTTTCATCCCTACCCATAAGTGAACAGTAGTGTGTTACAAAACAGTCCTCTCATGTCAGTACTGGTAACTTAGTCATTGCACTCTCTTCAAACATTTACAAGGACAGTAAGCTGCCTCGATTCTGACCCTTCCAGGGTTGGATTCAGTTACATTTGATCTTTATTTACTACACCTACATCCTCTCAGGTTTGAGATCAGATGCATAGAGACTCTTTCACAGACCTTTTTAAAGTAGGTTTTTTTTACCAATAATTATCTACATAGAACCATCAAACTCTTTTTCATGTCAAACTGTCTACTATAATTCCAGATGTAGTTCAGATATAATTTATGAGTATGTAGATCTGCAGTCTACGGTACCTGTAAGTGCAATACTCAGTTCCTATGGTAACGTCCCTGCAGCATGCTCGGGCCTGAGCTTGGAGCACCATGGCCTTTTCAGTTAACAAGAGTTCCAATGCTGTAGGAAGGTGAGAAAAAAAAAAACAGATCAGGCTTTTGTGCTCCCACTCACACTCAAATGAACGGACCTTGTTCTGTGCTTGCATTGGCACATCACGGCTTGTCCTTGATTTTTATGTTCCTTTTAGTTATATCAATATGTAAGTGGAGATTAACCCATGCATATTATTTCAAGTGTTTGAACTTTGTTTCAGTAGTGTGTTTAAATGTTTGGCAATTAGCTTTAAAAATAGCATGGCTTTTACAACAGGAAGGCAAAGCTTCAGTGAACCACTTGATGCATTTCAATTTGTGTTTGCCAGAATTTGAAGGTCCAGTATGATTTTTGGGAGGGTGGGCATAGGTGCAAGTCATCAATGTTCTAAAATTTATATCATCAGTGTTAAACAGAATGTTATTGCTAGGGGCTCTGCTACAGCACCTTTGCAACACAGCAGGTACAGTGTTTTTTCAAAACAGATGCTAATGCATAATCATGATATCAGGCTTGTAGTACTCAAGTCCGACTCGTGCCCTAATTTTAAGGACTCGTGACTTGACTTAGACTTGAGCACCGATGATTTGGATTCGGACTCGTAAATTAGAGATGAGGACTCAGATTTTTTCTTTATTTTTTGTAACATGCCATAATAATTTGGCATAAGATATTTATATCTAAATTAATTTTTGTACTAATATTGTGCAAGAGTGTCACACCTGCATGCCTTGGTGCATGCATCAGATAGACTCTCGCGCGCACACCGTAAACGACTCGCACCTGCACAGGATTAAGGTGCAATCAGCGCACCTATATAAAAACTGTGAAAACGTACTTACTTTGTGAAGTATTGAGTTGCGTTGCTGACACATTATCGAGCCTTATTTCCTTGCTTGGTTTCCTGATTGCCTGTTTCTCATCTTTGATTCTGCCGAGTCTACGATAGCCTGTTTGTGCCTCGCTTGACCTGTTGCCTGTTTCACTGTTTTATGATTTTGCCTGCCATTCTGGATTGTTTACCTGTCTTCACTTGTATTAATAAACACACCTTCTGCACTTACATCTGTCTCCCAACCATCTCTGACAGAATACTTCACACTCCCTGATAAAGAGAATGCACATTCACCTGTTCATACATCAGGTTCAGGAGCAAACTAATGTTAATGGCGCTAAAACAGCCACCGTCAAACGGTATGGTTGGAGTCTTGTTCTCGGACTCGACTCAGATCAGTAGTGGACTCGACACAATTTTTTTTTAATGACTTGGACTTGACTCGGACTTGAACACTCACTGGGGACTCGAGACTGGATTCGGACTCGAGGCCTAGTGACTCAACTACAACACTGCATGATATAGTCAAACCCAATCATCTATATGTAAATGCTATGGAAAAGGCTTCTAGAAGCACAATGGCTGGTTACTTTCAGGACTTTCAGAATTTAACTGGCTTGAATAAAAATTGGCACTCTGCTTCAGGGAAAGCTAAAGTACACCAATATATAAGAGCTGTTGCTTGCATCAAACATCAGAATGGGGACAATTTGATCTCAGTGACTGACTGAGAACACATTTTTCATGCCATGGTGTTATGGGTGCCAGACAGGCTACTTTGAGTATTTCAGAAACTGGTGATCTCCTTGGACTTACATGGGCTATAAATCTATTAAAAAGAATGGAGTGGAAAACAAAAAAACAGTTTGGCAGAAACAACTTCTTGACGGCCACAATGGTTTGTGCTGGCATGGCGGCTCCAGTAGCTCAAATAATGACTCTTTACAACAGTGGTGAGCAGAAAAATATTTCAAGCCCACACCATTTCTAACCTTGAAGTGGATGAGCTACAACAGCAGAAGACCACACAGATGCTACAGTGGGTATAAGCTCACCAAAACTGTACAGATGAAGATTGGAAAAAGACTAGGTGATTGTCCAGTTTAGGCAAACCTGTGAAAACTGTTGAAACTAGATTTAATGCATGAAAATGTCAGATGTTTTCGAAATCCTCAATCCAGCCTATCTGGCAACATCAACAACCATTGTAGTACAACCCCGATTCCAAAAAAGTTGGGACAAAGTAAAATTGTAAATAAAAACAGAATGCAATGATGTGGAAGTTTCAAAATTCCATATTTTATTCAGAATAGAACATAGATGACATATCAAATGTTTAAACTGAGAAAATGTATCATTTAAAGAGAAAAATTAGGTGATTTTAAATTTCATGACAACAACACATCTCAAAAAAGTTGGGACAAGGCCATGTTTACCACTGTGAGACATCCCCTTTTCTCTTTACAACAGTCTGTAAACGTCTGGGGACTGAGGAGACAAGTTGCTCAAGTTTAGGGATAGGAATGTTAACCCATTCTTGTCTAATGTAGGATTCTAGTTGCTCAACTGTCTTAGGTCTTTTTTGTCGTATCTTCCGTTTTATGATGTGCCAAATGTTTTCTATGGGTGAAAGATCTGGACTGCAGGCTGGCCAGTTCAGTACCTGGACCCTTCTTCTACGCAGCCATGATGCTGTAATTGATGCAGTATGTGGTTTGGCATTGTCATGTTGGAAATTTTAAAATTTGCAATTTTACACTGCCGAATTCCTTTCTGATATTGCTCCACTATTTGTTGGCGCAGAATTAGGGGGATTGGTGATCCTCTTCTCATCTTTACTTCTGAGAGCTGCTGCCACTCCAAGATGCTCTTTTTATACCCAGTCATGTTAATGACCTATTGCTAATTGACCTAATGAGTTGCAATTTGGTCCTCCAGCTGTTCCTTTTTTGTACCTTTAACTTTTCCAGCCACTTATTGCCCCTGTCCCAACTTTTTTGAGATGTGTTGCTGTCATGAAATTTCAAATGAGCTAATATTTGGCATGAAATTTCAAAATGTCTCACTTTTGACATTTGATATGTTGTCTATGTTCTATTGTGAATACAATATCAGTTTTTGAGATTTGTAAATTTATTGCATTCTGTTTTTATTTACAATTTGTACTTTGCCCCAACTTTTTTGGAATCGGGGTTGTAGAGAGTGCACACACATCCAACTTTGTACAGGTGCAGGGTAAAAAAGTCCGTCAATTAAAAAGAAAAAAATCTGGCTTATGAACGCTTATTATGAACGCTTACTCTTACAACGCGAAACTTTCCACATATACCATATACCCTCAATACTATGGCACCGTATGGACTAAATGAAGAGTTTGACCTCAAGCCTTTATGAAATAATTCAGTCTGTACCATACTCTGTGTCTGACTATCACATTTGTGCTTTTTTACATATGGAGATTTTTTTTTTTTTTAATCCTTCTTTGTTTTGTTTTTTGTTTTGTAGCACTTGAACAGATTCTGGGATCAGATAGCAGCAGCATAATGCATAAAATCATGCAGATACAGGTCAAGAGCTCAGTTAATGTCCACTTCAAGCATCAGAATGGGAAAAGCTGTGATCTCTGTATGACTTTCAGTGTGGCATGGGTGTTGATGCCAGACGGACTGGTTTGAGTATTCCAGAAACTACTGATCTCCTGGGGTTTTCACACACAACAGTCTCTAGAGTTTACACAGAATGGTGTGAAAAACCAACCAACAAATAACAACAACAAAAAAAACATTAAGTGAGTTACAGTTCTGTTGCTGGAAATGCCTTGTTGATCAGAGAGGTTAAAGGAAATTAACCAGATAGAACTGCCAAGATGGATATAGTAACTCATATAATCACTCTTTACAACCACGGTGAGCAGATAAGCATCTCAACATGTATAAAACATCAAACCTTGATTTCAATGGGTTATAACTGAAGCCTGTTTTACACAGATATTCCACAATATTGGTGTAAAGAAGATCCCTCAATACTCTGGTTTTAGTGATTTACACTGAACCAAATAAAACAGCATAAAACCAGTGTGTATTTTACACTGCGAGCTGGCATTCCTCAAACAGAGGCATGACGTGCTGTAACGGATATGAATACCCCGAGCATACTGGTGTTGCTTTCAAAACAACGGCAGGTGAACCGAGTGTTGAGGTGCTTTTTGTTAGCTTTGCACATTTATACCACTCTTCAAACACAAGCAAAGTTGCTGAGCATCATGTATTCACCTCCGTGAAATAATTCATGTTTAATATACAACCCCAATTGCAAAAAAATTGTGACACTGGGTAAAATTTAAATAAAAACAGAAGGCAATAGTTTGAAAATCATGGAAACCCTATATTTTATTGAAAATAGTACAAAGACAACATATCAAATGTTGAAACTGAGAAATTTTACTGGTTTTGAAAAATATATGCTCATTTTGAATTTGATGTCAGCAACACATTTCAAAAAAGTTGGGACAGTAGCATGTTTACCACTGTGTTGCATCACCTCGAGGTTTAACAACACTATAAATTTTCGGGAACTGAGGAGATCAATTGCTGTAGTTTTGAAAGAGAAATGTTGTCCCATTTTTGCCTGATATATAATTTCAGTTGCTCAACAGTTCGGGGTCTCCTTTGTTGTATTTTGCACTTCATAATGCACCAAATGTTTTAAATTGGAGACAGGTCTGGACTGCAGGCCAGTTTAGCACCCGGACTCTTTTACGACAGACCCATGCAATTTTAATATGTGCAGAAAGCGGTTTGGCATTGTCTTGCTGAAAGAAGGAAGGCCTTCCCTGAAAAGATTTTGTCTGGATGACAGCATATTGCTCTGAAACGTGTATATATCATTCAGCATTAATGATGCCTTCCCAGATGTACAAGCTACCCATGTCATGTGCACTAATGCACCCTCATACCATCACAGATGCTGGTTTTTGAACTGTGCACTGATAACAAGCCTGATGGTCCCTCCCCTCTTTAGCCTGGAGGATGTGGTGCCCATGATTTCTAGAAAGAATTTCTACTTTTGATTCGTCAGTCCTTGGGACAATTTTCCACTTCGCCTCAGTCCATCGTAAAAGAGCTTGGTCCCAGAGAAGGTGGCGGTGTTCCTGGATATTTTTTATATCTGGTTTTAACTTGCATTTGTAGATGCAGTAATGGACTGTTTTCACAGACGATGGTTTTCTGATGTGTTCCTGAGCCCAGACAGGATTTCCACTACAGACACGTGTCTGCTTTTAATGTCACCTGATGGTCTGAAGATCACAGGCATGCAATGTCAGTTTTCACCCTTGTCTCTTGCATACAGAGATTTTTCCTGATTCTCTGAATCTTTTAATGACATTATATAACATAGATTAAAAAAAAATTTCATTAAAAGATTCAGAAAATCAGGAGAAATCTCTGTATGCAAGAGACAAGGGTGAAAACTGACATCTGGAATGACATTATATAACATAGATCCGTACCGTTCGGATCACTACCTTGCTCATGGTGGTACGGCTTGCGTGCTCCTGTGACCCCTAGAGCTATATCGGCTGGAGTTCTTGAACTCCTGGTAGGGCCACCCATGCCGAGAAGGTCGAAGGATAGGAGCCAGACAAAAAGTGATTCGCTGGTCCTCCAGGTTGGGGGTTGGTCAGAGGGCTAATATCCCGCTACTGTAAAACCACTTTATTACCGAAACCAGAAGCAGAGAGAATTCATTCAATCTCGGATGTTCAGTGGCTACTCGTCCGGACAAAGGACAGCCTATGACGCAGGAGGGACAAAGCCGACAGGACCCCCTCAAGCTGAACAGTCAACTGGTATACCTGAGGAAAAACACTAAGATCGGTAACTGGAACGTGCGGACGCTATATCAAAGTGGAAACATTGCGCAGGTAGCAAGAGAGATGGCTAGGAGGAACATAGATGTGATGGGCCTAAGTGAAACCCATTGGACTGGCCAAGGAAAAATGCAACTTCAAAGCAGCGAGACCATTATTTACGCTGGAAGAGATGACGACACTCATAGGAGAGGAGTAGGGATACTGATGTCCAAGGCAGCAGCAAGAGCCCTGGAGTTCTTGAACTCCTGGTAGGGCCACCCATGCCGAGAAGGTCGAAGGATAGGAGCCCAATCAGCGAACGGATCATCAAAGCAAGATTTTATTCAGCGTACATTAAGATGACGATGGTACACGTATATGCACCAACAGAAGATGCGAACGAAGAAGAGAAAGACGAGTTCTACACAAGACTGCAAGACGTGTTAGATGGATGTAAAACCCATGACATGCTGGTAATAACTGGTGATATGAATGCTAAAGTTGGTGAAAACAACGAGCATTATGAGAGGGTGATGGGAAGGCACGGTTTAGGGCAACGGAATGATAATGGAGAAAGGTTATGTGCACTAAGCGATATGAACGGCCTTGTGATAACTGGCACATTATTCCCCCACAAAGAGATTCATAAAGCCACCTGGTTATCCCCAAATGGAAAAACGAAAAACCAGATAGACCACATCCTTATCAACAGAAGATTCAGGAATTCAGTGAAAGATACCAGAGTATTTAGATCAGCAGACATTGGAAGTGACCATTATCTAGTGTGTATGAAAGTCAAGCTCAGTCTTAGAAACTAGCCCAAAGACAAATGCAACACAAGAAGGAAGTATGATATGGAGAAACTAAGAGAAAAAAGTATTGGAAAAGCATTCAGCATCACCTTGAAGAACAGATATCAAGTACTGGAGGAAGAGGAGCTAGAACACTCAAGCGAAGATGGTATAGAAGGGGAATTCCAAATGATGGAAAAGGCATACACAGAGACAGCCGAAATAGTACTGGGAAAACCACGCAGGAAGAAGAAACCATGGATCAGCGAAAAATCTTGGAAACTCATTAGCGAGAGAGAAGATACCCACAAAAAGGTCTTGGGGACCCACTCTGAGAGAATAAAGAAGAAACTTAGAAAGAAATATGCCGACCAAAAGAGGGAAGTAAAGTCAAGCTTAAGATCTGATAAGAGGAAATGGATAGACGATATTGCAAAGGATGCAGAAGCAGCAGCCAGTAGTCACCAAATGAGAACATTATATGGACTAACAAAGACTTTGTGTAACGAAAAAGTGAGGAAAACCTTTGCCATCCTCGATAAAAATGGAAACACCCTAAGTGGCAAGGAAGAGATCTTAGCTAGATGGACTGAGCATTTTGAGGAAGTACTCGATCGAGGGGAACCGCCCAACCCAATAACAGTAGAAGAAGAGAACAGATTCGATTTCTCTGATGTCATCAGTGAAATAGGAATAGAAGAACCAACAAAGGAAGAAGTACAGTCAGCGATAGGAGCTTTAAAAAATGGAAAGACACTAGGCATTGACTCAATAATGGCTGAGATGCTGAAAGCAGGCGGAGAATTTTCAATCAACAAAGTCCATCAGTTGCTCCAGAATGTATGGAGACAGGAAGAGCTCCCATCAAAGTGGAAGCAGGGGATCATCATCAAATTACCGAAGAAAGGAAACCTCAAAGAATGCAAGAACTCTAGAGGGATAACCTTACTGTCCGTAGTGGGGAAAATACTTGGTAGGATAATTATTGATCGTGTGCGGAATGGTGTGGACAAAAGGTTGAGAGATGAACAAGCAGGATATAGGAGGGGAAGAGGAACGACAGAGCAAGTATTTGTACTAAGAAACATCCTTGAGCAAGTAAATGAATGGCAAGCGACGATATATATAGGATTTGTAGATTTTGAGAAAGCATTCGACTCGATCCATCGGAATAGTTTGTGGATAATATTGAGAAGATATGGTATCCCAGAGAAGATCATTAAGATGGTAAGGCTATTTTACGAAGGCTTTAAATGCGCTGTAGAAGATCAAGGAGAAAGAGAAGAGTGGTTTGATGTCAAAACAGGTGTTAAGCAAGGATGTAACATGTCGGGTTTCCTATTTCTAATTGTGCTGGACTGGGTAATGAGAAGAACAGTTGGATGTGGTGAAAATGGTATACGGTGGAAGTTCACGTCGAAATTAGACGATCTCGATTTTGCAGACGACTTAGCACTGCTGTCCTCTACTCGACAACAAATGCAGGACAAATTGAACAGGTTAGATCAAGAAGCCAGACGCGTCAGACTCAAGATCAATGCAGAAAAGACCAAAATGATGAGAATTAACCCTCATAACCAAGAAAAGATAGCTGTTGCAGGGCATGATATTGAGAATGTGGAACAGTTCAACTACCTAGGAGCAATAGTATGCAAGGAAGGAGGAGGAATGAAAGATCTAAAGAATAGAGTATCGAAGGCGAGAGGCTCATTTGTAAGATTAAAAAAGATCTGGAAGTCAAGCCACATATCAAGAAGAACAAAGTTTAAACTTTTAAAGACAATGATCATACCAGTCCTTCTATATGGATGTGAGACATGGAAAATGAATAAAGGGGATAACAAGATCATAGACACGTTCCAGAACAAATGTCTCCGGCAAATACTAAGGATCCGCTGGGAAGATCACATGAGCACAGATGAGCTACTACAAAGAACAACCATGAAGCCTATGAGCATTAGAGGTGAAACGGCGCAAATGGATGATGATTGGCCACTTTCTAAGACAAGATCGCGGAAATAACAACAACACAGCACTAACATGGGCACCAGAAGGGAGACGAAAACGAGGGCGCCCTAAAACAACATGGAGGCGCACCGTAGAGAAGGAGATGAAAACAGCAGGATGGAGGTCATGGGATCATGTTCGTAGGAGCGCTGGCAACAAGAAAGAGTGGAGGAACTCTGTGGAGGCCTTATGTGCCACAGGGCGCGCCGGAGATAGGTAACATATAACATAGATGATGTGATCCCCAAATTCATTGCAATTTTACACTGAGGAACGTTATTCTTAAATTGTTGCACTGTTTGCACACGCAGTCTTTCACAGAGCGGTGAACCCCTCCCCATCTTTACTTCTGAGGCCATGCACACACGTAGCCGGGTATTTTTAAAACCGAACATTTCCCCCCCCTCCGTTTATAAAAATGTTTTATCCACACCACCTCGTCTTCGAAAAAAATCCCTTCCACACATAACCGAACATCTGCGTTTTCAATCACATTCATAAGCATTCCAAACCTGTAGATGGCATTATTTCCCCAAATCCTACTCCCTAATCACATAGCCTGTGCTCTTGGAGCAGTAGTTGGGCTTCTAAAATTAAACATGTAAATAGCACCTGCACAATAATTAACGCTTTCAAGGCACTACTCCGATCCATTACTCTTTGTCCATGCTTAATCTGGCTTCTGCAGTAAACAAAGGTCACACATTTGATGTCAAGGCAGATTTGTTGTCATATTTTTTGGCGCAGGTTGTGACGTTCTAAAACGCAAAACTCTGGTTATCTCTGTCTACACGAAAAGGCATACACGGAGTTTTCAAAAATCTTCACTTTGCCCGGAGTTTTTTTAAATATTCGTTTTTGATGTGTTTTCATGTGGATGACAGGCCAAAACGTAGAAAAATATCTTCGATTTAGCAGATACCCGGCTACGTGTGGACGGGGTCTGAGAGACTCCACCTCTCTGGTATGCTCTTTTTATACCCAATCATGTTACTGACCTGTTGCCAATTAACCAAATTAGGTTGTTGTTTTTTTTTCACATTACACAACTTTTTCAGTCTTTTGTTACCCCTGACCCAACTTTTCTGAAACGTGTTGCTGACATCTCAT
This sequence comes from Neoarius graeffei, assembly GCF_027579695.1. Classification (NCBI taxonomy): domain Eukaryota; kingdom Metazoa; phylum Chordata; class Actinopteri; order Siluriformes; family Ariidae; genus Neoarius; species Neoarius graeffei. Next base: position 57,119,687 of record NC_083573.1, read on the forward strand.
CTCATCTCATTATCTCTAGCCACTTTATCCTTCTACAGGGTCGCAGGCAAGCTGGAGCCTATCCCAGCTGACTACGGGCGAAAGGCGGGGTACACCCTGGACAAGTCGCCAGGTCATCACAGGGCTGACACATAGACACAGACAACCATTCACACTCACATTCACACCTACGGTCAATTTAGAGTCACCAGTTAACCTAACCTGCATGTCTTTGGACTGTGGGGGAAACCGGAGCACCCGGAGGAAACCCACGCGGACACGGGGAGAACATGCAAACTCCACACAGAAAAGCCCTCGCCGGCCCCGGGGCTCGAACCCAGGACCTTCTTGCTGTGAGGCGACAACGCTAACCACTACACCACCGTGCCGCCCGTGTTGCTGACATCAAATTCAAAATGAGCCTATATTTTTCAAAGAACAGTAAAACTTCTCAGTTTCAACATTTGATATGTTGTCTTTGTACTATTTTCAATGAAATAAATATCATTTCCATGATTTGCAAATCTTCACATTCTGTTTTTATTCATGTTTTATTTATATCCTGGCTTTTCGGGAAAAAAAAAAGTCTGTCAAAAAAAATCTGCACTCACAAACGGGGGGGGGGGGGGGGGGAGAGAGAGAGAGAGAGAGAATGAATCAGAGTAAAAAGTAATGAGGAAGAGAGAGAAGTGGAGAGACTCATGCAAGGAACACATTTATGTGATCAGAAATATGTTGAGGAGAAAGTAAAGAGAAGTAGGAAGTGATTTGAGACAAAAAGGTGACACTGTAGATGGAGACATTTGAATTTTCACTGGTCTTGGAAAGAATAATGTCAGTGTCAAAACATCACACCCCTGTTCTGCTGTTGCGGCTGTCCCTTTTACACAGATGACGATTCCGGCTCTGTTACTACTAAACTAATCATTCTGGCTCAGAGGCGGAACAACACAGACCCTCCGTTCTGCATTCAGACATTTTATACAGAACATGAGGTGGAATAAAGGCATAAGATTCCCACCTTGAACAGGCTGTGTAAAGGGGCTTGAGGATATCAAGGGCACAGGCTCACACAAATTGGACAGTTGAATATTAAAGAAAAAAAACACCTTTCAACTCTTTTCTAGTTTTCACCTGTCCAAGTGAGTCTGTGCTCACGAGAGCCTTAGATTCTTGTTCTTGACTGACAGGCGTGGAATCTGATGTGGTCTTCTGCTGTTGTAGCTCATCTACATCAAGGTTTTATATGATGTGCATTCTGAGATGCTTTTCTGCTTAGCATGGTTGTAAAGAGTGCTTATTTGAGTTACTATAGACTTCCTGCCAGCTCATACCAATCTGATCATTCTCCTCTGATCTCTCTCATCAACAAGGTGTTTCAGCCTGCAGACCTTCTGCTCACAGGATATTTTTGTTGTTGGTGTTTTGTTTATCGCACCATTCCGTGTAAACTCTAGAGACCGTTGTGTGTGAAATTCCCAGGAGATCAGCAGTTTCTGAAATACCCAAAACAGCGCACCTGATCACACTTTTTTAGATAGATCACACTTTTTTGCCATTCAGATGTCTGATGTGAACATTAACTGAAGTTCTTGACCTGTTTCTGCATGATTTTATGCATTGTGCTGCTGCCACATGATCAGCTGACTGGATAACTGCATAAATGACCAGGTGTACAGGTGTTCCTATTAAAGTGAATGCTGATTATTTTTTACCTGCATGGCTGACTGGATAATTTATGGAAACATTACTTTATGAATACATTGTCTACTCTTACAGTGGGGCAAAAAAGTATTTAGTCAGTCACCAATTGTGCAAGTTCTCCCACTTAAAAAGATGAGAGAGGCCTGTAATTTTTATCATAGGTACACTTCAACGATAAGAGACAGAATGGGGGGAAGAATCCAGGAAATCACATTGTAGGATTTTTAATGAATTAATTGGTAAATTCCTCGGTAAAATAAGTATTTGGTCACCTACAAACAAGCAAGATTTCTGGCTCTCACAGACCTGTAACTTCTTCTTTAAGAGGCTCCTCTGTCCTCCACTCATTACCTGTATTAATGGCACCTGTTTGAACTCGTTATCAGTATAAAAGACACCTGTCCACAACCTCAAACAGTCACACTCCAAACTCCACTATGACCAAGACCAAGGAGCTGTCAAAGAACACCAGAAACAAAATTGTAGACCTGCACCAGGCTGGGAAGACTGAATCTGCAATAGGTAAGCAGCTTGGTGTGAAGAAATCAACTGTGGGAGCAATTATTAGAAAATGGAAGACATACAAGACCACTGATAATCTCCCTTGATCTGGGGCTCCACGCAAGATCTCACCCCGTGGGGTCAAAATGATCACAAGAACGGTGAGCAAAAATCCCAGAACCACACGGGGGGACCTAGTGAATGACCTGCAGAGAGCTGGGACCAAAGTAACAAAGGCTACCATCAGTAACACACTACGCCGCCAGGGACTCAAATCCTGCAATGCCAGACGTGTCCACCTGCTTAAGCCAGTACATGTCCAGGCCCGTCTGAAGTTTGCTAGAGAGCATTTGGATGATCCAGAAGAGGATTGGGAGAATGTCATATGGTCAGATGAAACCAAAATAGAACTTTTTGGTAAAAACTCAGCTTGTTGTGTTTGGAGGAGAAAGAATGCTAAGTTGCATCCAAAGAACACCATACCTACTGTGAAGCATGGGGGTGGAAACATCATGCTTTGGGGCTGTTTTTCTGCAAAGGGACCAGGACGACTGATCCGTGTAAAGGAAAGAATGAATGGGGCCATGTATCGTGAGATTTTGAGTGAAAACCTCCTTCCATCAGCAAGGGCACTGAAGATGAAACGTGGCTGGGTCTTTCAGCATGACAATGATCCCAAACACACCGCCCGGGCGACAAAGGAGTGGCTTCGTAAGAAGCATTTCAAGGTCCTGGAGTGGCCTAGCCAGTCTCCAGATCTCAACCCCATAGAAAATCTTTGGGGGGAGTTGAAAGTCCGTGTTGCCCAGCGACAGCCCCAAAACATCACTGCTCTAGAGGAGATCTGCATGGAGGAATGGGCCAAAATACCAGCAACAGTGTGTGAAAACCTTGTGAAGACTTTTACAGAAAACGTTTAACCTCTGTCATTGCCAACAAAGTATTGAGATGAACTTTTGTTATTAACCAAATACTTATTTTCCACCATAATTTGCAAATAAATTCTTTAAAAATCAGACAATGTGATTTTCTGGATTTTTTTTCTCATTTTGTCTCTCATAGTTGAGGTATACCTATGATGAAAATTACAGGCCTCTCTCATCTTTTTAAGTGGGAGAACTTGCACAATTGGTGACTGACTAAATACTTTTTTGCCCTACTGTATAATTTAACTCAATGTACTGCATAAGAATAATGAGTAGGTGGGGGTCACAACCGGGGCGCCGCCAGAAATTTTGGGCCCCATGAAAGATTAGAATTTTGGGCCCCCCAACTTTAGCAAACTGTATATGGCGCTCGCTCATTAAAAACTTCAATCCTAAAGCATTTATGGGTTGTATTGCTGCTTACCTCCTTCTCCAAAGGGGGGTTCAGTGGTTTGGTAGGGTGGAGGTCCCCCTGAGGCTGAATCTGTGCATATTTAGGGCACCCCATTAGTTATGAAACTGGTTATTAGCACTAGTTATTAGCACCAGCATAACGTAATATTTCATCTTGTTTATCACACAAGTCAGTTCAGTTATTAAAATGGAAAAAATGTCACTGTACAAACTGTAAAAGTGTTCTCTTGATAGGCTAATCCAACCACATTCATACTGTTCATTTACCATTCGCTAATATTTTGAACACACATGTGAGCGATAGCTACCTTTCTTTGTGAAAAACTGAGTGACCAGTTGCCTGCCTCTCCGGTCCCTCTCAGCTTTCAGCTGCCTTTCTTTACGTTTTTGACAGCCACTCTTCATATTTAGCGATCATAGACTGTACGCACTCCACTGCTGGCTGCTGCACCGCGACACAGCAGCAAGTAGCGTTGCACTGATCAGCACACAGATTTAACGCATCGCGCTTCGACCAGAACTGGACCGTACCATTTCGCAAAAGGGGGAGGGTTAAATGACGATATGTTGAAGAACTCAAGAAATAGACAACCTTGTTCAATTAGCTCATTTTACCAGATGGAATATTGCATTGTTGTTACAACCCTGATTCCAAAAAAAGTTGGGACAAAGTACAAATTGTCAATAAATACGGAATGCAATGATGTGGAAGTTTCAAAATTCTATATTTTATTCAGAATAGAACATAGGTGACATATCAAATGTTTAAACTGAGAAAATGTATAATTTAAAGAGAAAAATTAGGTGATTTTAAATTTCATGACAACAACACATCTCAAAAAAGTTGGGACAAGGCCATGTTTACCACTGTGAGACATCCCCTTTTCTCTTTACAACAGTCTGTAAACGTCTGGGGACTGAGGAGACAAGTTGCTCAAGTTTAGGGAAAGGAATGTTAACCCATTCTTGTCTAATGTAGGATTCTAGTTGCTCAACTGTCTTAAGTCTTTTTTGTCGTATCTTCCGTTTTATGATGCGCCAAATGTTTTCTATGGGTGAAAGATCTGGACTGCAGGCTGGCCAGTTCAGTACCCAGACCCTTCTTCTACGCAGCCATGATGCTGTAATTGATGCAGTGTGTGGTTTGGCATTGTCATGTTGGAAAATGCAAGGTCTTCTCTGAAAGAGACGTCGTCTGGATGGGAGCATATGTTGCTCTAGAACCTGGATATACCTTTCAGCATTGATGGTGTCTTTCCAGATGTGTAAGCTGCCCATGCCACATGCACTAATACGACCCCATACCATCAGAGATGCAGGCTTCTGAACTGAGTGCTGATAACAACTTGGGTCGTCCTTCTCCTCTTTAGTCCGAATGACACGGCATCCCTGATTTCTATAAAGAACTTCAAATTTTGATTCGTCTGACCACAGAACAGTTTTCCACTTTGCCACAGTCCATTTTAAATGAGCCTTGGCCCAGAAAAGACATCTGTGCTTCTGGATCATGTTTAGATACGGCTTCATCTTTGAACTATAGAGTTTTAGTTGGCAACGGCGGACAGCACGGTGAATTGTGTTCACAGATAATGTCCTCTGGAAATATTCCTGAGCCCATTTTGTGATTTCCAATACAGAAGCATGCCTGTATGTGATGCAGTGCCGTCTAAGGGCCCAAAGATCACGGGCATCCAGTATGGTTTTCTGGCCTTGACCCTTACGCGCAGAGATTCTTCCAGATTCTCTGAATCTTTTGATGATATTATGCACTGTAGATGATGATATGTTCAAACTCTTTGCAATTTTACACTGTCGAACTCCTTTCTGATATTGCTCCACTATTTGTTGGTGCAGAATTAGGGGGATTGGTGATCCTCTTCCCATCTTTACTTCTGAGAGCCGCTGCCACTCCAAGATGCTCTTTTTATACCCAGTCATGTTAATGACCTATTGCCAATTGACCTAATGAGTTGCAATTTGGTCCTCCAGCTGTTCCTTTTTTGTACCTTTAACTTTTCCAGCCTCTTATTGCCCCTGTCCCAACTTTTTTGAGATGTGTTGCTGTCATGAAATTTCAAATGAGCCAATATTTGGCATGAAATTTCAAAATGTCTCACTTTCGACATTTGATATGTTGTCTATGTTCTATTGTGAATACAATATCAGTTTTTGAGATTTGTAAATTATTGCATTCCGTTTTTATTTACAATTTGTACTTTGTCCCAACTTTTTTGGAATCGGGGTTGTATTTCAAAAGTCTTATTAAAATCATTAAAAGCATATTATCAGCCCCTTAAAGGGCCCCATGGCAGTGCTGGGCCCCTAGAATTGTTCTAACCTTTCCCCCCCTGGCGGCGCCCATGGTCACAACAATATGACATTTAAATGTCATTTTCATCTGCTTTCTGTCCTGTAACACAAATCATGTGATCCTTGACTCCTACGCCTTGAATTTATGCATGTGTCAACAGTGCACATGTGGTCTGACAGTTTCATTTTAGTTGTGGCCCTCGCACTCAGCTTCACTTGAACTGACCTCCATCTGACAACAATCAGAAAAGATAGTGCAATAAGGTTCTGATTCCCATTTACTCCATTTATCCACCAATGCTTTACTCCAGTTTACAGAATTGCATGTGGAAATGAAAGAAAGAAAAAGGGGTTACGAAGTGATATATTTCTAGCAAATCATTTCTGCTGCCTGTAGCTTACAGTGGCCTTGGGACTGAATGGATGTGCTTCACTCCTCCACAGCATCAGAAAATTCACTTTGTGTTTATCTGTTGTCCATGGTAACATTTTGTGAGCAGAAAGCTGATAAGAACTCATTTCTATCATCAAAAGGAAGGCATGTTGGCTTTATGTATCGCAAAGTACTGGCACTTTAGTAGGAAATTTTAATCATATGTTTCTTCTTAATTTCCCTTTGTTGTCATATAATCACACTTACTGTTGTCTAATTATTCCTGATAGCTTTCATTTTTTTAGAGGTAGCATCATTACCTTCATCACAGTACCCAAAGAGTGCATTCAAAAAGAAACAATATTGTCCTCATTAGTGCAGGTCTTTCATCACTTCCTGACAAAACATCAACTCTCCTTCTCTGAAGAGCTGTTTCCACCCTGCCTCCCTTTTTGAAAGATAATTAGAGAGATGCTAAGAATAAAAGAGCACTATTAGTTGCAGAATATCAGACAAGCCACTGCTGTGTGATTTACATGGGTTTTGCTGTCTTGTTCCCAGAAATCACTTGCCCCTGATTATGCAGACTTGAGAACAAAGTTGGTGGGAGTCCTGAAGTCAAACCCTTGAAACTCTTATTCAGTAACTGTAGTGAAACTAGTAAGAAAGGGATGCACACAGTTATGAGACTGAGAAAAGTAAATTTGGACCTGTTGGAAGATCATGGGGGTTTAAGGGATTAATTTTGTCAGGATGAAAATGTCAAACCATTCCACTTTTGAGAAATATAATGCTGTAAACCCAGTGCATTTTGCTTCATTTGACAAACACTGACATTCAAATACCCATTGTTCCCCAAATGGCACTGCTGTAATTATGGCTTAGAGGTGCTATGTGTCACTGATACACTCTGTACAGTTTGAGTGGCTAATCACATGGATGAGGGGGCTATAAGAGAACACCGATGGAGGATCATCTCTGTAATTATGTACACTAGACTCATATTGTTGTGAAACTACTTGTAAGCTCGGATAATATCAAAGCTGCCCTTCTTCTTCTTCTTCTTCTCATTCATTATTTTTGTACCAGTTAAACCCTCTCAAATCCATTAGCCTAATGTGAGCTGTGAAGATGAGTAAATATTTTGGTGAAACATCAACTAGGGAATAATATTGTAGCCGTGCCATTAAAACACATGCACAGATGCGTGATGCTCACATTAGCTCTACTGTACATGCATAAACACACTCATGCACATCCATTCCATTCACAGCCTGTTGAACTCACAGTGACTACATGCTATTAAAGATATTAATGAATATATAAAACAGCATAGTGGAGTTAAGTTGTCAGGCACCAAAGTCAGAATCACAGGTGCTAATGTATTAACACTTGATTGAGTGGGTTAACGAACAGGGTGGAGAGAGTGTTTGTTGTGCGCTGTGAGAGCTGAGAAGTGGGGAGGATCTCAGGAAGGGAGGGAAAGAGAGTCAGAGAGCGTGAGAGAGAGTGAGAGAGGGAGCTATGAATCAGTGTTCCTCTTTGCATTGTCAAATGAGCAGGCCTGGGATGCGGTCAGGTCTTTAGAGCTCTCAGAGGGGTATTGCAGAGGGGGTAGCCCACCTGCACCCCAAAACTTCTAATTCTTCATCCTGACTTCTCACACACGATCATCACAAGTTCCTCTGGACCAAGTTATTCACAGTCCAACCGTGCACCACATCCATCTTCAAGGGACACTTGCAGAAGACTGACAACGACAAGCAAAGACTTATATATTAAAGCAACATGACAGAGCCCAGCTCCAAAAAACAAGGATTTAAAAAATGCCGGAGTGCCACGTTCAGCATTGACGGGTTCAGCTTCACGATCGGTAAGAGTGGAAGGAATCTGGTGGGGTTGTGGGTGTGTAGCACAACTTCTACATTTAAGCTCATTTGCATAGTGTGTTCTGATCTAAATGTTTGCAGGTGAGAATAGTAACTATTTCTATGTTCATATCTGAAATACAAAAGAGCAGGTATTTGTTTCTGAGGGAGGTACATGGAAGCGTTCAAAGAATAATGTGTTGGTAAAATGGCCAATAAAACAGATGCCCACATTGTGAAAACTAATACAGTGAATACTTATGAGGGGTTTAGTGCCTCTACTAAAACACTGATGTAAGTAATATTGTTCATATTTTCCTTTCAGCAGCATCCTAACAATGAATGCTTTTTTAAAGTTTTTTTTTAATCTCCTTGGATCTGGTGATAACAGCTGGATATTACTTCAATTTTCAGTTGTGTTATTGAAGACGTTTTTTCTTTTGAATGGTAAAGATTTCTCATACTCGTGCTGAATAGAATTAGATTACATAATAGCCCTGTTTTTATGCAAAATGAGTCACAGTATCTCACATTTGTATGAAAGCAGGCGCAGAACAATACAGGCGAAGTGGCAAATTGACATGACAGTTGTTTTCAGAGAACATGCAATGGTGGTAATTACAGCCTTACAAAGGTCAAGTGGCAGCGCTTATGTTACAGTCGACAATCAGCGTTTATAGAGGCTGCCAAAAGGGACCAGAAAGCTGTGCACAATTGTACCATGTTTTACATCCAAATAATGTCGTGGCCATCTATGGGGTTTTGATGGAGTGCAGATGTGTTCTTCAACAGATAAGATGCTTCCTCTGAGGACCTTCCTGTGCCATCCAGTTACCTTTGTGATTAATGTCTCCATGGCCACCAAAGGTGTGTGTGTGTGTGTGTGTGTGTGTGTGTGTGTGTGTGTGTGTGTGTGTGTGTGTGTGTGTGATGTCATCATTACACAGTGATTTCTGTTGCTTTGTAACAAAACAAGTCAGTCTCATCCCCTGCTGTACATTCATGTGTGTATGTGGATTGGGGGGGGGGACCCAGCAGAGATCTCATTAGAGTACCTGTTCGCTAATCAGAATCAGGTACAGGAGGTCACGAGAGAGAGAGAGAGAGGAACTGGGCTGGAGGAGGAGAGTAAGATGTGAGTCTGTCCCTCAGTGGGAGACCCTCAATCATCATGTCATTACTGGAGTAGTCTCAATAGCCAGGGGGGATCATTATCACTAATGAAGTGGCCGCTTCCTACTCCTGAGGACGCACACACTGAACACAGTACAGACTCTACCTACTGACTGAGCTAAAAGAGTCCTCTTCTCAAGACCTCTGATCCCTCTTTATTGTCCAATTGCCACAACTGAGTGCATGTCTCTCTTTATTCTTTCTTGGCTTTGGTTTCATTCACCTTTCTGTGTATTACATTTTACTCTTGTACGCCGAGCTATGATCCACTGCAAATACTATATATACACACTCACTGACCACTTTAATAGGAACACATATACCCATGCTCATTCATGTAATAATCCAGTCAGCCAATTACGTGGAAGCAGTCCAATGCACAAAATCAAACAAATACAAGTCAAGAGCTTCAATGAATGTTCACATCAACCATCAGAATGGGAAAAAATGTAATCCCAGTGTCTTTGACTGTGGCCTTGTTGTTGGTGCCAGATTGATTGCTTTGAATATATAGAGTTTACACTGAATAGTGTGTGTGTGTGTGTGTGTGTGTGTGTGTGTGTGTGTGTGTGTGTGTGTGTGTGTGTGTGTGTGTTGGGCCAATCCACTGAGGCTACATCCACATGACAACGGCAACGAGATGTTATTTAAAAATATATCGTGTCCAAATGGGCAACGATCAGTAAAATATCAGGTCCATATGGCAATGCAACGCTTGCTGAAAACGATGCAATACACATGCCACACCTCTAGGGGCGCTGTAAGACGGTCCCTTCGGAGACACCAGAACAATAGAAGAAGTAAGGACACATGCGCATAAACTATTATGTGCGAGACTTCATATTAGCCACAAAGTCAGGAAAATCTGTTCGTAAAATTACATTATAATGACCAAATACAATGAAAAGTATTTTTCCAGGCTCACCTGTGAAAGGTAATCCCATGTGATCTCGTTTGGACGGCAAACCTGTTGGTACAGTTAAACGCAGCTAATCTTTATTCTCCACTTTGACCTATCCAATATGGCGGCGAGGATGACGTATGATTCTACGCGGAAGGCGGCGTCTTTAATGGTCCGGAATAAATTGAATACTACACGTTGATGGATTAATTTGTTGTTTCTCACCTGTGAAAGGTAATCCCATGTGATCTCGTTTGGACGGTAAACCTGTTGGTACAGTTAAAGGCAGAGCATGAATCTTTATTCTCCGCTTTGACCTATCCAATATGGCGGCGAGGATGACGTATGATTCTACGCGGAAGGCGGCGTCTTTAATGGTCCGGAATAAATTGAATACTACACGTTGATGGATTAATTTGTTGTTTCTCACCTGTGAAAGGTAATCCCATGTGATCTCGTTTGGACGGTAAACCTGTTGGTACAGTTAAAGGCAGAGCATGAATCTTTATTCTCCGCTTTGACCTATCCAATATGGCGGCGAGGATGACGTATGATTCTACGCGGAAGGCGGCGTCTTTAATGGTCCGGAATAAATTGAATGCTACACGTTGATGGATTAATTTGCTCCTCTACGCCCTTTTTGAGGAATGTATTGTCGGACTTAAACCAACATCTGAAGAGGTGAGATCGCTCCTTTTTTTTCCCTATTTTTGCTGGCGGGATTGACTCTGCCCTCAGGGCAGAGTCTCTCTCTCTCTCTCTCTCTCTCTCTCTCTCTCTCACTTTGCACCATTATACAATAAATATTCACAGTGAAAATATTTTGTAAGCTCGTTTCATGAACCAAGTTATAGGATTTGTTGACAACTCGCATCACATCGCAATGAGAAGATCATTGGCACTACTGGTGTTAAGAATCAGACCATTTCATAAATGAATATTTTGCTGTAGAGCTGCAGTGTTTGTACAATTGCATGTTTTTGCTTCACTATTACTGTCACTATTCTGCTTCTTGCATTACTACTGTGAACTAACACTGAACATAATAATAATAATAATAATAATAATAATATCTAAGCTCGTGTTTCACTCACACTAGTGCTCTGTAAGGCTTTTTCCTGGTGATATTCGTTACACTTCTACCCGGCGTGAAGCACTCACAGTCATGTGGTTGTGACGTCATCGTAAACAAATCCGTTCTACTCATCCAGACGACTTCACAACGGCAACGTTGCCAGATCTTTCTACTCTGGAACCCGTTCTCAAAAAGATTGCGTTTTGGGCACCCAAAACGCCGGTGCCGTGTAGATGCCAGGCCTAAACGATAAGCAATTGTATCAGAGTCACCTGAATCCGTTGCCGTGTGGACAGGGCCTGAGTGTCAACTCTGCAGAGGGAAATGCCTTGCTGATGAAAGAGTATGGCAAGGCTAGTTTGAGCTGATAGGAAGGCTATAGTAACTCAAATAACCACTCTTTACAAATGTGGTGAGCAGAAAATCATCTCAAAACACAACCAAACATAACCAAACTGTAAATCTGTCTTTATTGTTTTGACACTAATTGCATAACCTTTGGAATTATTATATACATTTTGCAAAGCATACATGTGTGAGGCTGGACACAAGAGTGTCAGCTCAACATATGTATTAGGGCTTCTGTTGATCACATCATCATTATTCATTACAGACATCAATACAGGGACAGTCAGGGTCATCAAAGGCATTTCTGTTCATCTAAACAATCCCATAGGTGAGGGTCTGAACACAGAACTTGGAATGTTAACCAGTAAAACAAGGCTTAGGCTTAGTACTTCATGAAACATTCGACATAAATAGGTCAAAACAACAAAAGAAATAAACCAATGATTTGACAAGGACATAGACAAGACCAAAACAGAAGCAAAGGTCCATGGTACATGTCGCCGTGGGAACCATGATGCACACCAAGAGGGAGAATTGTGAGAGATTGTTCACACCTACTTTGTACCAAAAGGGAATGTTTAAGGCTGTCTATTGGGTTTTAAGTGAAAAGAAGGAAAACAAAGAAAAATATTTATTGGTATTATTTGCATATGTGCAGGTTTGGGGGCTCTGAGATGCCAAAACGATGAAGAAATAAATCCAATCTCATTAAAACATGATTTTTTCCTTTAATTGTTAGTTATATTAAAATGTGGTTTGTAAATAAAATTTTCTTGCTTGTTGTGTTAGCTGGTATTTTTCCATTTCCATGAGTGGACCTTTCAACCCATGTTGAGCTTCTGTATAGTGTTATACGTTATTATTCGAGACGTGCTGTTTGACAGCATAAATGGAAAGACTTGCTTGTAACCAGCAGATACAGTTGAAAAAATACACTTTGCACACTCACATAGAGCACATGTCCACTAATCTGTTGACATCTTGGAGACCTGTGCAGGCTTAAATTATATCTCATTGCCTCATCTCAATGTTCTTACTCAGAGACAAGTCAATTCCCTCAGCTCAAAATCCACAGAGGCCACTTACTGATGTTCTCTTATTTTCCATCATGACACCCACCCACATAAACACGCGCGCACACACACACACACACACACACACACACACACACACACACACACACACACACACACATCTATCCCTAGGGGCTGTCCTCACAGCCAAACAATAATCTCCCCTCACCTTTACTTTTTGAAAAGTCCCAAAGGACATGTTGGAAAAACGAGCAGCACTGCATCACAGCATTTTCATTTTATTCCATTCACTACTGACAGCTTGAACAATGTCAAACTTCTATTTATTTCCTTTGAAAAAGACACACACACACACACACACACACACACACATATATATATATATATATATATATATATATATATATATATATATATATATATATATATATATATACACAGTGCCTTGCAAAAGTATTCATACCCCTTGAACTTTTTCACATTTTTCCACCTTACAACCATGAACTTAAAAGTTTTTTATTGAGATTTAATGTGATAGACCAACACAGAGTAGCACATAATTGTGAAGTGAAATAAAAATGATAAATGGTCTTCAAAATTTTAAACAAATAAAAATCTGAAAAATGTGGTGTGCATTAGTATTCAGCCCCCTGTACTCTGATACCTCTAAATACAATCCAGTGCAATCAATTGCCTTCAGAAGTCATCTAATTAGTTAATAGAGTCCTACTGTGTGTAATTTACTCTCAGCATAAATACACTTGTTCTGTGAAGGCCTCGGTGGTTTGTTAGAGAACACTGAAGAACAAACAGCATCATGAAGACCAAAGAACTCACCAGACAGGTCAGGGATAAAGTTCTGGAGAAGTTTAAAGCAGGGTTAGGTTATAAAAAAAATCCCAAGCTCTGAACATCTCAAGAAGCACTGTTTGATCCATCATTCAAAAATGGAAAAAGTGTGGCACAACTGCAAACCTACCAAGACATGGCCGTCCACCTAAACTGACAGAGCGAGCAAGGACAGCACTGGTCAGAGAAGCAGCCAAGAGGCCCATGATCACTCTGGAGGAGCTGCAGAAATCCACAGCTCAGGTGGGAGAATCTGTGCACAGGACAACTATAAGTCTTACACTCCACAAATCTGGCCTTTTTGGAAGAGTGGCAAGAAGAAAGCCATTGTTGAAAGACAGGCATAAGAAGTCCCGTTTGCAGTTTGCCAGAAGCCATGTAGGGGACACAGCAAACATGTGGAAGAAGGTGCTTTGGTCAGATGAGACCAAAGTTGAACTTTTTGGCCTAAATGCAAAGCGCTATGTGTGGCGGAAAACTAACACTGCTTATCACCCTGCACACACCATCCCCACTGTGAAACATGGTGGTGGCAGCATCATGCTATGGGGATGCTTTTCTTCAGCAGGGACAGGGAAGCTGGTCAGAGTTGATGGGAAGATGGATGGAGCTAAATACAGGGCAATCCTGGAAGAAAACCTGTTGGAGGCTGCAAAAGATTTGAGACTGGGAAGGAGATTCACCTTCCAGCAAGACAATGACCCTAAACATACAGCCAGAGGTACAATGGAATGGTTTAGATCAAAGAATATTCATGTGTTAGAACGGCCCAGTCGAAGGCCAGACCTAAATCCCATTGAGCATCTGTGGCAAGACTTGAAAATTGCTGTTCACAGATGCTCTCCATCCAATCTGGCTGAGCTTGAGCTATTTTGCAAAGAAGAATGGGCAAAAATTTCAGTGTCTAGATGTGCAAAGCTGGTAGAGACATACCACAAAAGACTTGCAGCTGTAATTGCAGCAAAAGGTGGCTCTACAAAGTATTGACGCAGGGGGGCTGAATACTAATGCACATCACATTTTTCAGATTTTTATTTGTTTAAAATTTTAAAGACCATTTATCATTTTCATTTCACTTCACAATTATGTGCTACTCTGTGTTGGTCTATCACATAAAATCTCAATAAAAAAACTTTTAAGTTCGTGGTTGTAAGGTGGAAAAATGTGAAAAAGTTCAAGGGATATGAATACTTTTGCAAGGCACTGTATAATGTGTTGGATGTTTCATCCATCACATAGAGGTCGTAGAGTTTACTTAACACCATCCAAAAGTGCTGGTGTTAAATAGTACCATTTTACATTACACTAACATGTATGATGTTATACTTTGAGTATAATACAACCAGAATAAGAACAATTTAATCCCAAATGAACAAGAAGGTAATATCCAGTCCTTCATGTAATGGTCAAAGATACTATATTCTGTTAATCCCTTCCTTTTGAGAGTGTTCATATCCATCCATCCATCCATTATCTGTAGCCGCTTATCCTGTACAGGGTCACAGGCAAGCTGGAGCCTGTCCAAGCTGACTATGGGCGAGAGGCAGGGTACACCCTGGACAAGTTGCCAGATCATCGGAGGGCTGACACATAGAGACAAACAACCATTCACATTCACACCTATGGTCAATTTAGAGCCACCAATTAATCTAACCTGCTTGTTTTTGAACTGTAGAGGAAACCAGAGCACCCGGAGGAAACCCACACAGACATGGGGAGAAATATGCAAACGCCACACAGAAAGGCCCTCGTCAGCCACTGGGCTCAAACCTAGAACCTTCCTTCTGTGAGGCGACAGTGCTAACCACTACACCACTGTGCCGCCCGAGTATTAATACCGTATATGAAAATTGATTTAAAAAGAAGCAAAAAATAACCCAGAATATTTCATTTGCATACTTTCAATTCAAATTTTGCTTATTTACCTTTTTACTATGCTTCACTATGTTTCCTGGAATGTAATGGAAATTTCATAACAACAATTCAAACAATGAGTGATATAATTTAATTCATCATTAATAATACAATTCATACATAAGCAATTTGCTAAAGTAGCTGATTACTGTATATCTGTGATTAAAACTCCAAACATAAACATATTTAGTAACTATTTTTAAAGTAGCTACTACTACAGTTTTTATCTACATAAGATTATGTTCCAGGTGGCACAGTGGTGTAGCAGTTAGCACTGTCACCTCACAGCAAGAAGATCCTGGGTTCGAGCCCAGCGGTCACCAGGGCCGTGCAAAGACCTTTGGAGGGGCAGGGGCTCAACATTCAAAAAAGGGCACTTGGAACAAATTTTTCACACAAGTTAACTTTATTCAAAACTAAATTTCAATTGCAACTGAACATTCTGTGTGTCTTGATAGAATATGTTGTGTATGTCATTATTCAGCCTTTAGTTTTCGAAGCTGCTAGAATATGTTATTAACGCCGTCGTTCAAACTAAAGTTTCCGAATCTGCCACATTAATGAAATGGATGGAGCAAACGGTTTAAATATAGCCTAGGCGGCTTCATTAAATGATAAACAACCCTACGCATTTACTGTTGTGTTCTAAGCTGCATAATATTGCATGTTCAGATAAGAAATGAAAGGAGACTTTCAGTGTGACCTTACCATGCCGTTCCTCGCACTGTCTCCCACTGTCAACCGCCTGCATGCGCTTTCTGCATGGAAGTTCACTGAATGCATGACATCACGGATTGATGCCCGCATTTACATAGAAAAACGTTATTTTATAAATCTATAATTTCATATATTATTGTCAAATTGTAGAGAATATTGATGTTGGAGCTAACTTATCTTTTATAAATATTAAAAAAAACAACAACAAAACAGTCCCTATGAAAAGGGCACTTTGGACAGCAAACAGAAAAGGGGCAGGGGCTAGAGCACCTGTAGCACCGGTTCATTGCACGTGGGTGGCGGCCACCAAGGGCCTTTCTGTGTGGAGTTTGCATGTTCTCCCCGTGTCTGCGTGGGTTTCCTCCGGGTGCTCCGGTTTCCCCCACAGTCCAAAGACATGCAGGTTAGGTTAACTGGTGACTCTAAATTGACCGTAGGTGTGAATGTGAGTGTGAATGGTTGTTTGTCTCTGTGCCAGCCCTGTGATAACCTGGTGACTTGTCCAGGGTGTACCCCGCCTTTTGCCCGTAGTCAGCTGGGATAGGCTCCAGCTTGCCTGCGACCTTGTAGAACAGGATAAAGCGGCTAGAGATAATGGAAGGATGGAGTCTAATTGGTCATCTTAAAGCTTCTCTTCTTTTTTAGTGATGGTAGGAAAACTACCAAACTACTAAAATTTGACAACCAAAAATTGTATAAAACCATTATTCACACAAATATAAAAAAAATTACACAATAAAGAATGAATACCATTTTATATACACAGTACATTTATTACATCTAATGGAACTTACACATATGTTTGTATTTGTTGTGTATGTTTGTGTATGCTGTCCTCAATATATATGTTTATCCTTCTGTCACTCTTTTCAATTGCAGTTGCAAATGAAACAGGAGAAAGCCACCCCAGGCCCTTGGCCCGCTTTACACGTGAGTATCTATACAATAACAGACTGAATATTATAGTATTAGACACTAGTGTACAAAAGATGTGCATCATAGTACTTTTAAGATAAATATACCAAAAACTTTAATTTGATTAATCAGAAGGTGTAGATAAATTTTCCTATAACAACACGGCTGCAAGACAAATTGCTAATGATGTTCTAGTATGTGATTTATGGCAGGCACTTCACATAATCTAAGACTAATAATAAATGGATTTAAGGGTGTGTTATTAAGTGACCAAGAAAAAAAAAAGCATATTGTTGATATGGTGAAAGTTTCTGCATAGAGAAATAATCTAACATTTATTGAAGGAGTCTGCAGTGTGAGAACTTTGTCAAAGGTAAAGCTGTTTATGTTTCTTGGCTCATAAAAGGAGAAAGAATGAGGGTGGAGAGAGAGCAACTGTTTATATAGCTGCTATAATGTATGCCTTAAAAGGACTTTCCACAACATGTCGATGTGGCTATAAACTATACACTGTAGTATAACAGGAATGAAGCACTTTAATATGTGCTGGAAAAGAATCAAATTCAGTGTATTTGCCTCTCTGCTTCGTATCAGGCCACATCACACTAATCAATACCTGAATAATATTATCTGTAGCTGCTTATCCTGTGCAGGGTCATGGGCAAGCTGGAGCCTATCCCAGCAGACTATGGGCGAGAGGCGGGGTACACCCTGGACAAGTCACCAGATCATCACAGGGCTGACACACAGAGACATACAACCATTCACACTCACATTCACACCTACGGTCAATTTAGAGCCACAAATTAGCCTAACCTGCATGTCTTTGGACTGTGGGGGAAACCGGAGCACCCGGAGGAAACCCACGCAGACACGGGGAGAATATGCAAACTCCACACATAAAGGCCCTAGTCAGCCACTGGGCACTATATATAGTGCCTTGCAAAAGTATCCATCCCCCTTGGTGTTTGTCCTGTTTTGTTGCATTACAAGCTGGAATTAAAATGGATTTTTGGAGGGTTATCACTATTTGATTTACACAACATGCCTACCACTTTAAAGGTGCAAATTGTTGGTTTATTGTGACAAAAACAATAATTAGGATGAAACAACAGAAATCTGGAGTGTGCATAGGTATTCACCCCCTTTCGTATGAAACCCCTAAGTAAGAGCTGATCCAACCAATTCACTTCATAAGTCACATAATTAGTTGATTAAGATCCACCTGTGTGCAATCAAAGTGTCACATGACCTGTCACATGATGTCTGTATAAATCAACCTGTTCTGGAAGGACCCTGACTCTGCTACATTACTAAGCAAGCAACATGAGAACCAAGGAGCCTCCAAACAGGTCAGAGACAAAGTTGTGGAGAAGTATAGCTCAGGGTTGGGTTAAAAAAATATCCCAAACTTTGAATATCCCACGGAGCACCATTAAATCCATTACAGCAAAATGGAAAGAATATGGCACCACTACAAACCTGACAAGAGAAGGCCGCCCACCAAAACTCACAGACCAGGCAAGGAGGGCATTAATTAGAGATGCAACAAAGACAACAAAGATAACACTGAAGGAGCTGCAAAGATCCACAGCGGAGATGAGAGTATCTGTCCATAGGAGCACTTTAAGCCATACACTCCACAGAGCAGGGCTTTACAGAAGAGTGGCCAAAATAATGCCATTGCTTAAAGAAAAAACAAGAAAACACATTTGGGGTTTACCCAACAGCATGTGGCAGACTCCCCAAACACATGGAAGAAGATTCTCTGGTCAAATGAGACAAAAATTGATCTTTTTGGCCATCATAGGAAATGCCATGTGTGGCGCAAACCCAACACCCTAAGAACACCATTTCTACAGTGAAGCATGGTGGTGGCAGCATCATGCTGTGGGGATGTTTTTCATCTGCAGGGAGAGGAAAGCTAGTCAGGACTGAAGGAAAGATGGATGGCACTAAACACAGGGTAATTCTGGAGGAAAACCTGTTTGAGTCAGCCAGAGGTTTGAGACTGAGAGGCTGTCCACATGGCAATGGATTCAGGTGAATCTGATAAATAGTTTATCGTTTCGGCCTGGCGTCCACACGGCACCGGCGTTTTGGGTGCCCCAAAACGAGAACAGGTTCCAGAGTGGAAAAATCTGGCAACGGCGCCGTTGCGAAGTCGTCTGGATGAGTAGAACTGATTTGTTTACAATGACGTCACAACCACATGACTAGAACAAGCAGCACTCTCGCTGTTTTGTATGAACCACTGCATTGCATTCACTTTTGTATACAGCTTTTCTTTTAAATAAACAAGTAACTGAACCATTTCTTGAATTTCTTTTTTTATTGGATAAGACTGCTTTTCAAAATGTTCACACACAATATAAAAAGTTATATAAATTATATAAAAATGCTTTTCAAAATGTTCACACACAATAAGAAAATTAAGTTATATAAAACTATGCACACTAATAAAACTAATTTGTACACACAGAAGGCATGATTTCCTCGCGTAGTCGCAGCCATCTTCTTGTTGTTGTGTGCTTGTTCCTGTGAGTGCTTCACGCCGGGTAGAAGAAGGGGTTTATGCGCATGCGTCCTACTTCTTCTATTGTTCTGGTGTCTCCGATGGGACCATCTTACAGCGCACGTAGAGGTGTGGCATGTGTATTGCATTGTTTTCAGCAAGCGTTGTGTTGCCATATGTACCTGATATTTTACTGATCCGTTGCCCATGTGGACGCGATTTTTTTTTTTAATAAAATCTCGTTGCCGTTGTCGTGTGGATGTATCCTGAGACAAAGGTTCACATTCCAGCAGGACAATGACCCTAAACATACTGCTAAAGCTACACTGGAGTGGTTTAAAGGGAAACATTTAAATGTTTAAATGCCTAGTCAAAGCCCAGACCTTAATCCAGTTGAGAATCTGTGGCATAACTTGAAGATTGCTGTACACCAACTCAACCCATCTAACTTGAAGGAATTGGAGCAGTTTCGTCTTGAGGAATGGGCAAAAATCCCAGTGGCTAGATGTGCTAAGCTAATCGAGACATACCCCAAGAGACTTACAGCTGTAACTGCAGCAAAAGGTGGCTCTACAAAGTATTGATTTTGGGTGAGTGGGGTTGAATACCTATACACACTCCAGATTTCTGTTTTTTCATCTTAATTATTATTTGTGTTATAAAAAAAGTAGTAGGTATGTTGTGTAAATCAAATGATGCTAACCCCCCACAAATCCATTTTAATTCCAGCTCGTAATGTGACAAAACAGGACAAACACAAAGGGGGATGAATACGTATGCAAAAGACACTGTGTGTATATATATATATATATATATATATATATATATATATATATATATATTGCTGACATTATGAACAAACACCCTGAATGACAAGTGGTATTCAGTGAAGAAATGCGAATCTAATGCACAGTGAATGGGCTTCACCATGCATATATGTGGAAAGTAGGCTAGATGGCAGCATCAGCCAGCATCATGCTTTAGAAAGAGGAATTCATGTGTTAGTCACAGTCTTTTTCTTTTAGACTGCACAGTTGGCAGGGGTGGGTATAAATCTACGTTGTTGTTTTAGTGGAGTTGTACACAGAAATTTTTTTTTTCGTTTTCATTTTATGAACGTATTTTCAACAAACAAACAAATGCATAATAGCACTTTTATGGCATTGCAAAATATACATTTGTAGATACCACACATGAAAGTTACAGTCTGACAACTTTATTGATTAGATTTCTAATTAATCTCTGTTATACCTTCCTGACCCAGTACCCTCTGATGTTTGCAGGCTCCAAGTCCCAAAATGCCTTGTGGAATGCGATAACAGCTGGCATCGGGATCAGGGACAAAGACAAGAGAGGGATATTAATTGACCCACGCAGTCCTGAGGAGATCCTAGCTGATGAGTTGCCTGCTGTAGACAGTCCTGATGCCATGGAGAAGACTGCAATCAGGTTTGGAAGATGTTACTGTGTTCTCAGCGACACAACTCCATGCTGACCATAGATTAAACGGGGGATAATGGTGCAACCCTCATTCATTGCTTCTTAATCTGATTGGTCAGAATGACCTAATGTTTTCAGAACATACACCTGGTGTTTGTGAGTGCTGCTTCTACAAACGGGGTCAAACTGGAAAAAAAAAATAGGCTGTCAACTTTGTTATAAACAAGGCTGTTGAGGGTCAATGGACATGCTACATCGAACATGCTAGGATTATAGCAATCGAAGTGCACTGTTTGTGAACTCACGAAATGTCTGTGTGTGAACGCCTCTTTGTAAGCACTTAGAGCTTAGTGGAACAGCTGGCAGGTGTTGATTGGAGGGAATTGACTGAACAGATCAATAAGACTTTAAGTCTGTATGAGCATGACTTGATTGTTGTGTATGTTCTATGGTACACCACCACACCCCCACTTACCTTAATGTAGTTATGCAGTTTACGGTTGCAATAACCTCAGCCAATTGTGTGACCCTTCTCCACCTCAATTTATTGCAGATTACCTGTGTCTGGCTATCTATGTAATAACCTTCTTTATGTATATTTATTCTGGTTTCATGTGTATTTTTACCAAGGGTGTATTCAAGGCATACGGTACATAGTAGTCATACTACGCCACATACATTATGCAGTACGTGAACAATGTACCATTTAGCTATTTTCATGTTGTACTGCATCACACAAGGAAACACAGCCATTTCCTTTTAAAAATATAAATACAAATTGTGTAAATGTTATCAAAACATCAGTTATACTTGTTTCATGTCCAAGCATATTTTCCAAATAAACATATAGCTAATAAGCCCATGTGAACAACCAAATGCTAATGAGCGATGCTAATTTGTTAGGCTGCATGCTCGTTTGCGAGTTTTTAATCAGTGTCATGGCTTTTTCAGTTACTAAATTAATAATTAGCAAACTAAAACAATTTTATACTTATAATTTTTCTCAGAAGCTCAGCAGAGTGTGATATTACTTTATACTGATGATTTCTGCTCTGCTGGCTAACTTGTTACTGTTACTTTATTAGGATCACTATACTAATACTGGGCAGGGCCTCCCTTTGCTCTCAAAACAACCTCAATTCTCCATGGCATGGATTCCACAAGATGTTGGAAACTTTCCTCTGAGATTCTGGTTCATGTTGACATGATTGTTTCACACAATTCCTGCAGTTTTTTTAGGTACACTTTCATGCTGCGAATCTCTGGTTCTAGCATTCCAGAACGGCAAGTGGCCTAGTGGTTAGCGTGTCCACCTCTCACTCGGGAGATCGCAAGGTCTACTCATGGTCGGGTCATACCAAAGACCATCATAAAAATGTGCCTACTGCCATCTGGCAAGGCACACTGCAATACAGATGTGAGTGGGGAGTCAAACTCTCATGGTTACCAGGGAACTACCCCCCTACTGTAACCCTAGCTATGTAATATAGGTGAGAGGCTGAGGACTATGAAACGGAGATTGGCACCGCCGAATGCGCCATTGAATGGTGAGGGAAGGACTTTGACCATTCCAGACGTGTTCTACTGGATTCAGATCCAGTGGCTGATCTGAAGTGGTCTTCTGCTGTTGTAGCTCATCTGTCTCAAAGTTTGACGTGCAATCTGAGATGCTTTTCTGCTCACCACAATTGTACAAAGTGATTATCTGAGTTACTGTAGACTTTCTGTCAGCTCAAACCAGTTTTCCATAGACCTCTCATGTCAACAAGGTGTTTCCATCTGTAGAACTGCTGCTTACTGGAGATTTTTTCTTTTTGCCCCCTTCTGAGTAAACTCTAGAGACTGTTGCATGTGAAAATGCTAGGAGATCAGCCGGTATAGAAATACTCAAACCAGCCTGCCTGGCAGCAACACTGATCAGAAGTCAAAGTTCCTCCTGCACCTGGTCTTCCCAGGCAGTCTCCTGACCCAGTACTAACCAGCTCTTGAGGTGCATGGGTGCGGCATCGAGTTCCATTTCAATAGCCCTCTGCTTCTCACTGTAGCTAGGGTTACAGTGGGGGGGCTAGTCCTCTAGTAACTGCAAGAGTTTGACTCTTTACTCACATCTGCACAGCAGCATGCCTTGCCAGATCACAGTCGGTACCATTTTTATGATGGTCTTTGGTATGACCCGACCACAAGTAGAACTCGCGATCTCCCAGTTGAGAGGCGGACACACTAACAACTCGGCCAGCTCACGGTACCAACATTGATGCCATGGTCATATTCACTATCACATCCCCCCATTCTGATGGTTGATGTGAATATTACTCATAGCTACTGACCCCTAACTGCATAAGGTTATGCGTTTCACTGCTGCCTCACGACTGGCTGATTAGATAATTGCATGAATGAGTAGGTGTGCAGGTGTTCCTAATAAAGTGTTTGTTGAGTGAATAAAGAGGCTTTTGAGCTTTTCTTATTTTTCCCCCTAACACCAACCTTTATCAATAATAGTACTTGAAAATCCACTGCACAAAAAAAATCAGTGATAACGCTGAGAGAATTATTTGTACAAATGAATTTGATTAAAAAGCAGTCATATGAATGTGTACTATACCAAATAATAACTTTTACATGATGTGTATTATACCACTAAATACTGTATAAACTGGTGAATTGTGCAGTATATATTATGTAAATATGTCATGTTGAACACTGCTAAAGTATTGCTTTAATCCTTCCTACTGATGTTGTCTGATAGCATCTGTGTATTTCATCAGGTTTTGTTGTAGTTTATGACTTTTATTTTTGCCAAACACCATTACTCTGGCTAATGGATGCAGCCTGCCATATGGGTCTGTATAGAGTGGTGAGAAAGCAGCAGTTATGAACATTAAGTACTGTTACTGTCTGTCTTGATCTATACTGCTACATGAACCAACCCACAGAACAAGCTGGTGTTCCTCAGCATGGGAATGGTATATATTATCATATTTAGGTTCCTCAAGTCAGGATGTTCCAGTGTCTAGTTAGTATAGCCTCCATAAATGTTTCTAGATATTATCTTGATCCATTTCTGACTTTCAGTATAAGTGTCCAGACCTCAAAGGTATTTGTTTAAATTCCAAACTCTGTGCCCACATTTCAGCTCTATGCCCACATCTCAGACAGCAAATAATAATTTTCCTTTTGAATATTAGCTTGAAAGGTCACCTTCCACCTTAAGAGTTCTTCTGGAGTCTATGCCTCAGTGGGTCAGGGCTGTTTTTGTGGCACAAGGAGGACTGACACAGTATTAGGCAGGTGGTTTTCACGTCATGTCTGATCAATCCATCCTGATCAATCCTGATCAAAGTGCCATCAAATGCTTACATCAGACATGGAAACAGCAGCTTTCCAGGATTATGTTCTTATTTTATGCTAGAATATATAGCTTGGTGTGTGTGTGTGTGTGTGTGTGTGTGTGAGAGAGAGAGAGAGAGAGAGAGAGAGAGATTGATATTTAAATGTTGCTGATGAAATGGCACTCTTATTTATGTGAATAAAAGACACTTTGAAGGCTTAATTATTTTTCGTGACCTTTCCAACTCTTCTGATGATTAGAAAACACTTTCTGAAAAAAGAAAATGTGCACATTCTGGTGCGTGTGTTTGCATGCTTGATTGTATGTGTACCTTTCAGACTCTTGTGATTGTATATGAAAATATGAATAACATTTTGGGGAAACACATCTTAGCATACTTTCCATACCAGGAGTGAGAACAATTGTGCCCACCTATCAGAATGTTAAGTTAAACTTGCGTTATCCATGGTCTTTGATTGGCAGGGATTGCACACAAAAGAGACTTAAGAGACTGAATAATGGATGGCACTGCTCTGAATGTATAATCCTCTCTCATCCATGTTGAAGTGACAGAGAGACAGCAAGAGTTATAAAACAATGCATCATACACACAGACCATTTGTGTAAGGTGGAAATTTAAGGTCTTCACAGACTGCAGACATACTGTATCTGTTTTTTTTTTAATTCTGCTTTTGAACACTTATTTAAATCTTTTAACTTCTGTGGTGAGTTACATTGCGTCATAGAGAGCAGCTACAATGACTTTTTTCATTAGTCTGCATCGTGTTGCTGAGAAAGTTATAAGTGCTAATCTATTTTATGAAAAGAAAAAAAATTCCTCATTTAATACTGGCCATTTGAATGGTATAACAGTATAATTCATAACACATTCATATCTTTTATCATTTCAAGTGCCTAAAGGGAGTAAGAAATCCTGGTTTGAGAAGCATCATGCATATAGGATTTATCTTTCTTTGGAACCTGTCTGCTGTTCTAATGCAGTTACTTTTCAGCAGACAGTAGCTGATGATCCAAGGAAAAGATCATCATCAATCAGTCTAAGTGAGACAGTAAAGGGGTACACACGAGAGACAGGTTTCTGCCTGCATGCAACACAATGGCATTAGTTCTGACGTCAGTGTGCCACTCGGCTTGCTATAAATATCCGGCCATAAACAGCGCTCCAGTGAACTCTATAATGCTCTATTAGCACTTCATTGTGCATGTGGAGGGACTTGCGAAGGGATGCTGGGGAGCAGGCCTGACTTACTAAAGATTAGTACATTGAAAATGTGAGGAAGAAAAGCTGTTATTTTGTAGGACTAAGCCATATTCAGTACTA
Source organism: Neoarius graeffei (assembly GCF_027579695.1). Taxonomy (NCBI): domain Eukaryota; kingdom Metazoa; phylum Chordata; class Actinopteri; order Siluriformes; family Ariidae; genus Neoarius; species Neoarius graeffei. The sequence goes on from NC_083573.1 coordinate 57,145,313, forward strand.
CAAACGCCACTGCAAAGAAGAGAAAGATTAACTGTGTGATACATATTTTCTGTTTATTCCCCTCCCTTTTGCAATATAACATAACCCTGTGGCTCAAAACAGCATAGTTAAAAGAATGCTATCCAACTTTAGTCTCTCAAGTTATAACCTCAGTACACATTGTCAAACATCATTTCCATAGTAAAAGCATCTCAGTGAGAACATACACAAATGTCACGTCAGCAGGGACCCAAAGCTTGTCTTTCAGTGGAATGAAAAGATGGAAGAGGCCATCGGGGGCTCTGGGATTTTACCCCAACACATTTGTAAGAGCTTAGATATAAATGATGAGAGGCAGCTCAGACGGGGGGTGGGGGGGAGTTGTAAAGATGAGGAATGTACCAAGGGATTGCATTCATGAAGTCACTGTCAGGAAGTCAGGCGACCTTTCTCAGTGTCTATATGGGAATGGTGATGTGACACTGACAGTCAGTGCAAAAGTTTGGACACACCTTCTAATTCAATGGTTTTTCATAATTTTTATTCCTTAAAAGACACTGCATGCCTTAAAGTAATGATGGATGTTGTTTCTCTTTTCTTAGTTGAGTGGTTCTTGACATAATATGGATTACTCCAGTTGTGGAATAGGGCTATTTACTGTATTTTTATTATTTACTGTTTAATCTCAAACGTGTGGTGTAGTGGTTAGCGCTGTCGCCTCACAGCAAGAAGGTCCTGGGTTCGAGCCCAGTGGCCGGTGAGGGCCTTTCTGTGTGGAGTTTGCATGTTCTCCCCATGTCCGCATGGGTTTCCTCCGGGTGCTCCGGTTTCCCCCACAGTCCAAAGACATGCAGGTTAGGCTAACTGGTGACTCTAAATTGACCGTAGGTGTGAATGTGAGTGTGAATGGTTGTCTGTGTCTATGGCTACATCCACACGGCAACGAGATTTTTTTTTTTAAATATCGCGTCCACATGGGCAACAGATCAGTAAAATATCAGGTCCATATGGCAATGCAACGCTTGCTGAAAACGATGCAATACACATGCCACACCACTATGTGCGCTGTAAGATGGTCCCATCGGAGACACCAGAACAATAGAAGAAGTAGATGCATGTGCATAAACCCCTTCTTCTGTAGCATTAGCCACAAAGTTTTGATTATTAATCAGTAGCGTAAAACGAAAGACGCGGAAAGAGGAATGAATGGGGGTAGATGGAAGCCGGTACGCCAACATTCTGATATCCTCCAGAATTCTTTAATGGTCCGGAATAAATTGAATGCTATACGTTGATGGATTACTTTGTTCTTCTACACCCTTTTTGAGGAATTTATTGTCGGACTTAAACCAACATCTGAAGAGGTGAGATCGCTCCTTTTTTTTCCTATGTTTGATGGCGGGATTGTTTTTGTTTTTGGAAAGCGCACGGGCGGTGCGCGGTTTGGTACTGCTTCCGCAGTGTTTGGACTAAAGACTCTGCCCTAAGGGCTATTCTCTCACTCTCTCTCTCTCTCTCTCTCTCTCACTTTGCACCATTACACAATAAATATTCCAAGTGAAAATATTTTGTAAGCGCGTTTCATGAACCAAGTTATAGGATTTGTTGACAACTCGCATCGATTTCGTTACACTTCTACCCGGCGTGAAGCACTGACAGTCATGTGGTTGTGACATCATCGTAAACAAATCTGTTCTACTCATCCAGACGACTTCGCAACGGCGCCGTTGCCAGATTTTTTCATTCTGGAACCCGTTCTCAAAAGATTTCGTTTTGGGGCACCCAAAACGCCGGTGCCGTGTGGACGCCAGGCCGAAACGATAAACAATTTTATCAGATTCACCTGAATCCGTTGCCGTGTGGACAGGGCCTATGTGTCAGCCCTGTGATGACCTGGCGACTTGTCCAGGGTGTACCCTGCCTTTCACCCATAGTCAGCTGGGATAGGCTCCAGCTTGCCTGCAACCCTGTAGAACAGGATAAAGTGGCTAGAGATAATGAGATGAGATGAATCTCAAACGCATTAAGAAGGCAGGAAATTTCACTAATTACCTTTTGATGAGGGACACCTGTTAACTGAAAAGCATTCCAGGTGAGTACCTCATGAAGCTGGTTAAGATAATGCCAATAGGGCGCAAAACATCATCAAGATAGCTACTTTGAAGAATCTAAAATTCATCCATCCATTATCCATAACAGCTTATCCTGTGCAGGGTCGCAGGCAAGCTGGAGCCTATCCCAGCTGACTATGGGCGAGAGGCAGGGTACACCCTGGACAAGTCGCCAGGTCATCGCAGGGCTGACACATAGAGACAAACAACCATTCACACTCACACCTACGGTCAATTTAAAGCCAACAATTAGCCTAACCTGCATGCCTTTGGACTGTGGGGGAAACACCCAGAGGAAACCCACACAGACACAGAGAGAACATGCAAACTCCACACAGAAAGGCCCCTGTTGGCCGTTGGAATCGAACCCAGGACCTTCTTGGTGTGAGGTGACAGTGCTAACCACTACACCACCGTGCTGCAGGAATCTAAAATATGAAACATATTTTGTTTTTCACACTTTTTCTATTTGCTCCATAATTCCATCTGTGTTCCAGATGTTATTTCATAGTTTTGATGTCTTCAGTATTGTTCTACAGTGTGGAAAATATTCAAAATACAGAAAAACCTATGAATGAGTAGGGGTGTCCAAACATTCATTCATTCATTAAATGTGACTAGTCTGTAATGGTTAAATGCAATTTGACAATGATTATGCTTGGGAGTACAGTGACATTAGTTCAGTATATTACACTATGGCACTAGAAATGTAGCTGATGGTCAAGTGTTTGTTTTTTTTTCTCTCTATTCCTCCATTTTCCATTTCTGGCTATTGTTGTTATCAATATCTAACTACTATGTAAAACTTGAATAACACTTGAATAACACTAAAGAATACCATCTATATAAGGTACCTTTAACAGTATCTGGTCAGCTGATGTCAGCAGACACTGAGTCATCACGACTTGCCACCACAGTAATGGCGGCTCCACAAGACACACGAACCGGTCACCAGGGGCCTCATGTACAAAGCTTGCGTACGCACAAAAAAGCTACGTACGTCACTTTCTGCGCAAACATTCGTATGTACCAAGATTGACTTGGCGTGGAAAAGTGCGGTACTCTACGCAAACCTCATGGCTGGCGTACGCACATTTCTGGTGCATCTTGGTACTTGGCGACACTTAGAGGCAGAGCAACGCAACTACATTTAGGCCTACTCGGTCAAGAGTCATGACATGGCGATAAGAGGCATCCAAAAATGCATCGGAACATCAGGATGCGTGAATTGAAATGTATGTCAGTCATACGACATTGTCGAGACACATAATGCGAGACTGTTGGGTAAGTGCCAACAGATCCATCAACCATCCCTTCCATATTGTAATTACGGGAAATGAGAAACCCCAGCAATATCATTTCGATATTATTCCCATTGACTATTGGTTAATTAATTAAATTAAAGAATGCACATGCAGGACCATGCATTGCAGCTAGCTTAATAGATCTTCCTCGCGCATTTGCCGCGAGGTGTCAGACTGAAATATTATTAGTTGATGTTGCGTGGGGTAGCCTTATCACATAATTACCAAGATCAATATATGAAACGATTTCCAAGTGCATACAAATCAGACACAACCGCGGTGTGTGGCGTGTTACACAATGTGGCGCAGCGGCACGGCGTGCCAATAATGGAGCGAGACCTGCCGGAGGACCCAGACCCTGGGCCTCACAACGAGGTGCCACAGCGACATGGCATACAAACCCGGCAGCGCTTAATAGCCACAATGTGAAAAGGTAAGGACAGACGGGACACGGGACACCATTCATTTTTTAAGAGATTCTTTTAATGTGTTATTCAGTTCCTTCAGTTCCTCGCGGATTCCCTCGAGATTGTCGTTAATCGCCTCTATCCCCTTTAAAATTTCCCCCTGCGACTCAAGGACCGCGCGCGTCAGCACCCGGCCTGTGGACCCGGCGACAGGGGCAGGCGGTGGAGAAGGGGGGCAGGTGACAGTGACGCTGGATCCGCTCGGCTGGGGGTCCTCTTCCTGCTCGGGTGGGATGGACTGGGGGCCGCCTGTTGTTCCCTGGCACCCTGCTAGAATACATTTGTCATTAAAATCCTATTGTGGAAAATATGTACACATGTTTTATTTCTGGTTACATGTGGCTAGGAATATTGGGCCTACTAAGAGAGGAAGACATTTCCTCAAATACAGGGTGTCCCCGAAAAAATGTACACATTAGAGCACTAAAGGTGTTTTTTTGTTTTCAAAACCCATGTAACTCAAATAGACACTCATTGTGGCGCAGGCACTGCGGATGATGCGAATCATACTGTTATCTTGGTATAGGCTACATTCACATTCAGTGGCATACAATCAGTGACTGTTGCACGTCTCATAGCATACACTTTGAACATCACTTTAATTGGAGGTGACAGAGCAATTAAGTGATGTATGTGAATTCTATTACACTGTGCTAAAGGCAGGGATTTCAGTTCACACATACTTTATGGCGATTTAGAGTATAGGCTACATTTTTCGGGACGCCCTGTATGAAAATGATTACAGCACCTGTGAGATCCTGCTGGGCTAAGTCGGAGTCCCCCTCTTTGGGCGGAACCACGCCGACTAATGCATGGTCACTGAGGACCGCGGTCACCCTCTGGTCGAAAGGGGAGAGGGCCTCGAACCCCGGTCCGCCACCCGTCTTCATTGCGCGCCTGTGCTGCGCAGCCATCCTCCTTTTCACATCTACTTTGATGTCCGACCATTTTTTTTTTTTATGTCGGCTGTGGATCGATTGTTGGCCCCGACTTGATTGATGACATTAGTTATTTGCTCCCAATTCAGACGTTTGGTTTTGGTGCTGATTCCGGAGGAGAGGCTTCCGAACAAGATCTTGTGTCTTGCCTCTACCTCTGAAATCAGCGCCTCCACCTCGCAATCTGTGAAATTTCTTTTTCGAGATTTCGCCATGTCTTTTACCTAACGCAGGCCTTACTGCAGGTCTATTTATACTAATTAACATATTCAGTGTGGAATAATTGAGGGAGGAGACGGGGCGGGGAACGGGGCTCGTGCATGTGCGCCGAATTCCACGTTGATTGGGATGTACAACAGGAGAGTGCGTGGAAACCTTCGTACGCACTGATTGATACATCCAGATTTTTTTGGTCGTACGCAAATTTCCCTATTTTGACGTGCGCACATATTTAGTTGGAAATCCACGCAGGTCTTTGTACATGAGGCCCCAGATCCGTAGCTTTCTGGACTGTTTAAAAAACAAACAACAACAAAAAAAAACATTAGATTGTTTTCTACAGATGATATGAGACATTATATTCCTCCTCCCCAAATGCCATGATATTAAGATGATATATTATGACCTTCAAAGTCTGGGTTGTCCATCATGTGTAATATAGCAATTTTGCAGAAGGTGACACTCATTGATACTGACTGCACAGAAGATCTCAATTTCTGCAAAAGACCTCTCTTTATAGATTGTAGAATAAGGAATTAGATTTTTCCAAAGCCTAATTACTATTTATCTTATCTTACAGAATCAATAATTTTTTTTACCAGTTCAGATTGCTGTCAAAAGAATCCTTTCCTTTCCTAGAATTCTTTACACAGACAAAAGCCACATCTCTCACTTAATGTGTTACAATGGGACTGTGGTTTCTGTATGTAAATTCGGATGTGATGTATTTGACAGTCTATGGCTTCTGAATGCTCATCAGAAACAGGAGTATTTGAAGCAGTCTCTTCCACTGGATGTATGGGTTATCTCTAGGGTATGTTTCTTTTGGCATTTCCATATCATATAAACCAGAAGGGTTAGCACATTTTGTGAGTTCTTTGAGATAACACTGCTGTGTCATAGCAGAATTCATATCATACATTAGAAGCATTGGCCCTGCAGAGAGATAATGCTATCTTGAGATGAGGCACAGTGCTATTGTATTGCAATGCATGGAATCTGGAGAACATTTTTAAAAAAATTAAGAAATATATAAAATCCATTTCTCGTGTATACAGAAATACTTATAACAGCTTAGTGGCAGAATGGAGTCAGAAAATCTTTCAATCCTTTAGGTCCATCATTACCAGGCAGTGATCACTCCTTCATATACCGCTCATTGCTAACTTATGAATGAATTGACCTTTGCTTTTTCTCCTCACTTCTCAATCTGAAGACACTCAAATCTTCAACGGGAGTGCACAAATGTTAACACAGGTGGGTGTAGCACTCTCATTTCCTCCAAATGGCTTGGCGTTAATGTGCTGGCTCTCTGCGGCTTTTCTCCTGATTATCGTCTCTCTCTTAGCGAAACCTTTTACCAGCTCTCTGATAGGACTGTGGCAGGCCAGGCTTATTTTAGTGGAGAAACCTAATTTTCCAGTTGACTGCCACCACCCTGGGGAAAATGAATGTAGGGAAAGCAGAGGTTTAGATTGAGTGAGCATGTAAAGGCCAGACCTACTCACAGGGACAGAGCATGACCAATATAGTGGGATGGATGGACTTTGGGTGTGGATTTAATTCACGTTGAGCACACATCAGGCACATTACAGAGGATTATACTAATAGACCTCTTCATGCTCTTTAGAGTATTGGGATTATGATAGAAATTGCATAAATCAGTGGTGTAATAATGTGATGTATGTACATTATATATTTAATATAGTCCTAAAAGTGATAGTGTATAATATTTGTCTGTGCTTGTTGTTGTGGCTGTGTTATACTGAGAATGCCAATGTAGAACTGAATAACTTTCAGTGCCGTGTGTGTGTGTGTGTGTGTGTGTGTGTGTGTGTGTGTGTGTGTGTGAGAGAGAGAGAGAGAGAGAGAGAGAGAGAGAACATTATTACATCAGTTAACTAGGGAATTTAATTTATTTATTTAAATTAATTATTTCTCTATTTTCCTACCCCTAGTCTTAGTAGTGTATATTTCTATTCCTAGTGCATTTCCTCATCTTTGAAGATACTGTAGCTATTATTTTCCACATTTTCATGTAAGGTGGTAAATAATGAAAACATTAGTCATGCTTGACCTCCTGTTATTCAGTGATGATTTGTGCTGCAATATCCTTTGATAAATCTTTGCGATGCACATCCGGTGAAATTTAAGCACCAGTGGTCACTGTGTTATTGCCAGCCTCAACAACGACTTCAATTAAAGATCAGTACTCCTTTTAGCTTCAGATCCAGCAATTTTAGGTCCAGAACGAAACTGAAATCAGTGTGCGCGCGCATGTGTATGTGAAAGCGTGTGTGTGTGTGTGTGTGTGTGTGTGAACATTCTTTGTTCATGGTTTGGACAACTGAGCATTCACAGCCTGTTTTTTCACTCATCAGTGGTTGGAAATCAAAAATCAATTGTCTGGTTTTTTAGGTTTGTCCTCAGACTCAGAGTGCATTTAACTATCCACTTGATGCACTGATAATGGTCAGAGCAGAATCATTTATCTGCATGCAGGGCCGGCTCTAGGTCTTTGGCTGCCCTAGGCGAGATTGAGGCCCTGTCCACACGGCAACGGATTCAGGTGACTCCGATACAATTGCTTATCGTTTAGGCCTGGCGTCCACACGGCACCGGCGTTTTGGGTGTCCAAAACGCAATCTTTTTGAGAACGGGTTCCAGAGTGGAAAGATCTGGCAACGTTGCTGTTGTGAAGTAGTCTGGATGAGTAGAACGGATTTGTTTACGATGACATCACAACCACATGACTGTGAGTGCTTCATGCCGGGTAGAAGTGTAACGAACTCGATGCGAGTTGTCAACAAATCCTATAACTTGGTTCATGAAACGCGCTTACAAAATATTTTCACTGTGAATATTTATTGTGTAATGGTGCAAAGTGAGAGAGAGAGAGAGAGAGAGAGAGAGACTCTGCCCTTAGGGCAGAGTCAATCCCGCCAGCAAAAATAGGGAAAAAAAAGGAGCGATCTCACCTCTTCAGATGTGGGTTTAAGTCCTACAATACATTCCTCAAAAAGGGCGTAGAAGAGCAAATTAATCCATCAACGTGTAGCATTCAATTTATTCCGGACCATTAAAGACGCCGCCTTCCACGTAGAATCATACGTCATCCTCGCCGCCATATTGGATAGGTCAGTCAAAGCGGAGAATAAAGATTCATGTGCTGCGTTTAACTGTACCAACAGGTTTACCGTCCAAACAAGATCATATGGGATTACCTTTCACAGGTGAGAAACAACAAATTAATCCATCAATGTGTAGCATTCAATTTATTCCGGACCATTAAAGACGCCGCCTTCCGCGTAGAATCATACGTCATCCTCACCGCCATATTGGATAGGTCAAAGCGGAGAATAAAGATTAGCTGCGTTTAACTGTACCAACAGGTTTACCGTCCAAACGAGATCACATGGGATTACCTTTCACAGGTGAGACTGGAAAAATACTTTTCATTGTATTTGGTCATTATAATGTAATTTTACGAACAGATTTTCCTGACTTTGTGGCTAATATGAAGTCTCGCGCATAATAGTTTATGCGCATGCGTCCTTACTTCTTCTATTGTTCTGGTGTCTCCGAAGGGACCGTCTTACAGCGCCCCTAGAGGTGTGGCATGTGTATTGCATCGTTTTCAGCAAGCGTTGCGTTGCCATATGGACCTGATATTTTATTGATCGTTGCCCATTTGGACGCGATATATTTTTAAATAACATCTCGTTGCCGTTGTCGTGTGGATGTAGCCTGAGTTTTGGCGCCCCCCCCAAGAAAAAAATCCTCTAATAACATCTAAATAACACTTTAATCTAATCACTCTATTCTATTACTATTAAACAATGTACAGTGCATGGACACTAAACAAGAAGTCATTTTTATCTTTTTCATTATTGTTATTATTGTTATCATTATTCACATAAAGTGTCACAAAGTAAAATGACCACACAAATTCAATACATATCTCCATATAATGGGCAAAAACTCTTCCGCACCCTGTTCAAAGTGTAGTGCATGGACAATAAACAAGAAATTATTTGTAGTTTCTTTTTTGCTATTAAAAGTTAAGTCATCTCTGAAGAATTAACAAATTAAATGAATAAAAAATTCTACAATTCTAAATTGTGCAAACTTAAGCACCCTGTTAGGACATCAATGGGCTGTATTTTCAAATAAAAGTGCTATTATGGATACTTTGTTATGGAAGTAACATTACAATGGGACTCGTCTGGTCTTCCTAATGGCAAATTCCTTGATAATATCATCAAATGATATTTCTCTTGAGATCTCTTGGTTGATGCTCATCAGAGCAAGCCCATTCAGACGTTCTTGACTCATTGTTGACCTTAAGTATGTCTTCAGCAGTTTTAATTTTGAAAAGCTTCTTTCAGCAGAAGCTACTGTCACAGGTAGTGTAACAGCAGAGGTAAGGAGCGCGTATTTCTACATCCCCAGCCGCATCAGAGGTGTTGTAAAAAAGGTTTTCAACCTTTCATGAGCCAGGGTGCACTTTTTTCAATGAAAAAAATCTCAAGGCACATCACCAATAGAAAATGTTGACTGAAACTAAAACGCTGTTGCCAATATTTACAATATACAGTCATTCTATAATTTTCCACGGTACACTTGGTGATCTCTCACGGCACACTAGTGTTCCGCGGTACTAGAGTTTGGCAGCACAGTGGTTGAAAACACTGTACACCACTGATGCACTTGGTAACATCTCCATTCAATAACTCCATCCCTCCTTTTTGGTGGGGTTTTGGTCACCCTTTGTGCCCCTGGGCACACTTTGCACTCTAGGCAATTGCCTAGGTCGCCTATAGCAATCGCCAGCGCTGTCTGCATGACATGTACTCAAATGTAACGTCACCATGTTATCCATGCATGTGATGAGAAGTGGAGTAAATCTCCCTTGGTAGATCTCAAACACACACACACACACACACACACACACACACACACACACACACACACACACACACACACACACACTGCTTTCTCATTATAAACTGACCAGGCACTCAATTACTTTGGTGATATGGTAGATTCCCTCTGACAACATGGTCTCATTAGCATGACTACCAAGGTCTTTCAAAGGTGGAGAGAGATAATCCATGATTCAAATGAACAAGGACAAGGTGTCTTCGTCAACACCCACCTCATTCTATTGAACAAACATAGTAGCGGGGGGTTATCACTGACCACATCATCTATTGACAGGCACGACACAAGCAAGGACATTCACACAGCGGTAGCCTGAAAGAAACAGCATGGTGCTCAATACAGAGGTGGACGGATGGCAGGCTAGTGCTACATGTAGTGCTGAAGCAGCATGCAATCATTGAGGAGAGGAAACTACAGAGTCCATGAGGTCACACAGACAGAAAGTGGTGGTAAACTACAAAAACTGTTCTTGTAAATCCCAAGGGTGGGGAAATGAGACACATGGCCTTTACAATCTGTTGTGTTCTTGTCAGATTTTTCTCTGCAAACTACATTATGAGCCATCCACAGCTGGAGGATTGACCATCAGATGTGGTGTAAGTTGAATAAGACTGTTTCCATTTCAGGATGGTACCAGCCTGATACAAAGCACATCAACCTCACTCCTGCATAGCGTTTTTTTTTCTGAGCACCAGTGTCTTTTTTTCAATTGTCCCCAATGCAGAGAAAGCTTATACCACCACATGCCACATCCACCTTTTTGTGCAGCCACCCCGAGAACTTCAATTAGAAAATCTCTGAACTTTACAAAAAGGTGCTGGTGTCATCACTGCCGCTCATTTTCAGACAACCAATTATACTGAAGCACCTTTCCAGGCAACCAATCATATGGCGGTTAGTGTTGAGCTTTTTCAAAAAATTGTTGTCATAGAAACAAAACTGAGTCACAGCATTGGTGTACTTTTTTGATGACACACCAGGACAAAGCACTCCCCAGCAGCCAGCTAGTACTCTTCTGCCAAAAAAAAAAAAGCTATATGGACACATGCTCTTATTCATATGCACTATATTTGGTTTTAGTGTAGCCTAGTGTAGCCAAACCACCTATGGGCATGTTTTTGGGAAGTGGATGGAAACCAAAGAACCCAGAAGAAACCTACACAGCAACAAGGAGAACACAAGATGAACTCCTGATTAAACTGGGAACCCTGAAGCTCTGAGGCAACAATACTGTGCCACCAGGTTTTTTTTTTTTAATTATTTAAATGAATATTGTTTTTGCTGGTTGATAAATGCCTGGGCGGCATGGTGGTGTAGTGGTTAGCACTGTCGCCTCACAGCAAGAAGGTCCGGGTTCGAGCCCCGTGGCCGGCGAGGGCCTTTCTGTGTGGAGTTTGCATGTTCTCCCCATGTCCGCGTGGGTTTCCTCCGGGTGCTCTAGTTTCCCCCACAGTCCAAAGACATGCAGGTTAGGTTAACTGGTGACTCTAAATTGACCGTAGGTGTGAATGTGAGTGTGAATGGTTGTCTGTGTCTACGTGTCAGCCCTGTGATGACCTGGCGACTTGTCCAGGGTGTACCCCGCCTTTCGCCCGTAGTCAGCTGAGATAGGCTCCAGCTTGCCTGCGACCCTGTAGAACAGGATAAAGCGGCTAGAGATAATGGGGGGGAAGAGATGGGTAAGTGCCTGAATAAACTGTAGAAACAGTCTGTGAAAGTAAAGGATAGGCCTTCATCATGATGCATCAGCATCAATCATATCGATGATTGGACAAAGCCTGCTACTGACTGTGAAACACTTTGTCACTCAATATGCCTGTGCCTCTTTTACACTATATGCAGTGTTTAGTTTATTAACATTTGCCACAAATATAAACATATAAGCGTTTACAAATAAATAAGAATAAATAACAAAAGTGACAGGAGAAGAATACAGGGCAAAGCCCCAATTGAAATTCAACCCCTTACAAAGTTAGAAAAAATATAAATTATATTCAAACAATTAAAAACAAAAAAAACTCAGTATAATGTAAAAATATAATTATCAGCCGACTCTGCTCGACCACATCTCCAAACTGACTTATTCAATTTAAAAAACGTGACCAAACAGAGTCAATTGACAATAAAGCTACGTATAGAATTAATTTCGGATATACCAATATAATTGATTAACTATGGCAGAATTTATAGCTTTCGCTTGTCTTTATATTGAAAATAAAGTGAATTGTTAAATTGATTAACTGTACTGGCATATTTTATAAAACTAGGCAAATTGTTCCAAAGTTTAATAGTTCTAGGGAAAAATGACTTTGTAAAGTACTGTTGACTGTGGGAGAAAACAGGATGAATACTTGCAGGATCATAGTTTCGAGTTGCTTACAGGAAGCAAAAGATTATTAAAATTTGCATTAATAAGTCCAGCTCTCATTTTATATAGGATAATTAGATCGTGTATATCTCTTCTGAATTCCAACGGTAATAAGTCAAGTCTTTTGAGTCTCTTGTTGTAGTTTATATGTCTATCCGGATAATTCAATATAAACTTAGTGGCACGACGTTGAATATTTTCTATTAGCCTTCAATGCATCGCAGTGTAGGGTGACCAAAGACACGAGGCATATTCTAGGACTGGTCTAACTAATGCAGTATACATCAGTTTTCTAGTAGATACGTCAGAAACGTCTCTACCACACACTCGCTTCATGAGGCCTAGGAGTCTATTACCCTTTGCGCACATCTCTTCTATGTGTGTAGCCCATGAAAGTGGAGCAGTAACCATAACACCCAGATCTGTGGTTGAAGGAGCAGAGTCTAAGGTCTGACCATCTAGATGGTAACTTTGTTGTGGTCTGCGACGAGATTTTCTCTTGGTCATGTGTAACACTTTACATTTGGCAACGTTAAATGACATGTCGTGGTTAACACTCCATTTGTGTAGACTGTCCAGGTCAGCTTGCAGTGACGGTGGGTCGTGATATCAGAGGAGCTTAAATCTAATATCAGTCAATAGATTGACAATGAACTTATTAGAGTTGAGCAATGTATTATATTACGAGGTCTCATAATAAGTATAATAAGCATTATGTGGAGCAACTATTTTACTCGGGCGGCACGGTGGTGTAGTGGTTAGCACTGTTGCCTCACAGCAAGAAGGTCCTGGGTTCGAGCCCAGTGGTCAACGAGGGCCTTTATGTGTGGAGTTTGCATGTTCTCTGTGTGGGTTTCCTCCAGGTGCTCCTGTTTCCCCCATAGTCCAAAGACATGCAGGTTTGACTAATTGGTGACTCTAAATTGACTGTAGGTGTGAGTATGAATGGTTGTTTGTTTCTGTATCAGCCCTGTGATGACCTGGTGACTTACCCAGGGTGTACCCCACCTCTCACCCATAGTCAGCTGGGATAGGCTCCAGCTTGCCTGTGACCCTGTAGAACAGCGGCTACAGATAATGGATGGACGGATGAGCTATTTTACTCTCTCTCTCTCACACACACACACACAGACACACACACACACTCATAGGCACCTACATTCCTGGTTTACATTTGTTTTTATTTGTAAGTGATTTTTTGTTATTTTAATTTTTAAATTTGATATTGTGTGTAATGTGTCTGCTGGCATTATGCTGTGTTTCCACCAAATGCCAACCATGGTACACAGAAAAGTTGTAAACCTTTTGTTCAAAAAACACTAAACTTGCAATTCTGTCATCTGTCCTTTTGTGTAATTTATATTTTAATTGGACAACATGTGCTTACTTTTAATTTCTCCTCCAAACAATTTTTTTTGGAGGGAAAATAATGATTTGAATAAATAATTAATGTCATTACAGACTGTATTTCACAATCACTTATGATGACGTTACAAATTGGTCAGTGGCATGGGCTGAACAATATCAACCCAAATGCACATGGAATCTAGTGGGCGTTTCCCTCTATGTAATGGCGTAACTGTCGCTGATCAGCTGCATGAACCTACAGCACCAGTCCAGAGTTTGGACACCTTTACTCATTCACAGGTTTTTCTGTATTTTTACTATTTTTTACTTTGTAGAACACATAGAAAGACTATGAAATAAATTTTGGAACATATATGGAGTTATGTGGTATACAAAAAAAAGTAAAATATTAAAAATGTTTCATGTTTTAGATTCTTCAAAGTAGCCACTGTTTCCCTTGATGATGCTTTCCACACTATTGGCATTATCTTAACCAGCTTCATGAGGTAGTCACCTAGAATGCTTTTCAATTAACAGCTGTGCCTCGTCAAAAGTTAATTAGTGCAATTTCTTGCCTTCTTAATGTATTTGAGATCAAACAGTAAATAGGAAATAATTTTAAAAAACAGTAAATAGCCCTATTCCACAACTGTATTAATCCATATTATGTCAAGAACCGCTCAACTAAGTAAACAGAAACAACATCAATCATTACTTTAAAACATGAAATGCCTTTTAATTAATAAAAATAAAGAGAAACAACTGGATTAGAAGGTGTGTCCAAACTTTTGACTGGTGCTATACTTTTTCAGGGTCTGAGAAATCAAATCTGCATCACTTCTTCATACCATTCTGTCACCACTGGTAGTGCTGTTGCACTTGAGTCCTCAAAATTCCAAAAGAAGTCATTTTAAAATATTTGCTAACAGCAAATAATATGATGTTAATGCTAAAAATGAAACCTTTTACTGATGTCTTTTTATTATTGAAAAGCATTACTGCCCCACTAGCCCAGTATACCAGTCACCCTGACGATGTGCATTGTTTTACTTTTATTTGATCTCATGGGTTTTGAATATGTATGATGATTAACACACACACACACACACACACACACACACACACACACACACACACACACAAAATTAAAAAAAAAAATGACATGACAACTCCCATAGACTGCCAGTGGAGTAGAATGTGGTCTCAAAACTATGATGTTCCTCAAATAACTTTTAATGAATGACGATATTCCACATGCTGGAGAAGTGCATTCATATCAGGGCCACATTTTTAAATAAATTAATATTTTTTTGTGTATGTTTGCTTCTGAAAGCATTTGATAGCCTTATTTATCTCCACTTAACCTAAATGAGCTTGGCTATGCTCTGCTAAATCTGTTAGCAGGGATGTCAATCATCCGTGAAAATTCAAACTACTGAAAGGCACGCAGTGAAATGAGGGCAATTAATCACTTGTTAGAGATATTATCATCCTTTCTTTTCTAGGCTTTGTTCATCTTGTAATTGTTTCATAAAGGGGACCTCCGAGAGTATTCATTTCCCCTGACCTGCACACAAAAGAGAAAAGATCTGGTGGGGTTTGTAAATGAAAGAGGGAATTTGTCACTCAATCTGCCCCTGTTCTTTTTAGACATCCAAACCGTGCAGCTCTGAGCTGTCTGCTGCATTTTGGGTAGGATTAAAAATTCAATAATACATGAGCCTGTTGGGGGTGGCATGGTGGTGTAGTGGTTAGCGCTGTTGCCTCACAGCAAGAAGGTCCGGGTTCGAGCCCCGTGGCCGGCGAGGGCCTTTCTGTGCAGAGTTTGCATGTTCTCCCCGTGTCCGCGTGGGTTTCCTCCGGGTGCTCCAGTTTCCCCCACAGTCCAAAGACATGCAGGTTAGGTTAACTGGTGACTCTAAATTGACCGTAGGTGTGAATGTGAGTGTGAATGGTTGTCTGTGTCTATGTGTCAACCCTGTGATGACCTGGCGACTTGTCCAGGGTGTACCCCGCCTTTCGCCCGTAGTCAGCTGGGATAGGCTCCAGTTTGCCTGCGACCCTATAGAACAGGATAAAGCGGCTAGAGATAATGAGATGAGATGAGCCTGTTGGACGGTATTTAGCTTGTCCAATTGTTTGTTTATTTATTTATTTATTTATTTATTTATTTATTTATTTTTTACTCTTATACCTTCAGATTCTATCATTCCCTCAGGGTGGCATTGTTTAGGAGAAGCAGACCAGGTTTTATCAGTATTCAAAATGTTAGTCTCACATAATCACCTACTAGTTCCAGTGCCTGATACTGGACAGAAAGAGATGTTTGTTTGTTCCCTTTGTTAGCTTTTAGTTATTTAGCTACAAATACATGGAAAAGCCATATTTCAGTAGCAATGTTTTTTTTAATCTTTTTGAACATTTCCACATGTTCGGTATGTAGTTGTTGATTATTTATTTAATGCTTTTAAATTTTGATGCATGCTGTGTTATATAATGGCGTTGCTATTGCTTGCACTGATAGCATAACAGATTTGAATTTCCCTTTGTTATAGCTGTGTTTGAATTATTTTTTAATGAACAGCAAATGTTCAGGTAGAGCATTGATTTCTGAATAGGCAGACCAGTGACTGCTAGATTAAATATGCCATTGCTGTTTATTAATAATGTTCAAAGGTTGTATTTCTTTTGTCCTCACCCCTGCATATCTATGTATGAGCATCAGTCACCCTTTAGAAAGAGCACAGGGCTATACTTGTGGAGATATGGACATATCCGGGCTCCATTCAGCTGAAATTACCTTTGTAGACTGGATTGATAAGACTATTGGACTGATTAGCATCTGGCATTCTCTGACAGATGAGCTCTATTTTTTTTTTTGTGTGTGTGTGTGTGTGTGTGTGTGTGTGTGTGTGTGTGTGTGTGTGCAGTTAGGTATGTGAACAATGTGACTGTGTCCCCAGCAGGCCACAGAGAAAGCATCCAGAACACCACTGATCAAAAGAAATAAGGCCACATGCATCCAGCTCTTGAACCCGTTGTTTTATTGCTTGCATGCGTTTTCATTAATACAAATTCCATACAATTTTAATGAATTATTTGCCCATGTAATAATTGTGTGTTTATTTCCAATCATCTTATTTGTAAGGCTGTCAGGTTTATTTATTATATTCAATAAATGATTATGTGCCTTTCCCCTTAAAAATAGAACTTGGTAATAAGAAATGTCTTATTATCATAGTGAGGTTTGTGCCAGGGATTTCATCAAAATAAAACTTTAGATTTTCAGAATATACTGCAAGTCATTGTGGTGTCAAATGTTCAATGTACTATGAAAAATATTTGGATTTTTTTTTTTACCTTATCACTGGATTCTGTTAAGTTGCTCAGTGTTGAACTTGCATTATTAAGCATAAATTGCACTTTGATGCTCTGAAGCGGTTCAAGGCGTGGAGTGGATGAGGTGGGGGTGGTACCAGTTGCAGGAAAAGACATGTGATGATCCTTTGAGGAGGCTGAAGGAGCAGAGGACTCATCACAGAACAGTTTCCCAATAAGAGACAAGCTGGATTTTTGTCCAATTTCTCATGACCCATTTTTAAAATAATCATATTACTAAGATGTGAGGAAGTTGGAAAGCCAAGACGTGTTTTTGTCCAATTTTATAATAAAATCTCATTAAGACATAAACTGGATAAATTATCAATGTTGATCTGATCTTGGCAAGCTTCACTGGCAAAGAACCCAACGTAAAATGCTTAAATCAGCACTATTTTAGCAATTAATGTTTCAAGCAGGTCAAAAAGAAGAAGCTGTTGGCCATTAAGGCCAATTACTGGATCCTATAATGCATGCTGCAAACCATTATGGCTGAAAACCATTCACATGAGACTTTCACCTGCTCAGCTTCCCTGGACTTCGAATTGTAAAGTCTGGATGCAGAAAGAAGACAAAGGTGATTTCAAAATAACTTGCAAAATAATTTTGATTTATATTAAGAAAATTCCTTATGAAATCCAGTATATACTAATACATTTTAAACACTGCTTTTATATTTCTATCTAGTTGTCATGTCATGGCTAACTTTGGCCACAAACTTAATTTCCCATATTGCATGCTGTAAACCATTATGGCTGAAAACCAATCACATGAGACTTTCACCTGCTCAGCTTCCCTGGACTTCTGATTGCATACATTTGTGGCTCATAATACTCGCTCTATAAATAAAACAGATTTTCACACTCTCATTGTGAAGTACAGTATTGGAACAGCATTCCTCATGTTGTTACCATGCCTTCTGTTCTGCTCTCGATTGTGATTGGTTTATTGACTTTTTATGTTGCCACTATGCTTTTTGGCTTTGCATAGTGTTGTCTTTGTGTTTTTTGACATTGGATTTTAGATTGTGTTTTTGGATTGTTTATTTATGAAACACACTAGCAGACACCAGTATCTATATCGCTTATCCATCAGAGTCACACAGGAAGCTGGAGCCAATCCCAGCTGGTGGGGTACACCCCAGGCAGGTCGCCAAACTATTCCAGTAAACAGCCATTCACACTCATTGGTAAGTTAAAGTAGCCAAGTAGCCTTGTCCCTCTGTCTTCAGACTGTGGGAGAAAACCCGGAGTATGCAGAGGAAACCCATCCAGGCATGAGGAGAACACAGAAAAGCCCCAGTCAGCCACAAGGCTCGAACCCAGAACCTTCTTACTGTGAGGTGACAGTGCTAACCACTGCGCCTGCCTGACATCAGTCTGGTTTTATGATGTTTTAATATTTATTATTATTATTATTATTATTAAGTTGCTTTTTCTGAAATCTGTATAAGCCACAGCTGGACCATCATGTAAATGCCTGAACAAGGACTATTAATGGGGCGTCCTATTAATGCCTTTATACCCTCGGCTCTCCTGTTTAATTAAATTTAAAAACAAAACAAAAACCTTCTAGAACCAACCCTGAATGGCAGCCAGGGTTGCTCCATGGGCTGAGGGTTTCCACTGTCCAGATGTATTTTAGAAGCATATGTTGGAAACATGGCACATGTTGTTGTTAATTGAATTGCTCACAGCTCATGCCCTCAATCTGAATCGCATTTCAATTGATTTCCTTCAGTCACCCCTTTTACCCCTCAGATAAGCCACAAGGACTGCATAGACTGAGAGCATGCACTTACACACACACACACACACACACACACACACACACACACACACACACACACGCACGCACGCATGCACACAATAACACTCATTCTCTCTCAGAGATAACAGGGTTAATGCTAATCTCCTGAATGAGGAGGAGGAAATGACAGAGGAGTTACACGAGTTGCACATGTTTTCCACAGTTAGAAACACAAATAATTGTGTGATATTTTGCAAAAGGTGCTCTCCTGTCCTCTCAAGACTCACCATCATGCTGATCTCTAATGTAGTGGAGATAGATGGAGGGGAACAGAGAGACTGGGGAAGAGGGGTAGAATAGGATGAAGGGAATGATAAAGAAAAAGAAAGTGTCACACACGGACACTGTAGTCAGGAAACCTTGCCAGTAGCTCTACTTCCTGAGGAGGCTGAAGAAGTTCGGCATGAATGCAAACATCATTTCAAACTTCTACAGGTGCACAACTGAGAACTTGCTGACAGGCTGCATTACAGTATGGTATGGGAGCTCCTCTGCCTACAGCCGGAAATCACTACGGAGAGTAGTGGAGGCAGCACAGCACATCATTGGCAAGAGTCTCCCTGCCATTCAGGACATCTACCTCCAACGGTGCCTGTGGAAGGCACACAGCATCGTTAAGAACCACAGTCACCCAGAACGACAGATGTTTTCCCTGTTACTGTCTGGAAGGCGATACAAAAGCATGGCTGCACAGACTACCAGACTCAAGAACAGTTTTTATTATGAAGCCATCAGAGTTCTTAACTGTAACACCTAATTGTTCCATATGGCACTGTATATTCCACACTGCACTGGATCGTCTGCACTTTTTCACTCTTACTGTTTACCATATCACTTCACATGTTTATCAACATATCACAAGACTATATATCACCAACATATCACAAGACTCTGTTTATATATAACCAGCATATCAAAAATCTCTGTTTACATATCACCAACATATCACAAGACTCTGTTTACACATCACCAACATATCACAAGACTCTTTTTATATATCACCAGCATATCAAAAAACCCTGTTTACATATCACCAACATATCATAAGACTGTTTATATATCACCATACCGCGAGTTGGCCTAGTGGTTAGCATGTCCGCCTCTCAATCGCGAGTTCTACTCACGGTCGGGTAATACCAAAGACCATCATAAAAATGGTACCTACTGCCATCTGGCAAGGCATGCTGCAATACAATGTGAGTGGGGAGTCAAACTCTCGTGGTTACCAGAGGACTAGCCCTCTACTGTAACCCTAGCTATGTAATAGGCGAGAGGCTGAGGGCTACGGAGATCAGCGCCGCCCTATGCGCCACATGGTGTGGGAAGGATTTTGATTTGATAAATATCAACAATATATAAAAAAATTCTGTTTACATATCGCTAACATATCACAAGACTCTGTTTACAGATCACCAACATATCAAAAAACTCTGTTTATATTTCACCAACATATCACAAGACTCTGTTTACATGTCAAAAAACTGTTTACATATCACCAGCATATCACAAGACTCTGTTTACATATCACCAACATATCAAAAAACTCTGTTTATATTTCACCAACATATCACAAGACTCTGTTTACATGTCAAAAACCTCTATTTACATATCACCAACATATCACAAGACTGTTTATATATCACCAGCATATCAAAAAGTCTGTTTACAATATCACCAAAATATCAAAAAACTTTGTTTACATAT
This sequence comes from Neoarius graeffei, assembly GCF_027579695.1. NCBI lineage: Eukaryota > Metazoa > Chordata > Actinopteri > Siluriformes > Ariidae > Neoarius > Neoarius graeffei. The sequence continues at coordinate 57,165,881 of NC_083573.1, forward strand.
CACCAACATATCACAAAGACTCTGTTTATACAGTGGTGCTTGAAAGTTTGTGAACCCTTTAGAATTTTCTATATTTCTGCATAAATATGACCTAAAACATCATCAGATTTTCACACAAGTCCTAAAAGTAGATAAAGAGAACCCAGTTAAACAAATCAGACAAAAATATTATACTTGGTCATTTATTTATTGAGGAAAATGATCCAATATTACATATCTGTGAGTGGCAAAAGTATGTGAACCTTTGCTTTCAGTATCTGGTGTGACCCCCTTGTGCAGCAATAACTGCAACTAAACATTTCCAGTAACTGTTGATCAGTCCTGCACACCGGCTTGGAGGAGTTTTAGCCCATTCCTCCATACAGAACAACTTCAACTCTGGGATGTTGGTGGGTTTCCTCACATGAACTGCTCGCTTCAGGTCCTTCCACAACATTTCGATTGGATTAAGGTCAGGACTTTGACTTGGCCATTCCAAAACATTAACTTTATTCTTCTTTAACCATTCTTTGGTAGAACAACTTGTGTGCTTAGGGTCGTTGTCTTGCTGCATGACCCACCTTCTCTTGAGATTCAGTTCATGGACAGATGTCCTGACATTTTCCTTTAGAATTTGCTGGTATAATTCAGAATTCACTGTTCAATCAATGATGGCAAGCCGTCCTGGCCCAGATGCAGCAAAACAGGCCCAAACCATGATACTACCATCACCATGTTTCACAGATGGGATAAGGTTCTTATGCTGGAATGCAGTGTTTTCCTTTCTCCAAACATAACACTTCTCATTTAAACCCAAAAGTTCTATTTTGGTCTCATCCATCCAGAAAACATTTTTCCAATAGCCTTCTGGCTTGTCCATGTGATCTTTAGCAAACTGCAGACGAGCAGCAATGTTTTTTTTGGAGAGCAGTGGCTTTCTCCTTGCAACCCTGCTATGCACACCATTGTTGTTCAGTGTTCTCCTGATGGTGGACTCATGAACATTAACATTAGCCAATGTGAGAGAGGCCTTCAGTTGTTTAGAAGTTACCCTGGGGTTCTTTGTGACCTCACCAACTATTACACGCCTTGCTCTTGGAGTGATCTTTGTTGGTCGACCACTCCTGGGGAGGGTAACAATGGTCTTGAATTTCCTCCATTTGTACACAATCTGTCTGACTGTGGATTGGTGGAGTCCAAACTCTTTAGAGATGGTTTTGTAACCTTTTCCAGCCTGATGAGCATCAACAACGCTTTTTCTGAGGTCCTCAGAAATCTCCTTTGTTTGTGCCATGATACACTTCCACAAACATGTGTTGTGAAGATCAGACTTTGATAGATCCCTGTTCTTTAAATAAAACAGGGTGCCCACTCACACCTGATTGTCACCCCATTGATTGAAAACACCTGACTCTAATTTCACCTTCAAATTAACTGCTAATCCTAGAGGTTCACATACTTTTGCCACTCACAGATATGTAATATTGGTTCATTTTCCTCAGTAAATAAATGACCAAGTATAATATTTTTGTCTCATTTGTTTAACTGGGTTCTCTTTATCTACTTTTAGGACTTGTGTGAAAATCTGATGACGTTTTAGGTCATATTTATGCAGAAATATAGAAAATTCTAAAAGGTTCACAAACTTTCAAGCACCACTGTATATCATCAGCATATAAAAAACTCGGTTTACAATATCACCAACATATCACAAGACTCTGTTTACATATCACCAACATATCACCAACATGCCAAAAAACTCTGTTTATATATCACCAACATGCCAAAAAACTCTGTTTATATATCACCAACATGCCAAAAAACTTTGTTTATATATCACCAAAATGTCAAAAAACTCTGTTAACATATCACCAACATATCACAAGACTGTTTATATATCACCAGCATATTAAAAAACTCTGTTTACATATCACCAACATATCACAAGACTCTGTTTATATATCACAAACATGTCAAAAAACTGTTTACATATCACCACCATATCACAAGACTCTGTTTACATATCACCAATGTAGGTGCAATTGCATTATTAAATCAGTCTCATACAATATGTCTCATAAAATATTTGTTCATTCATTTTACTAATCAATATTTCTATTAATTATTAAATTAATGAATGAATTACTCTAGATCAGTGAAGGCAATGTGAATTCTTTGACGGAAGAGGATAGCTTCAAGTAATACTGCAGCAAAACAGGCAAGACAGTTTGTTATAAATATTTAATTTATTAAAATCACAAAATCAAGTGAGGATAATACTGGTCAGGTACATTCAATAATACTAGCATCAGTTTAACAATCAAGGCACAAAATGGTAATATGAGGTAGTAATATTATGTGTGTAAGTGTGGGAGTAGGTGTGTGTGTGTGTGTGTGTGTGTGTGTGTGTGTGTGTGTGTGTTTGCAGAATAATGGTTAACAAAGGGTTGTATGCTAAGTAAGAGAGGGAGATGTTGTCTGTTTGCATGTAAGGCTACATCCACACGACAACGGCAACGAGATGTTATTTAAAAATATATTGCGTCCAAATGGGCAACGATCAGTAAAATATCAGGTCCATATGGCAACGCAACGCTTGCTGAAAACGATGCAATACACATGCCACACCTCTAGGGGCGCTGTAAGACGGTTCCTTCGGAGACACCAGAACAATAGAAGAAGTAAGGACGCATGCGCATAAACTATTCTGCGCGAGACTTCATATTAGCCACAAAGTCAGGAAAATCTGTTCGTAAAATTACATTATAATGACCAAATACAATGAAAAGTATTTTTCCAGTCTCACCTGTGAAAGGTAATCCCATGTGATCTTGTTTGGACGGCAAACCTGTTGGTACAGTTAAACGCAGCTAATCTTTATTCTCCGCTTTGACCTATCCAATATGGCGGCGAGGATGACGTATGATTCTACGCGGAAGGCGGCGTCTTTAATGGTCCGGAATAAATTGAATGCTACACGTTGATGGATTAATTTGTTGTTTCTCACCTGTGAAAGGTAATCCCATGTGATCTCGTTTGGACGGTAAACCTGTTGGTACAGTTAAAAGCAGCACATGAATCTTTATTCTCCGCTTTGACCTATCCAATATGGCGGCGAGGATGACGTATGATTCTACGCGGAAGGTGGCGTCTTTTATGGTCCGGAATAAATTGAATGTTACACGTTGATTGATTAATTTGTTGTTTCTCACCTGTGAAAGGTAATCCCATGTGATCTCGTTTGGACGGTAAACCTGTTGGTACAGTTAAACGCAGCACATGAATCTTTATTCTCCGCTTTGACCTATCCAATATGGTGGCGAGGATGACGTATGATTCTACGCTGAAGGCGGCGTCTTTAATGGTCCGGAATAAATTGAATGCTACACGTTGATGGATTAATTTGCTCTTCTACGCCCTTTTTGAGGAATGTATTGTAGGACTAAAACCAACATCTGAAGAGGTGAGATCGCTCCTTTTTTTCCCTATTTTTGCTGGCAGGATTGACTCTGCCCTAAGGGCAGAGTCTCTCTCTCTCTCTCTCTCTCTCTCTCTCTCTCACTTTGCACCATTACACAATAAATATTCACAGTGAAAATATTTTGTAAACGCGTTTCATGAACCAAGTTATAGGATTTGTTGACAACTCGCATCGAGTTCGTTACACTTCTACCCGGCGTGAAGCACTGACAGTCATGTGGTTGTGACGTCATCGTAAACAAATCCGTTCTACTCATCCAGACGACTTCACAACGGCAACGTTGCCAGATCTTTCCACTCTAGAACCCGTTCTCAAAAAGATTGCGTTTTGGGCACCCAAAACGCCGATGCCGTGTGGACGCCAGGCCTAAACGATAAGCAATTGTATCGGAGTCACCTGAATCCGTTGCCATGTGGACAGGACCTAAGTGAGAGAATGAGCATCTGTGCATGTACAATGGCGCAGCTGCGCACTGGGTGAAAGTAGGAGGAAGGGAGAGAGAGGAGGAGAGGGAGGACACAAGAGAGTTTGAGTGAAGTGTGCGCAAAAGGTGCGCAAAAGGTGCACGTCAGTGAGTGGAATGCTCGCTAAAGGTGGGGGAAGGGACCATAGAATGTTTAGACAAAGGATTTTAACAAAGGACTAGCTTAGTTCTCCAATGACCTAATCACCCCAAAGTTTACTGAAGTCTGAATGCTGAGGTGTGTACAATGGTGCATGGTAAGAGGGTGTTAGAGAGAGAGAGATAAAGAGAGATAGGGCATGCAAAATCTATCTACCAGAGTAAAACTGAGAAATAAAGTAACATATGATCAGACCAAAGCTATGTGATTATTGTGCACACACTTGAAACAACCTTAAGTTTAAGTAGCACTTTTCACATAAACTAATCAAGCTAAGGCTAATGTTGCCCAAATGCCAGCCTTACTTGGGACCGCACTTGCATGGCGGCTGAAGGAGTCCACCAATGATCCTCCGTTTCTGTGTATTCTTCTGAAGAGTGCGGAGCACAGCTTCAATTCAGTTTAATGCAGATCTGCTATGTTGCAGAAGTCCTTCCTGGGCGGGATCTCATTGATCCAGAAGGTCCTTGGTCGAACGTTCATTGGCTGAAGACGTGGAGGGAACCACTCTAATCTTCCTAATTTGCATTATTACAGCGTGGTAATAACGGTAACCGGTTTACAAAACAACAAAAGTGAAACAATGCAACTGAGGTACTTTTAACTGTGGCCAGTGGTCCATACAACAATGCATGCTTGTTCCTTTGTTTCTGCCTGCAGGTAGTAGTATCTCTTTAACACCAACTGTGTATTGGTCAGAGAGAGTGAAATTTGTTCAGACCACCCAATTTATAGGAGCTTGCATCACAATTTACAGTAGTACACTACCCAATCGTGGCACAGTGAAAGATGAGATGAGGTGGATATTGTCCGGGGCAGGAACCGAGGGAGTTATGGGAGACGTAGTTGTGGAGATGTGCTGTACCTACACCAACATATCTCAAGACTCTGTTTACATGTCACCAACATATCAAAAACTCTGTTTACATATCACCAACATATCTCAAGACTCTGTTTATCACCAACATATTTTCATATTTAATGTTAACATATTTACCAACATATCACAAAACTCTGTTTACATGGTCAGTACTTAATTTGTCTTCAACAATGTGCAATTATTGGTACTCGCATGCATCACTTTTCCCTACATGCAATTTTTATATTTAGGACTTTGAATCTTTTTTGTGCCTATACTGTTAAACCGCTGTAGGGCTCCATTGCTGAGAGACATGTTTCTGGTTCTTATCTCATCCAACGCATTTCATTGTAATTTGACCCTGTGTTAACATACATATGACCAATAAAACTGAACCGAATGGAACTGAACTGAAAGTGTATGAAGGAAAGGTAGTGAGCTCCTGTGACACTTTAAAGAGCATTGCTCTATTTGTTCTTGGTTTGTGGTTATATCACGCAAGTTTATATCCGCTAACTGAAAAGGGACGAGCTGAGTCACCTAGAAAAAGAAAGAAAGAAGTGTATGTGTGTGTGCGTGCGTGCATGCATGTGTATGTGTGTGTGTGTGTGTCTGTGCATGCATTCAGACAGGAAGTGGGTGTTCTTTTTTTGATTACATGTGACTTTCAGTGATGGTTTTGCAAAGATTCAGTTCTCTAGTGCAACCATGGACAGAGTTCGGGATTTATGCTGGAGAGTGAAACATAAGTGTACTTCTTCTGACTGATGAAACTGATTTACTAAAAGGGTCGGTGGAGGAATAGATCTTTTCAATGTATATTGATAGTATCAATTAATAGGATTGTGGACCAATAGTTTTAAGTAAAATGGAAAAGACAAACATCCCCTATCAGCCTTAAGTGAAGTTTCACTTTAGGATTTTTTTTTAATATCTATTATAATAAAGCTACACTGTTCTTGAAGATTCATTTTAAGATTTTTTTTCTTTATGTTAAAAAAACCCTTCCTATGTAATACCTTTCCTCACATATGAAGTTAAAGGAAGAGTCAACTTGTATGTTAAAAAGAGTCCCTAATTAATCAAGGTAAAATATTTTCCCCATCCCATGGCATGAACATTTTAAATGCTTCCCTGTCGGAAATTGTCATGTTTTGTCATGGATTTGTCACTAACTACTGAGGTTTTTATGTAAATTACAGCATATTGGTCTTATAAATGGTTTTAAAAACTGTAATGTAGTTTGTGATGAGTAGTTGTAGGGGCAGGATGCAAATGTGGGCGCACATGAGTTCTATTTAGGGAAAACCAAAAATCACTGCGACAGTCCATTTCTGAGGTAAAAACACAAATAGACAAGTTTGAGCTAGCTAAATCCATAAGCATAAATGTTGCAGATAGGTGGTTGGTGAAACAAGCATGAAAAGCTTTTGCAAACTCAAAAAGATACACGGAGGGTTTTAAATATTGAAAGTAATATAGTGGTAAAAAGAAATAGTTAGAAACAGTCACAGAAAATATGAGAAGATGAGGCTGAGACAGACCAAGAACAGAAAACAAAACAGTTTGAAACAAAGCAACAGGGCAGACAGGAACATGGAATGTCCACAGACGACAGGAAGACTTGAGGTGGGAAGGGGTGGTGCGGTGACAAGTGCTGATGGAGGCATGAAAGACGTAATGATGTCTTCTGGCAGTAGGTACAGGTCAGCAAGGCAGGGTAGCAGGTTAACAAGTACAGTGGTAGGTTGGGTCAGCAAAGCTGCCCAGAGGATTTGGAAGCCAATGAGTCAAAAATGGTGGCAGAAGGATCAGGGAACCCAGATGCCATCTGAACAGCAATGCCATCTGGAGGCTCAGGTAATGCTTATGTATACTACTCACCTCCAAAGTAAACAAGACACAAACAATAAATAGAAAATGATGTTACATGCGGGCGGCACGGTGGTGTAGTGGTTAGCGCTGTTAGCCCCGTGGCCAACGAGGGCCGTTCTGTGCAGAGTTTGTATGCTCTCCCTGTGTCCGCGTAGGTTTCCTCCGGGTGCTCCGGTTTCCCCCACAGTCCAAAGACATGCAGGTTAGGTTAACTGGTGACTCTAAATTGACCGTAGGTGTGAATGTGAGTGTGAATGGTTGTCTGTGTCTATGTGTCAGCCCTGTGATGACCTGGCGACTTGTCCAGGGTGTACCCCGCCTTTCGCCCGTAGTCAGCTGGGATAGGCTCCAGCTTGCCTGCGACCCTGTAGAACAGGATAAAGTGGCTAGAGATAATGAGATGAGAGATGAGATGTTACATGCATCAGCATATAAGCAGACTAATTGTCCTGTTCTATTACAAGACTCTAACCTTGCACCTTTCCCTCCTCACCTAATTTAGCAATTAATGGTAGAAGTTATTGCTAAATACCAACATTTTATGCAATATATTAAGAAATGTACAGGTTATCATTCATTTCAGACAAGGACAGTATGGCACAGTGGTCAGTGTTGTACAAGTTCACCCTTAACAAGAAAGTTCAGTTCACGCAGATTAATATGAACCAGTTCACATTCATAGTTCACAGTCCCAAAAATGTACTGGCCTAGTTCATATTCCTTCATTCCAATTTTTTTTAATGAGCTGCTCTGAATCCAAAGTAAATTTTTGTTTGTCAGCAATTAAAATATCAAATTTCACCTAACATTTGAAAACCCTTGGAGTCTACTTTATTGATATAAGCAAGTCAGTAGTGTTATGATCAGTGCATCGGAGAGCATTGCCGTAAGACAACACTGGTGAAGACAAGGAATGTGTGAGAAAATCGAGATGGTCATGTAATCATTTTCCAAGGTGTGGTCCTGAGACATCGTAATGCATTGTATTTCATATCAAAAATATGAAAGTTAAATTTTTGCCTATTATCCCTACTTCTGGGACACATTTTTAGCGACAAACTGATTCTTTCAGTTCACTGTTCACCAAAAATATGAGCACGATCAACGAACAGCACTCATTTAGTGTGTTCATGCACAGCACTGATAGTGACTCTGGTCAATGAGAACGTTGCCTGCAACCCGTGGCATAAACACAGTCAGTCTTCATGATTAACCAATTAATGCTCACTGACCAGTACAGATGACAGAAAAGTTAAGTCAAGTGGCTTTTTGTCATGCCAACCATACAGTACATACTGGTACAGTACACAGTGAAATGAAACAACATTCTTCCAGGACCACAGAACTACATGAGGCTACACAGACCTACACAGCCTTCCATAAAGTGCACATGTGCAAACATTGCAATGCATGAGGCAATTCAGCATGGATGTTTAAATGACAACTTGAAGGAATCTGCCATCAGTTTTCAACATTTTCTCTATCCATTGTATCAGTGGCTTGTGGGTGAAAGCTGAGAATTTTGACTTAAAAAAAATTGCATATAATGATTGTGTAATAGCATCTGTTGAACTCAGTCAATAGCCTGTTGTAGAATGGTTACACACCATCAATGCAAGAGCAACACAAGTGAAAATATCAAGTGAAAAACAATTCTGGTTACTTAGATGTTCCATAAGGGTTTGTGATATTCATGCATCATAAGGAGTAAACAAAGGTTGCGCTGGTATCACATAATCCCAGATTATTCCCTCTGAAAAAAATCCAACTGTAAAAGGAAAAATTATAAAAATATAGATTTTTAATATGGTGGCATGGTGGTATAGTGGTTAGCACTGCCGCCTCACAGAAAGAAGGTCCGGGTTCGAGCCCCGTGGCCGGCGAGGGCCTTTCTGTGCGGAGTTTGCATGTTCTCCCCGTGTCCGCGTGGGTTTCCTCCGGGTGGACTGTGGGGGTGGTTTCCCCCACAGTCCAAAGACATGCAGGTTAGGTTAACTGGTGACTCTAAATTGACCGTAGGTGTGAATGGTTGTTTGTCTCTATGTGTCAACCCTGTGATGACCTGGCGACTTGTCCAGGGTGTACTCCACCTCTTGCCCATAGTCAGTTGGGATAGGCTCCAGCTTGCCTGAGACCCTGTACAGGATAAGTGGCTACAGATAACAGATGGATGGATAAATTTTATTGTAAAAAATACGAACTGAAGAATTCCTGAAAACCTTCTACCAAAATACATTGTGCATAAATGTTTACTGACTGCCCCGACAATTTCCCTTAGGCTTCCATTATCAGTAAATGTCAAGTAAATAGGTTTTATCTTTAAGAGCATGTCAGAAATTCTTGTTCTTGTTCTGTGCACATACACTACAGATCCAGTAGATGGAGATTAAGTTTGACAAAAAAAAAAAAAAGAGCTGGGGTATCCCTTTAGGCATATGATCTCAGTATCTTCCACTTGTTCCGTGGAGTCACTGAGTCAGACAGGTTGCTGTGAGAAGTGTTGTAGTCCAGCGCTGCAGAGGTAAACACTCTTGAACCTGGCGACCTACAACAGTACCATCCTCCTCTTCTACTCATCTCTGCCATGGGAAGAATTCTTTGTAAGCATTCTGGATCAGGTGCTGTAATGTAATGTGTTTTGATTCCCACCATTAAGATAACGATCTGAGGTTTCCTGACTGAAAAAAAAAACAAAAAGAAAACATAACAAAGTGTGCCTTATAAGTGGGGGCTTAACGCTCAACGCTAATGGAGGGTCTCTATTTCTCCTAATAGCCTTTGAGTCACTGTTTCGATATGCCAGGACCTCTATTTGCTGTGATTATGGAACTCTTCTGGACTGCTCTTCTTGTCCCAACCACTTTTTGGAGAGGACTGGCTCACCTATTTACTTTAAATAGTGCGTGTGCCTAGGTTTCACAAACATTTTCTTGTAATTGATTTATGCTTCTTTTTCTCAGTTGTGCTGAAAGGATTATAGCCCAATCATGCTTGTTTGCACTGCTTATTTCAATGAAGCGTTTTATTTCATTTACTTTAGCCAAGGTTTTATCATTTTATCAAGGTGATGAGTCATCTGCTATCCTCAGGTTATTTATCATTATTAACAAGATAATGCAGGATATGATGTTTTGGGAAACAGATTAGTTTTTAAGTCACAGTCTCTCACACACATGACCGCACATGCATGTAAACACATTCACACAATGGCTTCTGCTATTCACACATCTCAGCAGAGTGCCAGAATGCTGTGCTTTTTCTCTTCCTCATTTCAACACTCACTCATTCTCTCACTGGCTGATCACACTCTCATTCTCTTGCTCAGAATTGGATCTCTCTCTCTCTCTCTCTCTCTCTCTCTCTCTCTCTCTTTCTTTGCCAGTCCAAACAGTGTGCTCAGTGCTCATTGATTGTGTTCCTGCTCTGGCAGAAGGCAGGCAGGCTGTGGCACAGGCGTGCACTGGTAACTCTTTGATGCATAGATCGTCAGCATTGCTCTAATCCCCTCCGTCTACACCTCCCCCTTTTTTTCTCTCTCTCTGTCTGTCTTCCTCTCTCTGCATCATATTCATTAGAGCAAGCATGGCCCTTCACAGCTCTTAGCCTCTCTCACTACACACCTGACGACAGAGCTGGTGACAAATGCTCTCAGTGTAGCCTGCTGAGGGGGTAGCCTGAGAGAGAGAGAGAGAGAGAGGGAGAGAGAGAGAGAGAGAGAGAGAGAGAGAGAGAGAGAGAGAGAGAGAATGAGGGACAGGCTCCAGCTGTCACTCTGACAGACTCCGGGCTCCAGCCCGCTCACGCTTCCACTTTGGAGCAACATTTCAGCTGCTGACTCTGATCTGGCCCCCGGATAATCCACGTTCATGTCGTTTTGCCTGGTTGACATTTTTGACATGGAATCACCCACCAAGGAGATTGAGGATTTTGAGAACAACTCTCTGAAGTATCTACAGCCGGAGCAGATAGAGAAGATATGGCTGAGACTGAGAGGACTGTGAGTAAAGCTTTTGCTTTGCACTTTATGTATGTATGTACGCGCGCGTGTGTGTGTGTGTGTGTGTGTGTGTGTGTGTGTTTGCTCTAGTATGTTGGTTTTCACAACCACACTCACCACTTTTGATTTTTCAAATTCATTTGTTTTCATTATGATAGCAAGTGCTTTATTTCATAACATTTTCAAGAGTTCTGGGAATTGATTTTGGCAAACATCCTGTCTCCAAAGTATGTAAACTCTTTTAGAAAGTGATAGTAAATCTGTAAATCTCACATATGGCTTCTATTTAAACATAGACATGGATAACATGAGTATTCAGTATACTGTAGTACTAAATTGAGCTAAACAAAGTTAACTCAAGGCTATCCAAAATTTAACTAACATTTATTCTTTAAATGCATTGGCACAACTGGACTGACCAGAATTTAATTACGGTAATTTGAATGAGATATTACAATACAGGGTATTTTCTGATATCCAGAGAATTACAGTCTAATTTAGTATATGTAGTCGAAACGAGCAAAAAGTAGAGAGGAACATCGCCTGGGTTGGACGCATTAATGACAGCTTCCTGTAAAGTCTATTGATGCCTGTCATCTGTTGATGTCAATAAAGGAACCATAATAGGAATGTATCTAATATCAATGAGGAAATTAGAGGAAATGAATTTGTGAGGGCAGTGATACACCTGGGAACACACTGGAACATTGTTTTGATTCATTTACACAGATAAAACATTTATTTACCGATAAAAGTGTAAATCTCATTTTTTGCGATGAAAATCCAGTCTCTCTGTGATTATCTGTATTTGTGGATGTGTGTATGTGTTCTGATGGAAGAGAGCTGGCTATGTGTGTGCGTGAGCATGCTTCTGTGTCGTGACAGCCTCAAGACTGATCCAAGTGTGTTCCCATGTTCCAATTTAATATTACAGTCTTTGTATCCAGGTGCTTTTATGACTAGTGGTCTATTTGTAAAGTTAAGTTCAATAAATAAATAAATAAGATGTGGATGGTGGTTAGTTAGCTAGTTAGCATACCTATCAAAACAGAATAATTAAATATATATTTTTGCTAATGTTGGGTCTAATACCTGCTTTTCCTCTTTTTGAAGAAATTCAAATGAATAAATAAATAAATAAATCTAGCAACATAGGAACATTTGCTTTGCTTTTTCTGAAGGCTAAAGCTTGCTGCATCATTAACCATTGCCATTAAAGGCATGTATTTATTTTTGCCAGTTTGTGTTTCACAAATTGGAAAACTTTTATTGTTGTGGAAATAAATGACTTTGTTTGTTTATATATATATATATATATATATATATATATATATATATATATATATATAGAGAGAGAGAGAGAGAGAGAGAGAGAGAGAGAGAGAGTCTTGCAAAAGTATTCACCCCACTTGGTGTTTGTCCTGTTTTGTTGCATTACAAGCTGGAATTAAAATGGATTTTTGGAGGGTTAGCACCATTTGATTTACACAACATGCCTACCACTTTAAAGGTGTAGATTGTTGTTTTATTGTGACCCAAACAATAATTAAGATGAAAAACCAGAAATCTGGGCAGCACGGTGGTGTAGTGGTTAGCGCTGTCGCCTCACAGCAAGAAGGTCCTGGGTTCGAGCCCCGTGGCCGGCGAGGGCCTTTCTGTGTGGAGTTTGCATGTTCTCCCCGTGTCCGCGTGGGTTTCCTCCGGGTGCTCCGGTTTCCCCCACAGTCCAAAGACATGCAGGTTAGGTTAACTGGCGACTCTAAATTGACCGTAGGTGTGAATGTGAGTGTGAATGGTTGTCTGTGTCTATGTGTCAGCCCTGTGATGACCTGGCCACTTGTCCAGGGTGTACCCCGCCTTTCGCCCGTAGTCAGCTGGGATAGGCTCCAGCTTGCCTGCGACCCTGTAGAACACGATAAAGTGGCTAGAGATAATGAGATGAGATGAGAAACAGAAATCTGGACTGTGCATAGATATTCATCCCCTTTCGTATGAAACCCCTAAATAAGAGCTGGTCCAACCAATTCACTTCATAAGTCACATAATTAGTTGATTAAGATCCATCTATGTGCAATCAATGTGTCACATGACCTGTCACATGATGTTTGTATAAATCAACCAGTTCTGGAAGGACCCTGACTCTGCTATGCTACTAAGCAAGCAACATGAAAACCAAGGAGCACTCCAAACAGGTCAGAGACAAAGTTGTAGAGAAGTATAGATCAGGGTTGGGTTATAAAGAGTATCCCAAAATTTGAATATCCCACGGAGCACCATTAAATCCATTATAGCAAAATGAAAAGAACATGGCACCACAAGAAACCTGACAAGAGAAGGCCACCCACCAAAACTCACAGACCAGGCAAGGAGGGCATTAATCAGAGATGCAACAAAGACACCAAAGATAACCCTGAAGGAGCTGCAAAGATCCACAGCGGAGATGGGAGTATCTGTCCATAGGACCACTTTAAGCCGTGCACTTCGCAGAGCAGGGCTTTACAGAAGATTGGCCAGGATAATGCCATTGATTAAAGAAAAAACAAGAAAACATATTTGGAGTTTGCCCAACAGCATGTGGCAGACTCCCCAAACACATGGAAGAAGATTCTCTGGTCAAATGAGACTAAAATTGATCGTTTTGGCCATCATTTTAAATGCCATGTGTGGCACAAACCCAACACTTCCCAAAACCCTGAGAACACCATTACTACAGTGAAGCATGGTGGTGGCAGCATCATGCTGTGGGGATATTTTTCATCTGCAGGGACAGGAAAGCTGGTCAGGACTGAAGGAAAGATGGATGGCACTAAATACAGGGCAAATCTAGAGGAAAACCTGTTTGAATTGCCCAGAGGTTTGAGACTGGGATGAAGGTTCACATTCCAGCAGGACAATGGCCCTAAACATACTGCTAAAGCTACACTGTAGTGTTTTAAAGGGAAAGATTTAAATGTCTTGGAATGGTCTAATCAAAGCCCAGACCTCAATCCAATTGAGAATCTGTGGCATAACTTGATGATTGCTGTACACCAACTCAACCCATCTAACTTGAAGGAGTTGGAGCAGTTTTGCCTTGAGGAATGGGCAAAATTCCCAGTGGCTAGATGTGCTAAGCTAATAGAGACATACCCCAAGAGACTTGCAATTATAATTGTAGCAAAAGGTGGCTCTTCAAAGTATTGACTTTTTTAATGGGGGGAATGAATACTTATGCACACTCCAGATTTCTTTTTTTATCTTAATTATTGTTTGTGTCAAAATAAAAAACAATGTGCACCTTTAAAGTGGTAGGCATGTTGTGTGAATCAAATGGTGCTAACCCCCCAAAGATCCATTTTAATTCCAGCTTGTCATGCGACAAAACAGGACAAACACAAAGGAAAATGAATATTTTTTGCAAGACACTGTACACACACACACACACACACACACACACACACACACACACACACACATAGATAGATAGATAGATAGATAGATAGATAGATAGATAGATAGATAGATAGATAGATAGATAGATAGATAGATTCTATTTTAAAATCTGGCCACAGTTTGAGACAGTGTATAATCAAGGGAAGGTTTTAAACAGGGATTGGACTCTAAATAGTTAACTCAATCTAGCAACACTAATTTCTATGTTATTGCCTTATCTTTACTGATTATACATGAAGAAATACTGATTTTCTGCATAGCAAAATTCTGTGAATATTATATTTGGATGGGGTTAAAATATTGCCATTCATGTCACATCAATTTAACATGACTCCAACGTGAAATAAAACAAGAATGGAAATTTTATGACTTAAAAAAAAAGTAGAAAAGGCATCCACTATCATCCACCTTCAAACTGAGCCCTGGTTATCACTAAAACCATCCCCTTGCTATCAGCACACCACTGCTAATTTTGCCTCAGCAATTAATTTTGCAGAACCTCAGTCTGAATATACAGGTTCTCCAGAGAGCTATTGTTTGTCCGCTTACCATCTCGGTCCATCAGCAGTGCTCTAGAGCCAGGCTAATGCTGATGGAGTGGGAAAATGTCAGCCATCATCCACGTTGCACCAAATTACATTTCTCTACTTGCATTTGTTGAGACCAGCCACAGAACAACAGATAAAAGTGCTTAAGGAAGGCTAAGCCATGTTCTGGCTGGCTTTATTTCCTTCGTAAATACTTTTAATGGGCTTGTTTGCATTTTATGGCCCCCCGGTACTGATGGGAGAATTGGGTCTGCTGATGACACATAGGGTCACGGGGAAAGCCAGACTGTCATAAATGTGTCCGTCTGATGATTGTAGCTTAGCATAAGGCCTAATAATAAAAGGTCACTATGAGACATACAGTACATGGTGCAGTTCCACACATACAGTTAGTAATAAAGAAACTAAAAGAAAAAAGAAATTAAGAACATGAAACAAAAAGTGATTTGTTGAACCTGTGCTAATATTTTTGGCTATAGTTAAAGGGCAAATTGTATTAGGAATGTTTGGCTTTTCTTGCTTGTCTCTGCCTTTAAGTCCTTAGTACATTTGTTAAATTATGCAATTAATTTAAAACAATTCTGAGACATGAACAAAGAGGCTAATTTGATGTTTCAATTCAATATTATCCTCCTGACATTGACTGGCAGTTGAACAAAGAGGTTATCTCAGTGGTGACAGTGACACTTAAGGCCAATTTATGCTGACAACCCAGTCCTTGCAGATGGCGTTGCAGATGGCGTCGCAGATGGCGTCTGCGTAGCCCCCCCCCCTTCACAGACGCTCTGCGCGCACCTCCCAAAAATTGTGACCACCGCAGACAGCCTTGCAGACAGCGTCACAGACAAGAGGGGTCTGATTGGTTCACTCTACATCCGCTGTACACGCACTTCCGCTTCCCTACTTTCCCGGTTTGTTTTGTTTTCATGACCACCATTTTTAAAAACACGAGCAAAGATGGAGCAGTACGAAGAGCGGTTGATCGAGGAAGTGAGGAAGTACGTACATCTATACGACTCCAGTTCTAGTCATTATAAGTAACCGGAGGATAAACACTCCACTAACCACACCCACCAACTACTCCTAACGATTTCGCGACTTCGCGCCCCCTTGCGTTGTGGCGGTGAATAGCATCGCGCATGCCTATTACTCCCCGCTCAACGATAAATTACAACTGTCTGTGAAAAGCTATCTGTGAAAGCCTTGTCGCAAGAGCATGCAGAGGCCCTTACTCTGTACTGTCCAAGTCTTTTCTGTAAGTAAAAAAATCTTAATATGTCCGAAAATACATCTGTGTTATTGCAAACCCCATTTCCAGAATGTCACACCCACATGCTTCGAACTGTTGCTCACGTTTGCACACATTTTTGCTTTGGGTGCACTGTATGGTTATCACATGCACCTATCTCAGATTAGAGCGCAATCAGCGCACATATAAGGACACCAATCACTCAAGGACTTTGTGAAGTATACACGCGCAGTACCCTATGTCTGTGAATACTAAGCCTTGTAGCTCTGTGTTTACTCTGGTTTTAACTTTGTTTTGTTTATTGGACTCTGCCTTCTGCCTCTATTGTTCTGTTTGCACCTCAAATGACCCTTGCCTGTTTCCTGACTCTGTCCTCACCTAGTATTTTTGATCTCTATGCCTGCCTGTTGTTTTATAAATAAACATGCTTCTAGCGATGACATTCATCTGCAGCTAACATTAATAACAGAAAAGTTGGGATATTTTCCAAAATGCAATAAAAACAAAAATCTGTAATTTGTTAATTCATGTGAACCTTTATTTAACTGACAAAAGTATGAAGAAAATATTTTCAATAGTTTTACTGACTAACTTCATTGTATTTTGTAAAGATAAAAAAATTTAGAATTTGATGCTGAGGGTGGTAGAGTGGTTAGCACTGTCGCCTCACAGCAGGAAGGTCCTGGGTTCAAGCGGCTGACAAGGGCCTTTCTGTGTGGAGTTTGCATATTCTCCCTTTATCTGATTAAACTGGGAACCCTGAAGGTCTGAGGCAGCAATACTGTGCCACCATGTCCAGGTTTTTTTTTTAAATGAATATTGTTTTTGCTGGTTGGTAAATGCCTGAATAAACTGTAGAAACAGTCTGTGAAAAGTAAAGGATAGGCCTTCATCATTATACATTAGCATCAATCATATCGATGACTGGACAAAGCCTGCTACTGAGTGTGAAACGCTTTGTCACTCAATATGCCTGTGCCTCTTTTACACTATATGCAGTGACGGTGGGTCGTGATATCAGAGGAGCTTAAATCTAATATCAGTCAATAGATTGACAATGAACTTATTAGAGTTGAGCAATGCATTATATTACGAGGTCTCATAATAAGTATAATAAACATTATGTGGAGCAACTATTTTACTCGGGCAACACGGTGGTGTAGTGGTTAGCACTGTTGCCTCACAGCAAGAAAGTTCTGGGTTCGAGCCCAGTGGCCGACAGAGGGCCTTTCTGTGTAGAGTTTGCATGTTCTCCCCGTGTCTGCATGGGTTTCCTCCAGGTGTTCTGGTTTCCCCCACAGTCCAAAGACATGCAGGTTCGATTAATTGGTGGCTCTAAATTGACCATAGGTGTGAATGGTTGTCTGTCTCTATGTTTCAGCCTTGTGATGATCTGGCAACTTGTACAGGGTGTACCCCACCTCTCGCCCATAGTCAGCTGGGATAGGCTCCAGCTTGCCTGCGACCCTGCACAGGATAAGTGGTTATGGATAATGGATGGATGGACTATTTTACTCTCTCACTCACTCACTCACTCACTCACTCACTCACTCACTCACACACACACACACTTAAACACTGATAGGCACCTGCATTCATGGTTTACATTTGTTTTTATTTTTATTTGGATTAAAAAAATCCAACTGTAAAAGGACAAATTATATAAATATAGATTTTAATGTGGTGGCACGGTGGTGTAGTGGTTAGCACTGTCGCCTCACAGCAAGAAGGTCGTGGGTTCAAGCCCAGTGGCCAATGGGGACCTTTCTGTGTGGAGTTTGCATGTTCTTCCCGTGTCTCTGTGGGTTTCCTCCGGGTGCTCCGGTTTCCCCCACAGTCCAAAGACATGCAGGTTAGGCTAATTGGTGGCTCTAAATTGACTGTAGCTGTGAATGTGAGAGTGAATGGTTATTTGTCTCTATGTGTCAGCCCTGCGATGATCTGGCGACTTGTCTAGGGTGTACCCTGCCTCTCACCCATAGTCAGCTGGGATAGGCTCCAGCTTGCCTGCAACCCTACACAGGATAAGCAGCTACAGATAATGGATGGATGGATGGAATTTCATGCCTGCAACACTCTCAAGAAAAGTTGGGACAGAGGCAAAATAAGACTGAAAAGTTTATAGGATATTCAAGTAACACCATTTTGGAAGATTCTGCAATAAGCAGGTTAGTTGGTAACAAGTGAGGGGATTGTAATTGAGTTTAAAAGGAGCATGTGCCAAAGGCTCAGTCTTTGCAAGCAAGGATAGGTCATGGCTCAGTCCTTTGTGGCAAAATTCGTGAGAGGATTGTTAGTCAATTCAAAAAGAACATTTTTTAACACAAGTTTGCAAAGAATTTAGGTCTTTCAAAATCTACAGTACATAATATTGTGAAAAGATTCAGGAAATTTGGAGACATCCCAGTGTGTAAAGGGCAAGGTCGGAAACCACCGTTGAATGTGCATGACCTTCGAGCCCTCAGGTGGCACTGCCTGAGAAACCGTCATGCGAATGTGACAAATATAGCCACATGGACTCAGGACTACTTTTGGAAATCGTTGTCTCTTAACACAGTCCACCGTGGTATCCAAAAATGCAACCTGAAACTGTATTATGCAAGGAGGAAGCCATTCATCAACTCATCAACATGAAGGTGACATCTCTTCCTGGAAAGTCCATACTGATTTCAGCAGGACAATGCCAGGCCTCATTCTGCACTGGCTACAACAGCGTGGCTTCATAGACACAGAGTGCATGTGCTTGACTGGCCTGCTGCCAGTCCAGATCTGTCTTCTATTGAGAATGTATGGTGCATCATGAAGAGGAGAATCAGGCGACTGCAACCTCAGACTGTTGAGCAGCTGGAGTCTTGTATCAAGCAAGAATGGACAAAACTTTCACTTGAAAAACTGCAACAATTAGTATCCTCAGATCCCATACAATTAAAAAATGTTATTAAAATGAAAGGTGATGTAACACAATGGTAATAATACCTCTGTCCCAACTTATTTGAGTGTGTTGCAGGCATCAAATTCTAATTTCGTTGATATTTGCAAAATACAATCAAGTTGGTCAGTAAAACTATTGAAAATCTTTTCCTTGTATTTTTGTCAGTTAAATAAAGCTTCTTGTGAATTAACAGGTCACAAATATTTGTTTTTATTGCAGTTTGGAAAAATCCCAACTTTTCTGGAAATGGGGTTTGTAGGTACATTTTCCAAGCAACATAAATAATATCTTATGAATACATTATATAAAAGTTATCTTTAGTAATAGATAGAATGTATAGAATATAGAATGTACATACCTTTGTGGTCCGGGTTCGAGCCCTGTGACCGGCGAGGGCCTTTCTGTGCGGAGTTTGCATGTTCTCCCCGTGTCCGCGTGGGTTTCCTCCGGGTGCTCCGGTTTCCCCCACAGTCCAAAGACATGCAGGTTAGGTTAACTGGTGACTCTAAATTGACCGTAGGTGTGAATGTGAGTGTGAATGGTTGTCTGTGTCTATGTGTCAGCCCTGTGATGACCTGGCGACTTGTCCAGGGTGTACCCCGCCTTTCGCCCGTAGTCAGCTGGGATAGGCTCCAGCTTGCCTGCGACCCTGTAGAAGGATAAAGCGGTTAGAGATAATGAGATGAGATGAGATGAGATGAGATGAGATGAGACATACCTTTGTGTTGATGTAAATACTATCATTTAAAAAATAGGGCTTTTTCTGTTATACTGAGAATATAATTTCATTAGCTTTAATGTCAGATATTTAAATTCATATTTGACTGTAGTATCATTATGCTTATGCATGTCTAACCCACGCTGGAGTTTCACTATGACTGTTTGATTGTGTACACTTGACAAGTGCTGAGCTGAAAAATGGCAAATCAATCAATCAATCAATCAATCAATCAATCAATCAATCAATCAATCAATCAATCAATCAATCAATCCTAGTTTTATTGCTATAGTAAAGGAATGGACAAAAGGCTCCCTTCTACCGTATGGAAGTTATGCTGTGTACCATATGCAAGCAGATTCAGGATAGAGGGACTCTTCACTTCAGTGGTCCAGGATAGAGGGCTGGAGTCAGGTTTAGTGCTTCTCCTGATTCAATCACCCCAGTTAAGGACCACTTTTTTTGTTTTTGTTTTGTTTTTTTAAATAGGTGTGTTAGAGAATGAAAATCACCAAACTCAGCAGAACTTTGGCCCTTTGGGGCTGGAATTGGACTAGTTATAAATTACTATATTATAAGAGAATAATTGTTTAGTACTTTGTAAAAATCTTTTTGCAAATCATTTTTCAATCTTTTTGAAAAATGAACATACTCTGTCAGCCACAAACATTAACACTGCAAAAAATGATATCTTAGCAAGTGAAAATATCTTGAAATTAGTTGAAACGATCTGGCATTTCCTATTAGAAGAATACAAGACACCAATTCTGAGATTATTAAACCTGGTTCTAGATCACAACCAACTGATTCTAAGATGTCTTATCAAGTAAAAATATCTGTCCATGCAGCAAGATAATTTCACTAGTATTAAGTAATTTTCTCCTCAAATTCAGTTTTCAATTTTTTGCAGTGTAGGAATAAGATAGGCGGCATGGTGGTGTAGTGGTTAGCGCTGTCGCCTCACAGCAAGAAGGTCCGGGTTCGAGCCCCGTGGCCGGCGAGGGCCTTTCTGTGTGGAGTTTGCATGTTCTCCCTGTGTCCGCGTGGGTTTCCTCCGGGTGCTCCGGTTTCCCCCACAGTCCAAAGACATGCAGGTTAGGTTAACTGGTGACTCTAAATTGACCGTAGGTGTGAATGTGAGTGTGAATGGTTGTCTGTGTCTATGTGTCAGCCCTGTGATGACCTGGCGACTTGTCCAGGGTGTACCCCGCCTTTCGCCCGTAGTCAGCTGGGATAGGCTCCAGCTTGCCTGCGACCCTGTAGAACAGGATAAAGCGGCTAGAGATAATGAGATGAGATGAGGAATAAGATATATCAAACTGAATATTGATAAGTATCAAAACTGTTATCTCAGGCTGTTATTGCTAAGTCTGATGATTCAGGGTTTCATGGGAGCCAGCTTAGTGTGGACTTATTAGGTTGTTCAGTAAGGACGACTTGCATGACCAGTAAAATCCTATGACCTCATTCCAGTTTTACACTTCCTACAGTAAAGTGAAATAAGGATTGTTTCATGTTTCCTTTCTTGTATGTTTCAGGAGAAAATACAAGAAGACATCACAGAGGTAAGATCTAAGCCACATAGGATGCACTGATGATGGTATCACTGTGCAATGTGCTTTCTGTAAAAAACAACAACAAAAACAACACTCATACAGTTCTTCCCAAAATATCAATATTTTTATATTTGTATTGTATTCAAATACCATGTACTATAACCTACTGTATGTTATTTAACCACACTGTCTGGAAAAAAGAGACTTTTTGGATGCCGTGTAAATTGTATGTTTGCTAACTGGAAGAATGGGGTTTTTTTTTAGAGCAGACAGAAGGCATGTAATTCATGTTTGAATAAACTGCCTCTGAGCTGAGTATAAATCACGGTGGTTTACCAGGATTCTTATATATACACATACTGTACATAAATACATTAGCTTTTGTATGTACGCTTGTACTCGTGCCTGTATGTTTATGTAGTGTGTGTGTGTGTGTGTGTGTGTGTGTGTGTGTGTGTGTGTGTGTGTGTGTACCTTTGAGCATAAAGTTATGCCATCCAGTTAGAGGAGTGAGGGGCTAACGGGTGCCAGCAGGATTACTAGCCTAGTTGATATCACTGCTATGTCATCTCTGACCTTGGTGTAGGCTTGTCATTCTTTTAACAAATAAGACACACACAAGACATAAACTGAGATAAACAAACAAACAAAAAAAAACAAATCCCCTCTTGGCATTACCCAGAAACAAAACCAAGGAAATGTTCTGGCCACCGCTGAATGCACTCCAGCCAGCGAGTTGACATGCAGACATAAACAGGCAGCAATAGCTCCTGTATCTCCCACCCTTCTTCATGTGTCATGGTTTTATGGGTGTATATGTGTGTCCGTTGATAAGTGCTTGATGAGCTGGCAGGGTTTGTAAGAAGAATGTGCAGGCGTCTGTTTGCGTGTATGAGCGTGGACCAATAGCTGTGTAGATGCTGATAACTGTAGGCATCAGATTTTAAGGGCAAAGCATCGGACAAATCGAACTGTACATGTAACAACTGAAACAGAGCAAAATAAAAATTCTATTAAAAAAATCAACCAAAAACCTCATGGTTTCCTAATAATTTCTTTTTCCCACATGTGCACATGCACAGAACACCACTGTACCAAGAGAATAAGTCAGATGAAACACTCTATCACCTCCAGGGTGTGTTTGTGTGTGACTTTGGTCTCAGAAGGGTTGTTTTATTGCACATAATTATCACTATCAGCCAGGTTTGTTTAACTTTCTGTTGTGTTCACACTCCGATAAAGCCCCCCTGTCCAAATCCCAACCCAACCTCTCGTCTCATCAGATTCACATACTTACAAACCCATTGATCTCCTGCCCCCTGAGCTAATACTGCTGACCAGTATTTACTGTGCAAATCCAGGCTAGGTCACTCTAATGCAGTTACAGTGATCCAAATGAGATGTTCCATGAACTACAACCGTCATCACCTGTATGATGAGTCATACTGCCAGATGAATATTACATTTTGGTCCCAGGTTTATGTGCAATCAGTACAGCTCGAGAAGGTGAAGATGTTCAGAGACGGAGTGATGGATTCATTTAAATACCAGTCATATGGGAGATGGAATCACAATGTCTGTAGTTAAAGTGCAGAGGAGAGCTGTTAGACTCCTATTGCGTCTGAAGTAATCAAGTTCTCAGATAGGCAAATAAATTAACTTACATCTCATTTTCCTTTTTCATCAGTAGACGCTTCATTAGATTTTTGAAGCTTGTTGCAGTCTGTAGACTCATACATGCCCTCAACAAGTAAAGTAAATCTACAGAATGTTAAGTATCTGCACTTTTCTGGTTGCTGCATTTTAATCATATCTTACTGTTAGTTCAGGATTAACACGTTTCTTAATGGCATCCTTAGTGACACACAGCTCTGTGAATCAATGCATTATTCTAGGCACAGATAAGGCCTATTCTGGACATAGATGAAATCTATTTTGGGAAAAAAAAGGAATATTGTAGTAGAAAAATGTTTCCATTTGATTGTCTCCCTGTGGCTTCACACTGATTATTCAGCATTGCTTTAGGAACAGACAGATTCATAATAATTGATTGACTGCATGCAAAGGCAGCTTTTTCCTTGAGGACTTGACTGAAATCCTCAAAGCCAGAACCTTCTCATATCCACCCTGCTAATATGATCTTATGGGTCTTTTCATGTTCCAGTTACATTGCTGACTAGCTGAGAGCTTTTTACCAGAACGGTGACTGCACTTGCATTTTAACTGATTTTTAAATCCATATTCCCTACTAACCAAATAGCAGTGGCGAACCATTACTATTGGAGCTGGGACTTCAGCTCAGCCAAAACTTAGACAGACACACCAAAAAAAGCAACAGGGCCAAGGATTTTGCACGGGATTAGCGGCAGGGTGCCAGGTAGCTCCATTGTGTCTCATTGTGGATGTTGATTTTAAAGGAGAACTGAAGTCATTTTTAAATTGCTTTATTCTTAATTAACATGTTATTCAATTACGTTTTCAGTTTTAGTAACCTTATATTGTGACTCGTATTGGCAACTAATTGCAATTAAATATTATACTTATCGGCCTATTCGGTTTTTAGCCATGTTGAATTTAGCTAGTTTGGTCCACGGCAGGCGTCGCTTATCCGCGCGATCTTCACGAGACTTGTGTGAGACTTCGAAACGTGAAGTGTCAGCCAGGTGTCAGTGCCGCCATTTTGAACACTGTTTTCCAAACGAAATATTGCACAAAAACGAGTTTAAATGACGATTACTGCCTACTTTTTTCAAACTTTCCTGATTGCTATCAAAACAAACAAAACTTCTGGCTTGATTACATCTGCATTTGAAAGAGGGCATGCGTGTCTTTTGACAATGTTGGCAGATGTTGGTCACTTTGATTTCCGCTGTACATTTTACTTCCGTCCTACGATGTCTCGCACAGGTCTCAACTAATTTCGTTTATGGCCATTGCTTTGACATATGGACTGATATATTACATAGCATATTTCAAACTCTCATAACTTGCTGTAGCAGTGACAAAATAGCTATCAAAAATGCATTTCTATATTTAATAAAATGAGATAAATAGAATTTTGATAATTAAAAAATTGCCTTCAGTTCTCCTTTAAAAGTAACTAAGTAAATTACACAGGGAAATGAATATTTAAGTCTGAGTGAAAAATTCTGTGGCGAGTGTGCATGGAAGAAGAGTCTGGATACAGAAATCTTAGTTTCTCAGTCATTAGCCTGTGCTACTTGCTCTCGATAGCACTGGCTTGACCACTTTATTAGCATTCGCTAACACTACTGATGAACGCTACACCGGCTGGAAGGTGACTTCACTGGTGCGCTGATGGCACTAACTCATGGTTAAGCTAATGTTCACTTTTGAGAGGCCTAGGGTGATAAATTTTTGGTCCCTCCCAATATAAATCAAAATATGATTGATGAATTGATCTGTCACTTCCTACATAAACATACACTGCCATGGCCTTCTGTCCCGGCCATGAAGTCCTAACCAATGAGTGAGCCAGCTCTAAACCCTTCTCTGCCTAGAGACAATAAACAAAAAATCTCATTGGATAACTCGATTTTAATGTTTTTATGACAGTCACCGTTTCATTTCTGAAGCAAATTGATAGAAGGTGAAGTCAAATTAGAATTAGAAGAGAATAATTATAACAAATTATGAAAGAATGAAAGGAATTAAATATGACATTTGAAATGCTGATATGTTTGGGCCTTTTCTGAAGGCCTAGAAGGCCCTGATGGTTCCCCTCTGACAAATAGTAACTGAACTAATTTATTATA
Organism: Neoarius graeffei; assembly: GCF_027579695.1. Classification (NCBI taxonomy): domain Eukaryota; kingdom Metazoa; phylum Chordata; class Actinopteri; order Siluriformes; family Ariidae; genus Neoarius; species Neoarius graeffei. Next base: position 57,190,906 of record NC_083573.1, read on the forward strand.
TTAAGTAGCTTAACATCACATACAATGTTTGCAAAAGTATTTATCCCCCTTCGTGTTTGTCTTCTTTTGTCGCATTACAAGCTGGAATTAAAATGGATTTTTGGGAGGTTAGCACCCATTTGATTTACATAACATGCCTACCACTTTAAAGGGGGAAATTGTTGTTTTATTGTGACACAAGCAATAATTGAGATAAAAGAAACAGATTTCTGGAGTGTGCATAAGTTCACCCCCCCAAGTCAATAATTTGTAGAGCCACCTTTTGCTGCAATTACAGCTGTAAGTCTCTTGGGGTATGTCTCTATTAGCTTAGCACATCTAGCCACCATTCATCAAGGCAAAACTGCTCCAGCTCCTTCAAGTTAGATGGGTTGCGTTGGTGTACAGCAATCTTCAAGTAATGCCACAGATTCTCAATTGGATTGAGGTCTGGGCTTTGATTAGGCCATTCCAAGACATTTAAATGTTTTCCTTTAAACCACTCCAGTGTAGCTTTAGCAGTATGTTTAGGGTCATTGTCCTGCTAGAATGTGAACCTTTGTCCCAGTCTCAAACCTCTGGCTGACTCAAACAGGTTTTCCTCCAGAATTGCCCTGTATTTAGTGCCATCCATCTTTCCTTCAGTCCTGACCAGCTTTCCTGTCCCTGCAGATGAAAAACATCCCCACAGCATGATGCTGCCACCACCATGCTTCACTGTAGGAATGGTGTTCTCAGGGTATTGAGTTTGCGCCACACATGGCATTTCCTATGATGGCCAAAAAGATCAATTTTAGTCTCATTTGACCAGAAAATCATCTTCCATGTGTTTTCATAAGCAATGGCTTTTTTCTGGCCACTTTTCCATAAAGCCCCGCTCTGTGGAGTGTATGGCTTAAAGTGGTCCTATGGACAGATACTCCCGTCTCCGCTGTGGATCTTTGCAGCTCCTTCAGTGTTATCTTTGTTGTCTTTGCTGCATTTCTGATTAATGCCTTCCTTACCCGGTCTGTGAGTTTTGGTGGGCAGCCTTCTCTTGTCAGGTTTGTAGTGGTGCCATATTCTTTCCTTTTTGCTATAATGGATTTAATAATGCTCCCTGGGATATTCAAAGTTTGGGATATGTTTTATAACCCAACCCTGAGCTATACTTCTCCACAACTTTGTCTCTGACCTGTTTGGAGAGCTGCTTGGTTTTCATGCTGTTTGCTTCGTAGTGTTGCAGAGTCAGGGTCCTTCCAGAACTGGTTGATTTATACAGACATCATGTGACAGATCATGTGACACTTTGATTGCACACAGGTGGATCTTAATCAACTAATTGTGTGACTTATGAAGTGAATTGGTTGGACCAGCTCTTATTTAGGGGTTTCATACAAACTTATGCACACTCCAGATTTCTGTTTTTTTCATCTTAATTATTGTTTGTGTCACATTAAAAAAAAAATCAATTTGCACCTTTAAAGTGGTAGGCATGTTATGTAAATCAAATGGTGCTAACCCCCCAAAATCCATTTTAATTCCATCTTGTGACAAAACAGGACAAACACCAAGAGGGATGAATATTTTTGCAAGACACTGTAGTCTTGCATGTTCTGTATTACTTCAAATCAGTCTCTCAAGAACTTCTTGACATCTTCCACTGTGTCAAGAACCTCTAGATTTAATTCAGTGTCATTAGTTAGTCCTTGTAAACCTTGCTGTAGGCTTTGCTGACGCTCTGTTGCAGGGGCATAACAGATCCGTACTGCATGAGTAATATTTTGGGTCTCATCTCTCACCTTATCAAGTACTAATTTGAGTCTTTAGATTTGTTGACTCACAATGTCACCATCTCACATTGTTCCTTTACTGCTTTGGCCTGGAATTCTAGGCCAGTTCACATCTACGAATTTATTAACAGCTTCTTTATGTGCAGTATATTTTTCTGGCTACCAGAGATGAAATATTGTACAGTTTTTTTTTTTTAAATTGAACTAGCCAATGTCAGGGTTTCAGCTCTCAGCTCTCTAGACTGGATGTTTTTCACTACTTGTCTCTTGACCCAAACTCATTTTCAAGCTATTGAGAAACAGCACACAGAGTGCACGGTGGATTTAATGGCCATCAGTGTGGCCTTTTCTGATAATCTAATTAGGGCTGGCTGCCCAGTTGGAGGCAGCTCATATTCACACAGCCATAGCAGACCCCCAAACCCTGTCGTCGGCTCAATCTGTTTTTCACACATGCTGTAATAAACGTGATGCTCAAACAGAATGCCCTCCAGATGGGTTTTGTTTACATGCCCCTGTTGGCTTTTAATTATATTTTTTCCTGTCTTTCTTTTTAACTTTTTGGTTCTGCATTTCTGGTTCTCCTAATCCAGAACTAACTGAATAGTGGTATTCCACCAATTTGCAGTGGTGGTTCTCAGTGTAGGGGAGATAAATATTTAGTGAGCACATTCCTTTTGCACATCTGAATGGATTGCAGTGTCTTACCTGAATTATTCACCTTGTAGGGTGTTTTATAAGTGCTATTTTCTGTGCTTTCAGAATACCTAGAGTTGAGACATCTTGCCTTGTCTTGCCTCTCCACTGACTGATTTTCGCTTCTTAATTGATTACTTCACACCCAGTGAGTCACAGACTACACATCTGATAATTAAATGAGATAATTACTGAGGCAAACCTGATGCATTTACACACTGATTTCACCTCACAACTTGACTTTTTCTCCCTAGTGCACCATGATTCTGTTGTTTTGTGTGAGATGAATGGAAAGAAGGGTATTTAAAGCATCAAAATAATTTCCTCTCACTGACTCTGTCATTCATGGATTGTTTCTTGCACTTCCTCATCCACTCTAAAGAGCTGCCTCTCACCCGTTTCACCAATCTTCATAGTTGATCACATGCTCTGCATGCAACCCATATTTGCCAGGGGCTAGTGAGAATTAGAAATTGTGGTGTTTGTGAATACAATCCTTTCTGATCACTTCCTCTCCTCTCCTCTCCTCTCCTCTCCTCTCCTCTCCTCTCCTCTCCTCTCCTCTCCTTCAGTGCCCGCAGAAACAGAGAGAGCATAAATAACTTTTAAGTTTATCTCATAGTGCAGGGAGCACCCTCAGATTAGCCCAGGCCTCCTCACCCTCCCCAGGTGCTTTAAACACATTGAGCACAAGAATTTGCTTTCTATATGTTTAGGTTTCTGTATTGGACAGGTGGCCATGTAAACATAGATTGGACAAAATGTCCATCATGGTATAATGTCAAAGGACACACTCAAGGTGAGCCAAGAGGTGATGTTTGTGTTTCACACAGATAACATACAAAGATAGTGCTTCACAATATGTACTTAAAATACACACATATTGTATATTATTCTATCCACATTCACTGGATATGAGCAGTCACACGCTCTGATTGGCTACTCGACTACTAGGCTATCAGCTCATATACCATGAGTAGAGTGCTGCTGAACCAACCAAGGATGAAATAAAAACTCTACTTGAAAACAAAACTTCCAAAAATACAAAAAAGCAACAAAATATGGAATGAAAGTATTTGATGGTAAGAACATATCTTTTTTAAATGTTCAAGAATTATTATTATTATTATCGCATTTTTCACAAATTGCTACTGTCATTTCGCTGGTTTGTTTACATTCTAAGAGGAAATTATTTTGTCAGACGTTTTGTATAAAGTTTTTATTTATTGAATTTGCAAAAAATAAAAACAAAAATGCTCTGTTTCTCAAAATCCAGTGAATGTGGATAGAATAAAATGTCTTACATGGCTATGTGCCTCATCAGCTATTAGCTCATGTACGACTTGATTTTGTGGAATAACTGTTAAATACATCTGTGCGGCCAAACCATATAACACACTGTGCAAATATTTGAACATTGCTTTAGTATTGCTTTAGAAATATAAAATACATGCTATATGACAGTGTTTCTTATTTGCAGTGTAATAAAAATATCTAGACTTTAAATAGGTGGCATGGTGGTGTAGTGGTTAGCACTGTCGCCTCACAGCAAGAAGGTTCTGGGTTTGAGCCCAGTTGCCAACAGGGGCCTTTCTGTGTGGAGTTTGCATGTTCTCTCCATGTCTGCGTGAGTTTGCTCTGGTTTCCCCCACAGTCCAAAGACATGCAGGTTAGGCTAATTGGTGGCTCTAAATTGACTGTAGGTGTAAATGGTTGTTTGTCTCTATGTCAGCCCTGTGATGATCTGGTGACTTGTCCAGGGTATGTCTCACCCATAGTCAGCTAGGATAGGCTCCAGCTTGCTTGTGACCCTGCACAGGATAAGCTGTTATGGATAATGGATGGATATACTCAGTGCTTAATTTGTGAAGTGGGAGGTCCCGGGCCGGAACGCAGGAGGTGGGTGGGTCCGGCGACTCAAAAAAAAAAAAAAAAAGGCGGGGGGCGGTTTACTATAACTTTACGCACACACGCCTATTGCATGACGTATTGCAACAGCACCAGTTATCAAATCCTGGACAACAATGGACAACGCTCAGAATGTTCTCTAAACAGACACTCAAGTTCACTCTCGCTCTCCACACATACGTTAAGGCAGGGGTCGGGAACCTTTTTGGCTGAGAGAGCCATGAAAGCCACATATTTTCAAATACATTTTCGTGAGAGCCATATATAAAAAGTGACGCTGAATACAACTAAAATGCATTTTTACGTATGACCAACAATTTGAGTGTAATATATTCTTTTTCATAATGAAGAGGCTCTTGACATGCCGTCTTCCTCCTGTCCCCCGCTGAATATTTTGACGCAAACGTAGCTTGGCGTGTTTCGAAGTGCCGCTTTATTTCATTGTTTCATCGATGCAATCTTGTCATTGTATAGGCCTATTGGACACAAAGCAGAACCCTCTCACCCCACAAAGGCAAATTCCTCTGTCCATTCCTGTTGAAATGTATGGTAGCCTACCAGTCACCTTTTTGCCCTTTTCGCCATTTTCTTTGTCAAAACTTTTGACTTTTTCCCGCAGACTGGTACACTTGCAGGTGCTGGTGCAGTGTCACTGTGTCCAACGTCGTCCATTTTAGGTTGTTTAGGATCCGGCTGTCCTGGGACTTTGAAAAATTTTAGTAAGCTTTCTTGTTTTTTTGCCATTTTTTCCACAGCGCAAGCTAACGGCTACAAAAAACCTGGTGTTCTATTGAGCAGAAGTATACACCCCATGTCCCCCCCTTCCCCTTTCGCATAGATTTTGTGGATGTCATAGGAGAGAAATCAACAACAGATATCAAAATCAAAACCGAACACTAAACAAATTTTTATTTACTTATTTATTTAATTTATTGTTTGATTTTTTTTTTTCCCTTTGTGATGGTCACGGAGGTGATCTGATCCATTTAAATAGCTGCCGGAACACCGAATGAAATGAAAATAGCTGCTGGATCCAACGACTGAGGTTCCGGATCTTGTTCCGTCATGTTCCGGCTCAAATTAAGCCCTGGATATACTTTAAATAGCTTATTTATTTCTGCTAGTTTGCACCTTAAGCATATGTGAAAGACTGGACCTTGAAATATCAGCATGTGAGGTCAATGAAGAAGAGAATAGCTTATCACTCTGTCCATCAGTCCTGCAAGAGGCTTCACGTGATGCATGTTATTGTAGATCAGAATTTGGAACTGAAAACTCATTTACTGGTACTGGTTTATTTTGACTTTATATAAATTTAGACATGACTTTCATGAACATACAGTATATGGTTTGCATATATCAGTAGTCTGCTAATTTATTCAAAGATTGAGGCTGTTTATGTAATGCGAATGTTTGTGCAAGATAATTGAAACCTTTAGGCTGCTGGATCTCTAAACATTAGTTTATAGCCTGTCTCTGTGGATCTGTCTCTGTCTCCCCAAACTGTATTGCTTCTAATCATTGTTTGAATGTAATACTGTCTATGACTCTTGTCAACAATGCACATATCTGTAGGAAATACAAATTTAACCTTCTCCTGGTTCCAAATATTGGTGGAGAAACAGCAGCATGTGTTCTGGGGGAGGAAGGGTGTTTTGGCAGTGGAAAGAGGAGCAGTTCAGCAGAACTAACCCAGCTGGGTTGGATCTGGCCACAACTGACTGATCATACACAACACAACACTTCAAGGGCCTAGGTCGTGGGAGCTCAGCAGGGGCAATGTGAAAATATTTTATTTGTGACAGTGCTCAGGCCCCAAATCCAGAAACTAGAGTATTGCTTACAGGAAGCTGCGTCAACTTTTGGTCCCTGTTCTCCACTGAGATTTGCATTCTTAAGCTTGTGAGGCAGTATACAGTGGTGCTTGAAAGTTTGTGAACCCTTTAGAATTTTCTATATTTCTGCATAAATATGACCTAAAACATCATCAGATTTTCACACAAGTCCTAAAAGTAGATAAAGAGAACCCAGTTAAACAAATGAGACAAAAATATTATACTTGCCAGTGGTCGAAATACTTTTTTACAGTGTTCTGCAATATTGCAGAATGTCAAAATTTTGTCCTGCAATTTGGAAATATTTTCTGCAAATACACAAGCCTCCATACTACACCTTTCTCAACCTAATAATGCCTATATTTACATCGTATCTAGCTTTACAACTCATAGCATTACTGTAATTCTTTATTCTCTCACTCTATTTTTAATTTCAGTCTTCACAGATCCTTCTCTGCAGCAAAGTTATCATTCCATAATACCTCCACAGGTCTTTCATCCCCCTCGCCCTGACACCACGGGCTACTACAACTTGAAGTATACCAGCTAATTCATAAATGTACTAGTTATCACACCCACACATTATCCTTCCACACAACATACTAATAAAGGTACCACCACAATAAAAAATAGAACACAACTGTTCTTCAAGAAACAAAACATTCATTTTCATGTTACATGTCATGTTACATTTTGTCAAGATTAAGTTTCTAGCTTGAACAATAGATTGTTACCCAGAATGTACTTCATTCACAGTGTTTGCATCTGCAACCTGTAGTTTTAAATTGAAAGCAAGGTTTAAATTCTACACTCTGTTACATCTTACGATGATGCAAAGAATTGATGCCATTAAGGAATAAAACCCAACTGGCAAATGGAAAGATGTTTGGGTTCATTGTGTTTGCCTGGCTTCTAAAGTGCAAGGTCATGAACTGAACTGAGAACTACTGCAGGGGCTTCACTGCTCTAAACTAACAACAGAGAACTGGGTACAAACTAATCATGGCAGAACTGAGAGCTACAGAACTGAACCTATGAGCTTTGTCTTACAGGGCAACTGTTTTACTTTGTGCTAGTCTGCACCACAGGCAAGACAGCACTAGTAAAAAAAATAGAACATGTACACAAAACATGTATTATGTACGATTCACACGGGATAAGTATTACCTATGGACCTCTGGTAATTCACAATTACCCCCGCACCTCTGTGTTATTGTGTGGCGCATTCGACGGGATAAGCAAAAGTCTGTAATTCACTGAATTTACAGACATTGTGACCAGATGTGTCGTACATTAATGGTGCATTAATAAGGTAGGATGAAAACACAGTAGGCATAAGAATAGCACTGTATCCAAATTAAGAGAGGGGAAACGCATATTATGATAGGGATGCAGTATGTTTGCTCCACGCTCTCAAAATGAGAAGGTGGGGTCACTGCAAATGAAAACAGTCTCAAGATGACAATGTAAGTGAACAGGCAGTTTATGGCGCTGTTTACACATAGCCAGGTATTTTGCTAAACGAACATTTGTCTTCCCTCCGTTAACCAAAATATCTTCGTATTGCTGTGTCATGGGGGTTAGCGTGGCTCCTTACCATATGCTGCCACACAAGCCATCCAGTTGAAGATTCTTCGTGCTTTCTTCTTGGAGTTCTTCTTGGAGCTGTTTCTGCTTATCTGGTTCAAATATGGGATAGGCCTACTACCACTTGCCCCTGAAATGCTGTTTATCAAAATTTCGCCCGTATCCTCCATTATTCACTCCAGAAAAGTACAAGAGACGTGTGTTTAATAATTACAAACACAGACGTGCGCATTCACACGGGACTTGTATTACCACTGGACGTCTGTGTTTTGCCGAAACACAGTAGGTAATTCACGGCGGAATTATTACTTGGCAAATTACGGACATGGCGCATTCGCACGGGACTAAGAATTCAGACATTCTCTGTAATTATTCCGAATTACCAGAGGTCCACAGGTAATACTTATCCCGTGCGAATAGGGCTTTAGTGTAGCTTGGTATGAGAAAACAAAATATTCAAAAGTATCTATGAATAAAGGTAAAATACTGTTGCTGTCTTCAAAAGGGATATAATATCAGTATAATTTTGCATGATTCAACAATACAATATATACAAACCTATACAATTTACCAATATATATGTATGCAACATAAGAACTAGTCAGAGTCTTCGCTTTCTGAACCAGATCCTGTCTTCATTTTTGTCACCCTCACGGATGCACGATCTGTCGCTGTTGTTGTTGGAGTCACGCTGGCTGCCGGCTTTGCCGAGATACGACAAAATCGTCCTTGTTTTCTTGGTGTTTTTGTTGGACTCTTGCCCCGAAGAAACAATCCTCTTCTTGGGAGCCATGTTTGTTGTGCCGCTTTGAATTTTGGGAGATACATGGCGGAAACTGCCGAACACTGCCAAGGTAGTTGTCGGGTCCTCCCGGTGGGTATTAAAAGTGACAAAATCTTATATCGGAAAATGGCAACTGCCCTTATTTGGTTGTCGTCGCCATTACATAATATTGCTCAACTTTGACCTGGAAAACACCATCGGGTTCATGTGGCGCAGGTTTCAGTTTATTTACAGTGCCACTAGTTTGCTAAATTGAGAACCATTGTATCCCGAGCCTGATTTTTTCATTCTGCGAAATTGCAGGTTGTTTAGTTTTTCTTCTGCAATCTTGAAAATCATTCTGCAAAATGCAGACTGCAGACGGGTATTTTGAACACTGCTTGCTCATTTATTTATTGAGGAAAATGATCCAATATTACATATCTGTGAGTGGCAAAAGTGTGTGAACCTCTAGGATTAGCAGTTAATTTGAAGGTGAAATTAGAGTCAGGTGTTTTCAATCAATGGGATGACAATCAGGTGTGAGTGGGCACCCTGGTTTATTTAAAGAACAGGGATCTATCAAAGTCTGATCTTCACAACACATGTTTGTGGAAGTGTACCATGGCACGAACAAAGGAGATTTCTGATGACCTCAGAAAAAGCGTTGCTGATGCTCATCAGGCTGGAAAAGGTTACAAAACCATCTCTAAAGAGTTTGGACTCCACCAATCCACAGTCAGACAGATTGTGTACAAATGGAGGAAATTCAAGACCATTGTTACCCTCCCCAGGAGTGGTCAACCAACAAAGATGATGAGATAAGACCAAAATAGAACTTTTTGGTTTAAATGAAAAGCGTTATGTTTGGAGAAAGGAAAACACTGCATTCCAGCATAAGAACCTTATCCCATCTGTGAAACATGGTGGTGGTAGTATCATGGTTTGGGCCTGTTTTGCTGCATCTGGATCAGGACGGCTTGCCATCATTGATGAAACAATGAATTCTGAATTAAACGAGCGAATTCTAAAGGAAAATGTCAGGACATCTGTCCATGAACTGAGGCCCTGTCCACACGGCAACGGATTCAGGTGAATCCGATAAAATTGTTTATCGTTTCAGCCTGGCGTCCACACGGCACCGGTGTTTTGGGTGCCCCAAAACGAAATCTTTTGAGAACGGGTTCCAGAATGAAAAGATCTGGCAACGGCGCCGTTGCGAAGTCGTCTGGATGAGTAGAACGGATTTGTTTACGATGACGTCACAACCACATGTGCTTCACGCCGGGTAGAAGTGTAACGAACTCGATGCGAGTTGTCAACAAATCCTATAACTTGGTTCATGAAACACGCTTACAAAATATTTTCACTGTTAATATTTATTGTGTAATGGTGCAAAGTGAGAGAGAGAGAAAGAGAGAGAGAGAGAGAGAGAGAGAGAGAGAGAGTTAGGGCAGAGTCAATCCTGCCAGCAAAAATAGGGGAAAAAAAGGAGCGATCTCACCTCTTCAGATGTTGGTTTAAGTCCTACAATACATTCCTCAAAAAGGGCGTAGAAGAACAAATTAATCCATCAAGGTGTAGCATTCAATTTATTCCGGACCATTAAAGACGCCGCCTTCCGCGTAGAATCATATGTCATATTGGATGGGTCAAAGCGGAGAATAAAGATGCCTCATTCATGTACTGCGTTTAACTGTACCAACAGGTTTGCCGTCCAAACGAGATCACATGGGATTACCTTTCACAGGTGAGACTGGAAAAATACTTTTCATTGTATTTGGTCATTATAATGTAATTTTACGAACAGATTTTCCTGACTTTGTGGCTAATATGAAGTCTTGTGCATAATAGTTTATGCGCATGCGTCCTTACTTCTTCTATTGTTCTGGTGTCTCCGAAGGGACCGTCTTACAGAGCCCCTAGAGGTGTGGCATGTGTATTGCATCGTTTTCAGCAAGCATTGCGTTGCCATATGTACCTGATATTTTACTGATCCATTGCCCATGTGGACGCGATATTTTTTTTAATAACATCTCGTTGCCGTTGTCATGTGGATGTAGCCTGAATCTCAAGAGAAGGTGGGTCATGCAAGACAACGACCTTAAGCACACAAGTCGTTCTACCAAAGAATGGTTCAAGAAGAAAAGAGTTAATGTTTTGGAATGGTCAAGTCAAAGTGCTGACCTCAATGCTATCGAAATGTTGTGGAAGGACCTGAAGTGAGCAGTTAATGTGAGGAAACCCACCAACATCCCAGAGTTGAAGCTGTTCTGTACGGAGGAATGGGCTAAAATTCCTCCAAGTCGGTGTGCAGGACTGATCAACAGTTACCGGAAGCGTTTAATTGCAGTTATTGCTGCACAAGGGGGTCACACCAGATACTGAAAGCAAAGGTTCACATTCTTTTGCCACTCACAGATATGTAATATTGGATCATTTTCCTCAATAAATAAAAGACCAAGTATAATATTTTTTATCTCATTTGTTTAACTAGGTTCTCTTTATCTACTTTTAGGACTTGTATGAAAATCTGATGATGTTTTAGGTCATATTTATGCAGAAATATAGAAAATTTTAAAGGGTTCACAAACTTTCAAGCCCCACTGTATAGGGTTGCTGTCTGACTTTACTACATAAACCTAGTGTATTTTAATATTTACTATCTAGTCTTTTACAGTGGAATATTATGGAGTATTGTATTAAATTGTGGAATAAGTGAGCTCTGTCTATTTGCACTGTATGCCCAATTGTCATTATTCAGGAAAATAAAGACACTAATGTGGGAAATCTACTGTAACTGAAAGCTAAATATAATTCATGAGTTTTTAACATATCTGATATTATATTAAATTAAGTATTGAAAGTGTCTAAGCATCAATATTTTCCAAAAGTGGCAGCATCTTCAAGTGTTTCTTTATTTGTTTATGTAGTCAAAACCTTTTCTTCAGAACTGTGAATACAGTCCAGTCAGCCATCTTCTTTGTGCTAATCATGAATGTCTTATTATAGTATTAAAGCTATTAACAATAACACAAAGAGTTTTTCAATCACAAAGTCTATTTTGAAGATGTTTTACTTTTTACTGGTGAAAAACCTTTACTGGAGACTTTATATGGGCACTGAAGCTTGAGCATACTTGAGTAACACTCTTCAACTTTGCTTTGCCAAATTCAGAGAGCTGAAATGCTTTGGATCATATTCATACCATCATTTCAGTGTACACTGGTCAAAACTAGGGCTGCACGATATCAGAAAAATATGCGATATTCGATAACATGACTGAATATCTCGATATCGATATGTATCACGATAATTAAATATATAATGTTTTTCTTACCTCTACTCGCCGTTCTGCCCTGTATCTAGCATTTAAAAAAAACACCCAATGCATTGCTTCCATTCCAACATTATTTTTTATTGGAAAAACATGGCTACACCTGCAATGGTGTCCATCAATCATCTTTAAATCTCTTAATTTTTGTGAGCACAGCAGAAAATGTCTTAAGTTGAAATAAACAAAAAACTGAAAACTACATTACATTAACATAAAGCATTCAAAATGCCAATTTCAGCGGCTCCCGGGAGATGAAAGTGAGCGACACAGATTCACCATAAACTCAAACACAATCTGTTAATAACACATGCGGGTGAGAGAGCGGTAGTGTGTGTGTGTGTGTGTGACAGAGAGCGTGGTTTTATGTTTTTATGCTGCTGTACATCAGTGTTTGTCCCAGTGAGCCGCCCCACCACTGTTTTACATGTCTTGCAAAGTACCTGAGTTTGCAGTACGTCATCCCTCCTGAATCCAAAGTACTTCCAAATAGCAGACGTGCATTTTTTTTTTTTTTGGAAACCAGTTCCTCCTCACACAAGTTTGTCTCACCACACTTGCTACCGCTTCCGCCATCACCACAAGGCTTTTACTTGTTTTGCAATAGGGGGTGGAGTTATCCCGCGGCGCTTGTTGACATTCAAATGTGATTGGACGGCACAGAAAAATGTGCCTTTTATCGAAATTTGAGTAATTTTTGCGGTACGTGTATTGCAAACTATGATATCGCGATATCGATACTTTTTCGATATATTGTGCAGCCCTAGTCAAAACCATGGTAATGCTAGATAACCCAGTGTATTAGTGAGAGCACTGGTAGCTAGCAGCCTGTAGCTGATTTAGGAAAAGATTCACTGAATGAATATCTCTCTCTCTCTCTCTCTCTCTCTCTCTCTCTCTTTCTGTCTGTGTGTGTGTGTGTGTGTGTGTGCATGTGATTTCTGTGACATACTTAATTTGTTGTTTACCCTATTGCTTTATTGCCAAAGCAGCTTCAGTCCACTGCAGTCTTTAGGTGTAGCTGATAGTCAGCTTGCTAAATACAACCATAAAATATGTACATAATTACAAATTTGAAACAAGTAAAAATATGTTATTGACTTTGATGCCTGTCTCTAAATTGACCGTAGGTGTGAATGTGAGTGTGAATGGTTGTTTGTCTCTGTGTCAGCCCTGCAATAACCTGGCGACTTGTCCAGGGTGTACCCCGACTTTTGCCCATAGTCAGCTAGGATAGGCTCCAGCTTGCCTGCGACCCTGTAGGACAGGATAAGCGGCTACAGATAATGGATGGATGGATGGATGGATGGATGGATGGATGGATGGATGGACTTTGATGCCAGGGGCACGGTGGTGTAGTGGTTAGCACTGTCACCTCACAGCAAGAAGATTCTGGGTTTGAGCCCAGAGGCTGACAAGGGCCTTTCTGTGTGGAGTTTGCATGTTCTCCCCGTGTCTGCATGGGTTTCCTCCGGGTGCTCCGGTTTCCCCCACAGTCCAAAGACATGCAGGTTAGGCTAATTGGTGGCTCTAAATTGACCGTAGCTGTGAATGTGAATGGTTGTTTGTCTCTATGTGTCAGCCCTGCGATGACCTGGTGACTTGTCCAGGGTGTACCCCGCCTCTCGACCCTAGTCAGCTGGGATAGGCTCCAGCTTGCCTGCGACCCTGTAGAACAGGATAAGCGGCTACAGAAAATGGATGGATGGATGGACTTTGATGCTGATACATGGCTTCCAAGCTTGCATGCCTTTGTAAATTTTGTATTTAGCTAGTTAGCTTGGTTGCCAGTATAATTTATCAGTCTATAAGCCACTAAAGATGTATAGCAGGGGTGCTAAAATGTTCATTATAGAAAAACTAAATTGTCACAGAGTTAAAGATGCACAGAAAGGTAGGACAAATGAGCAAAAATAAGTTTAAAAAAATCAAGAATTATGTTCATGAAAACACTGAAACTCATGGGGAAAGCAGTCATGAACAAGTTTGTTTTAACTATTATTCTTCTTGTATATACTGTATATGAAATAATGATATTTTAGCTGGTTTAATTTTCTGGTCTGTGGGTAGTCTGGAACAATATTGCGATGTTTGGTGTCATTGTGGTGCATCGTGTTGCCAATATTCACAATGAACATGATTTCATTCATCAAATTTGTTTTGTGGGTTTTTCTTTTAATGGAGAATGAACACATTGTCATTTCATTCAATGAAAACTTTTCTTTTCTCTATACAGAGCAAGGATGGCACAGTAGGTAGCATTCACAGCTCCAGTGACACTTGTTTGAGTTACTGTTTACACCATTACACCATTCAGTCAGTCCTCTCCCTGTCATGTGGGTTTCCTCTGGGTTCTCCTGTTTCCTCCTACATCCCAAACTTCATGTAAATCATGACTGAGTGTGCAAACATGTGTATACATGGTACCCTGCTATGGACTGGTGCCCCGTTAAGATGAGTAATGTACTGCAATTTTATACTGCCTTAAAAAAAAATCTATATAGCAGATATGGAGATTTGGTTAATCATTCAGATTAAATTGCATTTAGGTTCAGATCTGGACCAGAGTCCACACAGGATGACGACAGTGTGTCTGACAAAGCATAGCCAAAATACAACCCCAATTCCAAAAAAGTTGGGACAAAGTACAAATTGTAAATAAAAACGGAATGCAATAATTTACAAATCTCAAAAACTGATATTGTATTCACAATAGAACATAGACAACATATCAAATGTCGAAAGTGAGACATTTTGAAATTCCATGCCAAATATTGGCTCATTTGAAATTTCATGACAGCAACACATCTCAAAAAAGTTGGGACAGGGGCAATAAGAGGCTGGAAAAGTTAAAGGTACAAAAAAGGAACAGCTGGAGGACCAAATTGCAACTCATTAGGTCAATTGGCAATAGGTCATTAACATGACTGGGTATAAAAAGAGCATCTTGGAGTGGCAGCGGCTCTCAGAAGTAAAGATGGGAAGAGGATCACCAATCCCCCTAATTCTGCGCTGACAAATAGTGGACCAATATCAGAAAGGAGTTAAACAGTGTAAAATTGCAAAGAGTTTGAACATATCATCATTTACAGTGCATAATATCATCAAAAGATTCAGAGAATCTGGAAGAATCTCTGCACATAAGGGTCAAGGCCAGAAAACCATACTGGATGCCGGTGATCTTCGGGCCCTTAGACGGCACTGCATCACATACAGGCATGCTTCTGTATTGGAAATCACAAAATGGGCTCAGGAATATTTCCAGAGAACATTATCTGTGAACACAATTCACCGTGCCATCTGCCGTTGCCAGGTAAAACTCTATAGTTCAAAGAAGAAGCCGTATCTAAACATGTTCCAGAAGCGCAGGCGTCTTCTCTGGGCCAAGGCTCATTTAAAATGGACTGTGGCAAAGTGGAAAACTGTTCTGTGGTCAGACAAATCAAAATTTGAAGTTCTTTATGGAAATCAGGGATGCCGTGTCATTCGGACTAAAGAGGAGAAGGACGACCCAAGTTGTTATCAGCGCTCAGTTCAGAAGCCTGCATCTCTGATGGTATGGGGTTGCATTAGTGCGTGTGGCATGGGCAACTTACACATCTGGAAAGACACCATCAATGCTGAAAGGTATATCCAGGTTCTAGAGTAACATATGCTCCCATCCAGATGACTTCTTTTTCAGGGAAGACCTTGCATTTTCCAACATGACAATGCCAAACCACATACTGCATCAATTACAGCATCATGGCTGCGTAGAAGAAGGGTCTGGGTACTGAACTGGCCAGCCTGCAGTCCAGATCATTCACCCATAGAAAACATTTGGCGCATCATAAAACGGAAAATACAACAAAAAAGACTTAAGACAGTTGAGCAACTAGAATCCTACATTAGACAAGAATGGGTTAACATTCCTATCCCTAAACTTGAGCAACTTGTCTTCTCAGTCCCCAGATGTTTACAGACTGTTGTAAAGAGAAAAGGGGATATCTCACCGTGGTAAACATGGCCTTGTCCCAACTTTTTTGAGATGTGTTGTCATGAAATTTAAAATCACCTAATTTTTCTCTTTAAATGATACATTTTCTCAGTTTAAACATTTGATATGTCATCTATGTTATATTCTGAATAAAATATGGAATTTTGAAACTTCCACATCATTGCATTCTGTTTTTATTTACAATTTGTACTTTGTCCCAACTTTTTTTGGAATCGGGGTTGTATATATAATATACAGTACAATATATACCATTGGAATTTTTTCAGAAACAGGACCAGAGACTGACAGGCTAAATTTCAGCAGCTCTATCTAACTGTCAGTGGAAAAAATACATTATATTCAAGTAAATCTTCTTAGAAATATGGCTGAATCATAATAATGATCAGTTTAAGAATTTTCTTACAGCCCACAGGAAGATGTATTACATTTTGGCCGGAGACAATATGCAGGTTTCCTTTGCTGTTTGATATTTCTCTAATTTAAAGGCATCATAGAATGTATTTATTCTGTATTTTAAATTGTTCTCTAATATCTAAATAGTAGGTATGTTATTTTGATCAGGGAGAAAAATGCCTAGATCCAGTTTTACTTGCCAGTTTACAACCATATAATATGGCCCTGGAATGAAACAATCTATTGGTGGGTTGCATCCGATGTCACATCCACCTCATTAGATATGCAAGACATGAAGTAGTGGTCAGCTATGCTCACTGTTCACAAAATGTTACTATCGCAGGGGCGCCTTGCTAGTTGTTAAAATGCCCTACGCTTGTGTTGTTTTGCGCTGTTTGAATCAATCAAACTGTGAAACTGATAAAAGTTCCTTCTGGGTTCCCCGTGAAGTGATAAAAAAAGAGTGAAAGCGCAAAGGATTTTACCAAAAGGCAATGAGAAAGGTGGCTCTTGAACCTTTCGCTGCAATTGAAGGGAGCGGAGTCAAAGAACACTCGAGTTTGCAGTGATCACTTAGTGAAAAGTTTGTAAATTCGTCTGATCTATTTCATTTGGATTCGCAAATGACTTTTCTCACTATTTTCCATTATTTCGTGATGTATTGAAGTTCAGGAGATGCTTAAGTTCTCAGATGTGTTTTTGTTTACTGTTTGATCATAGTCGCCATATTGTACACTAACCTGTATGCTTTCACTTTATTTATCAGGATGTCCTAGCAATCTTTACAAGGACGATGATGTAGCTTGGGCTCCTCCACTGAACTAGATAGATAAGATAATCAAGACAATCCACGGAAACACAAAAGCAGAGCTCACAAGTTAACAGCACGAAACTGCTTCCTCTGCCATGCAGTCACAGTGAGCCGTGATAACTTCTCTATCCTGTTTCACCAATACCAAGGTCTTTAAAGGGGTTTCTGTGGATCTTTTTGAATGGTTTACCTGGAAAAAAAGATCAGAGAGGATTGAGAATCATGTGGTTGTGGTTTATTTACACCCAATGCTAAAACTTGTAGCATCCTAGCAACCACTACAAAAACGTGTAAAAAGCCCAAAAATGCCTACTTACCCAGGCATAAACGATACAGGATTTATCTTGTAGTATACTGATCCCCAGATCTTTAACCCAGCCACATATAAAAAGTTGTACTCCTCCATGCTCTTCCAGGTTTTCATCTGTTTGTTTGTGTAGAACGATGTCTGCAGCACTAGGTAGTTTGAGATGTCTGGGAACTCAACAGATCGATAATTTTCCAACTTATCAGAAAATTTCTTCTTTACTAGCATGTAAGTATCTATTACATCGCAAAGAGCAACTTTCTGAAGGTATCTTGACTGTGCATTGCCCTCTAAACTACAAAAATAGTTCCACTAGCTCTTTGCATAACAGCAGCCAAATTGGTTTGCCTGGCCACCACTTCATTCACTGGAAGTAAACTTGCAAGCAAAAGTCACGTGACTGAATACAACCTATAATCCCTTTTTTGGTGGGCTCATTAATATGTTGATGAGCTCTGCTATAATTGGCTGGTTTGCAGCTGGTATGCATCAGTAGGGCGTGCTCATCTGTGGCGGCTGTGTCCATGGGCTGCGGTGCATTCTGGGAAGTGCAGACTAGAAATGCGACCCATAAGTGCTGCTCGGAAGTGCCATCCAGTGCTGACATGACAATAGATTTATATGACCATGCAACCTCTTAGTTTAAATGGAACACAGGCAAAAAGTAAAATACCAGCTACTTGCTTTTGAGCTTGACAACAACACAAAGTAAATTAAA
This sequence comes from Neoarius graeffei, assembly GCF_027579695.1. Classification (NCBI taxonomy): domain Eukaryota; kingdom Metazoa; phylum Chordata; class Actinopteri; order Siluriformes; family Ariidae; genus Neoarius; species Neoarius graeffei. The sequence continues at coordinate 57,209,006 of NC_083573.1, forward strand.
GTTGTTAGCTAACTATGAAACTTTCAATTTAAGACAGCTTCAACCATCAAAAATTGGATAAAATCACACAGCATAGCTAGATACTTACCTCTGCCTTTGGTTTTGTGACTGGGGATGTGGTCTGCTATGTGTAGTGAAAGTCAGGGAACTCCACCGCAACATTGGAGTAGTTTCATTTAACCACATCTCACTGAAGCAGAAAACAGTTGAAAAGTCCTTTGTCATTCTTACCAGCAGTTTCAATTCAAGCATTTTGTTGCTGAGTGAGCATAAGCTAGTATGGAAAAGTATGCCAGGGAATGCCAGTCAAAAGCCACAGTGTCTCCCATGAGCTCCCCAGGTCAGCATCACTTTGTTCCGGGAGGACAGCTGGTGAAATCCCCGGTGAGTTTCTTTGGGGAATTTCCATGGGTATGCATACAAAGTCCGGAAGATGATTTTGCAGTGTTAAGCCTGATATATAGGAGCTCATTCTGGTAAAAAGCCATGTCTCTGAAGCTCACACAAGTGCTCTGTGGTGTCTTCTGTGAGCTCTCCGGCTCGGTGTCACTCGGTTCTGTGAGCATGGCTGGTGAATCTACCAGTGAGTTTGTTGCTGTTTCGTTCTTCAAAATATCTACAGAACTGTTGAAGTTTCAGCTGTGCAGGTCCATGATTGACTGATTGATTGATCCCCAGTGGAAATTTAGGACAAAGCTATTTGTGCCAGACGCAACAGTTACATAGCCTGGGACAGAATGTGGGCTGGCATATCCAAATTTTGGGGAATGACTATTAATGAAGCCCTGTGATGACCTGGCGACTTGTCCAGGGTGTACCCCGCCTTTCGCCCATAGTCAGCTGGGATAGGCTCCAGCTTGTCTGCGACCCTGTAGAAGGATAAAGCGGCTAGAGATAATGAGATGAGATGAAACTATTAATGAGTCTGGACCATTACAAAACACTCTAGGATATTGTAATTGGCCTGTGTGGCAGCGGGGGCATGGTCAAGCATCAGTCTGTGAATGGAGGGCGGAGTCAGGGAAGGTAAGTGGCAGAATCACTGCACCTGATGAGAATAAACCTGTGTTTGTGTGTCTTCCCCAGTGACCGTGCCCTATAAGAGGAGAGGGAGAGCAGAGGAAGGGAGCTCTCCCCAACCTGGACACTTGTGTACATGTGTGTGTGTGGGCGAGTGAAATATAAGACGCTGAAAAGCAAAATAAAAGAATTACTGAGAACTCAGTTCTGGCCTGCTGTGCTTCTGTGCTCCACCCACCTTAAACTATTTCTACAGTGGTGCTGAAACCCGTGACAGAGTACAGAAGAGAACAGCCTCATGGAGTCCTCCCCCTTCAAGGACCTGGTCCATGCCCTCGCCACAGCCCAACAGAGCCAGCACCAGGTGCTGGTCGCCCTCCGGAAAGAGTAGGAACAACGTTTTGAAGCCCTGGTGCTGGCACAGCAGGAAGATTGTCAGGCGTTCCGGCACCTGCTCGCGTCGGCGGGGTCCACCATCACCACCGCCGCAGACCCTCCCCACCTCACCCTAATGAAGATGGGTCCGCATGATGACCCCGAAGCCTTCCTCACTCTTTTTGAGCATGCAGCAGTGGCGTGGGGTTGGCTGGTGGAACAGCGCGTGGCGCACCTCCTCCACCTGCTAACGGGCGAGGCGCGGCTGGCTGCGCTACAGCTCCCCGCCGACAGCTGGCAGGTCTACGCCGACCTCCGCAGGGCCGTCCTCCAACACGTGGGGCGCACCCCGGAGCAGCAACGGCAGTGCTTCCGCGCGCTGCGCCTGGAGGAGGTAGGTCAGCCGTTCGCATTTGGCCAGCAACTCCGGGATGCCTGCCGGCAGTGGCTGAGGGCCGACAACCGCAACGCCGAGGGAATCATCGATCTGGTGGCGCTGGAACAATTCATTGCCCGACTTCCGGAAGGAACAGCAGAGTGGGTCCAGTGCCATCACCCGGCGTTGCTGGATCAGGCCATCGAGCTGACAGAGGACCATATGGTGACTGTTCCGATGGCAAGACAGCGTGTCTCCTCTTCTCCCCACTCTTCTCTCTCTCTCTCTCTCTCTCTCTCTCTCTCCCCTTATGTTCCTTGTCCTCACCCCATTCCCCCAGCGCAGAGGCGGGGGCCGGCTCCACCCCAGCTGGCCCGCTGCACCCATGGTGCCCTACCATTTCCTACTTCCGTGTCTGTGTCTTCCCCCCCTCAGGTGAGTGAGCTCTGGAACACCAATGTAGAGGGAGAGCCTGGGCTGGTATGCTGGCGCTGCGGGGAGCTGGAGCACCTCCAGCATCAGTGCTCGGCGATGGAGGTGGGCGCGGTGGTCCGGATCCCCGACATGCCAGGGACCGCCCTCGATCAGGCCGGAGCGTATTGCATACCGGTGAGTATCCAAGGGGATACGTATCAAGCTTTGGTGGACTCCGGCTGTAATCAGACCTCAATCCACCAAAGCCTGGTGCAAGATGAGGCACTGGGGAGAGCACAATTGGTGAAGGTGTTGTGTGTGCACAGGGATGTTCACAACTACCCTTTAGTGTTGGTCCACATTCTATTTCAAGGGGAGAAATTTAGAGTAAAGGCGGTGGTTAATCCTCGCCTTACCCACTCGATAATTTTGGGGACTGATTGGCCGGTATTTAGGGAATTAATTGCACATTTAGTGAAGAGTGGGGCCTGCCATAATTTAGTGGGGGGAGGTCCTGGTGTGGCATTGGTGGGAGCAGCTGTCACAGAGCCATCTACGTCATCACTGCGTCAGAGTTAGGAGCAGCAGGCTCCTCCTCCTTCTCTTGGGGAATTCCTCATGGATTTCCCGTTGGTGCAGTCACAAGACGAGACTCTGGGGCATGCGTTTGACCAAGTGAGAGTAATCAATGGTCAAACGCTCCAGCCAAACACCACCCCGTCCTTCCCCTATTTCTCCATTATTAAGGATAGGTTATACCGAGTGATGCAGGACACTCAGACTAAGGAACCGATAACACAGCTTTTAATCCCAAAGAGCCACAGGGAATTTATATTCCAGGCGGCTCACTTTAATCCCATGGCCGGACACTTGGGGCAGGATAAGACACTAGCCTGAATGATGGCCCGGTTCTATTGGCCAGGGATTCGTGGCGATGTCCGTAGGAGGTGTACGGCGTGCTGCGAATGCCAGTTAGTAAATCCTGCGGCCATTCCAAAAGTGCCTTTGTGCCCTCTGCCATTAATCGAGATCCCGTTCGAAAGAATTGGGATGGATCTCGTCGGGCCATTAGACCAGTCAACATGAGGATATCTCTTTATTTTAGGTCTGGTGGACTATGCAACGCAATATCTGGAAGCAGTGCCTCTTCGCAATATCTCAGCACGTAGTATTGCAGAAGCCCTCTTCCGCGTCATCTCCCGAGTTGGAATCCCCAAAGAGATTCTGACTGATCAAGGCACTACGTTTATGTTTAGATTAGATTAGATAAAACTTTATTGATCCCTTTGGGAGGGTTCCCTCAGGGAAATTAAGAGTCACACACACTGCGCGAACTGTATGGGTTACTGGGAATTAAGCCTATCCGCACAAGCGTTTATCACCCACAAATGGATGGCTTAGTCAAATGGTTCAACCTCACCCTCAAAAACATAATTTGGAAATTTGTAAGCGAGGACGCACACAACTGGGATAAATGGCTCGCGCCCCTGTTATTCGCAGTGCGAGAGGTCCCACAAGCCTCCACGGGGTTCTCTCCATTCAAATTATTATACGGGCGTAAGCCGCGTGGCATTCTAGATGTGCTGCGTGAAAATTGGGAGGAGGGACCTTCAACAGGTAAAAATGAAATTCAATACGTTATCGACCTGCGCGCCAAACTCCACACACTCACACACCTAACCCAGGAGAATTTGCTGCAGGCCCAAGAACATCAAGTCCGTCTGTATGACGGGGCATGCGCCTTAGGGAATTCACACCAGGAGATAAAGTACTCATGTTGTTGCCCACATTGAGCTCCAAATTGATCGCCAGGTGGCAAGGACCCTTTGAGGTCGCACGGCGAGTTGGGGATGTCGACTATGAGGTGAGGTTAATGGACAGGGGTGGGGCATTACAGATTTACCACCTCAATCTGTTAAAACTTTGGAACGAGGAGGTCCCTGTGGTCTTGGTGTCGGTGGTTCCAGAGTAGGCGGAGTTGGGGCCAGAGGTTCAAAAAGGAAAATTGACATCGCCAACCACTCCGGTCCCCTGTGGAGACCACCTCTTCCCGACCCAACTCACAGAGATCGCCCAGTTGCAGACAGAATTTTCTGACTTGTTCTCGCCCCTGCCCGGGTGCACCCACCTCATAGAACACCACATTGAGATGCCCCTGGGGGTAGTAGTGCACAACCGCCCTTACAGACTGCCCGAACACAAAAAAAAGGTGGTTCGGGAAGAACTCGAGGCCATGCTCGAAATGGGCATCGTCGAGGAGTCCCACAGTGACTGGAGCAGCCCGGTGGTCTTGGTTCCCAAGGCCGATGGGTTGGTCCCATTCTGTGTGGGCTATAGAAAAGTCAATGCAGTGTCTAAATTCGATGCGTACCCAATGCCTCGTATTGACGAGTTGCTCGATCGACTAGGCACGGCTCGTTTTTATTCGACACTGGATTTGACAAAGGGATATTGGCAAATCCCCTTGACTCTGCTATCCCGAGAAAAAGTGGCCTTTTCCACACCGTTTGGCTTACATCAGTTCATCACACTTCCTTTTGGGCTGTTTGGGGCGCCCGCTACATTCCAGTGGCTTATGGATAGGGTCCTCCACCCCCATGCCACCTACGCGACCGCATACTTGGACGACATCATTATTTATAGTAATGACTGGCCACGGCATTTGGAACACCTAAGGGCCATCCTTAGGTTGCTGAGACGAGTGGGTCTCACAGCCAACCCAAAGAAGTGTGCGATTGGGCGGGTGGAAGTACAGTATCTGGGCTTCCACTTGGGCAGTGGGCAGGTGCGTCCCCAAATCAATAAGACAGCAGCGATTGCGGCCTGCCTGAGGCCCAAGACCAAAAAGTGGGTGAGACAGTTACTGGGTCTGGCTGGCTACTATCGTAGGTTTATACCTAATTATTCGGACATCACCAGCCCGCTGACTGATCTCACTAAAAAGGGGGCACCAGATCCGGTCCAGTGGACGGAGCAATGCCAGCGGGCTTTCTCTGAGGTAAAGGCTGCACTGTGTGGGGGGCCACTGTTACACTCCCCTGACTTTTCTCTCCCATTTGTTTTGCAGATGGACGTGTTGGACAGAGGGCTGGGGGCTGTTCTGTCCCAGGAGGTGGAGGGGGAGGACCGTCCAGTGCTGTACATCAGCCAGAAGCTGTCGGTGCGCGAGGGCAGGTACAACACAATAGAAAAGGAATGCCTCGCCATCAAGTGGGCGGTCCTCACCCTCTGCTACTACCTGCTGGGGCGCCCTTTCACCCTCTGTTCGGACCATGTGCCCCTGCAGTGGCTCCACCGCATGAAGGATGCCAACGCGGGGATCACCCGTTGGTATCTGGCACTCCAGCCGTTTAAGTTCGAGGTGGTCCACAGGCCAGGGGTGCAGATGGTCGTGGCGGATTTCCTTTCCCATCGGGGGGGGGGGGGGGGGGGGGGGGAGTCAGCTGCAGGCTGGACGGCTCCCCGGCCTGAGTCGGGCAGTGGGGGTATATGGCAGCGGGGGCGTGGTCAAGCATCAGTCTGTGCATGGAGGGCAGAGTCAGGGAAGGTAAGTGGCAGAATCACTGCACTTGATGGGAATTAATCTGTGTTTGTGTCTTCCCCAATGACCGGACCCTATAAGAGGAGAGGGAGAGCAGAGGAAGGGAGCTCTCCCCAACCTGGACACTTGTGGGCAAGTGAAATATAAGGCAGCTGGGCCATAGAAGGTTCACGCTGCACGCTGCATGCTGCACGCTACACGCTACACGTTCACGTGAAGAACCGGACCCTGGGCCATTAAACTTCATGCTTGGATGTTCACGTGTTGCGTCTGTTCTACTTTGACCGAGTAACCAACAATATGGACTCTTCGGATGACGACGATTGCCTCATTCTGCTTTTACTGAGACAGAGGAAGAGAAAAAGGAACAGAATTTGGAGCCGAGAACACTTCCTTCTGAGAGAAACCCGTGGTGAATTTCACCGAACATTCTATAATCTGCTTGACAATCCCAATGAAGAACTATTTTTCAATTATACCATTCAATTATATTTTTTCTGAAGTTTTCCCCTGAAAGCATAGAGTTATCTCCCTAGACCCGTTCTGATTGGCTGGCGCGGCGGTGACCGCATGCATTGACTGGAATTTCCATCTTCACGCCTAGAAAAAAGTGTGCATGTTCATTTCTCGCTTCACGCGTGAAGTGTGCAGCGTGCAACGTGAACGCCGTTCTATGGCCCAGAGCAAGTCATGCTACGTTTGTCCACTTTTCTTTACACGCGTGTAGCGTGTAGCGTGCAGCATGCAGCGTGCAGCGTGAACCTTCTATGGCCCAGCTGCCTAAGACACTGAAAAGCGAAATAAAAGAGTTAGTGAGAACTCAGTTCTGGCCTGCCATGCTTCTGTGCTCCACCCACCTTAAGCTATAGCCTGTTTTACCAATCTCTTTTATGCACATGCATGATTTGCTTTCAAAAGTGGAGACAACAGTGCTTGATGTTCACAGTAGGTCTGTTCCATGCACTAAACTCTTCTTTTTCAACTGTGCCAAGGGAAGTACAATTTTCCATCCTATGGCACCTTTAAAGTGCATATTCTGGACCAAATTCTTTTTATTTATATGAAAGAATGTCCCTTTACACACTCATCCAGAAGGGTAATTTTGCACAAGGCCAACTGTCTACAGCAGAAAAAAATAAAATAACAAAACGCGTCTGGAAAAATCCCAAGGGAATCTGGAGCCAGATTCGTGACGTCACCTGCTGAAGCGCCAGCAGGCTGCGAGAGCTTGCATGGTTTCAGTGCACAGCCTGTGTAGACCAAGTTTAGCAGCTAGCGATTTTGCATTGAAATATGGAATTGTCACCTGAGTGCAATGTGGGAAACGATGAGTACTAATCCCATCAAGATTGGTGTTGCTACACCCTCCTATGATACATCTGTTAACCATTTTAATAATTATGTGATAACGTTGAAAAAATTTGCAGAAAACCACCAGGTCGTTTTCTCATAAACAAACCAATGCTGACATAGGATTCAGAGGGAGGCGTCCCGCACGTGATGTCATGAAAATCAATGTTTCCCGGGAAATCCAAATGGCAAGTTTTTTCAGAGGCGGACCAATTCGCCTCAAATGGCTTGATTTCAACTGAATTTTTCTGGTATTGCGCAAGGTAAAAAAATTGCACAAAATGCAAAATGTGACAGATATTTGACCAAAGTTTAATATAAAATAGGAGAATTACATTGATCTTGCCCCTGAATTTACCCGTGATATGCACTTTAAGTGTTGTGTTTGTACAGTGGAATTGTATGGAGTTGTATTGGAGAGTATGTGCAATAAAAGTAATTTCTACCTCTGAATAATACACCAGTGATTTTAGTATGACTGTGATGATTTGGTTCAGACTGCAAGTTGTACCTTTTACAAATGATGCAAAGAAGCAAACATGCTGTAACCATAGGAGTATAATTCTAGTTCACCACTGAACCTGTTACATTTGATGAATTCATTTTGTTTCTCAGTTGAGTCCAGCTGATGCCAGTAGTGAAGCCCATCCCATTCTGTCATGTGCTGGTCCCTGGGGAAATGGTTTTAATGCCCTGGCAATACAATAGGATGTTTTTCTCGATGGAAGACCCTTTGAAACTACTCCTGTGCTCGCAAAATGTCATGTTGCAAAGTATTAGTGAATACTTACTGGAACACACAGTTTAAATACGTTCAGCCAAGTGTTTTGTCCCCCCTCCCACACACACACACACACACACACACACAGAGAGAGAGAGAGAGAGAGAGAGAGAGAGAGAGGTCACTAGCTGACTGATTAGTCTTTGCTTCATAATGGAGTGATGGTTGATCTGTAACCTTCCTGCTTGCCTTGGGTGCCATTAAATTACACAGACTTTAAATTTTAGTTCAGAATATATGATTATGCACTTTGCTTAATAATTTAAAGCTTTATGTGAAGCTGTTGACTGACATGGAAATAACTGTTTTGTATGGACTACACATGTATTCTAAATACTCAGTGAAGATCAGACTGTGAATGCCAAAGTTTTGTTCTGTTTGTTTTCCTGTGATAAAAAACAGAGCAAAACAGATTGCACTGAATAATACATACAAACAGCCTACAAGCTAAGAGCAAAAATGCGATCGAGGAGTGGAAAACTGAGTTCATGTCCAGCCATTGATTCTGTTTTTAGGCTGTAATGATATCTGTCAGTTGAATGGATTAAGCATTTAATATTATTCTCTATTTTCTTTATGAAGGGAAGAGTTGTTATGCTAGAAAAGCCAAATGATGCATTAGAAATGACAGCAGCACAATTTTATGAATTTCACTGAATTGAAATATTAAGTCAACAGTTTCATGATATCAGTTAACGCCTGCATTGGTCTGAAATTGAAGATGACGAGACTCCTGATGGAACTGTTGCCATTGCTTGCAGGCCAAGTTTACATTAGACCGTATCTGTCTCATTTTCTTCGCGGATGCACTGTCCGTTTACATTAAACCGCCTGGAAACGCCGGGAAACGGGAATCCGCCAGGGTCCACGTATTCAATCTAGATCGTGTCTGATCCGGTGCTGTGTAAACATTGAGAATACGCGGATACGCTGTGTTGAGCTCTAGCTGGCGTCGTCATTGGACAACGTCACTGTGACATCCACCTTCCTGATTCGCTGGCGTTGGTCATGTGACACGACTGCTGAAAAACGGAGCGGACTTCCGCCTTGTATCACCTTTCATTAAAGAGTATAAAAGTATGAAAATACTGCAAATACTGATGCAAATACTGCCAATTGTGTAGTTATGATGGTCTTTAGGCTTGCCATCCTTCCACTTGCAAGTGGTAAGTGATATGCGCTGGGATCACACACACAGCGGCTCAGTCCCGAAAACACAGCTTGTGCACTTCACTCGCGCGCTCTGTGAGCTGCGCAGGGCCGGAGTGCGCACCCTCCAGAGGGCACTCGCTGTTCAGGGCGGAGTGATTTGGAGCGCAGGATGCCTGCGGAGCCGAGCGTATCCGTGTATTGGTGTTGCTGTGTGCACGCAAATCGTGTATTGGTGTTGCTGTGTGCACACTAATCGTTTTAAAAACGTTAATCTGATGATCCGCTGATATGGTCTAATGTAAACATGGGCGCAGTGTTTTGCGACTGAGTGAGGAGTTCAGTACCCCTAACGACTGTTCCACAGGTTTCACCACTGCACTAACAAACATTCACCGTACCACCTCATATCCAGCAAACACAAAGGGGACAATGTGCAGATTTGCATGTTTCCAATCACTGCCATTCCCTCGCCATCCTTTTTAGCATTCATTAGCTGATGTGTGGCTGTAATTGGTGTGCCGTTACACTCATTAAACTCTTCAACCACAGTTATGATTACTAGCTGTGCTCCCACGCACTGCAGCTGTTCCCGTGGCTGTGGTTATGGAGGACTCCCCCATTCCCCTTCCACACTGACCTCAGGGGTGTTTTTAGTGTTTATTCCTGTGGCAATAAAGACATTTCTTATTTCTTGTGTTTATTGCAGTTTTGTTGATAGATTGGCCAATTTCTATATTGTACGACATATTCTATGACAGTCTTAATACCTTTAACAAAGCTCATATTTTTCATATAATCAATGTAACTATGTCACACCTGTCAGGTATGATGAAGACTGTGGACATATTGCACACATTCTGAAACTCCTGCTCATAAAATCACACATCATTGATCATTTGCCACATAGTACTGTGAGTGCGTGCGTGTGTGTGTGTGTGTGTGTGTGTGTGTCTACAGTATGGGCATGCTTCATAAGGTAGTGATAATTGGGTGTGATGGAGAGAGAGAAAGAGAGAGAGAGATAGAGAGAATTGTGCTTCTCTGCAGTGTTGTAGTCGAGTCACTAAACCTCGAGTCTGAGTCCAGTTTCCAGTCCCCAGTGGTCAAGTCCAAATCATTAAAAAAAAATTCGAGTCGAGTCCACTATTGATCTGAGTCGAGTCCAAGTCAAATCCACTTTTGATCCGAGTCGAGTCTGAGAACAAGACTCCAACCGCACCATTTGACGGTGGCTGTTTTAGCGCCATTAACATTAGTTTGTTCCTGAACATGACACATGAACAGGTGAATGTGCATTCTCTTTATCAGGGAGTGCAAAGTATTCTGTCAGAGATGGTTGGGAGACGGATGTAAGTGCAGAAGGTGTGTTTATTAATACAAGTGAAGACAGGTAAACAATCCAGAATGGCAGGTAAAATCATAAAATAGTGAAACAGGCAATAGGTCGAGCCAGGCACAAACAGGCTATCATACACTCCGCAGAATCAAAGATGAGAAATAGGAAATCAGGGATCAGGAAACCAAACTAGGAAATAAGGCTTGGTAATGTGTCAGCAACACAACTCAATACTTCGCAAAGTAAGTGCATTTTCACAGTTTTTATATAGGCACGCTGATTGCACCTTACTCCTGTGCAGGTGTGAGTCGATTACGGCAAGCGTGTGAGAGTCCGCTTGGCGTGCGCGCTGTCTGGAACGTGCACAGGAGTCTATCTGATACACGCACCAAGGAGTGCAGGTGTGACACTCTTGCATGAAATTAGTACAAAAATGTAGATATAAATATCGTATGCCAAATTATTATGGCATGTTACAAAAAATAAGAAAAAATCCGAGTCCTGATCTTCAATTTACAAGTCTGAATGCAGTTAATGCACGAGTCTGAGTCCAAGTCTGAGTCATCAGTGCTCAAGTCCAAGTCAAGTCACGAGTCCTTAAAATTAGGGCATGAGTTGGACTTGAATCCAAGTCCTGGACTTGAGTCCTACAAGCCTGCTTCTCTGCTTGCTAGCTAAAGCTGGGCTGTATCACTGTATCGGATGGTGGGTTTTATACACAAAAGCTGTCCAATAACATGACCAACACTACAGTAGTAACCAGTGATAAGTAGGGTTGAAAAAATAAATTCTCTTCTAAACCCCTGTCAAACAGGAAATGATATCTGTTTTCTGTATGAGGGTATTTGCTATGGTAACATTTAGAAATGCAGAGCAGGGTGGCTATACGGCGGTTATGCTCATGCTGTAGTGAGAAGAGGCTGGCATGCTGGTATGGAATCCTGTTTATGCCGTCTCACTCTGAATATGGCTAAAATTAATGCATAGGACACAGAGGTCATAGAATAGCCTGGGTCATGCTTCATGTTTCAGAGATATGCCACTGTCTCTCAGGCTAAATTTAGACAGCTCACTGTATTGCTCAGATCACAGTTTGTTTTTATCATTTTTTTTTCACTAGAAGAGAAACCTCTAGGCCAATGCGACCTCTATCATCTGACCTTTACAGGAGAAAGACAAAGAGAGAGAGAGAGAGAGAGAGAGAGAGAGAAGAAAACTAAAGAAGAATTTGCATAAATTGCATGATGATAAGGACTGACTATATGTGGAGCATGTATTGAACCTGAATCAATTAAGAACGTTCAAATCTAAATTCACGAAGCACCAGTCAGATGTCACAACTCCAGATAGATAGGTGAATATTTAATGCATCCTTCTCTCTCTCTCTCTCTCTCTCTCTCTCTCTCTCTCTCTCACTCTCAGTGTGTTTTCTTTCACAGAAGGGACTTGTTCATACAATGGTGCTTGAAAGTTTGTGAACCCTTTAGAATTTTCTATATTTCTGCGTAAATATGACCTAAAATATCATCAGATTTTCACACAAGTCCTAAAAGTAGATAAAGAGAACCCAGTTAAACAAATGAGACAAAAATATTATACTTGGTCATTTATTTATTGAGGAAAATGATCCAATATTACATATCTGTGAGTGGCAAAGTATGTGAACCTCTAGGATTAGCAGTTAATTTGAAGGTGAAATTAGACTCAGGTGTTTTCAATCAATGGGATGACAATCAGGTGTGAGTGGGCACCCTGTTTTACTTAAAGAACAGGGATCTATCAAAGTCTGATCTTCACAACACATGTTTGTGGAAGTGTATCATGGCATGAATAAAGGAGATTTCTGAGGACCTCAGAAAAAGCATCGTTGATGCTCATCAGGCTGGAAAAGGTTACAAAATCATCTCTAAAGAGTTTGGACTCCACCAATCCACAGTCAGACAGATTGTGTACAAATGGAGGAAATTCAAGACCATTATTACCCTCCCCAGGAGTGGTCGACCAATAAAGATCACTCCAAGAGCAAGGCATGTAATAGTCAGCAAGGTCACAAAGGACCCCAGGGTAACTTCTAAGCAACTGAAGGCCTCTCTCACATTGGCTAATGTTCATGAGTCGAGCATCAGGAGAACACTGAACAACAATGGTGTGCATGGCAGGGTTGCAAGGAGAAAGCCACTGCTCTCCAAAAAGAACATTGCTGCTCATCTGCAGTTTGCTAAAGATCACGTGAACAAGCCAGAAGACTATTGGAAAAAATGTTTTGTGGATGGATGAGACCAAAATAAAACTTTTTGGTTTAAATGAGAAGCGTTATGTTTGGAGAAAGGAAAACACTGCATTCCAGCATAAGAACCTTATCCCATCTGTGAAACATGGTGGTGGTAGTATCATGGTTTGGGCCTGTTTTGCTGCATCTGGGCCAGGACAGCTTGCCATCATTGATGGAACAATGAATTAAATGTGAGGAAACCCACCAACATCCCAGAGTTGAAGTTGTTCTGGATGGAGGAATGGGCTAAAATTCCTCCAAGCCGGTGTGCAGGACTGATTAACAGTTACCGGAAATGTTTAGTTGCAGTTGTTGCTACACAAGGGGGTCACACCAGATTCTGAAAGCAAAGGTTTACATACTTTTGCCACTCACAGATATGTAATATTGGATCATTTTCCTCAATAAATAAATGACCAAGTTTTAATATTTTTGTCTCATTTGTTTAACTGGGTTCTCTTTATCTACTTTTAGGACTTGTGTGAAAATCTGATGATGTTTTAGGTCATATTTATGCAGAAATATAGAAAATTCTAAAGGGTTCACAAACTTTCAAGTACCACTGTACATAACAACAACAACAACAACAAAGTAACCACTAGCTTACGTATGTTAGCATGCTAGATAAAAAAGTATAAACAGACACACATCTACCAAAATTAGACACCAAAAGAACAGACATATTGATTAACTTACTCTTGCCTAATTTAACCAAGTTTGAAATGCAAAAATATGTACATAACTCACCAAACAATCCTATTCACCACTAGCTGAGTATCCTGAAGTCTCTAGCTAAAACGAGTCCACAACAAGGATAAGCCATAATTCACTGGCTTCCTACCAAATCAGAGAACAAATAAATGTCTTACCTGCTAAGCAAGAAAAATTATAAATGTCTAAAAGTCCTGAATCCATTTTTCTTTTTTAGATCTGATTCTTTAACGCTCTCACTGTCTTTCTCCTGACTGGCTGTGACTCCTGTCATTCATTGTATAGTCAGGCTACTTTCATGTCCAAAGTTGGCACATAATGGCATTTGACATCAGAGCTCAATAGAATTTGACATCGGGGCTATTCTGAGCTAACCTCATGTAACATTCATCCTTAGCATTTAGCATTCATCACTAACATTTATCCATTCCAACCTCCATTACCTAGCTGTGGTTCTCAATAAATCATGTCTAATTATGTCTTGGTCCCTTTGCAACTTCCTGTACTGGGCTGAAGTACTGAGGGAATGTAGGATATGACAGGAACTAGGGTGGGAGATGCAGAGGAACAATCTGCCTGGCCAGCAGTCTGATCTTTATGGTCTTACTCTTTTTTCCCCCCCAATAGCAGCTGGTGCTGAGAAAGGCCATCAAAGTGTAGCCTACACTTCAATCCTCCAATGATGAAAGTAGAACCAGTCTACCTGAATTGACAAAGGCTTCATGAAAAGCTTCTTAATACTTCTACATTTTTCAACAGGAGTGCTATTTTTCTATCGCAGTAAATGCTTTTTTTGTTACTAAAATGATTTAACTCAGTGGATCTTTTTTGTGGGGGTAAATAACAATTTGAATAAGAAATAAGAATGCATCTAGATTGCTATTTGATATCTCTCAATTTCACCCTCTACAGTTAAATGCTCACTGGTTTAGTCTAGTCATTCTAGGAAACTAGAAAGGAAACTACACTGGAAAATTTGACAAGTTCATCTTACTTGAAGAAATTCAGAAAACCGATTGCCTTGAAATAGTTAAAGGAATACTCTGGAGTGAAATGCTTTTTAGGTCTATTTTCGCATTATTGGGAGTGCATACGTTCCAGAGCCCATCCCGCTGGAAATGCACAACATACCACAATTGTGCATTTCCAGCGGGATGGGCTCTGCACTCGGCACTCGACTTTTACAGACTGTCCCCTGAAGATGGCGTCTGGAGAAGACCGACTACTCTGTCCGTGCACTTGCAGAGCCAGGGACACTTCGTTTTGTTTGTAGGAACCCTTTACTCACTTCCACAGAACTGTCATGTTGTTTTGAGCTTTGCAATGGTTTTAAAACTAGCGTTTTGTATCGGCAAAAAGACATGCCCCGCGCACTGCCGCTTTCCGGTTGAAATCACAAAAAATGAATTTTCTCAAAACACAACCGATTGATGTGATTGTGGTAGCAACTCAACGTATGCACTCCCAATAATGCGAAAATAGACCTAAAAAGCATTTCACTCTGGAGTATTCCTTTAAAGCATAGTTGTGTTCACTGAATTGAGTTGAGTTTTTTCTACTTTAAGTTAAGTAAATCTAACTATTACTTTCAAGTTAAATTTACTTCATGCTTTTTATTTAAGTTTACTTTAAATAGCATGTACAGATAAATGGTCATTTCTAAATGTTACCAATTTGTATAACTCAAGTTATTGTGACTACACAAGACAGTCCTGCTTACTTAATAGAATTCAGGAAACCGATTGCCTTAGAAAAATAAAGTAAGCACAACAAAGAATTCTTATTCAGAAGTATTTTTTTATTTGAACAAAAACAAATTTCTGTCTAACTGAAGAGTTTTTAGCATTTTAGAAGCAGCACACATCTACTGCAAAAGTGCATTTTTCAAACTCTGGAGTTGTAGCCTCAAGTCACCTACTCCCAGGTTCAACGTGACCCTTGGAATGAAGTCAAACGTGTTCTCTTTTTTTTTGGATAGTTTAAATTAGTCCGAAAGTCAGGCAAACAGCTTGAGCGTGGGTTCCAAGGTCATTCATCCTGGCCTCTATTTTCACATGTAAAATTGCAAAACTTACATGTCCACTGCATTAATGTTATCTGTCTTCAGCTTGTCTTCAAATTGCAAAAAAAAGAGAGAAAGTCTCAGATATGGATTCAAAGCCATGCATTTTTTAAAAACAATGCAAAAAACAACTACATACTTTCGGTGCTCACATGAGGCAGTGGGTAACATTCACTAAATCAACAACTCACCTGAAATAAAGTTTAACCTAAGAACCCCTACAGTGAGTCCACATAAAGTAAGTCTCAATTCATGAAAATCAACTAACGTTATTTCAGCTACCGACCAGCCATGAGAGAAAAATTTCTGGCGCCATACCGAGCAGCCTGAACAACATACACCTACTCAAGTGGGTTGGAAAACATGCACTACCAAAACCCTTTATTTTGTTTTTTTTTTTTTAAATATATGCATAATCAATTACCACTTCAAATTAGCTTAATAAAAATGCACATTAACAAATTTTGGTAGAGGTTAAACCATGGATATGTCTGCTGTTATTCTACAACCCCGATTCCAAAAAAGTTGGGACAAAGTACAAATTGTAAATAAAAACGGAATGCAATGATGTGGAAGTTTCAAAATTCCATATTTTATTCAGAATAGAACATAGATGACATATCAAATGTTTAAACTGAGAAAATGTATCATTTAAAGAGAAAAATTAGGTGATTTTAAATTTCATGACAACAACACATCTCAAAAAAGTTGGGACAAGGCCATGTTTACCACTGTGAACAATCCCCTTTTCTCTTTACAACAGTCTGTAAACGTCTGGGGACTGAGGAGACAAGTTGCTCAAGTTTAGGGATAGAAATGTTAACCCATTCTTGTCTAATGTAGGATTCTAGTTGCTCAACTGTCTTAGGTCTTTTTTGTCGTATCTTCCGTTTTATGATGCGCCAAATGTTTTCTATGGGTGAAAGATCTGGACTGCAGGCTGGCCAGTTCAGTACCCGGACCCTTCTTCTACGCAGCCATGATGCTGTAATTGATGCAATATGTGGTTTGGCATTGTCATGTTGGAAAATGCAAGGTCTTGCCTGAAAGAGACGTTGTCTGGATGGGAGCATATGTTGCTCTAGAACCTGGATATACATTTCAGCATTGATGGTGTCTTTCCAGATGTGTAAGCTGCCCATGCCACATGCACTAATGCAACCCCATACCATCAGAGATGCAGGCTTCTGAACTGAGCACTGATAACAACTTGGGTCGTCCTTCTCGAAGATCACGGGCACCCAGTATGGTTTTCCGGCCTTGACCCTTACGCACAGAGATTCTTCCAGATTCTCTGAATCTTTTGATGATATTATGCACTGTAGATGATGATATGTTCAAACTCTTTGCAATTTTACACTGTCGAACTCCTTTCTGATATTGCTCCACTATTTGTCGGCGCAGAATTAGGGGGATTGATGATCCTCTTCCCATCTTTACTTCTGAGAGCCGCTGCCACTCCAAGATGCTCTTTTTATACCCAGTCATGTTAATGACCTATTGCCAATTGACCTAATGAGTTGCAATTTGGTCCTCCAGCTGTTCCTTTTTTGTACCTTTAACTTTTCCAGCCTCTTATTGCCCCTGTCCCAACTTTTTTGAGATGTGTTGCTATCATGAAATTTCAAATGAGCCAATATTTGCCATGAAATTTCAAAATGTCTCTCTTTTGACATTTGATATGTTGTCTATGTTCTATTGTGAATACAATATCAGTTTTTGAGATTTGTAAATTATTGCATTCCGTTTTTATTTACAATTTGTACTTTGTCCCAACTTTTTGGGAATCGGGGTTGTATGTGGTGTGGTATCAGCTAACGTAGCTAGCATTAGTTAATATTCGCATTAGCCAGACATGTACCATAATTACACATGAAGTTACTGTGTAATTAAGTTAATTACACTGAAATTATTGCTGTTAATAGAAAATATGACCTGCGAAAAAGCAGCCGTGACTAATGAAACCATAGCTAACAAAAGTGAATAAGCATTTGAGTTGGTTAACTTACTGAAAGTTTCAAAATTCAGCTTCAACTCTTTTGTCAGGAAGTGTGCACGCACACACACACACACACACACACACACACACACACACACACACACACACACACACACACACACGTGCATTAAGAATGATTATCATGAAAAGCTAAATTGATTGTAAGTGTTCAAGTCATTAGAGCGTTTGTGGTAACAGAAGCACTACATATGCAAACCAAATTACCATGCACTGCTCCTCTGCACATGCGCAGTGCAGAGGCCTGTCAGTTTAATTGTCTGATTTACTCAGGTGTGTTAATTATTGGATCTATTTTATGTAAAATGAGTACGTTATTAAAATGACATGAGTTAAAACACTAGGTTAGCATGAAATCATTAAAATATGCTTATGTTGTTTAAGAAAGTAGTGATGTTACCTTTTACAGTGTAGGTAAAGGCAAAAAAAAAAATAAGCAGGGAAGACAGTATGTTGGCAGTAAATGTGGGTTTTTGTCCAGAGTGAGCCAAAGTTCGACTTATAGCAAACTTGGATGTAACAATGTCTCATCTCATCTCATTATCTCTAGCCGCTTTATCCTGTTCTACAGGGTCGCAGGCAAGCTGGAGCCTATCCCAGCTGACTACGGGCGAAAGGCGGGGTACACCCTGGGCAAGTCGCCAGGTCATCACAGGGCTGACACATAGACACAGACAACCATTCACACTCACATTCACACCTATGGTCAATTTAGAGTCACCAGTTAACCTAACCTGCATGTCTTTGGACTGTGGGGGAAACCGGAGCACCCGGAGGAAACCCACGCGGACACGGGGAGAACATGCAAACTCCGCACAGAAAGGCCCTCGCCGGCCACGGGGCTCAAACCCGGACCTTCTTGCTGTGAGGTGACAGTGCTAACCACTACACCACCATGTAACAATGTAAAAGAATAAAAATATTAATCAATTGTAATGAGACATCATTCTTTTCAAAAGACTTAAAGTGCATATCACGGGTAAATTCAGGAGCAAGATCAACGTAGTTCTCCTATTTTATATTAAACTTTGGTCAAATATCTGTCACATTTTGCATTTTGTGCAATTTTTTTTTACCTTGAGCAATACCAGAAAAATCCAGTTGAAATCAAGCCATTTGAGGCGAATTGGTCCGCCTCTGAAAAAACTTGGCATTTGGATTTCCCGGCAAACATTGATTTTCGTGACGTCACATGCGGGACGCCTCCCTCTGAATCCTACGTCAGCGCTGGTTTGTTTATGAGAAAACGACCTGGTGGTTTTCTGCAAATTTCTTCAACGTTATAACGTAATTATTAAAATGGTTAACAGATGTTATGTAGGAGGGTGTAGCAACACCAATCTTGATGGGATTAGTACTCATCGTTTCCCAAAAGACCGGACAATGAGAGAGAAATGGGAGCGCTTGGTCTACACAGGCTGTGCACTGAAACCGTGCAAAGCTCACACAGCCTGCTGGCGCTTCTGCAGGTAACGTCACAAATCTGGCTTCAGACTCCCTTGGGATTTTTCCAGATGCGTTTTGTTATTTTATTTTTTTCTGCTATAGACAGATGGCCTTGTGCAAAATTACCCTTCTGGATGAGTGTGTAAAGGGACATACTTTCATATAAAAAAATGAAATTGGTCCAGAATATGCACTTTAAAGCCCCATTATGAGAGAATTAGTATTTTTGCTCCTGGGCTCCCCCTACAGTTGGAGTGTAATTCACTTTTGCACAACTGTTCTAAATATGTCACACTTTGAGCCCCTCTGGAGAGCGGTACACATGCATTTGTTGACAAACTGAAGAATATGGAAGCATTATAACAGTGAATCCTAAGATCTGTGCAGGATTCATATTCTGTCTGCACTGTGGCTACTACTCAGCTTGAATTCACTCACACAGACGAGTTCGTTATGCAAACAACATCAGCTCATAGACTGCAGTAAAGCTAGTTTTGTATTGGACAGTCACTGCACATTTGAGATTCTCTCTTCTTCTCAAGAAATAAACACACAAAATGACAAAATGTATATTTGTTTACTCTGGAGTGGACAGGCAAAAACAACATCAGAAGCCAAAGAACCGTGTTGACTGACAAGGTAGAGAAATATTACAGGATTTTACACAAATACAACTGCATATTTTTATTTATTCTGACATCAGAGATGAACGCTTACATAGCAAAATGAATAACAAAAAATGGATGACAAAGTTTTAGTTTTGCTGAAATACCGTGTTTACATTTTCAGGCCATGTACATTGTTTGCTAAGCGTTTGAATATGGAATACGTGTGTAATCGACATGATATGGTTACTGCAACAATCTTGTCAGATGGAATGTACATGCTAATCACAAAAAAAAACTTGTCAATGTTGTATCTTGAAAACTTATGTCTGGAAGTAAACATGCAGTAGACAAAGTTTGCAAAAGTAGCGCACACAACTCGGAATTGTAGCACACTAAGCTAACGTAATCAGAACCATAACACTGACATATCTAGCTAGTCAACTAAATTAACCTTATAAAACCTGAATGCCCCTGACACAAAGTGAGGCAAATTTGGGTGGCAAGTGCGCCAACAATGCTAGACAGCAACTGATGCAAGAGCACTTATTACCAGTACAGATATATGAGTGTTATCTAGCAAATTTGCTAACATCACCTCAAGGTGTAGTTAGCGGCTAAACCTCTGTTGGACTGACTTGGCTTATGATTAAAAACTAGCAAGTCATCAACAGCCAAATATCAAGCAAGTGCAGCAACACAACACATAGCAAGGCAGCTAATGTAATATTAATCAAATATACCATGCACTGAGAGGCTCCGGTTGAAATTATGGATTCTCTGAGGTGACTGGTATAGTACTTTGTGAGGGGCACAGCCCTGAAGAAAATAGTACTATGCCAGTCATCGAAGAGAATCCATAATTACCCGAGCCTCTCAGCACATGGTATATTTGATTTATATCCCTCATCAAAAAATTCCAAACTAAAAGTGTTCAGATTGAATCTTGACATAAACTCACTGGAGAGCAGCCATGTTTGTTGGTTACGTCAGCGCAACCTTCGACCTGCGCACGTGCAATGTACCAATGCTATTGCCTGCCTTGTTAGGCATGATCATGATGCGTAGATCTACACACATAGAAATGCTCATGGAGCCACAGCTGCGACTTGAGTCAGCTGTAGAGCTTGAAATTGTGACATCAGTTCATGGTATATCCAGGATATCCCATGACTGACTCACACCATATCCATTTTTTTTTTATGTCATGAACCATCCTTGTCCAATCCCTGCACGTGAATTTTTTGATGAGGGATATAATACTTA
Organism: Neoarius graeffei; assembly: GCF_027579695.1. Lineage (NCBI taxonomy): Eukaryota > Metazoa > Chordata > Actinopteri > Siluriformes > Ariidae > Neoarius > Neoarius graeffei. The sequence goes on from NC_083573.1 coordinate 57,229,730, forward strand.
CTAGTCCAATAGAAAACAAGCCCAGCTTGGCATGTGTCTTGCAGCCTTTTAGTGCTCTTAGCTCTTGCCAACAAGTAAAAGCCAGTCCGAGATTAACTCTTGTCCAATCTTTTACTCGGCCATTCTCTCCTTTGCCATGATCTCCATACTGAGAATACTGATCTTGCTTTATTTTATAGTTATTCACTAGCTGAATACTCCATAGTTGTTGGTATGTTGCATGGTGCTGTAAAGCATTATGTGGTTTTCGCGAGGGCTCTCTCCGGGACGCTCACCAGAGTTACATTGTGCTATAACTGGCAAACCAGGTGAGGAGTTGGAATAGAAGACAAACCTTTGTCCCTATTAGAAGTCAGTGTACTATCAAAATGATTTTGGAGCTAATATTTTTAGCATAAAAATCCTACCAGATGCTACTTTACAGGCTGACCTGATAGTGGCTAATATGAGTCCATAGAAGTGATGTTCCAAATGTAGATTTTTGTGGCGCTGATGTTTTCTCTTCATGATTTAGTTCAGCTACGCTAACATTTCCCCTCGTCTAATACATGAACTCAATTTGAATAGATGAGGTTAAAGCTTTAAAGCTTAGAGAATTATGGCTCTTGGTCCATTTCTCCTTATTTCAGAGGACCTTAATTAAATTCATGTAAAAAAAAAAGGGGGTTGTTTGTTTTTTACCGATAGTAGATAACCTACAGTTAAAGTACATGATCCCATAGACATTTCCAGATCCTGGGGATATTCTGTTGTGATTCTGTACCAAGCCTTTTATGAAGCAATAATCAATTACTGCTTTGGGGATTTTTTTTCCTGCTTTGTTATCTTGTAAATCAAATGCAAGGTCACTGGGATTCAGGTCAGAACTTTTCATGTTTTGTGCATGAAAACAAGCATAGTTATCTATATGTCTTGTCACCCATAGCATGGTGAAGCGTTGCCCATGGATTCTTGAGCCATGTCGTTGGATCTGACCAGTTTAGGCACATCTATACCTTTCAGAAATCACATTAATACAGACTAAGTAAACCATGTCCACTGGCAGCAACACATGCCCATGTTACCATCAATTTCACAAATGATGTGCCATGCTTGTTCTTTAGGACTATATGTTTCTATCTGTGAGCTCAACAGATGTTGTTCATGTTGACTTACCAGTAATTTAAAAGTTTTGTAAACCCTGAGGATCTGTTGGCGCATCCTTCTCTTGTTACCTCGCCCACAATGGAGTAAGCGGGGCGAAGTATTGTAATCAGTTTGCTTGTTTGTTTGTTTGTTTTTGTTTGTTTATCTGTCTGTCTGTTAACAATCTAGCGTCTAGACGGTTGTACCAATCAACTTCAAATTTTCAGGGTAGGTAGGCAATGGTCCATAGATTACCTGATTAAATTTTGGGGGTAATCGGGTCAAGGTGAAGGTCAAGGTCACCGGAAAGGTCAACCTTTTGGTCAAAATAACATTTTCCATTATAACTCAAAAATGGTTGCCAATAGACAGATGTTTACTATTATGAGCATATAGAAACTCCCATATGGCCTTTCATTTGGTACCATGTTCTTTGACCTTGAGTGACCCTGAAAGGTCAAACTCAAGGTCACAGATTTTCAGGGGGTGTAACTTTAAAACGGTTGATGGTAGACAGATATTTACCATTATAAACTTACAGAAAGTGCCATATGGGCTTTCATTTGGCACCATGATTTTTGACCTTGAGTGATCTTCAAAGGTCAAACTGAAGGTCATGGGTTTTCAAAGGGCTATAGCTTTAAAATGGTTCATGATAGCCAGATGTTTACCATTATCAACATATAAGAAGTCCCATATGGGCTTTCAGTTGCTGCCATAACCTTTGACCTTGAATGACTTTGAAATGTCAAACTCAAGGTCATGGATTTTCATAGGACTATAACCTGACAGATGATGATTGAGAAATATTACCATTATCAACACTGTATGAATCAGCTGATCTTGACAAAGAGATTGTTGTATGGTTTTTATTTTGATGTGGAGATACAGGACCAACAAACACCAAATGCAACCATCTCTTGTAGGATCATGTTTTGTTATCTCTTCAGTCCATGAGCTAATGATAATGCATAGCTGGTCAGGAAATAACTTTAGAAGCTAAATGTTTAATAATTTTAGCTTTCTACAATTGGAGGTAAATATTTGCATTTCAAACATGTTCCTTTGAACATGATGGGTGTCCATACACCAGACTGAAACAGGCAGTCTTCATTTTATAATCAAGGCTAAAAGAATAAAGTCCTGGTATTTTGAGCCAAAACAAATGCCAATTTGTATTGTCCCTTTACACAATGGAATTAAAGATTACTGAAACAAAGTAAACAAATTTATTGGTGCATATATGTCTACAGTGGTGCTTGAAAGTTTGTGAACCCTTTAGAATTGTCCATATTACTGCATAAATATGACCTAAAACATCATCAGATTTTCACACAAGTCCTAAAAGTAGATAAAGAGAACCCAGTTAAACAAATGAGACAAAAATATTATACTTGGTCATTTATTTATTGAGGAAAATGATCCAGTATTACATATCTGTGAGTGGCAAAAGTATGTGAACCTTTGCTTTCAGTATCTGGTGTGACCCCCTTGTGCAGCAATAACTGCAACTAAACATTTCCGGTAACTGTTGATCAGTCCTGCACACCGGCTTGGAGGAATTTTAGCCTATTCCTCCATACAGAACAGCTTCAACTCTGGGATGTTGGTGGGTTTCCTCACATGAACTGCTTGCTTCAGGTCCTTTCACAACATTTTGATTAGATTAAGGTCAGGACTTTGACTTGGCCATTCCAAAACATTAACATTATTCTTCTTTAACCATTCTTTGGGAGAACGACTTGTGCTCTTAGGGTCGTTGTCTTGCTCCATGACCCACCTTCTCCTGAGATTCAGGCTACATCCACACGACAACGGCAACGAGATGTTATTTAAAAATATATCGCGTCCAAATGGGCAACGATCAGTAAAATATCAGCTCCATATGGCAACGCAACGCTTGCTGAAAACGATGCAATACACATGCCACACCTCTAGGGGCGCTGTAAGACGGTCCCTTCGGAGACACGAGAACAATAGAAGAAGTAAGGGCGCATGCGCATAAACTATTATGCGCGAGACTTCATATTAGCCACAAAGTCAGGAAAATCTGTTCGTAAAATTACATTATAATGACCAAATACAATGAAAAGTATTTTTCCAGTCTCACCTGTGAAAGGTAATCCCATGTGATCTCGTTTGGATGGCAAACCTGTTGGTACAGTTAAACGCAGCTAATCTTTATTCTCCGCTTTGACCTTTCCAATATGGCGGCGAGGATGACCTATGATTCTACGCGGAAGGCGGCGTCTTTAATGGTCTGGAATAAATTGAATACTACACGTTGATGGAATAATTTGTTGTTTCTCACCTGTGAAAGGTAATCCCATGTGATCTCGTTTGGATGGTAAACCTGTTGGTACAGTTAAACGCAGCTAATCTTTATTCTCCGCTTTGACCTATCCAATATGGCGGCGAGGATGCCGTATGATTCTACGCGGAAGGCGGCGTCTTTAATGGTCCGGAATAAATTGAATGCTACGTTGATGGATTAATTTGCTCCTCTACGCCCTTTTTGAGGAATGTATTGTCGGACTTAAACCATCATCTGAAGAGGTGAGATCGCTCCTTTTTTTCGCTATTTTTGCTGGCGGGATTGACTCTGCCCTACGGGCTATTCTCTCTCTCTCTCTCTCTCTCTCTCTCTCACTTTGCACCATTACACAATAAATATTCACAGTGAAAATATTTTGTAAGCGCGTTTCATGAACCAAGTTATAGGATTTGTTGACAACTCGCATCGCAATGAGAATATCATTGGCACTACTGGTGTTAAGAATCAGACCATTTCATAAATGAATATTTTGCTGTAGAGCTGCAGTGTTTGTACAATTGCATGTTTTTGCTTCACTATTACTGTCACTATTCTGCTTCTTGCATTACTACTGTGAACTAACACTGAACATAATAATAATAATAATAATATCTAAGCTCGTGTTTCACTTTCACTAGTGCTCTGTAAGGCTTTTTCCTGGTGATATTCGTTACACTTCTACCCGGCGTGAAGCACTCACAGTCATGTGGTTGTGACGTCATCGTAAACAAATCCGTTCTACTCATCCGGACGACTTCACAACGGCAACGTTGCCAGATCTTTCCACTCTGGAACCCGTTCTCAAAAAGATTGCGTTTTGGGCACCCAAAACGCCAGTGCCGTGTGGACGCCAGGCCTAAACGATAAGCAATTGTATCGGAGTCACCTGAATCCGTTGCCGTGTGGACAGGGCCTCAGTTCATGGACAGATGTCCTGACATTTTCCTTTAGAATTCACTGGTATAATTCATACTTCATTGTTCCATCAATGATGGCAAGCCGTCCTGGCCCAGATGCAGCAAAACAGGCCCAAACCATGATACCACCACCACCATGTTTCACAGATGGGATAAGGTTCTTATGCTGGAAAGCAGTGTTTTCCTTTCTCCAAACATAATGTTCTGTTCTCCAAACAGAACTTTTTAAACCAAAAAGTTCTATTTTTGGTCTCATCTGTCCACAAAACATTTTTCCAATAGCCTTCTGGCTTGTCCACATGATGTTTAACAAACGAGCAGCAATGTTCTTTTTGGAGAGCAGTGGCTTTCTCCTTGCAACCCTGCCATGCACACCATTGTTGTTCAGTGTTCTCCTGATGGTGGACTCATGAACATTAACATTAGCCAATGTGAGAGAGGCCTTCAGTTGCTTAGAAGTTACCCTGGGGTTCTTTGTGACCTCGCCAACTATTACACACCTTGCTCTTGGAGTGATCTTTGTTGGTCGACCACTCCTGGGGCGGGTAATAATGGTCTTGAATTTCCTCCATTTGTACACAATCTGTCTGACTGTGGATTGGTGGAGTCCAAACTCTTTAGAGATGGTTTTGTAACCTTTTCCAGCCTGATGAGCATCAACAATGCTTTTTCTGAGGTCCTCAGAAATCTCCTTTGTTTGTGCCATGATACACTTCCACAAACATGTGTTGTGAAGATCAGACTTTGATAGATCCCTGTTCTTTAAATAAACCAGGGTGCCCACTCACACCTGATTGTCATCCCATTGATTGAAAACACCTGACTCTAATTTCACCTTCAAATTAACTGCTAATCCTAGAGGTTCACATACTTTTGCCACTCACAGATATGTAATATTGGATTGTTTTCCTCAATAAATAAATGACCAAGTATAATATTTTTGTCTCATTTATTTAACTGGGTTCTCTTTATCTACTTTTAGGACTTGTGTGAAAATCTGATGTTGTTTTAGATCATATTTATGCAGAAATATAGAAATTTCTAAAGGGTTCACAAACTTTCATGCACCACTGTACAATACAGAAATACATTTTTAATGTACCAATATTACACAAGTTGCCACATAGTATGTTTGATTTTTTTTTCAATTATGCAAAGCTGAATGATTTTTCTGACCATATGTGCTGTCCATATCCGGTAAGCAGTGTTATTATCAATATTATCATACAGTTGTGATCAGAAGTTTACATATGCTCATCATTGACATGAATGTCATGGTAATATTGAGCTTTCAGTGATTTCTTTGAACTGTTTTTTTTTTCTCTCTCTTCTTCTTCTTCCCTGGGGCAGAATGATGGTACAACATACATCCTTAATAGAAAATAATAATAATAATAATAATAATAATAATAATAATAATAATAATAATAATAATAATAATAATTTGCTGCACAAGTTTTTATTTATTTTGGGTTTTCTGACAGGCTCAGAAATATACATACACTCACATAGATTAATAATTCATTGTTGCTGAAAATTTCAAAATGTCTTTTAATTTGCCAAGGCCTCTTAATTTCCTGTTAGTGATCATGATTGACGACAGCTGGTAGCTTCTACCAGCAATGGGGAAAGTCCAAGGAGCTCAGTGTAGTTTTATATGATTCAGGATTGTCCCTTGGAGCCATTTCTAAACAACTGCATATTTCAAGATCATCAGTTCAAACAAGTGGATGTAAAGTCTAAATACAAATTATTGGAGGAGTTAAGAACACTTTACCAACTGTTAAGCATGGTGTTGGTAGCATCATGTTCTGGTGCTGTTTTGTTTTGCTGCCAGTATGTCAGTAAACCCGCTGAAACTGTCCAAACTACAAACATGGACACCTTGGACTGCACTCCCCAGAACTCACAGCGCTCTCTGTCTCCCGATTATTGAACTCAGCTGTCACTCATCATTCCAATTAGTCCCCCTGCCTATATAAACCTCTCTCACACATCACTCCATTGCGAAGTATCGTTCTGCCTATATCAGTTCATACCAAGCCTTGTTGTTTTCTGACTGACTCTCGTTCTTCTGACTGTTGCTTCTCTATTTTCCATTTTCACTATTTGTCTTTCCCCCTTAACTCTCTTTGCCGATCGCCTGACCCTCGCTAGTTCTACAACTCTGATTCTCATTTCTTGTTTTGGCTCTGTTACTGTTTGCTCCTCGTCACTCTTCTGCGCATACATCTGTAAGTGCATGCACCGTGACACAGTGGAACTGATGTATTGCACAAAGTGGATTGAATAATGAAGAAGGTGGACTACCTCAGAATTCTTCAGCACAAGCTCAAATAATCAGAAACAGACACAATTGGGTGTTCCAGCAGGACGATGACCCTGAACGCACATCAGAGCTGGTTGTGGAATGGATAAAGCAGACTAAAATTAAACTTAAAACAAATCCTGACCTCAACTGACTGAAAATATGTGTAATGTGCTTAAAAATCAGGTCCATGCCAGGACACCAGTAAATGTAATTGAATTCTGTTAAGAGTGATGAAATATCCAAGAATTCTACCAGAAGCTTGTTGTTGGTTATACTGTTGGGAATAGGGGTATAGTAGGAGTCCATTTCTGTACCCCAAGGTACATGTACCCCTTAGGGCAGTGTTTCTCAACCACTGGACTGCGGCCCAAGCGCCATCGAGTGGACCGCAAATTTTTTTCAAGTTGAAGTTAAATTTTTACTTGGAGTAGGGTACAATTGCTGGGTTGCACCTGATGTCACATCCGCCTCATTAAGCTATGGTCACACTACAGCTCGCAATGCCTTGCGATGGGTTCTCTATGAAAATGAGGCATTTTGATGGCGATATACACGTGAGCTAAAAGTTGTGGTCACACAGTAGGTGAACACTTGACTGTCACGCCTTTGCGCGCTTGAATCTGGTGCAGCTCGAGCGGCCATATGCGCTCATGGAGCACGTTGTGCATGCGCTTGGGACCTGATCGTTATGGGAAACACCTGATACTGATTTGAGCGCAATCAGCAGATACGGACGCTGTTTTCACAGAGGCTCTGCAAACCATTATCACTGTCACGTTTGTTTCTAGCCATGTTTATAATGCTGTTTAAATATTTTGCTTTCTGTTTTGCTTTTGTAAATATCACACCTGCTAATAAACACTCTTCCTGCACTTAGAAACGTCTACCACCATCTATCTTGTAGCGTCCTGATCCCCAGATCTTTAACCCAGCCACATATAAAAAGTTGTACGCTGCCGTGCTCTTCCAGGTTTTCATCTGTTTGTCTGTGTAGAATGATGTCTGCAGCACCAGGTAGTTTGAGATGTCGGGGAATTCAACAGATGGATAATTTTCCAACTTGTAGGAATAACTAAGTAGGATTTATGTGTAAGGATCTATCCCATTGAGTGGTTTCTATAGCCTCTTCTTTTGCGTGTACTTCTTGGTTTTAATAACTTGCTTGTTTGCTGAACACAAACATGGCAATACAGTAAGTTCTTGTGTTAATGGACCAGACTCCACTTTTGGATCATTAATCCCTTTTGACTGAGAATGACCCGCATGCATGGTTTTATGTTGGCTTCTGGCACATCCATACAGTTTTAAATACAATACCTACAATTAAAAACAGTTTGTTTTTATTGCATTTATTTAATTACTGGGCTCCCATCTGTAACAGGGAGTGATGTTGCATCCCATTAATACACTTCACAGTAGATTATTAAATTCTAATAGAAGAGATGAACCAAAATAATTGGGAATTTTTTAATGGGCCCCGACTTGTTATAAGTATGAATAGGTGGGCCTCAAAGTGGAAAAGTTTGAGAACCCCTGCCTTAGGGCTTATTACTGAACCTCAAGGTAACTATGTGTACCTTTTTAGGGCCAAAAAGGTATCTATATGCTCCAAAGTGGTACGGTATATAAAGGGTACAAATAAGTACCTTAGAGGGTACTGCCCCAGGGGCAAGCCATTGTACCCCTAAAGGTACAATAATATACTTTATTTTCTGAGAGTGTACCAAAAGCATGTGGTCATGGTGAAACTTGCTAAGGGACATTTAACCAAATATTAGGTGTGCTGTCTGTAAAACTTTGACCCTGTGTTGATTTCAGGAAAGGGTCATTCCTACTGTTCGGTGCCATTTGTGTCTCCATGATGTAATATGATATATTTTGTGTAAAAATTGGCTAATACTTATTTCTAAAAGATTGTCTTATACTGTAAAAATGATTTGTTGTTTTAACTTAAAGTTAGTGTCCGGGCTGCCTTAAAATTTTGAGTTTATTGAAATTCATATAGTAAGTTAACACAATGAGGCGTTAACTTAACACAGTTAACACAGTCATCAAATTCGGTTAACACAGACTCAAGTTAACACAGTCATCAAATTCAGTTAGAAAATGTAAGTAATAAAAATCAAATGTGTGTATGCACCTATTGTGTGTGTGTGTGTGTGTGTGTGTGTGCGTGCGTGCATGCATGCATGTGGGAGTGAAATAATATGTACTAAAACTAAACACTGTAAAAGCTATATTTGATGGTTGGGCAGCCAGGGGGTGTAATGAGTTAACCTTTCTTTAATTACATGTATTATTATTCACTGGTGTGATGTTCACTGTGTTACATCCTGTCTGCCCTGTTTCTCCTCTGTCTACCCTGTTATCTGTGTGTGTGTGTGTGTGTGTGTGTGTGTGTGTGTGTGTGTGTGTGTGTGTGTGTGTGTTCTTTTTAATATTTTTTAAATTAATGAAATCAAATCAAATAAATGTCTAAAATTATACTGTGCCTTAAAACTGAATGTCCTTTTTAGATAATGCTTGTTTGTTAATATTTCTTAAAATACATCTGCAGGGCAAAGTGAGGGACCTTTTAGCGCTTAGAAAATGTAAATATTACAATAACTGTGCATTCAAAACTCTTAATAGAGATGAGAATGTCCTGTAACAGGGGGGACATTTGACTTATTTCACATGCAAAGAATTTGGTCAAAATTATTAGAGTATAATATCCTGAGCTGGATCAGTATGTTCTTCTTACACTGTAGTTTAACAAGTACTTTTTCAGATGAATTAATAAAATCATAGAAAGTTACCATGCTGAAATTACATTACATTACAGGCATTTAGCAGATGCTCTTATCCAGAGTGACGTCCAATTGCAAAGGTCAGATACAAGATGTGCTTAACTTCTAGACAAGGACTTGTGAGCACTGACATTAAATCTACAGTAAATGTGCTACAATTACAGCCAGAGATACATTGCAGTACTCACAAGAGACAGAAAAGAGAAATACACAGATGATAAATGACACCAAATATGACCCCAAACCCAAAAAAGTAAAACTTGTAGACCACATTCTTGTTTTTTTCATCTATTAAAGTTGTATGTTATACGATCAGTCTGCCACAGAAAAAGAACAGTTCAAAGAAAATCACTGAAAGCCCAATATTGCCGTGACATTCATGTGCATGATGTAAATTTCAGATCATAACTATAAATAATGGTTGAATCTAGAGAAAAGTACAACCTATTTGTGAAAATAAGCAGGTTTCAATACAGATGATGGACATTTTTCTTATGTTATACAAATTACTAGTGAAATAACACATGCCTTCTTTTAGACATTTTGTAAAAATAATTTTCCTTGAGTAATATTTTTCCTTGCAATGCCATGCATGCATTTTGCCCAGCTATGATAGGCAGTTTCATTGCACCATGCAAATCTACATGTGAAAGTTGAAGTTACTAGTGTTGTTCATTGGAGCTGAAGGAAATCAGATTAATTTTTGAAAATGGTGGTGAATTGTGCTGTACTGAAAATGTAAAAGGAGAATACACTGGAGGATGGACCAAAAACAAGCTGTGGTGGAAGGCTCTAGGATCAAATATAACATATTGATCACATGAAACCAAAATTATCTTCGGTTAATGAAGGTAGACAGGTTTAATGTGGAACTCCAAATCTTCATCATTATTAGTGATGCATATTGCTGTCATGGTTTCATCTACAGATGAATCAAATCCTTTAATATACAGGGTGTTTCAAAACATTTGATATTATTTGAGATGTAAATATCCAAGAAACTGCATAGTCTAGGCAAATGAAACTGAACAGGCTTAATGTTGAGCAATCTCATCTCATCTCATTATCTGTAGCCGCTTTATCCTGTTCTACAGGGTCGCAGGCAAGCTGGAGCCTATCCCAGCTGACTACGGGCGAAAAGCGGGGTACACCCTGGACAAGTCGCCAGGTCATCACAGGGCTGACACATAGACACAGACAACCATTCACACTCACATTCACACCTACGGTCAATTTAGAGTCACCAGTTAACCTAACCTGCATGTCTTTGGACTGTGGGGGAAACCGGAGCACCCGGAGGAAACCCACGCGGACACGGGGAGAACATGCAAACTCCGCACAGAAAGGCCCTCGCCGGCCACGGGGCTCGAACCCGGACCTTCTTGCTGTGAGGCGACAGCGCTAACCACTACACCACCGTGCCACCCATGTTGAGCAATATAGGATTTATTTCTCAAAATTTGAATGAGAAATTCAAAGGTATGTGGATTCCATGAGCGATTTCACAAATTTTCAATATTTGTGAACCTGCTCGACCGTTTCTTCCAATGTTGGTGGTCATCTAGATCCTTTTGCCCTGCACAGACAGCATTCCTCTTTGAACTTTTTGTACCATGTCCAAATCTGCATTGCAGTTGGTGCATTTTAGGAGAACTGCCTCATAAATGCAGGCTGCACAGTCTTGTTCGACAGTGTTCAAGCGTACTCTAACACACAAAACGTCTTTTCTTTTCCAGTGAATGGCATTTCTATATCTAAAAAGATAGAAACAAAAAACATTAAACATAAAATTTTGATGTCAGTTGAATGAGAATTGGCCTCGAGAATTATTAGTTTGTGAAATATCAATTTTTTTTGAGACACCTTCTGTGTGTATATATATATATATATATATATATATATATATATATATATATATATATATACACACATCACATTATCTCTAGCCGCTTTATCCTTCTACAGGGTCGCAGGCAAGCTGGAGCCTATCCCAGCTGACTACGAGCGAAAGGTGGGGTACACCCTGGACAAGTCGCCAGGTCATCACAGGGCTGACACATAGACACAGACAACCATTCACACTCACATTCACACCTACGCTCAATTTAGAGTCACCAGTTAACCTAACCTGCATGTCTTTGGACTGTGGGGGAAACCGGAGCACCCGGAGGAAACCCACGCGGACACGGGGAGAACATGCAAACTCCACACAGAAAGGCCCTCGCCGGCCCCGGGGCTCGAACCCAGGACCTTCTTGCTGTGAGGCGACAGCGCTAACCACTACACCACCGTGCCGCGCATATATATATATATATATATATATATATATATATATATAATCACAATCTAATAATTAATGAGAATTGGCCTCGAGAATTATTAGATTGTGAAATATCAAGTTTTTTGAAACACCCTGTGTGTGTGTGTGTGTGTGTGTGTGTGTGTGTGTGTGTGTGTGTGTATATCACAATCTAATAATTCTCAAGGCCAATTCTCATTGAATTGACGTCAAAATTTTATGTTTAATGGTTTTTGTTTTTATCTTTTTAGATATAGAAATGCCATTCACTGGAAAAGAAAAGGCATTTTCTGTGTTAGAGTATGCTCGAACACAGTCGAACAAGACTGTGCAGCGTGTATTTATGAGACAATTCTCCTAAAATGCACCAACTGCAATGCAGATTTGGACATGGCACAAAAAGTTCAAAGAGGAAGGCTGTCTGTGCAGGGCAAAAGGGTCGAGAGAGAGAGAGAGAGAGAGAGAGAGAGAGAGGGGAATGGTGGTGTAATGGTTAGCACTGTCGCCTCACAGCAAGGTCCTGGGTTCAAGCCCAGTGGCCAACGGGGGCCTTTCTGTGTGGAGTTTGCATGTTCTCCCCGTGTCTGCATGGGTTTCCTATGGGTGCTCCAGTTTCCCCCACAGTCCAAAGACATGCAGGTTAGGATAATTGGTGGCTCTAAATTGATCGTAGGTATGAAAGTGAGTGTGAATGGTTGTTTATATGTCAGCCTTACAATGACCTGGCAACTTGTCCAGGGTGTACCCCACCTCTTGCCCATAGTCAGCTGGAATAGGCCTACGACCCTGTACAGGATAAGCAGCTACAGATAATGTATGTATGTGTGTATATATATATATATATATGTGTGTGTGTGTGTGTGGTGTGTATCAGGGCTTTACATTAGCACCCGCTCACCCGCCAAATGTGGGTAAAATTCGGCTTTGGCGGGTAATAACTTTAGTCTCACTAGCCACTTTGGCGGGTGGTTTATTCTGTGGTATGACAATATATTTTAATTGTAGTTTTCTCTGAAGGCATCTGATATAATTAATGCATTGCAATGTAATATTACGTGCCTACAACTCCCATGAGCACCTGCATAAACATTCTGACACAATATGTTAGAATTGTTTAGAACATTCGTTAACGGCTCAGATAAAATCAATGATACGGTAACCTGCGGTTAATGAACGAAGCAACAAAGTTGCTGATGACTGACAAGCACACTATGTGGTGGCATATAGCTGGAGTTTCAAACCCTGCTGCTCAGGGAAAAAGGGGCAGAGATGAACAGGGCCGGAGCAGCATTTTAAAATCACTGAGGTCTGTGATGCGCAAAGCGTGCGCCGAAACATTTTCACCATATTTAAATGAGCGGGGTGAATTACACATCACACAAGAGATCTATTCCTGAAATTACTTTTAATGGTGTTTGAACTGAATATCATCAGTTTTGAAAAAAAAAATCATGTATGTGGCAAGAGTAAGAATAATTTAAGCTTGTTTAATGGTTTGACCTGGCCCAAGCAATGAGGACAAAAGATACCCTAACCATGTAGCCTATGGCACTAAGATACATTAACAATCTGGCATTCATTACAACTACACAAAAAAAAATTCTGGGAAAAAAAAATCAGTATACACCACCATGTTTCAGGCAAAGTTATCCAAGGCAAACATAAGTTGAAACTTTCCACTCTATTGCTTTGGCTTATCGAATGATTTATTTTTAAAATCACAAACAAGGTAGGCTACAACTGCGCTGCTTCGAAAATGTAAATTGAACAACTTCATGAAAGTGTGCTGATGGTTACCATGAAAAAAAACATGTCTCCTGCACTGCGTTCCTCCCCAGACTCGTGCACTCATTCGGTTTTGTGTTCTTGGTCTCAGAGCCACGCGCACGAAACAGACACAGAAGACAGATTCAACGTTTAACATAATTAACAATGCACTTTTTACAGAGATGTTTTAATGTTATTCTTTCTTTTTTTATCCAGTTGAATATTTAGCGTACAAATGTATTTTCAGCTCTTAAAAATGACCGAGGTCCGGACCGCGGTGGCCTCATAGCTGGCTACGGCCATGGAGATGAACAAGATGCTAATAGGAAGAAAAGACAGTTGAATGACAAATGGAAGTTAGGGCGAGATTGGCTAGTTCATAGCAAAACCGAAAATACCATGTACTGCGAAGACTGTAGAAAGTCTGGCAAAGACAGGCACCAGTAATTTTAAACTCGAAACTATAAAGGACCATGAAAAGTCAAATGCACACATCGGTACTATAACATCAAAACAGGCGAATACGGCTGGTTCACTAAGGACAGCATTGCTTTCAAGTCCCTGGCTGTCATGAAGTCGGCTGAGCTGGAGAGGATGGAGCTGCTGTTTAGAAACGTTCACGCGATTGGAAAGAAGTTGATCTCGCCCCAGCTATCAACTTATGGCCTGCTGGAAGCCTCAGGTCACAAAGACCATTTTTCATGGACCATTCAGACTCATCTGATGATGAATGTAATGAGGACATTTAATGTCTCTCTCTACACATGTTCACACACACACACACACACACACACACACACACACACACACACACACACTATTAATAGATAATACATAATATACTTGATAATACACATAATACTTGCATATCAAAACATCAAATGTTTTTCAATGATAAATGTTTTGAATTGGACTTTTAATATTAGAATCAGTTCAGTTGTACTGAATGTTCATCTCATCTCATTAAATCTAGATCTTCCAAACTTTAACGTATCATGGTGAAGAATAAACTGCGATTTCCTGACAACAAAATTGTGGCTAGTGAAAAGGCTGAATGGCTAGTGACTCGGGAAAACCACTAGCCACAGTGGCCAAAAGTTAATGTAAAGCCCTGGTGTGTGTGTGTGTGTGTGTGTGTGTGTGTGTGTGTGTGTGTGTGTGTGTATATATATATGCAGTGCCTAAAAGTGGAGCTCCTGATGAGTGTTTGAGCAAAATATTTGCAAGGGCACAAAACAGAATAATAATATAGCATATGAACCATCGAATTGTGTAGTGTTGTGTATTTCATGTCAATAATACCAATAATGAGAGACGCATCACAGTTACGAATACATATTTATCCCTTTCTTTGACACCACATGCCATGCACCAGAAACAACACCACGACATTTATTCTGGTGTGACTCTGCTGGGTCCCTGGTGGACAGCAGTGAACCAGCGCTTTCACTTTACACCATTACTATACAGTTACATTACTATATAGTTACGATCCAATATTATCAGATATAAGAACTAATCAATATAGACCTGCCATAGTTTTAGATTATCTACAACTAAAGAAAGATGCTCATAATTGCTATTGAACCATACAAAATTATGTTTACACAAGTGTGCAGAGTAAAAAAATCGTTCAGGTAAAAAGAATACAATACAAAGATACGTTGCCCACTATGAAAAAAACATTTTTTTCATCAATATTTTCTGTAAAATTTGTTAGTAAATAATCCCATGTTATTATTTAAAAAGCAACTTAAAAATAAGCGCTGGATAAAAACCCATCTATCTTCTGTAAATAAAGATACAGATTTTATTGTCCGGTGGTAAAGTGTTTATGAGATACATTGCCTTGCACTTATGATTGGGTTGCCTGTTGTGGTACACGTTCATCATTTGTATGTATGAACGTTGTACAGTCACAAAAGCCATAAAAAATCAGGTTGATGCATTATCATATTCTCTTAAGTATTGGGCCCCTCTCTACTATTATCAATTTGAGGTGGCATGAGAAGACATTTTCTGCGTTGACACTCCAGTTTCTCTGTCCTGAGCTGTTCTGCTTCTGCACTGACTGCTGAAGTGCCCTGTTCTCTTCTGGCTTTACTCCTTCAATCAAAATTCTTCAGATATGTGTTTTCTTGTTTAAAACATTATTCGAAATGAACAGACAATGTTTTCTATACAGAGAGAAAAACAGATATTAATAGGAGATGTACTATTCTTTTCTTTTTTTAAAGCTTGCCAGAAAGGGTCACAGGGTATCTGGTTGAGACTAGATGGACTGGGCAGAACACAACAAAATAAAGTAGCACAACCTAGAGGTTTTTATTTCATGCAAGCACAAGCGAGTGAGTGGCCACATACAAAGCTTGTGGGTCAATACAAAACTGTGTCCATTAACGTGTTCATTTATTCATGATTAATAACTGGCTTTGACCATGCACTATGTTGACAGTGCTGGCATTTTCTTCTTTTCTACATTCTGATTTAGGCCAAGCCCACCTTGGATTTGAATTTAAATACAGATGCAGATATTTCCTCGCTGGTGGGTGGATATCTTGTATGTCGAAAACTGCTACTTTTCATGAAATTAATTTTTTTTTAAAAATAGCCTCAATGAGGCTGTAGCTCATACCAGCCAAGATACCCATAAAATCGTAAATATGACAGGTGGCACCACCATCTTGACAACTTTTATGCAAACCCACCTGAGGAACATTGTATGTGAGTTTGATTGAAATCCAGTCAATCCTGTAGGAGGAGTAGCGATTTTTGTAAATTGTGGACGGACGATGATGGATGATGGATGACTCATGATCGCATAAGCTCATCCGGCCTGGCCTGCGGCTGGATGAACTAAAAACCCCTGTGTTTTTAAAATACTTGAACACTGTGTCATCAAAGTTGGTGTTGTGTCTTTATATATGTTCAGATACTTGCATGTGTCATTATGTGATTAATATTTCACCAAAACCAAGCTCAAATGAAGTTATGAGGATTTTGACTAGCGATTGCTGAGATACATGTTTTGTCTGTCATTGATTAGAGCAGCTAAGTGCATTGCGTTAAGTTATTATACAAACTTTATTGTAGCTATGTGTGCACTCAGTTTTTCCTGTCATTGAATACATTTGGCCAAAATCCATCCATCCATTATCTGTAACCGCTTATCCTGTGCAGGGTCACGGGCAAGCTGGAGCCTATCCCAGCTGACTATGGGTGAGAGGTGGGATAAACCCAAGACAATTCGTCAAGTCATCACAGGGCTGACACAGAGACAAACAACCATTCACACTCATATTCACACCTACGGTCAATTTAGAGCCACCAATTAGCCTAACCTGCATGTCTTTGGACTGTGGGGGAAACCAGAGCACCCGGAGGAAACCCACGCAGACACGGGGAGAACATGTGAACTCCACACAGAAAGGCCCCTGTCAGCCATTGGGCTCGAACCCAATACCTTCTTGCTGTGAGGCAACAGTGCTAACCATTACACCACATTTTATCCCTTTGGCCAAAACCTTCTTGTTATAAAAGCTTAAGTGCTATGAACAGACTATTGAACATAGTATTGGCTGTGAGTAGATGGCAAATGCTAGACTTAACTATATTCAAAACTACTGTTGTTTGCCTGCACACTTCTCCGCTACCAAATATCTCAGGCCTCAAAAACATAAAAAATTAACTTTTATAGACTTAGTGTTTCTTGAGTAAAGAAAATGCTGTACCTATTTGTAGAAATGGTTTAAGGTGGGTGGAGCACAGAAGCACGGCAGGCCGGAACTGAGTTCTCACAAACTCTTTTATTTTAGGTTTTCAGCTTTTACTTTATACTCTCCCAGTCACATGCGCGCACACACAAGTGTTCTGGTTGGGGAGAGACCTCCCTTCCTCTGCTCTCCCTCTCCTCTTATAGGGCGTGGTCACTGGGGAAGACACACAAACACAGGTTAATTCCCATCAGATGCAGTGATTCTGCCACTTACCTTCCCTGACTCCACCTTCCATTCACAGGCCGACGCTTGACCACACCCCCGCTGCCACATACCCCCACCTCCCGACTCAGGCCAGGGAGCCATCTGGCCTGCAGCTGACTCCCCCCCCCCCCCCCCCCCCCCCTTGACGGGAGAGGAAATTCGCCATGACCATCTGCACCCCCGGCCTGTGGACCACCTCGAACTTAAACGGCTGGAATGCCAGATACCAACGGGTGATCCGCGCATTGGCATCCTTCATGCGGTGGAGCCACTGCAGGAGTGTGTGGTCCGAACAGAGGGTGAAAGGGCGCCCCAGCAGGTAGTAGTGGAGGGCGAGGACCACCCACTTGATAGTGAGGCATGCCTTTTCTATTGTGCTATACCTGCCCTCATGGACCGACAGCTTCCGGCTGATGTACAGCACGGGACGGTCCTCCCCCTCCACTTCCTGGAACAGAACAGCCCCCAGCCCTCTGTCCGACATGTCCGTCTGCAAAACAAAGGGGAGAGAAAAGTCAGGGGAGTGTAACAGTGGCCCCCCACACAGTGCAGCCTTTACCTCAGAGAAAGCCCGCTGGCATTGCTCCGTCCACTGGACCGGATCTGGTGCCCACTTTTTAGTGAGATCAGTCAGCGGGCTGGTGACGTCCGAATAATTAGGTATAAACCTACGATAGTAGCCAGCCAGCCCCAGGAACTGTCTCACCCCCTTTTTGGTCTTGGGCCTCAGGCAGGCCGCAATCGCTGCTGTCTTATTGATTTGGGGACGCACCTGCCCATTGCCCAAGTGGAAGCCCAGATACTGTACTTCCACCCGCCCAATCGCACACTTCTTTGGGTTGGCTGTGAGACCCGCTCCCCTCAGCAACCTAAGGACAGCCCTTAGGTGTTCTTGGTGCCACGGCCAGTCATTACTATAAATAATGATGTCATCCAAGTATGTGGCCGCATAGGTGGCGTGGGGGCGGAGGACCCTATCCATAAGCCGCTGAAACATAGTGGGTGCCCCAAACAGCCCAAAAGGAAGTGTGATGAACTGGTGCAAGCCAAACGGTGTGGAAAAGGTCATTTTCTCTCGGGATAGCGGAGTCAAGGGGATCTGCCAATATCCCTTTGTCAAATCCAGTGTCGAACAAAAACAAGTCATGCCTGGTTGATCAAGCAACTCACCAATATGAGGCACTGGGTATGCATCAAATTTAGACACCGCATTGACTTTTCTATAGTCCACACAGAACCGGACCAACCCGTCGGCCTTGGGAACCAAGACCACTGGGCTGCTCCAGTCACTGTGGGACTCCTTAACGATGCCCATTTCAAGCATGGCCTCGAGTTCTTCCCGAACCACCTTTTTCTTGTGTTCAGGCAGTCTGTAAGGGCGGCTGCGCACTACTACCCCTGGGGGCATCTCAATGTGGTGTTCTATGAGGTGGGTGAGGCCGGGCAGGGGCAAGAACATGTCAGAAAATTCTGTCTGCAACTGGGTGACCTCTGTGAGCTGGGTCGGGAAGAGGTGGCCTCCACAAGGGACTGGAGTGGTGGGCAATGTCAATTTTCCCTTTTGAACCTCCGGCCCCAACTCTGCCTTCTCTGGAACCACTGACACCAACGCCACGGGGACCTCCTCATTCCAAAGTTTTAACAGATTGAGGTGGTAAATCTGTAATGCCCCACCCCTGTCTGTTCGCCTCACCTCATAGTCGACGTCCCCAACTCACCATGTGACCTCAAAGGGTCCTTGCCACCTGGCGATCAATTTGGAGCTCGACATGGGCAACAACATGAGTACTTTATCTCCTGGTGTGAATTCCCTAAGGCGCATGCCCCTGTCATACAGACGGACTTGACATTCTTGGGCCTGCCGCAAATTCTCCTGGGTTAGGTGCGTGAGTGTGTGGAGTTTGGCCCGCAGGTCGATAACGTATTGAATTTCATTTTTGCTTCTTGAAGGTCCCTCCTCCCAATTTTCATGCAGCACATCTAGAATGCCACGTGGCTTACGCCCGTATAATAATTCAAACGGGGAGAACCCAGTGGAGGCTTGTGGGACCTCTCGCACTGCGAATAACAGGGGCTCAAGCCATTTATCCCAGTTGCCTGCATCCTCGCTTACAAATTTCTGAATTATGTTCTTGAGGGTGCGATTGAACCGTTCGACACAGCCATCTGTTTGTGGGTGATAAACGCTGGTGCGGACAGGCTTAATTCCCAGTAACCCATACAGTTCGCGCAGTGTGCATGACATAAATGTAGTGCCTTGATCAGTCAGAATCTCTTTGGGGATTACGACTCGGGAGATGACGCGGAAGAGTGCTTCTGTAATACTACGTGCTGAGATATTGCGAAGAGGCACTGCTTCTGGATATTGCGTTGCATAGTCCACCAGGACAAAAATAAAATGATATCCTCGTGTTGACCGATCTAATGGCCCGACGAGATCCATCCCAATTCTTTTGAATGGGGTCTCAATTAATGGCAGAGGGCGCAAAGGCGCTTTTGGAATGGCCGCTGGATTTACTAACTGGCATTCGCAGCATGCCGTACACCACCTACAGACATCGTCGCGAATCCCTGGCCAATAGAAACAGGCCAGTATTCGGGCTAGTGTCTTATCCTGCCCCAAGTGTCTGGCCATGGGATTAAAGTGAGCCACCTGGAATATAAATTCCCAGTGGCTCTTTGGGATCAAAAGCTGAGTTATTGGTTCCTTAGTCTGAGTGTCCTGCATCACTCGGTATAACCTATCCTTAATAATGGAAAAATAGGGGAAGGACAGGGTGGCGTTTGGCTGGAGCGTTTGACCATCGATTACTCTCACTTGGTCAAACGCATGCCGTAGAGTCCCGTCTCGTGACTGCTCCAATAGGAAATCCGCGAGGGATTCCCCGAGAGAGGGAGGAGGAGCCTGCTGCTCCTCACTCTGATGCGGTGATGACGTAGCCAGCTCTGTGACAACTGATCCTGCCAATGCCACACCGGGACCTCCCCCCGCTAAATTATAGCAGGCCCCACTCTTCACTAAATGTGCAATTAATTCTCTAAATCTCGGCCAATCAGTCCCCAAAATTATTGAGTGGGTAAGGCGAGGATTAACCGCCGCCTTTACTCTAAATTTCTCCCCTTGAAATAGAATGTGAACTGACACTAAAGGGTAGTTGTGAACATCCCCATGCACACACAACACCTTCACCAATTGTGCTCTCCCCAATGCCTCGTCTTGCACCAGGCTTTGGTGGATTGAGGTCTGATTACAGCCGGAGTCCA
Organism: Neoarius graeffei; assembly: GCF_027579695.1. NCBI lineage: Eukaryota > Metazoa > Chordata > Actinopteri > Siluriformes > Ariidae > Neoarius > Neoarius graeffei. The sequence continues at coordinate 57,250,496 of NC_083573.1, forward strand.
CCAAAGCCTGATACGTATCCCCTTGGATACTCACCGGTATGCGATATGCTCCAGCCCGATCGAGGATGGTCCCTGACGTGTCGGGGATCCGGACCACCGTGCCCACCTCCATCGCCAAGCACTAATGTTGGAGGTGCCCCGGCTCCTTGCAGCGCCAGCATACCAGCCCAGGCTTTCCCTCTGCACCGGTGTTCCGGAGCTCACTCAGCTGAGGGGGGAAGACACAGACATGGAAGTAGGAAACAGTAGGGCACCGTGGGTGTGGCGGGCCAGCAGGGGTGGAGCCGGCCCCCGCCTCCGCGGTGGGGGAATGGGGTGAGGACGAGGAACAGAAGGGGAGAGAGAGAGGAGAGGGGAGAAGAAGAGACACACTGTCCTGCTGTCGGAATAGCCGCCATATGGTCCTCCGCCAGCTCGATGGCCTGATCCAGTGACGCCGGGCGATGGCACTGGACCCACTCCGCTGTTCCTTCCAGAAGTCAGGTGATGAATTGTTCCAGCGCCACCAGGTTGATGATTCCCTCAGCGTCACGGTTGTCGGCCCTCAGCCACCGCCGGCAGGAGTCCCGGAGTTGCTGGCCAAACACGAACAGCCGGCTGACCTCCTCCAGGCACAGCGGGCGGAAGCGCTGACATTGCTGCTCCAGGGTGCGCCCCACACGTTGGAGGACGGCCCTGCGGAAGTCTGCATAGACCAGCCGGCTGTCGGTGGGGAGCTGTAGCGCAGCCAGCTGTGCCTCGCCTGTTAGCAGGGGGAGGAGGTGTGCCACGCACTGTTACACCGACCAACCCCAAGCCTCAAAAAGAGCGAGGAAGGCCTCGGGGTCGTCATGCGGACCTATCTTCATTAGGGTGAGGTGGGGAGGGTCCGCAGCAGTGGTGATAGTGGACCCCGCCAACGTGAGCAGGTGCCGGAACGCCTGGAGATCTTCCTGCTGTGCCAGCACCAGGGCTTCGAACCGTTGTTCCTGCTCCTTGTGGAGAGCGACCAGCGCCTGGTGCTGGCTCTGTTGGGCCGTGCCAAGGGCATGGACCAGGTCCTTGAAGGGGGAGGACTCCATGAGGCTGTTCTCTTCTGTACTCTGATCCCGGGTTTCCGCACCACTGTAGAAATCGTTTATGGTGGGTGGAGCACAGAAGCACAGCAGGCCAGAACTGAGTTCTCACAAACTCTTTTATTTTAAGTTTCAGCTTTTACTTTACACTCTCCCAGTCACACGCGCGCACACACACAAGTGTTCTGGTTGGGGAGAGACCTCCCTTCCTCTGCTCTCCCTCTACTCTTATAGGGCGTGGTCACTGGGGAAGACACACAAACACAGGTTAATTCCCATCAGGTGCAGTGATTCTGCCACTTACCTTGCCTGACTCCGCCCTCCATTCACAGACTGACGCTTGACCACGCCCCCACTGCCACACTATTCAAATAACTAGTTCTTTATTTAGCCTTGCATTGCAATTTTTGCGTTGCAAACAATCCAAACAGCTGCCTTCAACTCTGCTGTGTGCAGCACTTCATTCAAAATGGAGGCAGGATGGAGCTATGAGGATCCAGTAGTTATGAGACTTAGTCACAAGCTCTTTTTAAAAATAATTTTCATTGATTAAATATTTATAAAAACCCACAGAAAAGTATAAAGGGTAGGATTTATGAAATAAAATAAAAATGACAAAATATATACAAGATTTCCACCTGGTAGAGATGTAAACTCTTACAGTTCTCAGTTGCAATATTTCTAAGATTTATTTTTTTTGCTCTGATAGTCCTGTCAGGGGCGGCACGGTGGTGTAGTGGTTAGCGCTATCGCCTCACAGCAAGAAGGTCCGGGTTTGAGCCCCGTGGCCGATGAGGGCCTTTCTGTGCAGAGTTTGCATGTTCTCCCCATGTCCGCGTGGGTTTCCTCCGGGTGCTCCGGTTTCCCCCACAGTCCAAAGACATGCAGGTTAGGTTAACTGGTGACTCTAAATTGACCGTAGGTGTGAATGTGAGTGTGAATGGTTGTCTGTGTCTATGTGTCAGCCCTGTGATGACCTGGCAACTTGTCCAGGGTGTACCCCGCCTTTCGCCCGTAGTCAGCTGGGATAGGCTCCAGCTTGCCTGCGACCCTGTCGAACAGGATAAAGCGGCTAGAGATAATGAGATGAGATGAGATAGTCCTGTCAAATATGGCAATATGCTGACAATATGCTCATTTGACTAGCAAGCTGTAGTTTTCATGCTGAACTAGACTATTTCTGCTTGATGACATTCTGAAAAGCCATGCACAGATCAAGGCCAATTGAACCAGGATCATCCTGTGATGTCATCTCTATTGTCACACGATTGTGAGCGCTGACAGCAGAGTTAGAAATGAACTTTTTTATCCACCTGCCACTGTGCCTGATGGATTCCAAAATCTACCAGCCACTCAAATTGTTTTTACCAGCCACTTTCTTGTTTTAACTAAAAGTGTGTAACTGGATGTGAAAAATAACACACTAAAAGTGACAATATTCAACCATGATTATTTTGGTAAATAGGTAAATAAGCTATTTTATTTTTTTCACGGTCTGGTTTCCATCAAATCCTGTGCTCTGATTGGCTGGTGAGCAGGTCCGTATCCTATGATACGGACCCCGGTTACAGACCCCGGTTATGGACCTCTGGCAACTCGCTCGTTCACAACAGCAACAAACATAGTAGCATTTTTTGTCAACATTTATCTTTTTTATAAGATTTATTTATAAGATTATCAAAAATCTTATAAAATTTTGCCAGCATTTCTCAGGAAAATAGCATTAATTTTACAGCATGGATAGCGATAATGACAGTCTTCACAGCGAAAGCGAGTTTTACTACCCGGAGGAAGAAGAAATAAAAGAAAACATTTCAGGAGAAAGCTAAAAACCTGTAACTAATTGCTAACGCCAAGCAAAAACATGGCTGAATCCTGAATGACTCCATTTTGTATAAATAGGGGACTACATAGGCGGCAAAATGTAGTTTTTTTCTGCCATGGAAGTGCACTTGTATACCGAGGAGGAAGCAATTTGCATTACAGCCGTGAATGAGGATTCAAAATGGTGGCTCGGCTCGGTTTTCCTTTTCGGGCGCTCTTGTTTTCTGTTAGAATTTGGTAAAGAAAAAATAAATCTATTAAGGTCGGTCCGCATGGTGAAATACCGTGACCTCGGCCTTGAATACTGACCTCAGCCCAGAGGGCCTCGCTCAGTACTTTCAAGACCTCGGTCACGGTATTTCACGATATGGACCTCCCAGCTGGTAAATAACATATATTTATTTCATAAGTTAAATATTTAAACTCCAGGAAAATTCTGACATTCTCTCTTTCTCTCTCTCTCATGCACACACCCACACAACTGTGAAGTAATGAAAGTTACATTTGATGAGTTGGGTAGATTTAAAAAAAAAAAAAAAGGCTAACCATTCATGGGACTCCCCGTTGTTGACTTTTCTCCATTTCTCATAAAAAAAAAAAAATGTTTTTCAACCTTTGCTTCTTTGGCCTATATCTCCTGGAAGGTTTTCTCTGCAGACCTCTTAACCCCTACTATGTAGCATTTTTTGTTTATTTTACTGTTTTACCTGAGGTAATTCTCTTTAACCGTCAGATGCTAGTTAGCATTCGATGCTGAAGCTGGCACTAATTAGTGTTCTCTGCTGAAGTTATTGCATTGAATCCGAATCTTTAGTTTCAATCGAATACTTTAATGAGGAAATTGTCTCATTAAAATGTCTGAGTGGAACAAGTAGACATTTAATCTGCATTGTGGAATGTCACAAATAGTTATGTTATAACTGCATTATTTCTTTGTATATGCTACTTTTATTTACCTGCCACTGTGCCTGGTAGGTTGTGCAAATTCACCCGTGACTAAGCAAGATTACCCACTGGCTGACAGTGAGAGTCGATTTCTGATTTTATTGTTGTTTGCACTCATTGCAGATAGAGTACCACCAAGTTTGGACACACCTTCTAATTCAGTGTTTTTTCTTTATTTTTATTAATTAAAAGGCAGTTCCTGTTTTAAAGTAATGATGGACTGTCATTTCTGTTTACTGAGTTGAGTGGTTGACATAATATGGATTACTACAGTTGTGGAATCGGGATATTTACTGTATTTTTATTATTTACTATTTACTGTTTGATCTCAAATGCATTAAGAAGGCAAGAAATTGCACTAATTAACTTTTGACGAAGCACACCTGTTAATTGAAAAGCATTCCAGGTGACAACCTCATGAAGCTGGTTAAGATAATACCAAGTGAACAAAGCGTCATCAAGGTAAACGGTGGCTACTTAAAAATCTAAAATATTAAACATATTTTGTTTTTTTAAGACTTTCTTGTTTACCATATAATTCCATATATGTTCCATAAGTTATTTCATAGGCGGCACGGTGGTGTAGTGGTTAGCGCTGTCACCTCAGAGCAAGAAGGTCCGGGTTCGAGCCCCGTGGCCGGCGAGGGCCTTTCTGTGCGGAGTTTGCATGTTCTCCCCATGTCCGCGTGGGTTTCCTCCGGGTGCTCCGGTTTCCCCCACAGTCCAAAGACATGCAGGTTAGGTTAACTGGTGACTCTAAATTGACCGTAGGTGTGAATGTGAGTGTGAATGGTTGTCTGTGTCTATGTGTCAGCCCTGTGATGACCTGGCGACTTGTCCAGGGTGTACCCCGTCTTTCGCCCGTAGTCAGCTGGGATAGGCTCCAGCTTGCCTGCGACCCTGTAGAAGGATAAAGCAGCTAGAGATAATGAGATGAGATGAGATGAAGTTATTTCATAATTTTGATGTCTTCAGTATTGTTCTACAAAGTAGAAAATAGTCAAAATACAGAAAAACCTGTAAATGAGTAGGAGTGTCCAAACTTGACTGGTACTGTAAATTGACTGGTACTGTAAATATTTTATTATATTTATTATAGGTATTGTCTATGGTCTATTGGTGAAGTAGCATTAATCACTATGAGGTGGGGGATACATTTTGTCCCTACTGGGGTAAAAATAATTCAGCAGAGGCAGGGATATATATACACTAGATTGGAGGGATCTCCCCAGCAAATCACACAGTGCAGGAGCCTATCCACAGAACTCTGATATGAGGTAGGAATCCACCGTGGATAAGATGCTAGTCCATTACAAAGCATCATACATGCACATACATTCACATCACCTCGGGGTAAATGTTCTTAGACAGTCTATCTAATACTATGTTTTTGAAAGGTGGAAGGAAACCAGAGCGCTCAGGGGAAATCCACGCAGACATGGGGAGAACATACAGAGAAACTCCACACAGAAAGTAGCCCAAAGTCAGGATTGAACTGGGGCCCCGTAGCTGTGAGACAGCAATGTTACCTTCTGACTCCAAATTAGTAACCCTTACATATAATAAGTTTCCTTCAGCTCCTTCGTTTCCAACACTGTCATTGTTAAACATTGCTGACTCTTCCTCTATGGTGAATTTTTCATCAAAACAATTGAATTTAATTGACATTTAAATATTAGAATGACGGAAATAAAGGTAATATTCTAAAGAGCCATTTCTTCTACCTTTCCATTACCTTGCACAAACCAGAGGTGGACAAAGTACTCAACTTCATTACTTAAGTCAAAGTACAGATCCCATTGGTCAAATGTTACTCCGATACAAGTGAAAGTTGTCCAGTCAAATTTTTACTTAAGTGAAAGTACTGAAGTACTTGCTTTTAAAAATACTTAAGTATTAAAAGTACACTTTCTGTCAATGCATCATTGTATTATTGCCACAATGCTTACAAAACCTAATGCCTTTACCAAAGACAGAAATGTGAATTCACAAAATGAACGCATGCTATGCCATCATGGTGGTTTAACGTTAAGCTAGCTAGTCAGTGAAGCTCCACCTGACATGCTAGCAAACTCTTTTCAAACTCGAAATCATTTTGGGTAGCTAACGGTACTAGAAAAGAACGATTTCTACATTCTGTTTATTTGGCAAGATTATGCTAAAACATATTTCTGAAAGCACTTCAGATAAGTTAACATTATTCATGTTAGCGTAACTCCATGTTTACATGCTAACTAACAGTGTCCAAGTTAACTAGCTATGTGTAAACATTAGCCTTGGACAAGTTGATGGCAGCTTGGCGGGCAAATCCATAGAAAGTCATTTGACGAACCAGACTACATAGCTATTGCAACATTATCACTAGCTCTAAAAGCACAGACAACTTCGTTGCAAGCTTTCTCTTGGAATAAAACATTTACATACCTCAATATGCTTCCGCAGGTTGGATGGCGAGTTTTTATAGGCTGTGATGTGGTTTGTTTTAGGCAAACAAAGCAAACATTTAAAATGAAATGAATCTTTAATCCTTTCAAAAAACTGAAACATGGGTTCTAGGTATGGCCATGGGTGCGTGCATTCCCCAGAACAACTGCCTCCTTCCATTCTGCCATCAACTGATCATGTTCAAATAACGCTGCTGACAAATCATTGAACTTGATTTTATCCAGTCTATGGACATGATGTGACCCTAGTGATTACTGATAGACTGTCTCAGTGTCACCTGCGAAAAACCAATCAAGTTTTAGAAAAGAAAAGAAAAAAACATCCACTTTCAAAGCTGCTTCATAGTAACGAGTAACGAGGACCTTGATAGAAATGTAGTGGAGTGAAAAGTATGATATTTGCCTTTCAAATGTAGTGAAGTTAAAGTCATAAGTTTCTAAAAAAATATTCAAGTAAAGTACAGATACAGTACTCAAGTAAATGTACTTCGTTACTGTCCACCTCTGGCACAAACCCTCTTGCCCATCCTACTGTACTGTTCATCCAACTCTCCAAAAACAGACAATTCACCAATATTGTGAACAATAACTGACATTCAGCACTGACATTTACAGAGTGACAAGCATAGTTCTGACATTGATGAACCCAGACTTTATTGCACGCTCTGACATATTCAGCTTTGAAATTAACATACTCTGAAATTGTGTAATAATTTATATCCCATATAGTATGTGCTTTTCTATAATATAATACAGATGGTAGAATATCAAGTTTGAAAGTCACAGAGATTTAATTAATGTGGCTAGATCAAATAAATATCTGCAAACCTGTTAATTTATGTAAATGTGTTAATTTTATCTTTAAATTGGTAGTTTATTTCTTTTTGTATATACTTTTTTGTATACTTAGTACTTTTTGCACTACTCCTTCACTGACTTATCTTTTTTCTTTCTATATTTTGCTGCTCTAACAATGTATATTTCCCCTTGTGGGATAATAAAAGGCTATCTTATCTTATCTTATCTTATCTTATCTTATCTTATCTTATCTTATCTTAATAGTGTGTGTGTGTGTGTGTGCGCGCCCGTGTGTGTGTGTACTGTGATTCCTGATTTGAGTGGATTAGTGCACTGTAGTATGTGATTCTAGTATAAGCCTCTACTTAAGGCTGGGCATTAATAAGTTGTCATAAAGCATCATAGTTAATGCTTGGTATCAGACCTCCATTATGTCCTGACATGAATTAAGAGCTTTTGGTTGCTGGACACAAGATGTGGGTTTTATCTCTCTCTCTCTCTCTCTCTCTCTCTCTCTCTCTCTCTATATATATATATATATATATATATATATATATATATATACACACACACACACACACACACACACACACAACCCCGATTCCAAAAAAGTTGGGACAAAGTACAAATTGTAAATAAAAACGGAATGCAATGATGTGGAAGTTTCAAAAGTCCATATTTTATTCAGAATAGAACATAGATGACATATCAAATGTTTAAACTGAGAAAATGTATCATTTAAAGAGAAAAATTAGGTGATTTTAAATTTCATGACAACAACACATCTCAAAAAAGTTGGGACAAGGCCATGTTTACCACTGTGAGACATCCCCTTTTCTCTTTACAACAGTCTATAACCGTCTGGGGACTGAGGAGACAAGTTGCTCAAGTTTAGGGATAGGAATGTTAACCCATTCTTGTCTAATGTAGGATTCTAGTTGCTCAACTGTCTTAGGTCTTTTTTGTCGTATCTTCCGTTTTATGATGCACCAAATGTTTTCTATGGGTGAAAGATCTGGACTGCAGGCTGGCCAGTTCAGTACCCGGACCCTTCTTCTATGCAGCCATGATGCTGTAATTGATGCAGTATGTGGTTTGGCATTGTCATGTTGGAAAATGCAAGGTCTTCCCTGAAAGAGATGCTGTCTGGATGGGAGCATATGTTGCTCTAGAACCTGGATATACCTTTCAGCATTGATGGTGTCTTTCCAGATGTGTAAGCTGCCCATGCCACATGCACTAATGCAACCCCATACCATCAGAGATGCAGGCTTCTGAACTGAGCGCTGATAACAACTTGGATCGTCCTTCTCCTCTTTAGTCCGAATGACACGGCGTCCCTGATTTCCATAAAGAACTTCAAATTTTGATTCGTCTGACCACAGAACAGTTTTCCACTTTGCCACAGTCCATTTTAAATGAGCCTTGGCCCAGAGAAGACGCCTGCGCTTCTGGATCATGTTTAGATACGGCTTCTTCTTTGAACTATAGAGTTTTAGCTGGCAACGGCGGATGGCACGGTGAATTGTGTTCACAGATAATGTTCTCTGGAAATATTCCTGAGCCCATTTTGTGATTTCCAATACAGAAGCATGCCTGTATGTGATGCAGTGCCGTCTAAGGGCCCGAAGATCACGGGCACCCAGTATGGTTTTCTGGCCTTGACCCTTACGCACAGAGATTCTTCCAGATTCTCTGAATCTTTTGATGATATTATGCACTGTAGATGATGATATGTTCAAACTCTTTGCAATTTTACACTGTCGAACTCCTTTCTGATATTGCTCCACTATTTGTCAGCACAGAATTAGGGGGATTGGTGATCCTCTTCCCATCTTTACTTCTGAGAGCCGCTGCCACTCCAAGATGCTCTTTTTATACCCAGTCATGTTAATGACCTATTGCCAATTGACCTAATGAGTTGCAGTTTGGTCCTCCAGCTGTTCCTTTTTTGTACCTTTAACTTTTCCAGCCTCTTATTGCCCCTGTCCCAACTTTTTTGAGATGTGTTGCGGTCATGATATTTCAAATGAGCCAATATTTGGCATGAAATTTCAAAATGTCTCACTTTCGACATTTGATATGTTGTCTCTGTTCTATTGTGAATACAATATCAGTTTTTGAGATTTGTAAATTATTGCATTCCGTTTTTATTTACAATTTGTACTTTGTCCCAACTTTTTTGGAATTGGGGTTGTATTGGAGAGAGAGAGAGAGTGCAAAACACCTTGCTTGGTGGTACTAATATGTGATAAGGGAAAGATCTACAACACTGGGAATGAGTGTTGAAAAGGAAATAACCATTAATTGCAAATACACAGAAGCTCTAGGAGATGCCCCTCCTCCTCTTCTTCTTCTTCTATCTGTGCTTTCATTCCTCAGTCTCACATTGTCTTTAACCAAGCCTTTCCTTTCCTCTGCTCTCCAACCAATCCATCCATCAGCTTGTTATCTCACTAATTGAGAGTTTAAATGAATCAGGCAGCATAGACTATAGATGAGAGTGGAGAAGGATGAAGGTGTCTCCTTTGTGCTCTGCTTGCTTTGTTCACTCAACATCAATATTGTTTAAATAGCAGCTACACTGTTAATGTCTCTGCTTGAAATCTACTTCCAAATTGTTTAATTAGAAAACAATGTCTCATTTCTATTAGTATGTGTCTTCTTAAGTGTGTTGCTGCTGCTTGTAAACATAGTAATTTTGCAGTATTAAACTGCAGTAGTAAAAATAATGACAAGAAATTTTATATTATTATTTTACATGCATATCATTTACACAGAGTTTAACAAGGCACGCAGAGACAATGAAAGAAGGCAACTTTTCCATGTAGTGCTTTATAAGTTACTAGTAAATAAGTGTTTCAGTGGACATTCTATGAGCATTCAGTTGACCAACCTATAACTTGTTGAATAAAATATATCAAAGGTTAGATTTTGGTTGCACTCTGACCTGTGTTATGGTGGTATTTGAAGATTTTGTAAGTCATCTATGTCTGTTACTGTCTTTATTTGCACATGAATATTTCTGGCAAGGTCCTATCAGGCTGGAGTTAAAGGGGATTATTGCAGCACTTGGGCTGGCTCTCAGGAGTCTGATTAAAGGCTTTAGAGAGCTTTTGCATGTAATGTCTGCTACATGAACAAGTTTAGACCCAATGAATTTGTCCAGATCGAACATGTGGCTTTCCAAGCTACATTAATGGCTGTACTTTGATGCTGTGCTCCATAGACTAGCAAGAAGAAAAATGCCTTCTGTATCTTATGCTATATACGGTATCTCAATTTACTGGCAATTGGTTCAAAACCAGTGCTCATAATCCTGTCAGTGTGGGAGGTTTGAAATCAAATAAAACATATAACCATGTTTTATGGAGTAGGTCTGTAATTGTGCTTTATTGTCAATAAAAATGCCATTTTTCAAACACAAAGAATTCAATGTACAATTCGGTTGTAATTTTTCTCCTGTCTGTTATCTCCATTGCAAATTATGAGAAAACATTAATGAGGCTTTTCAATCCTCCTATTTCATCCTGTGCCATCTGATGAAGCTACATATCCCTCAGTGGATTACGTATTAGGGGAAAAAGGGAAGAGCGCTGTTCCAGTCATAAGTGATGATAATTTCTGATCCAGGAAAAAAAAAAGCAAACAAACCAGGAGCCTGAAATTGAGAAACTATTTGATCCATTACAATGGATAAACTACACCTTTTAAAATAGAAAGTGGTCAATTATTTTTGACTCATCATCATTGGCAATTTTTTTAATATTTCTAAAATGTTCACCAGACAGAATAGCAAACTTACCAGGACATCTAGTTTTGCAGTGGTTTTAAAAATGTAAATCCCCCCAAAAAATGTTCTGTTGCTGAGTTCAAGAGTGCAGCAGCAGTCACTTCTAGTTCTTCTTTCTAGTTCAGCAACATCCGGCTAGAGATTTAAGTCCATATGTTCAGAACCTGGCTCCCAACCTGCTCTTGTGTTCCTGACCCCCTTCAGTGAGGCAGGAAGGTGTTTTGCTCCTCTCCCATGGTCCGCACATATGTCCCAGGATACAGGAGTCTTATGCAGCCTACGTCATGTGCCACTGTGGCAACTACAATGGTACTGGAATATAAGAGCAGGAAGTGGTATTTTTCACAAAATCTGAGTCCACTGGCTAAGGCTACTTGAACACAGTTTCACAGACCCCACTACAATTTTGCTGCTGAACCATCATAATACAGAGCACTGCCACTTTATAGCAATGCCCACTGATCTTGGATGGCAGTCAATAAATAAGGGGAATGTCTGATAGCACATGGTGAATGAAAAGAGGAGGTAGGAAGGAATGAGGGATTTAAATTAAATTGCTAAACAGTGGGAGAGTATGATGAGAGATAAGGAGGAAACAGAAACTGGTGTCGTGGACATGATAGGATGGATTAAAAGTCACCTTGCAGTATTATAGAGATGAAAGGGAGAAGTGAATCCTGTGCTCTCCCAGAGATGCTGTGTGCGTCGCATAGACATCAGCCCTATATACCCATAAAGACACTACTAAACAAAAATAAATGATACGGTTGTTGAGGATGACAACTAACTTTTCAGAATTGTATCTTTATTTAATCTCTAATTACATTGTTTATACTTTGTTTCATACCATATAATCATTATTTTTTTTTTAAATTGTGGCATAGTCACTCTCTGCAGTTGACAAAACCCACATGACTGGAGATACATGCCCTTCTGGTGTTTAACAGTTTATTTAAGAATGTAAATGCGTACTTCTGCATATCCAGTCCTTGCCAAAAAGTATTGAAAGAGCAAGGCCTTTTTTTTTTGCTATACACTGAAGAAATTTGGGTTTGAAATCAAAATATGAGATAGTAGATCAGAATTTCACTTTTCATTTCTTGATATTTACATCTAGATGAAACCACCATTTTTAGGTATGTGCAAGTATAGGAACAGATAGTCTTACAGTAAGTAACACTTAATATTTGGTTGCATATCCCTTGCTTGCAATAACTGCATCAAGCTAGTGACCCACTGACATCACCAAACTGTTGGATTCTTGTTTTCTGATGCTGTTCCTGGCTTATACTGTAGCTTCTTTCAGTAATTGTTGTTGGGGGATCTCAATCCAATTTCCCTCCAGTTTCATCTTCAGGAGGTGAACTGCATTCTCATTTGGGTTATGGTGGTTGACCTCAAAAAGTCTGGTGGTTGACCTCGCCAATCTCAAACTTTTTTCCCCTAATGAAGTGCTTTGTTGTGTTAGCAGTGTGTTTTGGGTTGTTGTCGTGCCGCACGATGAAAATCCTCCCAATTAGACTGTTTCTGTAGACTTCAGAATTCATTCTGCTCCTACTATCATGAGTTACATCATCAATAAATATTAGTGAGTTCATTCCAGAAGCAGCTATGCAAACCCAAGCCATGACACATTTCCACATACCTCCACAGTGCTTGACCGATGAGCTTGTATGTTTTGGATCATGAGCAGATCCTTTCTGTCTCCACTTTCTCCATTGTCTTTGGCCTTTCCATCACTTTGGTAGAAGTTAATCTTGGTTCCAGAACTTTTATAGCTCATATCTGTATTTCTTTACCAATTCCTATTTGGCCTTCTGATTCTTCCTGCTGATGAGTGGTTTGCATCTTGTTGTATGGCCTCTATATTTCTGCTCTCAAAGTCTTCTTCGAATAGTGGATTGTGATACCATCACCCCTGTCCTGTGGAGGTTGTTGTCACTGACTGTTGTTTGTGGGTTTTTCTTTACAGCTGTCATAATACTGTTGTTTTCTTTGGCGAACCTGTTCAATGTCCGGTTGTGAGTATATCAGTGGTTTCTTTTTTTTTCATGACATTCCAACTTGTTGTATTGGCTGTCTCCAGTGCTTGTACAATGGCTCTGATCGAGTTTTTCTATTTTCTCAAATTCAAAAAGGATCGCTTTTCTCCTACAAACATGTCTCTGGTCTTCATGTTGGCACACCTGATTCAAATGTGTTCAGTGTACAACCCCAATTCCCAAAAGGTTGGGACACTGTGTAAAACATAAATAAAAAGTGCCAGGTGGAAGACAGAAGAGATGTGCATGAATTACCAGTCACACCTAAAGGAAGCAGTATTAAACAAACAAACAAAAAAACAACAACCTGATACCACTGGACAATCATTCACTCATTCATGCATTCAGAAACCACTCTACTATGTGTCCTTAGAATGCTAAGTATAAAGCAAGTATACAAAATGGATGAGCAACCATCCCATTACCTCCACCATCTCCTTCTCTCTCTCTCTCTCTCTCTCTCTCTCTCTCTCTCTCTCTCTCTCTCACACACACACACACACACACACACAAAGCCAGTCCTCCTACTGACGTTTTATGTGCAATTGATGAGATTTTGATGCAAATCCAAATATATGGCTTTGCAGAGGTATGCACTCTTCTGAGTGCCCTTCTAGGGTTTTGTTGTTGTTGTTGTTGTTGTTGTTGTTGTTGTTGTTGTTGTTGTTATTGCTGTTGTTGTTGGTGTTTGTATTTTCCCAGTGTAACAATGTAACTCAAAGTAGTGAACAGATTTTGGAGAAATTCTGAGGAAAGGTGAGACATGGGACAAGAAACAGTTGATTAGATTTTGATGCAAATCTGGATATGTAACTGGATCCAGGATTCAGATATGTATGCAGATCCAGGACTTTTTTTGTCTTTTCCGAGCATAACTCAAAAAGTAGTGAATGAATTTTGATGAAATTTGGTGTATAGCTTTAGCATTTTCCTAGGTTCAAGAGATTTGAATTTGATGTTGATAATATGTGGCTTGGCGGAGGTATGCACTCTCCCGAATACCCTTCTAGTTTTAGTTATTTTGCTTAAATTCTTTAATTTTGAAAGCGCCTACAAAATATATCTGTACCCTAACATTTGATATGATCGCCTCTCTTTCCAGCTCCCAGTTTCCTGTTGGCTGTGACGGGATTAAAACACTAATCTGAAGAGCATAGTTTGTGATATCCCTCTATAGTCCATCCTCTTTAATGCTGATGGGCAGGAATCGGGTCAAATGATGTGTGCCATACACAGGCACATTCACCTTTCATCACAAGGGTCTCCACGTCAGCAAAGACGTCAGCACTGAGTGGCTGAATACAACTCATAAACAAAACCTCAATCACAAACACAGTGATAGAAAAATAACACTCACTTCAGCTGCCAGTAGACACAAGCCATTTATTCAGCCATAGCTGTGGCAGCTGTGTAATGTTTATTGCTGGACTGAAACAAGTAAGAAGTGATGCAGACATCACTGAAGAAGACACGCTACGATTTAGGCATTCAGCCACTATGTCAATGAGAGCAAGTGGTGTCTCGCAATCAACATTGTAGGCTGTGAGAATGGAGTGGAATTATTTGTTGGATATAATAGTATTTGTTGGCCATGTAGAGCTGGATATAAAATGATTTCATGTGGTACAGACATTTACAGGAGGTGACATAGCCAACAGGACAAGAATTAGTCCTTATGTTCTTAAAGGAAATGAATCATAAAATACAAATTTACTTGTAATTAAGCACTTTGACATGGAATCCAAAGTAGCACTAAGTTGAGGTAGTAATTCTGAAAGGATATTGATTATTTTCCCATTTAAAAGTGGCTAAGTTAGGACATCAGTCAAAATACGTGTACACCGCCATATTAATCTGCACCACTATAAGGATACTGTGAAAAGTCAAAATGAGGCTGCAGGATTGATGACGTAGAAGTTGCTGAAGCTGGATCTAGGCGAGACCCCACCATTTGCTTACCGCATGGTCCACTGTGGTGATTTTGCTTGTGATTTTTCTCGTATTTAGTGCAGTTATTTTCTTTGCAAATGCTTTGTTTAGGTACCATATTGTTGTGTTATCTCTGTGAACTGTGTTCTATGAAAATAATGCCAACTTGCACATCACATTGCTCCTGTGGAGGACGGCCCCATATGGACAGTTGAAAGTCACACTTGGAAGACACTCTGGACACTTACAGTAATGCTTTTGTGGCTGAGGACTACAGTTGGCTTGTTAACTTTGGGACTGCGGTTGTCATGAACAGTTTTGCACTCAAGTTTCCATTAACGAAGAGTTATAACATCAACGAAACTGACTTCATGTTAAAACTGTTAATGCTATAGTCATGTTGTCTATTGTTGTCCAGGTGAGGATGGGTTCCCTTTTGGGTCTGGTTCCTCTCGAGGTTTCTTCCTCGTGTCATCTGGGGGAGTTTTTCCTTGCCACCGTTGCCACGGGCTTGCACATTGGGGATAGATTAGGGATAAAACTGGCTCATGTCTTGGGTCATTCAGATTCTGTAAAGCTGCTTTGGGACAATGGCTATTGTTAAAAGTGCTATACAAACAAACTTGACTTGACTTGACATTTGGTTGTAAAAACAATACTGGTCTGTCAACTTGTCCACCAGGATTGTCATGGCATGGCTCTCCACTAGCTCATGGGAAGCAACTCTGACATCATGGCTGCGCCGGTTGAACGAAAAAGTTCCATATAAATTATATATTTTTTCTATGTTTATTCCACTTTAGACACAAAAACATTACAGAAACACTGTCCTAGAATTGATATGGTGACTAGAATTCGGTTAGTTTTCAGTGATCATTTCCTTTAAGGTGCTACAAAAAACTGCTGTGTCTGAAATGCATTAAAATTCTCTGCCTGTCTAATTAATGTTTTGCTTGAAAACACAATGCCATTTTATGAAACAGGCTTCCTACTGGTTCAATAAATAGCTTTATTTGTTTTCTTCTTTATTAAAGTTGTTGTATTTGTTGTGTTTGAGTGCAGATTACGATGTCTGGTGAAACAGCTGGAACGGGGTGAGGCCTCTGTTGTTGACCTAAAGAAGAACCTGGAGTATGCAGCTTCTGTACTGGAATCAGTGTACATTGAGGAGACACGGTAATAAGAACACCACTAGCACGTGTCCATCCGTTGATAAATATTGCAAATGTAAACTAGACCTGTAATGTGAACTCTCTTTTCACTCAGTTTCCTTGTTGCACTTTCTTCCTATGGTTGCTATTTGTGGAAATGTACTCAGATTTATCTGAGTGCCAGAAGCCTGAGGCCAAATATAAATGTTATTAAGTGCTGTAAATAAGATCAGTGCACAAGTATGCTCCAAGCCTTAATGTCATAAGGTGGAGGAGTGACAAGTGAAGGACTGCATGTGTTCATTGTCCTGAACATAGATCTCTTGTTGATTCCCTTATTGCCTTTGCCACATGTCTGATTTTGAATGCTTGGAGTGATCTTATTCTTAACTGTTGTAGATATGATGAGTGACATAAGTTGTCAAGTCATTACCTGTAGCCACTGATCACTTTCTTGTGTGTGTATTTCTTCTCTTCCAGACGACTGGTGGACACAGAAGATGAGCTCAGTGACATACAATCAGATTCTGTGCCTTCAGAGGTGCGGGATTGGCTAGCGTCCACCTTTACGCGACAGATGGGGTTGATGCTTAGGCGGACAGAGGAGAAGCCACGTTTCCGCAGTATCGTCCATGCTGTACAGGCTGGGATATTTGTAGAGAGGTATGTGGTTGACTGGTTAGTTCAACTTCACATAGACCTTCTGTATCCCAAAGGCAACAGAAGTGAAAGATTTACATAGAAGTTAACAGATGTCTAATACGGATAAAAAAAAAAAACATTAAATCCTCGTAATATTTTGTAGGGAATTTATATTTGCTCTTATATTTGATTAGTTTATGTTATCTCTCTCTGGCAGGATGTACCGGCGGACATCCAACATGGTGGGATTAAGCTATCCGCCCAGTGTGATCACTGTACTAAAGGTATTAGGAGTGCAAGCAAGGGTTGGGCAATATGACAAAAAATTCTCGATGCCTTGATTCTTGAAGGCATTTCTGTGATGCACTATATGTGTCACGTTATATTAGTTATGAACAATTTCCAAGCAATACTGTACTTTTGCATAAAGAAAAACAACAACCCTGAAATGATACTTTATTTAATTTAGCCCATAGCTATGGGCCAACCAGTTAGGCCTCCGAGATCTAGCAAAGTCAGCCTCGTCCATGAACTCAAAATGCCCACTTACATCTACATTAGTATGAACATGCTAAAACATATAACATATGCATAATACACACAGAATCCATGTCGATGATCCATGATTTTATGCCAGCTTTGTAGTGAACATTATGCTCTGTATCAGTCTGTGGAAAATAACTGTTCTCCTGGGAGATGACAGAATCACAGCAATGCAAACACAGCTGTTTAATCAACCAAAGTGCAAAATTGATCTCAGTTATATGGCGAGCCAAACGCCTGAAAGAGTTCACTTGTAAAATAGATAGCTATACACAGATACAACAGATATAATAAGTATACACTGTGTATTCTCCATTGACTTCATTTTCAATTTCCAACTGCTCCATACCCACTGAAAAAGCAGAGTAGAATCCTTTTGCATCTTGCATCAATATATATTAGCATTAGCATTATCTGCATCTGTCAGAGTTATTTACATCATGCAGCTTCCACAGTCTTTGTTGGAAAAAAAAATGTCAGTGGATTTGACAAATATGGCTTTGGTTTAGATATGATGTCTTAGCCACTGATGTTCTGCTTGGCCCAAGGTGTCTGACTGATGGATCTTGCTCTCTGGGCTACAGCAATAGAGGCATGGTGCTGCCATTGCTCTGGACCCCAGGGTCCTCTAAGCCTCTTGCCTCTGACAGAGACTGAGCACTGGAGAAACCTTTCAATTTTGAAATTTAAATCTTTAATGTGCTATATTTTAGATGTTAGCTGTGCAGCCCTGTCAAATCGATATGGAACTTTATTTCAGACTGAAAGAAAACCAGAGAGGAAGGGAAAGAAGTTAGTTCAAGAAACTAGCCACAGGCATTGTGTGGTGCAGTTCGGTTGTTGTGTGTTGTTATTACTAGAATTTATTTTATAAGTTCAGCAAATCCTACAAGGCTTTTATAAAGAATGTTCACTGGTTCACTGAGTATGTTCACTCTCTCTGCCTCATCCCATCATCTTTACTGTAATGATGATTAGCTAATCACCCCAAACAAAATTAGGTTTTTGAAACCTTTTATATGTGAATTTGCACTGAAAATCACATCATGAAATACATGATGTGTAAAATGTTAAAACTGTTAGCTCACATGAATAAATAAAAAGGATACGGCCACTAATTTGAACATTTTATGTCTCTGTCACATGTTTCAGCATCAGGCTTCATATATGACTATTCTCAGATTAGATGCAGAACAGAACATCACCCTGAATGGACCAGTATTTTTATATTCTAATAAGAAGCCTGATTGTGCTGTTTCTTTTAGCATGTGGATACGTGGTCATTTGATGTGTTTGCGTTGAATGATGCAAGTGGAGATCATGCACTGAAATTTATATTTTACGAGCTCCTCACCAGATATGACCTAATCAATCGCTTCAAGGTAAGCTATTTAACTGTCTTTTACATTTTTTTTGTTTTGTATGAATTCATATTTTGTATCTGTGCATTGCAGTATGTCAGGTCAATCACAAACATAATTGCGTGTGTTGTACTATACAGTACCAGTCAAAGGTTTGTACACCCCTACTCATTCATAGGTTTTTCTGTATTTTGACTATTTTCTACATTGTAGAACAATACTGGAGACGTCAAACTATGAAATAACATATGGAACATATATGGAATTATGTGGGAAACAAAAAAAATGTTAAATAAAATATGTTTCATATTTTAGATTCTTCAAAGTAGCCAGCGTTTACCTTGATGACGCTTTGTACACTATACGCATTATCTTAACCAGCTTCATGAGGTAATCACCTGGAATGCTTTTCAGTTAACAGCTGTGCCTCGTCAAAAGTTAATTAGTGCAAATTCTTGCCGCCTTAATGCATTTGAGATCAAACAGTAAACAGTAAATAATAAAAATACAGTAAATAACCCTATTCCAAAACCATAGTAATCCATATTATGTCAAGAACCACTCAACTCAGTAAAGAGAAACAACAGTATGTCACACCTGCGCACATTGACTGACTCTTGCGTGCACTCTGGACACACGTTGCAAACTGATTCACGTACATGCACTGCTAATGACTCACACCTGCACGTGATTAAGGCACAATCAGTGCACCTATATAAGGACTTTGAATGCACTTTCATTTTGCGAAGTATTGCGTTGTTAGACACATTACCGAGACTTGTTTCCTGATTGGTTTCCTGGTATCTGATTCCTGTTTCTCGGGGTTTTTTTTTTTATTATTATTCTGCTTGCTTCTATGATAGTTTTGCTCGACCTATTGCCTGTTTTGCCATTCACAATATATTCCTGCCGATTTGGACTGTTTGCCTGTTTGCACTTTCCTTAACAATAAATATCTTCTGCACATACATCCGTCTCCAACTATGCCTGACACAGGCCATCATTACTTTAAGTCATGAAGTGTCTTTTAATTAATAGAAATGAAGAAAAAAACACTAAATTAGAAGGTGTGTCCAAAATTGGGAGTACAGTATCTAAGTAAAGCACTGCAACAAGTGCAAACAACAATAAAATTAGAAATTGACTATCGCTGTTGGTGCTCGTGTGACAATAGAGATAACACTGCAGGATGATCCTGGTTTCACTGGCCTTGATCAGAACATCATCAAGCAGAAATAGTCTATTTCAGCACGAAAACTACAGCTTGCTAGTCAAATCAGCATATATATGATGAGTCCAAACTTTTGACTGGTACCGTATATAGACATAAATTTGCTGTAAAAAAAAATGTGGCAATAACTGTTCTTTTTTTTTTTTTGCAAACAGAATTTGCTTCATGTGTCTGTACTGCTTTAAAATTCCTCAGATCCCCATCTCTGCACTAGTGTCATTTGTAGAGGCTCTGGAAGTGGGCTACAGTAAGCACAAAAACCCTTACCATAACCTTGTCCATGCAGCAGATGTCACTCAGACTGTGCACTACTTCTTGCTCAAGACAGGCATGGTGGTATGTAAATTTGAAGGCTTAGCGCATACTAACTGTAGAACTGCATTTACTCTTTGTGTGTTTGTGTGGAACCATATATATGAGTGTGAAATGCATTCAAACTGACATTGTAGAATATATGGGGCATGGAAGCAAGCTTCAAGTAGGGTAGATGTGGTCGAATGAACACTTTGCTCAGACCACACTGTTGTGCTTGTGTGCCTATCGATTGGGAGTTAATCTCCCCTGACTTCCTCAAAATAAACCCTGGCACTGTTCGAGTCACGCTCATTAACCCCTCAGTGATGGGTGTTGCCATTCAGAAGAATGATAGTAATACAGCATTGAGTGTGAGTACTCATTGTCCTGGGGATTTATATCAGAAACACATTTACGGTATCATAAAACTTTTGTTTAAAAAAAGAAAGAAAAAGGAAAATACGTTAATACTGGAATAAATTTGGAATCATATTTTTTTTCGTCTTCCAATATGAAAAACACAAGAGGTGTTGTGGATTTGTTTGGGTGGTGTTGTTTTCACCGCCGGGGGTGCGGGGGGGTGCGGCAGCACCCCCTGGTGGTGGAACCTCAAAACTGACATGAACATAAAACAAAACTTACGTGAAAATATATTTGTTTATTTATTTGTTTTCATTTGGCTCTGCTGATTTTATATGTCATGTTTTAGATGTAGGATGATGAGGGCTACATTTTAGTTATTTAAAAAAGGATTTAATTAAAACTTATAACTTAATATGTAGCCTAGTGGACAGTGGCGATTCTAGGGTCCAGTGGGGCCCCAATCAGAAATTCATTGGGGGGCCCCACCACCGCCCGCCCACAACAAAAAAAACAACATAAATAAAGTAGGCGGCACGGTGGTGTAGTGGTTAGCGCTGTCGCCTCACACGGCAAGAAGGTCCTGGGTTCGAGCCCCGGGGCCGGCGAGGGCCTTTCTGTGTGGAGTTTGCATGTTCTCCCCGTGTCCGCGTGGGTTTCCTCTGGGTGCTCCGGTTTCCCCCACAGTCCAAAGACATGCAGGTTAGGTTAACTGGTGACTCTAAATTGACCGTAGGTGTGAGTGTGAATGGTTGTCTGTGTCTATGTGTCAGCCCTGTGATGACCTGGCGACTTGTCCAGGGTGTACCCCGCCTTTCACCCGTAGTCAGCTGGGATAGGCTCCAGCTTGCCTGTGACCCTGTAGAAGGATAAAGCGGCTAGAGATAATGAGATGAGATGAGACCCCCAGACCCCCCTTCAAAAAAATGTCCCAGGTCACGTCACAGCACCCCCTGCCGACAATGTCTTCCCGCGCCGCTGGTTGTTTTTTTTTTTGTATTTCTAGTATTTGAATAACTGAAAATCCACTTATTTATTTATTCATTCATTTTATACCAAGTCGCTTTAGTCTGGTCAAGGTCATGGTGGATCCAGAGCCTATCCCAAGAACACTGGGTGCAAGGGACAAAGTATGCTAAATTTACTTGATGAGGGTTGTACATAATGGTTTTAAACTGATTGTAGCATATTTACTGTCCCTGCAATGTGTTATTTTGTCATCCAAAGCTGGTAGCATATGAGAAAGCCAAGTTAGCTAATTTTGGGATTGGTTCTAGTGGCACTAATCTGACTGCACTAGCACAGATTTATTTATCTAGCTAGAAAATGATCACCCATATTACCAATAGATCTAGGTAGTTTAACTTAAGTTACCTAATTTTATATAGCTGAGCCCATCAACATAATTTCATTAGAATAAATTATTAATAAAATATTAAATATAAACATATAAACATACATATTTAAATA
Organism: Neoarius graeffei; assembly: GCF_027579695.1. NCBI lineage: Eukaryota > Metazoa > Chordata > Actinopteri > Siluriformes > Ariidae > Neoarius > Neoarius graeffei. The sequence goes on from NC_083573.1 coordinate 57,272,378, forward strand.
TGTATATTAATATATTTAATGTTAAACCTTGGGTACCGCGAGCTGCCCTAGTGGTTAGTGTATCTGCCTTTTGACTGGGAGATCGCAAATTCTACTCAGTCGGGTCATACTAAAGACCATCATAAAAAAATGGTACCTACTGCCATCTGGCAAGGCATGCTGCAGTACAGATGTGAGTAGGGAGTCAAACTCTCCTGGTTACCAGAGGACTAACCGGGACCGGAGACTGCCTGGGAAGACCAGATCCTGGCACGGGAGGGACTTAAACCTTGGGTAGTATGGTGGTGCGGTGATTAGCATTGTTGCCTCACAACAAGAAGGTTGTGGATTTGAACCGCATGGCCAACTGGGGCCTTTCTGTGTGGAGTTTGTATGTTCTCCTCATGCATTTCCTCCAGGTGCTCCAGTTTCCTCATATCGTCCAAACACATGCAGATTAGGTCAATCAGCTACTCTAATTTACCCATAGGTGTAAATGGTTGTTCATCTCTGTGTTAGCCCTGCAATAGATTGGCGACCTGCACAGGGTGTACCCCGTGTCTCACCCAAAGTCAGCTGGGCTTGATTTCAGCTTCCCCCTGACCCTGATGTATAAGTGGTATAGATAATGGATGGATGTTAAAGTGGGGCGGCATGGTGGTGTAGTGGTTAGCACTGTTGCCTCACAGCAAGAAGGTTCTGGGTTCGAGCCCAGTGGCTGACGGGGCCCTTCCAGTGTGGAGTTTGCATGTTCTCCCTGTGTCTGCATGGGTTTCCTCTGAGTGCTCCGGTTTCCCCCACAATCCAAAGGCATGCAGATTAGGTTAATTCTAAATTGACCGTAGGTGTGAATGTGAGTGTAAATGGTTGTTTGTCTCTATGTGTCAGGCCTGCAATGACCTGGCAACTTATCCAGGGTGTACCCCGCTTTTCGCCCATAGTCAGCTGGGATAGGCTCCAGCTTGCCTGCGACCCTGTACAGGATAAGCAGCTACAGATAACGGATGGATGGATGTTAAAGCTTAATGCCCAATATCTGATAACTGTTCTTCACTTAAAAGAAACTTATAATATGAAGGCCAGTTATAGAAATCTGTGTTTTAAAAATTAGAAGTGAAATGGTCTGTCAGTTTAGCGACAGGCAGACTATAGCAATAACAGATTTTCTTGTGTTGGTCACATTATTTACTCAAGTAAGCTGTAAAATACAAAAACACAATATAATAAATCAAAGCTTCATGATCGCATACCGTATGACGTAATGACTATAGGGGTATTTTTGACTATAGAAGCATACTGTCTGTACTTCCTGTGCTTCTTTTCTTTTCTTGCAGCACTGGCTGACAGAATTAGAAATCTTTGCAATGATATTTGCAGCATCAATACATGATTATGAACACACTGGGACTACTAACAATTTCCACATACAAACAAGGTATCAAGTCTTATTTTTACATCTGGAAAGAGTTCATTAGTCCCAAATTGTGAATGGTCAAGACCATATTATGTTTTATATATTTCATTAGATCAGACACTGCAATATTGTACAATGACCGCGCAGTGCAGGAGAACCATCACGTGAGTTCTGCTTATCGACTCTTACACGAGGACGATGAAATGAATATTCTGTATAACTTATCAAAAGATGACTGGAGGTAAGCGTTAATCAACATAAATACCATATACCATACACATAAGTACTTGTGTGTGTGTGTGTGTGTGTGTGTGTGTGTGTGTGTGTGTGTGTGTGTGTGTGTGTTTATGCAAAAGCTACCATTTCACTCTTCTTTTCACTTTCTGCCTTTAGAGAATTTCGAACACTGGTAGTTGAGATGGTTTTGGCCACAGACATGTCCTGTCACTTCCAGCAGATCAAAGCCATGAAGAACTTCCTTCAGCAGCCAGAGGCGTGAGTGTGTTACCCTTCACAGAACCATTTATAATAAAGTAATCCAATCTGAATGTTGAGAGGAGTCATTCTGGCTGTGGTCTGTAGGATTGACAAACCAAAGGCTTTATCACTCTTACTGCACACTGCGGACATCAGTCACCCTGCCAAAAAGTGGGATTTGCATCACCACTGGACCACATCTCTGTTGGAGGAGTTCTTCAGACAGGTTTGTTTCCTCCTTTACACATGCCACACATTCCACTGACCTTCATTAAGGTTTGACAGAACTGTGCACTGTGGTTATTTCTTTTGCCAATAACACTGCTACAGTATGGGCCAAAGTCATTAGTTCAATTAATGACTACAGTGTGGGCGGCACGGTGGTGTAGTAGTTAGCGCTGTCGCCTCATAGCATGAAGGTCTGGGTTCGAGCCCCGTGGCCGGCGAGGGCCTTTCTGTGCAGAGTTTGCATGTTCTCCCCGTGTCCGCGTGGGTTTCCTCCGGGTGCTCCGGTTTCCCCCACAGTCCAAAGACATGCAGGTTAGGTTAACTGGTGACTCTAAATTGGCCGTAGGTGTGAATGTGAGTGTGAATGGTTGTTTGTCTCTGTGTCAGCCCTGCGATAACCTGGCAACTTGTCCAGGGTGTACCCTGCCTCTCGCCCATAGTCAACTGGGATAGGCTCCAGCATGCCTGCGACCCTGTAGAAGGATAAAGCGGCTAGAGATGATGAGATGAGATGAGACTACAGTGTGTGTGAAACTAAATGTTCATCCTTCTTAAGTGGCTTTGTGGGGAGGGGGGAGGCAGTGTAAAACACATGGATACCTATTTTTGTATGTGTGCACACAGACCAATCTTCCAATAGTGTCAAATAGTGTCATGTGACAGTGTTTACAAAAATATGGCTGCCATACAGGTCATCATATTTATTTTTGTTGCCTGTGCATATACTGGACTACACATATACAGTATTTAGATATCTGCAGCACAGATTGTGACCATGATTGGAACTACAGTTATTCTGTTCTGTCCTGCAAATACTGGAATTGGCCAACTCTCATTTTTTTCTACCTTGGTGAGTGCTTTTGTTTTAAATAACGGTGTCAAATGGACATTACTTGTAGAATGCTATAGAGTTCCATAGCACACATTTATCCTTGAGTTGATTTTTCCCTGGTTAGACTTGCTGCCCTGCCTTTAGCTAGTCACTTGCTAGCATTATTATCATTGCATTTTTTTTTAAGTTAGTAATGCTTAAACTTGTTAGTATTACTAGCCTTAGATCTAACTAGTTACTCATCATTCCTTGTATGAAGACTTTCAAATTTATGGGTCCCATATAGGTGAATGTTTTTATCCAAAGTGCCAATAATCTGCCTTCACTGAGGAATTTTGTATTTTCTAGATGGTGAGCATGATGTAAAGCTATTTTTCCCTGCTGTTTTAGTGTCTGCCTCTGCTTTTTCTAAGGCATTTTCTGACAAGTATCTGGCTGATGTTAGTTGCAGAGTACAGTGGTGTTCCCTTGGCACACAAAGTCAGAGTCAGTTCCAGCCTCAACATTTTTTCTACGTTCTCTTCTTAGAAGAAGAAGAAGGCTTTATTTGTCACATGTACACTCAAGCACACAGTGAAATTTTTCCTCTGCATTTAACCCATCTGAAGCAGTGAACACACACATGCATACACAAGTGAGCAGTGAGCGCATGTACATATACCCAGAGCAGTGGGCAGCTATGCTACAGCACCCAGGGAGTAATTAATTGAGGGTTAGATGCATTGCTCAAGGGCACTTCAGCCCAACCTCAGGCCATGGCTGCCCCGTGTTAACCTAACTGCATGTCTTTGAACTGTGGGGGAAAGTGGAGCACCCGGAGGAAACCCATGCAGACACGAGGAGAACATGCAAACTCCACACAGAAAGGCCCCCATTGGCTCAAACCCAGAATCTTCTTGCTGTGAGGCGACGGTGCTAACCACTACACCACCGTGTCACCCAGTAGCAGGTGGAGCTTGTGGCTTTGCATGATTGGTGTGGTACTCCTTCAAAATTCTATTGGAGGGGAATAACCTTCACAAAACATCCACTTTCTCAACATGTGGGTTGTTTACCCTTACAGTGGATAAATATGTTATGAGATTTGCATTCCTGCAGTCAGTGTCACAGTCCTTCCAATCTATAGATGCTAGCTGCCTTGTAAGGGATTTTGACTGATACCTCAGTCCTGGCAGTGGGACCAGAATATGGGGCCATACCGTATTTCTCACCAGGTGTGGTCTGTGCACTGCACCCTTGCACAAAGACAGCACAGCCTTTGAACATTCACAGAACGTCCCATTCTTCAATGCCTAAAAGACCTGCCTGCCCTTTTGGGGAATAGAGCGTCATTGATCTTAGACCCCATAAAACAGCAGTTCTGTCAATTTTATGCCTAACGGTTCCTGAAAAATCTTTGTTTTTCAGATGCTAGTTCAAGCTGTCCAGCCACAGGACTGGTTTAAGTCCATGAACCTGTGTGACACTTAACTTTCTGTTGCATTACATGTGCTAGTAACCCTATTGCCCCAATGTGCGACAGATATTATTACACTTGTCAGTCAGACTTAGCCAGGCTGCCATATATGGTACCACAATTTGGTGAGAATGTTTGGACTGGTGATGGGATCTGCATCAGTTATCCCCTAGGTGTACTAGAAAAATGGACATTCCTGAAGTGGGTTATCACCCTTCAACTGGACCCAAAAACAACACAGGCAGTAATGTGTCCTACATTGCATGCCCAAGCATGACTTGTAGGTTGTTCCTAACAGAAAGTGTCCAGTTGGGAGTGGTGTCCCACAGGATAGTAAGAATTGAGGCACGTTCCTCACGGATTGGGGTGCCACAGGGTCATGCCACAGCAACACTGAGGACATGTCCCCCTGGGCTCAGAACACAATTCATAATACATCAAGCATCTGTTTTTTCAGGGTGGTCTGTCTGGTCCTGAATTTCTTCTTGCCAGTTCTCTGATGACATCATATGCTGGTTCATTTAAACACTGTTGTGACAGTCAAGTAAATAACCATCAGGGTCAAGGGGTTCTCTATGCTCTCTTTTCACCTGGCTCACTCTCAAGTACCAGTTCATCCAGAGCTGCACAATAGTGCTTTCACAATATACAGTATGTCCACAGGAGTGGCATTTGCATCCAGAGATGAATATTTTTTGCAAGCACACATTGCTGGTTGTGAGCAGGACAGCACCCTGGGACAAGATGCCCTGACCAACAGCTGGTCTCAACCCTTGTTATATGACTTTCCTTCTCTACTCCTGACATTTCACAAGATTCAGCAACTAGGCTACACAGTCCTACTTATGGTTCCAAGATGGCAAGCATAATCTTAGTTCTCACTTACGCTTCTGCTTATTGCATACAGATTTGAGATTTAGCCAGTTTGCCTGTGTCTGTGGGCCTGGTCATGCAGACTGATTTTCAAAATATGGACTGCAGTCCAGCTGTCCAGGAAGCACTTGAGCCCTTAGTACACAGATTTAGTATGTCCTTAAATCTAAACTATTCAATTATTGAGTTCATTGGCTAGGATTTTGGCTTTCTCCAAGGACTGTGAAAAAGTCCCCAGCACCATTTGGATGTGGCATTCAGGGGATTATTTCTACTTTTCTAAAGGGAACAAATTACCTCCACCTGCCACAGTCCCCTAGAAATACGGTTTTAATTAAAACCGTAATTGAAAATTCAAACCAAACCTCACATTTTGCACTGGACTTTCTTCTAATTCTGCAGGATTCCCAAATGTCAATGCAAACAAGGCATTAATCTCATTCAGAGAGCACATACAACCTCATTTCCATTCAGCAATCATAATCCCTTTCCACTGTGGTATAATCCTACTCTTATTTAATATTCACCAGCTCCTCACTTCCAGGAAAATTAGCTTCATCTTGTTTGTCCTTGCCCCCCATTAATGAGGTGACTGACCAAAACATTTCCTATGTTGGAACACTTGGACACCTGTGTTGTCTCTAATCCCATTAACTAATGTGCCAAAGTTAATAATTTAATATATTTTAGCAATGTTTTTTTTAAACAGTCTCTTTGTAATATAGTTACATTTGAAATCCTTTCTTTCAGTACTTAAGCACAGCACATGGCTTTTGATTTAACCTGCCTTCAGGATGCTGCAGTGTATAAAAAAGATTGGGCTGTTGTGTAAAATATAAATAAAAACAAATGTGGTGATTTGTGAATCATGGAAACCCTATATTTAATTGAAAATAGGACAAAGACAACATATCAAATGTTGAAACTGAGAATTTTATTGGCGTTTGAAAAATATATAGTCATTTTGAATTTGATGCCAGCAACACGTTTCAAAAAAGTTGGGACAGGGGCATATTGCTTCACCTTTTCTTTTAACAACACTCTGTAAATGTTTGGGAACTGAGGAGAACTACTAGTGTAGTTTTGAAAGTGAAATGTTTTCCCATTCTTTCCTGATAGTGGATTTCAGTTGCTCAGCAGTTCTGGATCTCCTTTGCCATATTTTTTGTTTCATAGTACACCAGATGTTTTCAGTGGGAGACAGGTCTGGACTGCAGGCAGGCCAGTTTAGCACCCGGACTCTTTTACTACGAAGTCATGCCGCTGTAATAGGTGCAGAATGCAGTTTGGCATTGTCTTGCTGAAATAAGCAAGGTCTTCTTTGAAAAAGACATCGTCTGGATGGCAGCATATGTCCACAATTTACAAAAAGAATTTAAAATTTTTGATTTGTCAGACCACAGGACAGTTTTCTACTTTACCTCAGTCCATCATAAATGAGTTCAGGCCCAGAGAAGGTGGCAAGGTTTCTGGATATTGTTTATATGTGGTTTCTTCTTTGCATGGTAGAATTTTAACTTGCGTTTGTGGATGCAGTGATGAATTGTGTTCACGGACGATGGTTCTCAGATGTGTTCTTGAGCCCATGCAGTGATTTACATGACATAATTGTGTCTGTTTTTAATGCAGTGCCATCTGAGGGCCTGCCATTTACAGGCATCCAATATGGGATTTTGGCCTTGTCCCTTGCGTACTGGGATTTCTCCTGATTTTCTGAATATTTTAATATTATTTACTGTCGATGATGTGTTCACGAATTCTTTAGAGTTTTACGTTGAGGAATGTTATTCTTAAATTGTGATGCTATTTGCCCATGCATTCTTTCACAGAGTGGTGAACTCTTCCCTATCTTTACTTCTGAGAGAAAGCTCTCTGCAATGCTCTTTTTTTTTCTACCCAATCATGTTGTTGACATGTTGCCAATTAACCTAATTTGTATTTTTTTGCATTAACAAATTTTCCAGTATTTTGTTGCCCCGTCCCACCTTTTTTGAAAGAGAATTATTAATCAAAAGTTCTTTTGGAACTATTTCAGCATTCCTTTAAAATTTTCATTCTGATAATACAACCATGCTGAAATTGTGTGTGTGTGTGTGTGTGTGTGTGTGTGTGTGTGTGTGTGTGTGTGTGTGTTATATTGGGGCCCCTGTATCCATCAAGGATATATTTCAAGATCTACTGAGGCTAGCTGAAACCACGAATAATAGCAAACACCATATATAATAGAAATGCTGAAAGCAAGAAATCAATATGCTTAACAAGTTGTTTTCAGTACATTTTTTTCCTCTTAAACCTGCCAACCTCACACCATTTGCCTGAAGATAAGTGACAGTATGCCGTGAATAGTTCTTTCACTAAAATCCTTTATGAGGTTAGGACTTGCACCTAAACGTTTGCCTACACATGAATGGCAAAGGATTTTTCCTGGACAAAAATGCACATTCTGAACTAAGAAAGAAAAAAGAGCTAAAATAGGAACAGGAGGCCCTCTATCTCAAACTTGAATAATCGTGTCTGTGATACTATTTACCTGGAATATTTATCCTGGCAGATTCAATCCAATTCACACCACACTAGCCATGTGACATATCAATCTGATATCAGTTTCCGTTTTGTATTTTAGAGTGTATATGTTTTACTTTTTTGGCTAAGTTGCCAGTTTCATTTGCGATTCCTACAAGTAATACCCCCAAGTGTCATTCCAATTTTCTGTAAGGCTGCAATGATGTTAAAATCTAAATAAGAAATGCATTTTTTTTTCCCACAAATACCCTAACCTCAGCAACTTGTCCTTGTATATGCTAGGTCATTCATAAATAAAGTGGTTGTTTCATTTCACCAATTTACAAACCTTTTCCTTCTTTTTGACAACTTGCATTATGCTGGCCTGCTTGTGTTTTCTTGCCTGCTCTCTGAAGCAAGAAAACTAAATTGTTCTCTTTGCTCTTCTTTTTCATTTGTTGCACTTTGGTTTCTGTTGGGCATAATTAATAACTAATGTACCTTCTGTCAAGTGTTTGCTCTCCTAATCTTTGAACCTAATTATGAATCCAAAGACAAGAACAAAGCAGTCCACATTCCTAGATGTAATAAGACAAATCATTTCTGGAGCTATAATCTCTATACTGCACTGGAATACAAAAAAATACCCACCAAGTTTTTTCTTATTTATCCAGAATTCCTCTATTTGTCCAAATGTCCCATTTATTATAATCATGGTCTCTGAGCATAACTTCATAGTGACAAAATGAATGGTGTATATTCCAGGGGGATAAAGAAGCAGAACTGGGCCTTGCTTTCTCTCCTCTTTGTGATCGCAAGTCCACCATGGTGCCCCAGTCTCAGATTGGTGAGTGTGGGTTGTGTGTCCACTCCTCTTTCCTGTGTGATGCAATAACAACTGGAATCTGGATCATGTATTTGTGTTTCTCTAACCTTCAGGCTTTATTGATTTCATTGTGGAGCCCACATTCACTGTGCTGTCAGACATGGCAGAGAAAATAGTGACTCCACTCATCGACGAGGCATCACGCTCAGGGCTGGCCAGCTTCAGACGCTCCAGGTGAGCTAGTTTTGTTGCATATAAAACTAAATAATTTGTCCATTACACCCACTGAACTAATGTGTTGAATGCACTGGAAAAAATGAATATGGACTAATAAACAGTACCCTGATGCATGTTTAAGCTTTATGTGGTCCTGTTTGACAAGTGGTAATAAAGACTTCTCTTCAGTCACTAGTGTAGGGCTAAAATGTAGTAAATGTGTAAGTGCATTCGTACAGAAGGTCAGCACCTGTACTTGTGCATTAGTGGGCTGAGGAGCTGAACTGTCATACATAATTAAGGATGTTACTGTTCTTGTCTGGATTTATCCAGAGGAGTTATTAATCATCACACATACCCCATGCTGAGTGCAAGTTCATTTTTCATTCACTTTCATGTGCACATATACACACATACCATGAAAAGCTGCCAGTGTAAAACACTATTAAGGTATTCAGTACTACAAATATCATAGGCTTCAATGTTCAAAGAACCACTTTTAAATTTTTTATTTTCAGCACATTTTATTAGGATGCATTTACCTACAGCATAAGAATATACTGTATGCTTGGCAGTAAACCATTATGGTTCTATGAAGGAGCAATCAAGGGGTACATGGACTTAGGTAAAGACTTAAAGTGCCATTCCACCATTGGATGTATTTTTTTGGCATAAAATACAATATATTTTATGACAACATGACTAGACAGAGAAATCTTTTAGCTTCAAAATGATATATCAAACATAATTTTTTGACAACGACAAGTATATTAATTTTGCGACCAAAGTCACCTACCCTTTTAATTTCCACGCGGTAGTGAAACGTGATGTCATCAGCAGGTTCCCCTTCTTGTGTACCACGTCACGTGTGACGTGGCACAGATTATCAGCAATGGCGGATAGAACACGATTGTCAGCTTCGGAAAAGAAGCGAAGGAAAATAGCAAGTGATGCCCAAAGGAGACGGTCGATGGTGAATATCGGCACAGCAATCGACAAGTGGAAATCGTGTTCTATCCGCCATTGCTGATAATCTGTGCCACGTCACACGTGATGTGGTACACAAGAAGGGGAACCTGCTGATGACATCACGTTTCACTACCGCGCGGAAATTAAAAGGGTAGGTGACTTTGGTCGCAAAATTAATATACTTGTCGTTGTCAAAAAATTATGTTTGATATATCATTTTGAAGCTAAAAGATTTCTCTGTCTAGTCATGTTGTCATAAAATATATTGTATTTTATGCCAAAGAATACATCCAATGGTGGAATGGCACTTTAAGGAGGATAGACAAGGACAATTTTATTACATTTTATTGCCTGTCCCTGGAGACAAATAAAAACACTCCTGGGGCAATAATATGTTTTTTAAATACAGATAGCATTCGTACATCTATCAATGGTTATGAAAAACAGTATGCATTATAAAAACATAACTGAATTTTGGAAGAAAGACCATGCCTGAATTTAAATTTCCAGAGGTGAAATTGCCATTTCTGGTTTTTTGTTTGTTTGTTTGTTTGTTTGTGTTTTTGTTTTTTTCCTCCCCACTAGCGACACTTCCAGATTCCATTCAGTTTTTCTGGCTTACTTTGGAAACTAATACATCAGTTGAAGATATTTTGGCATTTGCGTCATTCTCTCTTTGAAACCCTAGTGCATCTTTACACACCCAGTCAGGCAGCCATGCTCTCTAAACGTGCTAGCTCTGGTGCATTTTCCTACTTCCTTGCTCCAGTCTTGCTGTCCCTGATTTCCCAGCTCAGCCACCACTGAAAGTTTAAAGGGGCAAGCAAATCTACAAGCAAATGATGTTTTGTTTTGTTTTTTGTTTGTTTTTCACTTTACCTCAATTCTGTGAAAGGTAAACAACACGGAACCTCTATCAGTAAAATGATGCCACCACACCAATATGTCCACCGTGAGACAATTCCACTGCACTGATAAACCTATAATCATGTCAGTGACATCATCATTTTGAACAGGATGACTTGCATGTTCAGTTCTCATGTATGTTCAGTTAAATTTAATTGAAATATCAACTAAGATTTAAGAAGGAAAAAAAAACAGCATGCCTTGCAATATTTGAATGAAAGACCCAACAACATCTTAAACAGTGAACAAGGAATCACTTTTCACAGCATAATTACATCGCCTCCCTGACAAGGCCACAGCATGCTAAGGAGCAGCCCTAATTATCCCACCTGTACTCATCTCTGCTTTTTCTTCCTTCTGTATACATTTCTCACGACATCCAAGCTTCCTCTCCTCTTATTCTCCCTCTACATTCTGACGCTGTCTTCTCCCCTTAATTCTTCCCAGAAATATCTTTCTTCAGCTTCTAATTCTCCCTGCATTCATCTCGCTTCATCAGCTCCATTTTGCTACCCAGACAATCGCTCATCTGGGTAACAGAAGTACCAAAATCAACCCCTTGAGTCAGGCAAGTCTTCAGTCCTTGGGCTTGAACAAATAGGCAAAGGCATCCTAATACGTTGATAATTGATTGACCATTCACATTGTCAAAAAAAAAAAAAAACACTATGTAAAACATAAATAAAAACAGAATGTGAAGATTTGCAAAACATGGAAACCCTATATTTTATTGAAAATAGTACAAAGACAACATATCAAATGTTGAAACTGGGAAATGTTATTGTTTATTGAAAAATATATGCTTATTTTGAATTTGATGTCAGCAACATGTTTCAAAAAAGTTGAGACGGGGCAACAACAGTCTGAAAAATTTGTGTAATGCTAAAAAAAAAAAACCACCATAATTTTGGCTAATTGGCAACAGGTCAGTAACATGATTGGGTATAAAAAAAAAGCATCCCAGAGAGGTGGAGTCTCTCAGAAGTAAAGATGGGGAGGGGTTCACCGTTCTGTGAAAGACACAGAACACAGAATGTGAAGGTCACACAGGGCAACAATTTAAGAATAACGTTCCTCAATGTAAAATTGCAATGAATTTGGGGATCACATCATCTATGTTACATAATATCATTAAAAGATTCAGAGAATCTGGAGAAATCTCTGTATGTATGAGACAAGGCTGAAAACTGACATTGGATGCCTGTGATCTTCAGGCCCTCAGGAGACACTGCATTAAAAGCAGACACGTGTCTGTAGTGAAAATCACTGTCTGGGCTCAAGAACACTTCAGAAAACCATCATCTGTGAAAACAGTTCATTACTGCATCCACAAATGCAAGTTAAAACCATATATAAACAATATCCAGAAACAACACCACCTTCTCTGGGCCCGAGCTCTTTTACAATGGACTGAGGCGAAGTGGAAAATTGTCCTGAGGTTTGACGAATCAAAAGTAGTAATTCTTTTTTAGAAATCATGGACACCACGTCCTCCAGGCTAAAGAGGAGAGGGACCATTCGGCTTATCAGTGCACAGTTCAAAAAGTGATAGTATGAGGGTGCATTAGTGCACCTGACATGGGTAGCTTGTACATCTGGGAAGGCATCATTAATGCTGAATGATATATACACGTTTCAGAGCAATATGCTGCCATTCAGACAAAATCTCTTTTAGGGAAGGCCTTCCTTCTTTCAAAAAGACAATGCCAAACTGCTTTCTGCACATATTAAAACTGCATGGCTCTGTAGTAAGAGAGTCTGGGTGCTAAACTGACCTGCCTGCAGTCCAGACCTGTCTCCCATTTAAAACATCTGGTGCATCATGATGCACAAAATATGACAAAGGAGACCCCGAACTGTTGAGCAACTGAAATTGGATATCAGGCAAGAATGGGACAACATTTCTCTTTCAAAACTACAGCAATTGTTCTCTTCAGTTCTCAAACGTTTACAGAGTTGTTAAAAGTAGAGGTGATGCAACACAGTGGTAAACATGCCCCATCCCAACATTTCTGAAACGTGTTGCTGATATCAAATTCAAAATTAGCATATATTTTTCAAAAAACAATAAAATTTCTCTGATTCAACATTTATGTTGTCTTTGTACTATTTTCAATTAAATATAGGGTTTCCATGATTTGCAAATTATCACATTCTGTCTTTACTTACACTTTACACAGTGAATTGGGGTTGTAAAATAATGGCTTACAGTTTTGTAATTAAATAGCATTTTAATATTGTGTGTGTGTGTGTGTGTGTGTGTGTGTGTGTGTGTGTGTTTCTTAAGGTGTGTTGTATAAAACAATTGCATTATTATAGTATTTGTTTTACACAAGAATTTACAAAAAAATGCATTTAAAAACAAATATCAATCAATTTTCCTAAAAGTATATTTTCAAGCAATACATTTACAATTAATTATACTAATAATACCATTTTATATAATGTACATATGATCAAAGTATACTTGTTAGCATTTAAGATGACATTTTAGCATATGTTAATAAATTTATGTACTTAATATTAAAAAGTACATTGACAAAGTTCATAGTATTTTAAATACTGCTGTATTAAGTGCTTTTTCTTTTTCTTTTTTTTTTTTTTACTAGTGTCTGTTTGCTTCTCTGACTTCCTTGTTGTATGTGACTTGTGTGACTAGTAGTTCAACTGGATAAAGAAGCTTAAATATGACATGGATGTTTGGAGTGCAAGAGGCTTATCATCATCCCTTGCTTTAATTTGACAGTATTCCATGCACACAAACATCTGCAAACTTCTGTTTTGTCTCTCATCCACTGTTCCCATTCAGCTCTGTATCCTCCAAGTAAACTGTATTAAAGAAGCAGTTTGTAATTTAAGAGCATTTCTCTGCCTACAAAGCAATTTGCATTTGCAGTGCAGACAGTGACGAGCTTCCCCTTCAGTCCACATGACCCCACTTCCTCAGTTTCCTTTAACAGAAACAGGGAAGAGTTGAGCAATTCAGTTCTAGATATTTTTGAAATTATATCATTATTAGATGACTAGAAACAATTTTAAACAACCAGTTTACAGCTGTGACATGTGTCATTGTTTATAATACAGCTTTCTACATTAGGGTGGGTGAGAGAGCTCCTGAAGGCATCAAGTAGTTGTGTTATAATCATGTAGAAGATTCTCCCACTGCAATAGGAGGCATGACTATATCCACTGGTTAAAACAAAAATATAAATTTCAGAAAAACAATCATGAAATGTTTCATTTTGTGTGGGACATGATATATAATGTAAAATATATTTGCAGCCTGAATAACATCCCGTCTGATGGTAAGCGGACCAATGTGAAGAGCACTGGCTCAGAAGGCAGCACTGCTCACAACTGCTCCCTGCTTAGCGTTGACTTGAAGAGTTTCAAGGACACCTGGAATGAAGAGGTGCATCAAAACAGAGAGAAGTGGAAAACTCAGGCAGCCAAAGGTGCCTACATTTGCTGGGTTTAACCTTTTGATATATTTGTTTTAATTTAGAGATTGAGATATTATCTGGTATAACATTGTTCTTAAAAAGAAATAATTGGGAATGCTAGGTTTGCATGTTGTTTGTTCTCTTATACACGTAGAGGAGAAGGCCAACGAGAAAGAAGCTGATAAGACTCAGGACACAAGTGAAGAGAAAACGGACACCACACAGGACAAAGACAAGACTGAGAAAGAGTCAAAAGACAAATCACCAAACAAAGTCACGAAAGATTCATTATTCAAAGAACATAAGAAAGTCAGCAAAGAGAGGGAAACAAAACCAGAGCCTGCAGACTCCACCAAGGCCAAAGTGGATAAGAAAGAACCCACGGAACAGCAACCCAAAGAGGTGGAGGGCAATAAGGACCCAGGGGGAGTGAATGGAACAAAACCAGAGGCTTCGAATGAGCCGGTGGATGCAAAAGAGCTGGACACCAGCAGTGATACAGACAATAGCCAGCAAGTTCAAAATGGTATGTGTAGAAAAGTTCATATTGGATCTCATTTCAGTGTCTTCAGTATCAGACTTAATCAGAATATATTTCTCTTGTTCAGACTAAAAAACATATTTAAAAAACCCTTTGGATTGATGCCATGTATTTATACTTGTTGGTGTTCACTTTTCATAACATGAAAGAATAATACAGGACTCAGGTGGCTCTGATGGAACATGGTTGCCATGGTTGGAGGTGTTCTCTGCTTGGGTGTAGAAATAACAGGTGTAATTCACCAAAGGTGGTGTAAGTAGTATATAAACAAGTAACTTGGTTTTTATCTGAATGTCAGGGGATGAGCTGGACTTACCCGACAGTGACGACAGTGACACAAAGAGCTCCGATGGTAAACACTAGCATTTATTTTACCACACCCATAAGCCAGAATCACTCAGACTCTCCATAACATGACGCAACTTCTTCATAACCATTGAGATAGCCACTATTTAGATATTTCAGCTGAGACTCAAAGCATGTCTTATCAGAGCAAATGCTTTTTATGCTGTTGTTGGTGATGTTTAGCTTGGCCATCTCTCTTCCACCTACATGCTTGAAAAAAAAATTATATATATAGCCCCTTGCAAAAGTATTCATCCCCCTTGGTGTTTGTCCTGTTTTGTTGCATTACAAGCTGGAATTAAAATGGATTTTTGGGGGGTTATCACCATTTAATTTACACAACATGCCTACCATTTTAAAGGTGCACATTGTTCTTTTTATTGTCACACAAACAATAATTAAGATGAAAAAACAGAAATCTGGAGTGTGCATAGGTATTCACCCCCTTTTGGATGAAACCCCTAAATAAGAGCTGGTCCAACCAATTCACTTCATGAGTCACATAATTAGTTGATTAAGATCCACTTGTGTGCAATCAAAGTGTCACATGATCTGTCACATGATGTCTGTATAAATCACCCTGTTCTGGAAGGACCCTGACTCTGCTACATTATTAAACAAGCAACATGAAAACCAAGGAGCCTCCAAACAGGTCAGAGACAAAGTTGTGGAGAAGTGTAGATCAGGGTTGGGTCATAAAAAATATCCCAAACTTTGAATATCCCAGGGAGCACCATTAAATCCATTACAGCAAAATGGAAAGAATATGGCACCACTACAAACCTGACAAGAGAAGGCCGCCCACCAAAACTCACAGACTGGGCAAGGAGGACATTAATCAGAGATACAGCAAAGACACCAACGATAACACTGAAGGAGCTCCAAAGATCCACAGTGGAGATGGGAGTATCTGTCCATAGGACCACTTTAAGCCATACACTCCACAGAGTGGGGCTTTATGGAAGAGTGGCCAGAAAAAAAAGTCATTGCCTAAAAAAAATCACATTTGGAGTTTGCCCAACAGCATGTGGCAGACTCCCCAAACACATGGAAGAAGATCTCATCTCATTCATCTCATTATCTCTAGCCGCTTTATCATGGAAGAAGATTCTCTGGTCAAATGAGACAAAAATTGAACTTTTTGGCCATCATGGGAAATGCCATGTGTGGCGCAAACCCAACACCTTGAGAACACCATCCCTACAATGAAGCATGGTGGTGGCAGCATCATACTGTGGGGAGATTTTTCATCTGCAGGGACAGGAAAGCTGGTCAAGGCTGAAGGAAAGATGGATGGCATTAAATACAGGGCAATTCTGGAGGAAAACCTGTTTGAGTCAGCCAGAGGTTTGAGACTGGGATGAAGGTTCACAGTCCAGCAGGACAATGACCCTAAACATACTGCTAAAGCTATACTGTAGTGGTTTAAAGGGAAACATTTAAATGTCTTGGAAGGGCCTAGTCAAAGCCCAGACCTCAATCCAGTTGAGAATCTGTGGCATAACTTGAAGATTGCTGTACACCAACACAACGTGAAGGAGTTGGAGCAGTTTTGCCTTGAGGAATGGGCAAAAATCCCAGATGTGCTAAGCTAATAGAGACATACCCCAAGAGATTTGCAGCTGTAATTGTAGCAAAAGGTGGCTCTATAAAGTATTGACTTTTGGGGGGATTACTTATGCACACTCCAGATTTATGTTTTTTTCATTTTAATTATTGTTTGTGTCACAATAAAAAAAAAACAATGTGCACCTTTAAAGTGGTAGGCATGTTGTGTAAATCAAATGGTGCTAACCCCCAAAAAATCCATTTTAATTTCAGCTTGTAATGCAACAAAATAAGACAAACACCAAGCAGGATGAATACTTCTGCAAGGCACTGTATATAAATTCTGGGGCTGTTCATTGAAATTCCACAGTTTAGTGCATCATCATCATCATCATCATGATTATCATCAGCATCATCTGCAGAACAGCAGGATCCATTTCCTGTGGTGATCAATAGTGTAAGCTCACAGTAATATAAAATGCAATCATTTTGAGTTTGTCAGTCTAGCTGTATGGGTTCCTGCCATCATGTCTCAGATATGTACAGCCTCCTAATAACAATCCTGTCATTCCATCCTATTTCTTCACCCGCCAGCTCAGGAGAAGGCACCCGTGCCATTAAATGTGCCATATATCTCCTCTTTTCTACAGATGCAGACGAGGAGCACAGCACTCATGAAAGTTCAGCCAACTCCCTAGTAGCCAGTGCTGCAGCTGCCTCCACACCTGATGCACACTAACTACTCTTTCATTTCTCAACAAGGACTCCATCTGCTGAGCAACACTCTCACTCCTGCACAATGGCACCATCTCGTGTCTGCTTTGATATTTATAGAACTGAGGATTTTTCTTTTCTTTTCTTTTTTTGCTTGGATTTCTTTTGCGAATAGACTTTCCAGGTTTTTTTTTTTTTACTTTTATAATTTCCTTTTTGTTGCCTAATTCTCTCCTGCTTTTACTGATATGCTTTTATGACTGGCTTGATATTGCTGTGAGACCCCAATAGGGGTGCAGCATGGAGACCTTGGCCTAGAGTTAACCCTATACAGGGTCATATTAGGCCAGTGGGTGCTGCCATAGAAGTACGGAGAGTCTGTTAGCGCTGGAGCCAGAAGGGAGCATATGGCAGTATGGCCACTGTGGTATTCTCCCCAGCTGAGCTCTCCCTAGAGATGATGTACGCACGTGTACACACACACACACACACACACACACACACACACACACACACAGCTGACTGTCGAGCCTATAAAGCTGCACATGTTGCAGAGCTGTCCAGATATTCCCAGAGATGTGGACAGGCATACACACAGCCTAGAACTGACACACAGCCAGCCAAACTGGGCTCCGTTTCCCACTGGAATGCTCTTCCTGCGATAGAACCCAGAGCTAAATAAAACAAGCTGAAGAATGTCTGCTTAAATTTGTTTTGTTGTTATTCTCTGTACGCAGCTATCTGGTTGATATGCATTGTGTCCTGTAAAATATGCTGGTCAGGACTTCACTAGCTCTCAGTTGACAATAGCAGTATTCAGTAAATGTGCATTGTTGTTGTTGTTGTTGTTAACTCCTTTTTTTTTACTGCACATGTTTGCTGATTGATGTGACATCTGTTTGTCTGATGAAACTTTAGATTTTCTCTGTATAATGTCACTTTTGTCATAGGACCTATTTTATGTTCATCTTTTTTTTTTTTTTTGCCCGTAAATCAGTTCGAAGTGCTTAAACTGTAATAAGATCAGTGTGAAAGACTACAAATGTATAAATCTGTTCGATGCCATTTGGTTTGTTTTTTGCCAAAATAATATAGATTTATGTAGTACAATCTATTCTTGTGAACATAAAAATGAAAAAAAAGAAAATATATTTTAATATATAAACAGGGCAGTCTAACCTCATAACCTAATGACCAAATTTGTGGTCATGCATCCATTTCTCCAGTATGGGAAGAAGTTTGTTACTCGAGACGCTGTACAAGCTGCAATGCCATCTTAGATACAACACTGTTCTCTGCCTCACTGTTAAACATTTCAGTTGATCAGAACGTGTAAAATAGTACATGTACTTTCTGATCTGAACAATCAGTTGGATTTTTCAAACACTCTGTATATATTTTACTGTATATAAATCAGAAAATATTATTTATAACCAGTTGTGTACAGATACAGTCAGAAGACTGATCACTGTAATCAGCAGTGAATATTAGACTTATTAAAATGTGGAAGGTCGGCATCATTTTAGGTTAACCATGTTATTTTGATTCAAGTGTATTATAGGAGGGATTTTTCATATGTCTGGAGTTGCTTCTCCAGCTTTTCTCTGACTGTTTTATCTTACAAATGGAAAAAAAAATCATGCCACTTCCTTTAATGCACTTAATTTAACGCTTAAGTATATGAGCCACCACAGCTTCTCTTAGATAGTTATTCCCAAGCCATAATGATTCTGTGAGTTCATGTATTTTGTATTTTAAATTGAATATTCTAACGTTCCCTACTAACCAGGGTTTTTTGTTTGTTTGTTTGTTTGTTTGTTTGTTTTTTACCAGATAACATATGAAGGATATTGTCTATTAGGAACAGTTTTCAAACTGCTTGTGATAAAGGTGAATGTAATCAAAAGCATATACATGCTGTGCTGCACATCAAGATTCAAGTAGAATCCCACTAGAAATAATAAAGAGCATCTTTTAAATTTATTAGGCTTTTTTTTTTTGGACTGTTTGGTGGTGGATGTTAAATAGTCAACAAACTCACTGTGTAAAATGTTATTGCTGCCTTTACCAAAGAGAGAAAAGATTTATTTTGTAGATTAATTCTTTGTCCCTTAACACAACCCATTAGAGAAGAAAATGAGTCACGAGATACTGTGCAAGTTGTTTTTATGAGGTTTATTATGCTTAACAATAATTGTTGCCTTAAATTCATTTTTTTTGTATCACTGATGTGTGATACTTCAAAACCTCACTGTAGAATCAGGGGTTTATTTTCAGTTCCTCGTGGAAAGGTTGTTTTTTTTTTTTTCCACAAGATTGTATGCTAATTGTCAGTCCTTGTATGCCAATCATCATTTGTATCAACTGTGTGTTATGAGACAAATATTTAGTCTATTTTCTGTTTGTGTAGCGTTCAGTGAAAAGCAGGCAATCATGCATCAAAGCAGTGACCAACATCACCTGTGACCATCTGTAAACGTACTGTTTTAAGCAATGTAGTAAGCATACTTGCATCAAATTGTTCTTCATGGTTGTGCTGGTATTAATTGTGAGTGAATTCATTTTTCCTCATATCCTGTCACCAGCAAGCTCAGAAGGCTGATGCAGAGCTGGGCACAGCATTAAAACCTGCTGCCAACAGTACTGTACAAAAGTCTGAGGCACATGGAAAGAAGGTCTGTGATGCTTTCAAAATAACCCCAGTTTTAAAATTGCATATGAAATTAAACACTAAACAGGAAAAAAAAAACCTCAGATATTTGACCAGTTTTTTGCTATTTATAAACAGAATCAATTCACTTAGCTCATGCAATTTTCTAAGGAAAATGGCTTGTTCAAGCATGATGGAGAACTTGCCGTGGCTCTTTTGTAGACTTTGCCTGTTTCATTTTCTTCTGGGACAGGAGAATCTTCTGATGTGATTCCCCCACCCCGAAAAGTGGTCTGTTGGTTAAAAATCCTGCTTTCTTTAATAACACAAACATTTTCCCTCAAACATGCATTTTTGGTCTTTTCTACTTGCACACTGATGCAGAGGACATAAAATCAATAGAAAGTAAAGAATGCCTGCAAGACTTTTTCACAATACTGTAAACACATGCCTAGTGTTGCTGATACAATCCAAATGGCTGTTGTAATTATATTTTCTTTTGACAGTAAAGGTCACTTTGTGAGTACTGTTGCCCTCAGGGCTGAGATAACAGATAAACCTGTTAACTGCAAAGCATGTGAAATATATGTTTGTGTTTGCTTACTAATCACTCACCTCATCAGGAATCCGCTGTGACATGCTGTGTGCAGTGAAAAATTCTCAGTAGAATACAGCAGTAAATATGGTACAGTGAAATATTGCCTTAATAAATTTGTTTTTAGTTTTGCTGCTTTATAATAGCAAACTGCCAGGTGTTTAGATCAGTTGTAACGTAGTGTCTGTCAACCTCTATGTTTCTGTCATGGCATTGTCTGGTCAATTCACTTCTTTGGAATTTGTACTGATAAAGTGAGTAGAGGTGTAATAATAATAATAATAATAATAATAATAATACTTAGTGATACAAATAAAATGTGAACTCAGATTGCCAGGATCAGATTTGGTTAATTAAGAGAAAGTTTTACAGCTCAGTGCTGTCCCCTGCAGGTTGTCTTATGTATTGCATCAGAAACCATGCAAATTTGTTTTCATCATATGTAGGTATTTTTGTTTGTTTGTTTGTTTGTTTGTTTGTTTGTTTTTATGCTCAGTTTTGTGCACCTTTCCCAAAGCATAAGCCATAAAATGACCTAATTATATGTATCCTTTGCAAGTTTGACATATTTAAGCTCAACAGTAATGTCCTGTTCAAATTTTTTCTTTCTTTTTTTATTTCAAATGAGGGAAATAATCACAAACCAAGAGAGACACATGGTGGTGCAATGCTGTTTGTTTCAGATGCTCCATTATTGCACTGTTGTGCCAATAAATCTAAACTCAAAGGGCTCAGACGATGACTCTGTGTTTTTATTTAGCTACATTCCTGCATCTAAGATCTGTATCTTAACACATGGAAAGACAGAAAATCTGATCAATACCATGGCTCTCTTTAAACTAACGGCTGACTCTTTTGTCTTGCAGGCGAGAGGACGAGGTATCTGATCCGCTTCACTAAGAAGCCCAGCTATTGTGCCAGTTCCTACCCACTGCCCCGAGAGAAAGGAGCAGAGAGCAAGCTCACTGATGCCCGGAGCAAAGCCATGCATCTGCAGTGTATATCTCTTCGACGTGGGAGGTGACACACCACTAAGCAGCAGAGTCCACACACTCTTTACATCATTGCAATATTCACAAAGCCATGATAATAATATTTAATGTATGAACCAGACATATATGTAGGCCACCAGATATGTTTTTTGTTACAATATTCAGAATAAAACAAAACTGTTCAACAAAATAAGTTTGCAGAAATTTGTAAACATGTGAAACGTCAAATTAACCACAGAAATGTCTCAGACTTTAACACGCACACAGAGCAAATGGTAGTAACAGCAACACTTTCAAAGTCTATAAATCCAGCTATTTCTTTGTCTCCTTTTCTTCATCTTCCAAGTGAATCAGACGTGTTTCCCCTTTCATTAACCTTACCCCTGGTGAACAAAGAACCATCAAAAACAGAACCTTTATTACAATTCTGTAAGAGATTGACGAAGATTTAAAAAAAAAATTGGAATCATGAGAAGTAGTAAATGGACATCCACCTGGTATGAGAGGAGGGGAGTTGAGTACAGGCGTGTCTTTCCTGCGTGGTTTCTTTTGTCCCAGTTCTTCTTGCTGATTGTCCTCTGAGCTTCTGAGCTTCTGACTGTCCATCTCAGTGTCCTCATCTATAGGGACACATTGAGGGTGCTTTAGGACAGTATACTGAAACTCGACAAACACTCCCTCCACACCCAAAGACAAGGGTTTGTGTGTGAGAACCAGAGCGCCATCTGTCACGTCCTTTGTTGTACCCAACTGATACATCATCCTGTTTTAGCATCGACCCCAGAATGCTCTGTTTTCTCCTAAAATACTGAGTAATAAAGCCAGACAAAGGGAAACACACACATACACAAAGGGAAAGTAAGAGAGTGAGATTGAGGGATACTTACAGGGATGCTCCTGCTTGTTGAGTCTGTGCTCGGCTGTCTCTGAGAGTGACCTCACACAGCCTGTAGACATGCTGGCAGTCTGTTCACATATCAGATAACAGCTTACTCTCTCACTGCACCCACATCCATTATTTAGGCCACAATCAGTATCATAAACTCACACATATAACACTTGAAAGACACTGTGGTTTTTAGGCAAAATTAAAATGAAGTCAGTTTAATGATCTCTTAAAGCAGTTCATTAAGTGAAAACATGTCATCTCTTCACGATGTAGAAAAAAATATATGTTTATATATATATATATATATATATATATATATATATATATATATATATATATAAATAAATAAATGTGTGTATATGTCATAATACAAATTGGTAATTCAACCAAAATAACAGTGATTATTGACTATTGAAGACCGATATTTTCACACATCATAATTGTATTTCTTTTAAATATTCTTAAGAGTGTATATGTGAAATGAAGAGGGAATAATATAACACTTACCCCAGTGGTGCAGAGAGGTAGAGATGGAAAGAGTGGAAGATCACATCAAAGCAAAGACACTTTATGTACCAAAGAGGAGGGGCACACTCCAACCCCAACTCTATTAGGGCCAGTTGTCAGGACGACTGAAGACCTTATGATGTACCATGTATGAACATCAAAGGTTCTCTAATGAACCTATTTCAACAGTTTTAATTATTTTTTTTCAACATGTTAAGCAGAGTGGACCTTTGCCTCACAAAGAAGATGGTGTATGGGGAGGATACCATACATGGGTAAGGGTGGACCTGAAGTGATGTGAGGGGCAAACCAGCTAAAAAAGATTTTTCTTCTTCAAGCTAAAGGTTATTTTGATGCATGCAATCCTACTTAGTCACTTTCTGTCTCTGGAATTTGTGCACAGATCTTTATTATTATTATCATCTCATCTCATTATCTCTAGCCGTTTTATCCTGTTCTACAGGGTCGCAGGCAAGCTGGAACCTATCCCAGCTGACTACGGGCGAAAGACGGGGTACACCCTGGACAAGTCGCCAGGTCATCGCAGGGCTGACACATAGACACAGACAACCATTCACACTCACATTCACACCTACGGTCAATTTAGAGTCACCAGTTAACCTAACCTGCATGTCTTTGGACTGTGGGGGAAACCGGAGCACCTGGAGGAAACCCACGCAGACACGGGGAGAACATGCAAACTCCACACAGAAAGGCCCTCGCCGGCCCCGGGGCTCGAACCCGGACCTTCTTGCTGTGAGGCGACAGCGCTAACCACTACACCACCGTGCTGCCATTATTATTATTATTATCCCTCCAGCATATAATGCGGGGGGATATAGCTATCGCTCTGTCCATCTGTCCGTCTGTCTGTAAACATTTTAGTTTCCGGAGCACATCTCAAAAAGTATTCGGAATTTTTTTTCACAAAACCTGACAGTAATGTTAAGTGACTAGAGGAGTTGTGCCTTTTGAAAGGTTGGAATTTCTGTGATTTAAATTTATTTCCATATTTCCATGGCAGGGGCAGCACGGTGGTGTAGTGGTTAGCGCTGTCGCCTCACAGCAAGAAGGTCCAGGTTCGAGCCCCGTGGCCGGCGAGGGCCTTTCTGTGCGGAGTTTGCATGTTCTCCCCGTGTCCGCGTGGGTTTCCTCCGGGTGCTCCGGTTTCCCCCACAGTCCAAAGACATGCAGGTTAGGTTAACTGGTGACTCTAAATTGACCGTAGGTGTGAATGTGAGTGTGAATGTTTGTCTGTGTTTATGTGTCAGCCCTGTGATGGCCTGGCGACTTGTCCAGGGTGTACCCCGCCTTTCGCCCGTAGTCAGCTGGGATAGGCTCCAGCTTGCCTGCGACCCTGTAGAACAGGATAAAGCGGCTAGAGATAATGAGATGAGATGAGATTTCCATGGCAACCAATTAAACTTAAGAAAATTTAGAGTGGGGTTTCATGTGGGGACTGAGGGGATATGTCATCTACTGATGACTCGTTGTTATTATTATTATTATTCGCAGTAGTAGTAGTAGTGAAGAAATAATCTAATAATAGACCCAGGATAATGTAATATAAAAATAAGATCTTAGCGATGATATACTTAGTGTCTGTGTACTGTATTGTTGGTGAACCACTGAGTGGCATCAGTGCTGTAGAGTATGAAACGGTGTGAGAGCTTTGATGTCACTGCTGCTGAGCTGTGAATCATATTTACTCCACTTCAGCACTTCAGTGAAGTGTTTGTGCATGTTTGAAGGGGCTTTGAATAATCATCTTATAATAAATGAGAAGTTTTCGAATACAACGTGTTATGTTTAAAATTAAAACTGAAAACAATAGATTTGTAAATAATGTTTGAACTGCATTGCACTCAAAACAATACAACAGTACATTATTTGATGTACCTACATTTTGTTGTTTTACTTCTTTTTTTTTTCCTTCAATTTTGATTCTTGTAACACATTTCAAGTTGGGACGGTAAAGCATTTACCACTTTGTAATGTTGCCATTCTTTCTCACAACACTTAAAAGATGTTTAGGGACTGAAGACACCAAGTGATGAAGTGTTTCATGTGTTATTTTGTCCCATTCTTCCTGCAAATGGGTCTTAAGGTGTGCAACGGTACAGGATCGTCATCTTATTTTTCATTTCAAAATTCTCCACACATTCTCTATTGAGGACAGACACCCTCTTCTTCCACAGCTATGCCTTTGTAATGTGTGCAGAATGTGGTTTTGCATTGTCTTGCTGAAATTTCCCTAGAAAAGGTATTGTCTTGAAGGCAGCATATATTGCTCCAAAATCTCAATGTACTTTTCTGCATTAATGCTGCCATCATAGAAGTGTAAGTTATCTTTGCCAAGGGCACTGACACAAACTACATACCATGACAGACCCAGGCTTTTGGACTTGTTGCTGGGACCAGTCTGGATGGTCCTTTTCATCTTTGGTCTGGAGAACAAGGCATCCAATTCTTATTAAAAAAAAAGAAGACCTGGAATACTAATTCATCTGACCACAATACATGCTTCCACTGTGTGATGGTCCATCCCAGATGCCTCCGAGTCCAGAGAAGTCGATGGCGTTTCTGGACACAGTTAACATAAGGCTTCCTTTTTGCACAGTAAAGTTTAACTGCCATTTGTGGATTTTACTCTGGATTGTGGTGCTTGATGAAAGGTTTGCTAAAGTAATCCCAAGCCCATGTGGTTATATCAACTATAGATGAATGATGGTTCTTAATGCAGTGCCGTCTAAGGGATCGGAGATCACGGGTGGTCAGCTTAGGCTTGTGCCCTTACACTTTATGCACCAAAATTCCTCCGGATTCTTTGAATCATTTAATGATATTATGCACTATTGAGAGTGAAATATCCAAATCCCTTGATATCTTTCTTTGAAGAACATTGTTTTTAAACGTGTCAATTTTCTCATGCATTTGTTGATAAACTGGAGATCCTCTGCCCACCTTTGCTCCTCAAAAACTAGGCCTTTCCTGGATACTGATTTTGTAACAAATGTTGACATCACCTGTTTCAAATCACATCATTATTTAATTGTTTTATCTCATTACTAGCCCTGAATTGCCCCATTCACAACTTTTTTGGAATGTGTTACAGGCCTAAAATGCAGGAATGGATCTATATTAACAAATTAAATGAAGTTGATGAGAAAAACATGAAATATCTTGGGTTCAAACTGTCTGCAATGAAATAAAAAAAGTCAGAGTCAGTTTAGAAATCACTGCTTTCTTTTTTATTTACATTTCTGAAGAACTGAAAACACACACACGCATTATTATTATTATTAGTGTGTGCGTTTTCAAACTACACACATGCAATAAATGTCTTCATCCAACCATGTTACTGCAAAAATATATAGTTTGTAATTAAATTCCTTTATAATTTGTGACAGTGGATTTAACTTTTACATTTTTACAGGTCTGCGCTTCCAAATTATTAGGAGCAACACCACAACACTGTAGACGTCTGTAAATTTCTTACATTGACTGATTTTACTGGTCTTGGATTCAAGACATACATGACATTTCAATGAATTTGACTAAAAAAATAACTCCTCTTATAAAATATTTTACACTGAAAATATAATTATAATAACACATCAAAATACTACAAGATTAATTTATCCTCCTCTCTTGATGTTGAAGAACTGAAAAGAAAAATTAAAAAATGCTTTAACAAAGTTTTTATAGCATGTTAACATAAGAATATTTTAATATTGTCCTTAAACTTTAAATTAAGATAAATAAAAAATATTAAAATTTCCTTAAAAGCCAAACAAATCACAAAAGTTTTACTGAACATAAAACAGCAAAAGCATTATTTTATTGACACCTACTTTTTCATTCCAGCGAATCATTGTTCATGGATCCCATCCTTTAACTGGGAAGAAACAGAGGACTGAAACCATATTCATGATGCTCAATACTCACAATATTAGAGACTTGAAAAGAGAATTAAATACATACGTTTTTGATAAATCCTACAAAATCCAGCTTGTCGGCCTTGCTGTCAGGGATCCATTTGGTGTTGTGAATTAACCTCGTGTCATCTGTAAGTTGTGTAGAGAGACATGACTCGGGGCTGTCTGTCAGCAAGGTGCACTGAATGCCCACGCTTTTTTTGGAGATGCGTCCCGGTTGGTGTGTAAACCTCAGCTGAGTGCACAGGTGGGACTGCTCATCCAAAAGGTTGTTCATCTTCTACAAAACATTGTCCAAACAAATACTATAATACAATTTCCATAATATACTGCATTTAAAGTTAGTTGTATAAATTTGGGCAGTGATATATTCACAGTTAAACCTTTGTTCTTATGACTAGGCAACTTTATGTTCAAAATCCCTGGTGTGCCAGACTTGATGAGCCTTGAGCAGGTTAGGATACTAAGCTCAGATACTAAGCTGTTAAAAAATGATCTCATCTCATTATCTCTAGCCGCTTTATCCTTCTACAGGGTCGCAGGCAAGCTGGAGCCTATCCCAGCTGACTACGGGCGAGAGGCGGGGTACACCCTGGACAAGTCGCCAGGTCATCACAGGGCTGACACATAGACACAGACAACCATTCACACTCACGGTCAATTTAGAGTCACCAGTTAACCTAACCTGCATGTCTTTGGACTGTGGGGGAAACCGGAGCACCCGGAGGAAACCCACGCGGACACGGGGAGAACATGCAAACTCCACACAGAAAGGCCCTCGCTGGCCCCGGGGCTCGAACCCAGGACCTTCTTGCTGTGAGGCGACAGCGCTAACCACTACACCACCGCGCCGCCCCCTCATTTTATACTGATTAAATATAATATGCTTTTCCATTTTAAACAATATTGTTAACAGAGCTCAGAATATCAGCTAGTACCCAGTACTAAACCGATATTGACATCTTAGTAAACAAAGCTTCGGTTGCCAAGTGATGTGAGACATCACAGGCACGAGGACAGCATGCATTAAGACAATCTGTGTCCTATAATCGCATGCAAGATGTGTGTCATGTCTTTCAACCATAGCATAAAATACAATGGGAAATGTCAGTTAGATCTGCTATTAATCTATGCTTTCAGTCCTGGTACAGATACTAAGTACTGGATGGTTACATCTGATTTATATCCATCAGTCATGATCTAAAAACAAGAATATTCTGGATTAATGAAAAAGACTGGATACCATTTGTAGGTTGTCGTCATAGGCCTGGACCAGATCATTGAGCTGTTGTTCAAACATTTCAGATTCTTTTTTGACAGCTGTTCTCAGCTTCAGAATATCCTGCACCTCTTCCCTGTGCAAGAGAAAGACACTGTCAACACCTAAAGACAAGCTTAGATTAAGAAGCTAAACGATCCTATTAAACTTGTTTGTAGTATTATTTCATATATTTTTTAACAGGCAGAATTACAGAATGTCAGCAGTGTCCATGAGGATGCCTCCACTGCCAAAAAAGGGCAGCGAATTCCTGAACATGAATGTACAGTATAAGTAACATGCCCTGTGTATGAAAAAGGAAGGAAGCCATTAAAGAAAAACAATTTCACCTGTTTGACCTTGCTGTGACCTTGACTCTATTTGGATAATCCTATGATAATCCCATACAAATCCTACAAACATTTCAACCACTCGTTCTTTCGATATTGATTGAATCAGGATCTTGGATGGACAGACGGAAACATGACAAAACCCAAAAACATAATGTCTCGCTTGTCTAGTGGCAGAGGCATAAAAACATGCATGTGGAGTCTCTGTAGTATAGAGAGGCGGCAGTATAGAGAACCAATAACCATTTAATAAACTATCAGGACTCCAAAAGCATTTCTTTTATTGCAGCATGATTATTTTTCCCTTCTATGCTTGGACTAATTTTTGAATGGAAGACTAGTTATTCTTACAGGACAATTTGACAAATAGAAGCAAGATTTTCCACAATGTCGATGCCTCCAGCAAAAAGGAACTGACTCAATAAGGTGAGGGAAAGACAAAAAAAGTACCTGTGATGCTTCTTAATTTCAACTATTTTGCCATAATTGCAATGGTCTATATTCATAGTTGCAATGGTCTATAATGCAATGGTCTATTACAAGACATCGGAACACATAGAGGACGACATTTTTAATTTTCTAATTAACCACAGGCATCATAATTAATTGATTATCTTGTTATTAAGAATATTGATAATTACTGTCTGGCAGAAAACATGAAGACTAACCTGTGTTCGTCTGAGAAAGAACTATTTACAAGCTCCTGTTCCTCCTCCAGCCTCTCCTCGATCTCTGCCAACATCTTCCGGAACTTCCACATACATCTCATCATGCCTATCAATTCCTCCATTGAATACTGCAGAAACAAAGATAAAGCAGAACAATGTGTCAGCCACTTGAAGCCTCCACTCTTTGTGTGTTAGCAATGAATATGTGTTTGAGAATGTTTACTGGTGAAGCCCGAGTCTCTGGAGTCTATGCAAGTGCTGTAGGGTGGACTGAAGTGGTCAGCAATCTCCACTCCCTTGCATCACGCATGCAAATAAGCTATTCAAATGAAAATCTGCTCCATTTATGAAAGCCAGCCCTTAACCCTTTTAATGAACACGTCTCTTTAGAACAATTGAACACTGTCCATTTTACACTCGCTATATACCATAGTATACAATTTGCCAATTTTAATATCATGGTTAAGGTTTTGGACTTGTAGATAAATAATAGGAGATCTTAAATTTCTCCTGAGAGGGTCCAAAACTGGAAAAATATCTCAAACCAAATTTGCTCTTGGACTAAAATCTATTGTTGAGCTATAAGTAACTCACAGGTAGGCTGGAGGCTGGGTGTAGCTTTTTCTTGCTGTTCTTATTCTGGCAGCAGCATTGCTGTTTGTACCCACAGGAGCTGCAGCTCTGAGCTCCTGACCAAAGTGCTGCCTCCCACCGTGTGTCTTCCTCATAAGACCGGCCCTTGTCGAGTGACATCGACTGTGGTCCCTTGGAACTCTCCAGAGGGTACCATGGGTTTGTTAACGTATGTGCCTTTGTTGTAGGGGTGTTTGTGCTTTGGGCATTGTCCGAGTTATTAGTCACATCAGAGTCTAACTGTTCCATACACACTCTTCTGAGCTGAACATCACTGGTGGGACTGTGCCCTGTCAATGAGCTGTGACTGATGCTGCCTCTTAGAGAACTCTGGGAGGTCAAGTTTGAGCACATCTGCACCGAGACAGAACGTCCGTAGTACCTTTCTGTGGAGGATGGGACTTTTTCTGTACCTGCTTTTGGGTCAGTGGAAGAAGAGTCCGATTTAAACACAGAAACATCCGATTTCCGTTTCTCCATCTGTGAACCACCTCCCACAACCATGTAATGTGATTGATTTAGTGAGTTCTTTTGAAATTTGACACTTTCCCCAAAACCATAGTCATTTAGAACCTGATTTAGTGACTCCTTTTGTAATGTGGTACTTGGTATGGTATTGGTGCCATAGTCACCTAGACCTGGTGAATCCTTTGGTAATGTGATATTTTGTATAGTATTGGTGTTGTAATCGTGTAGGGCTGGTGAGTCTTTTTGTAATGTATTACTTTGTACAGTATTGGCACTGTAGTCACATAGACCGGATGAGTCCTTTTGTAATGTGGTACTTTTTATGCTCTTGGCGCTGTAGTCACATAGACCAGGTGAGTCCTTTTTTAATGTAGTACTTTGTAAGGTATTGGTTCCATAGTCACACAGACCAAGTGAGTCTTTCTGTAATGTCGTACTTTCTCTCACACAGACATCAACAATGTCCTTCTGCACAACTTCCTTATTTACCAAACGATCTGTTCGATTAGTGTCCTGCAAGTCCCTCTTTGTAGTGTCTCCTGTACTTGTTTTCATTCCAGTATGTGCTGGTCCCTTTGCTATATCAATATTTGAGTCTGTTGCAGAGGGGTCAGTCTGTTTAAGCAACTTATTAGAATCCTGGATGTATGAAGAGTGGATTGCTGTCTCCTGCAGGTCCTCACTCTTCTGTGGGTTTTCTGTACTATCCCCTGACATGGCATTCAGCACCTGCATCATACACATCAAGATATGGAACAGATATGTCCATTTAATTAAAAGAACTCTTGTTGAATTTTGCAAAAACGTATCATTCCTGAAACACTTTTTTTTTTTCATAGCTACAAAGGTATTTGCATTAGTCAGTCTTACCTTCATGAGCTCAGGTCCAGGGTTAGGGCAAGCAGGAACGAACGGTTCCTCCAAAAATCCACTACTGTCAGACTGACAGCTATTTGTCCTCACTCGTGTGAGGCATGCCCGCTCATTACCTACACAAACCACGATAACAACTGTCTGAAGTTAATCACTTTTTCCATTACATAATGCAGCATAAACACACATCAATTAACACTGCATAAGTTCAGTAAACCTAAATAAATGCCTGCTATTTGTGCTTCTGCATAGGCACAAAGCAGACTTTACATCACCTATGTTCAAAGGAGCAATAG
Source organism: Neoarius graeffei (assembly GCF_027579695.1). NCBI lineage: Eukaryota > Metazoa > Chordata > Actinopteri > Siluriformes > Ariidae > Neoarius > Neoarius graeffei. Next base: position 57,303,764 of record NC_083573.1, read on the forward strand.
GATTTTTGAGCAAGCCTAATCTAGTGTCCACATGAAGCTATCGGAATGCATTGTATGTCAGTTTTGCATGTCATCAACACTGTTTACTCGCAATTAAACAACTCCATTAAATTACAGTGACATACTGCATTAACCTTCACTTTTCAAGAAGCTAAAATAGTCCTAAAAAAGTTTTCATATTTATATATGACCCATCACACCCACACACATAAAATTCTGACAACTTGAGAACATCTAAAGCCTCGTTTTATAGTTAATGGACGGACCTAATGAAAACTATTACCAAAAAAAAAAAAAATCAGCACACAAACCTTGATGATCAGGAGTACCAGTGCAGGTTCCTCCTATGCTTCCCTCATCAAAACTCTGGATCTGAGAACAGAAAACAAATAGAACTAATTAGGCCAGTTCAAGTATTCTGTCTGATAGCTATCTCATGACCCTCACATACTTTTCTTAATGATGTGCTATAATCTGCCACTTTACCACAACAATCCTGTTAATGGGCTAATTTCAGTGCTTTTCGTGGTTGAATACAACATTTAATTTTATCAAGGGCTTGTTAATCAGCTCAAAAGCTGAGTCAGGTGCCTTGATAAAATGTAGTTCGGGATTAGGAAACACTACACGAGAGGAAAAAAAATGCCGCATGGCTTAATTATTGATGATTTCATAAACAAGAACTACAATTTCTCATGGGAGCCCAAATAGATGCAAAATTCAAGAAGAACCTCAGACTTCTAGCCTGGGCCCGCCCATCCTAAGCGTGACGCAACACGAGGGCCTGTTCCGAGCTTAGTCTGGCCAGGCAGGCTATCTACAGCATTTCCAAGCTCCCGAAAAATCGGGAACCAATCAACTTTGAGCATCTCCAACGGCCCTGGGTAGAGGCGTGTTCAAGGCAGTGACGTAGTAGAACTGCGACCGGAAGCCATAGATTGTTTACAGAATCTATGCCGGAAGCGCTTCATTCACATCACGAACATGGAGCAGCGGCAAGCCTTTAACACAGCGGTAGATGCTGTATTGAAAGCATTCAACAGGAAGTTCTCATTGAAAACGGAGCAAAGAGCAGCCCTGGAGGTATTTATTGAAAGGAAGGACGTTTTCGCCTTGCTCCCGACCGGCTTTGGTAAGAGTTTAATCTACCAGTTAGCCCCGTCGCGTCGCATACGTCAGAGGAAAGAGTGATGTGATTGGTTTAAGCTTCGTCACAGCTTTTTCTGGCTTCGACCAGTAGCAAACTGAGGCATTTCAGGGAGGCGGGTCAACCACGGGCTCTGGGAAACGGTTTGGCTTAATAGCTTGGCCAGACCAAATGCTCGGAGAGCTTTGAAGTCGCGTTAGCCAGGCTATCAGACTTCATCTGTGCCGTTACTTTGGATATATGTGTATTCATAGACTATAGCTTTTTGTTCATATATTTAACAGTTATTCCACAAAATCAATTTGTACATGAGCTGATAGCCGAGTTGGCTATAGGCCATGTACAACGAGGTTGAGTGGAATAACTGTTTTATTCTATCCACATTCACTGGATTTTGAGAAACAGAGAATTTTTTTTTTACAAATTCAATAAATAAACACTTTATACAAAACGTCCAACAAAATCATTTCCGCTTAGAATGTAAATAAACCAACGAAATGACAGTAGCAATTTGTGAAAAATGCAATAATAATAATAATAATTCTTGAAAAAAAAAGACATGTTCTTACTATCGAATACTTTTATTCCATATTTTGTTGCTTTTTTGTAGAGTTTTTATTCCGTCCTTGGTTGGTTCAGCAACACGCTCCACCATTTTATTTTTCTCTACTCATGGGATATGAGCTGATAGCCTAGTAGTAGTGTAGCCAATCAGAGCGTACAATTGCTCATATCCAGTGAATGTGGATAGAATATATTCACATATTTATATCCCTTTTTTGGGTGTTTGTATATGTTATTTAGTTATATTACAGGCCTCCATTTAAACCAGCCTTAGCTGAATTGGACCACCTGTTTAAATATTGTTGATAAATAAATCAGTAAACAAAATGCAATCATACAATAGTAAGAAATGAAAATACAGACATAGCATTACCTCTTCCAGCTCAAAAGACTCTGCTGGCACTCCTGTACCCCCTCTTGCAGAGTTAATAGCTGATGTAACATTCTTCAGTTCTCTACCTTCCTTTGGACTGCTGTTCTTAACCTGAGGGAGGGTAGTGGTCTCAGTGGATTCAGCTTCTTCTGAGACAAAGGTCTGCTCCTCTACCAGAGGGCTAAGGTTGGCACGTTTCAGTGGGATTCGTTTCTCAAGAACATCTCCAGGCAGCTCTGGACTGGAGGACTGGCCTGCCAATGAAGGGGAGAGCGGATGCTGGGCTCGGGAACTGGCCAGTTGGCTAAGCGACTTCTTGGATGCATTCCGGAAGAGCATGCCAACACGTTTCCTCCTCACCCTGGCTTCTTCTGAAATTTGAGATTCCACAGGTCTTTCTGCACCTGGAACGACACCTCCAACCAAGGAAGTGAAGGCTGTAGTGACCTGCTGTAGCACCTCTATCTGCCTAAATCGATCTGCATATAGGAAGAAGGAGGGTGATTGAAATAAGTAACTTATAGTGATTGAGGTCATTACACTTCATCACACTAGAAAAATTTTAAGTAGCATTCAAACAGGCACCAGTTATCAAGCCTTTACTACACTACAGTCATCCAGAAAATGAACAGGCAATATTTCCCTCTGCTGTAGGACAACAAAGTGTTGTTTTTCAACAAGTTTCTGTCAATGTTTGTAAAATGTCTGTTTTCTAATGAAATTAAGTCCTCACTTCTGACATCTGGATTCTCTACATCTATGCGGTTCTGTTGAGCCTCCAAGAAGACCTGGAGGTTGATGCCACGGGCCTGGGACTGGTGGTTGATAAAACGTGCTGGGATCTTCACTGTGATGTCAGGTTCCTCAGCACCGAAGCCCAGATCCAGCAGCAACTCCTCTGGATCATCCTGCCAGAGGGTCAGGGCATCCATGGCACTGGAAGTCACATTACTGAGAGTCTCAAATCCAATATAAACCACAGTCAAGAAACATAACTATGTGAATGAAAGAAAGGTACCTAAGTGGTCCAGAATGGCTTGAAATTCCAGATGTCAAGCTGTTCCAGGCAGAGGTCAGAAGTGGTCTTTCTGGATGTGTGCTGAATTGTGAACAGACCGTGTCAGTAAATTAGAACATTCAGCCACAGACCTGTCAGTGCTCAGTGTTCACCTGAAATCACCACACATTACAACCCTAAATCCTGTTTCCAATCCCAGCCTGTTTCCCAGGTCTTATAGCTTTCCCAGCAAACCTCATGCAAACCAACGCAGTCAGTACATTTGCATGGGAAATATGAGGCACTATCCCATTTCATCCCAACGTCACAAACATCACATGACCCTCATGCACTTCATTCTTATGTGTCACATCCTGGGACAACAGTACAGCAGTGATTCCTAATTCTGCTTAAAGAGCAACCCTGCAGTACTAATTTTAGTGCTTTCCCTAAATTGCCACACCCATGTAACCCCATTCAGACAAGTGTTACAGCAGGGAAAACACTGCAGTACAGTTTCTAATGTACTCACAGACTGAGAAACATTCAAATCAGACATAAATATTTGTAGCATGCTCAGGCTAAAGCTAAATTTGATGAATGTTGGTTTTATAAACAAGGATTTGCTATAAGAAGCTGAATTTTTTTTTATTTGATACCAATAAACACATTTTCATCTGAGCCTCAAACAAAAGAAACTAGTTGAAAAAAGATTAAAGCTGGCCAGGAGCAAAATACAAAATATTCCCATGCAAAATACAAAAATACAAAAAATTCCCATGCAAAATACAAAATACATTGTGCCATAAATAAATAATACAGTAAACAGAAATGGAATTGTCCTGAGATTTCTGAAATGAACTATTATTTTTATGGATCACACTCCTATTTATATGTTGCTGGGGGGGGGGAAAAATTCTTACCTAAGAAATTCTTGCACAGTGTTCGGAGTTGTTTTATCATATAAAGATGCTGTTTTGGAAAAAGGAAAAAAGAGAGAACGTCATCTTCAACTGCAATAGAACAAACTCAGTCTCTGTTTGGTGTCACTGACACTAAGGCAGAACAGAAGCTATATTAGGAAAGAGCTGCTCTCCTTGATGTTTTCAGTTGGCTGTCCTCTCACATTGCACCATCAAGATCTTTCCTTCAACTTGCTCCCTTTGGCATGATGTCAGGGACAAAGTGAGCCTCAGTTTCTTCTCATAAGAGCATCCCTAATGCAGGCCTATCCTATTATGTCGCCTTCTCTTCTGCCAAAGCATTAGCTGTGTTTGATTCTGTGAAGCACTGGCAATCTGTTCCATTCAGGGGTTTCTTTCCCTTTCTAAGACTTACGGTCTTTTTGGCTGCCATTTTAAAACCACTGCTCCACATCTATTAATAATGTGCTTGACAGCAGACAAAAAAAAAAACAGAAAGATTCACAAAGGTTCATAGTACACATTTCTGTCTGTGGAAAAGCAGCCCTAACAAAACCAAGACAAAGTATCTGAACAGATAAATAAACAGGGAAAGTCAAACGACTATAGGAGGTAGCATTTGAAATGGTTACTGAGAATACAAAAATGCCTGATATTTATTCTGAACAAGAAGCAAGACAGCTCCACAACCCAATATTTTAACCTGTTGAAACTCCCATTACTCAAAATTGTAAATTATTGCAAAACTGCATTCCTCTCCTATTCCTTTTATTGTAGAATAAATCACATGAACTACTGCAGTAAATAGCACTTAAATAACACAAACGACACTTTAAGAGGGTAAGCAGCAAAGCCATCTCAGTGATGCCAATAGCTTTTTGGGTTAGCTGTAACAAATTCTCTGCGGTGTTGGTATTTTTGTGGTTGCGGAGCTGGTAGGAGTTGTAGCTGTTCTGTCCCTGTGAGAGAGACTTGTTGACTTTGTCCACTCTGGAGGGACACAAAGTCAAATTTCCTCAATTTCTTTTGCCTCAGAATTTCACTTTGAGTCCTACTTACCTTCCTTTTGCTATTATTTGAGGAGCACCCAGAGCATGCATGCTGATTCTTTACTTGCATCGACACACAGAGGCAAATTTTTGACTCCGACAGAGGTGACAGAGAGCAGCGTACTGGTGTGTCTCACACCATGATGGTGTTTGGACAAGAGCAGCGTTATCGTTCTTGCCAAACCAAGCAGAGTTCCTCGGCATGGTTAAACATCCAGTCAAGGGAGAGAGGCTTAAAGCTGTATCCCTGAACCTTTCGTCCTGCTAATGTCCTCTCACAGGCAGCTGACGCCACATGAACTTATTCCACATGCCCCAGTGTTGTGCCAATCCATTTCACTCTAATCTAAATAAGCCAGCATTGGAATGAGGTTTGCTCTGTGTATATGTCACAGCTTGAAAGCTAAAAGAATGAAACTGTGAGCACTTTACAGATAAATCGATGATATGTTTAAAACCAAAGATCCTGTTTTAGCCCAGTATTTTCAACTCAACTTGTCCCCAAAGCCTGAAAAATTCAAAACAGCAATGGGTTGACTTTTTAAAATAAGTACTAAGTCATCTTCAGACATGCCAGTCTTCCTCAAATGCTATACTATAAGCAAAATGTCATTGTTTATTTTACAGCACATACAAAATCAACACAATGTAAACTAACAGTCAGGGAATCCCAACGCCATTAATTTAAGTACAACTCAAGCTTAGCTTCACTGCTCAGCTGCAACAGGTTTAAAATAAAATCAATGAACTTACCTCTTTAGCTGCATGTTTTTTTTTAAATCTCTCATGTGACAGTGGGAGCACTATATCATAAAACTACAGAGCTTAAACCTTGTGTTTAATGCCAATAACCTTCAATAGATTGAATTACAGGGTAAACTTTTCAGCCAAGAGTTGTTCCAGCCCAGAACTACTTTGCATGTTGTTTGACTGGATCAGGCACGCACAGCCACTGCCCATTAACTGGAGCCTCAAAATGGCTAGAATCAGTTGCCAAGGGAACTGATTTGAACAATCTGAACACATGTAAGGTATAATGTTCTATTAACCAAATATGACTAAATATTATATTATTTCAATATCACAAAGTTCACTTTCAATTAAAGTGGCAGATGTTAAGAATTCCAGTGATATAGTGTATCTTTATTCCCACTCCAATATGACACTTTAAACACTGCCAAGTGATGCTTGAGAAGTCAGTCGCTTTTGTCACATTTTCAAAAACTGTCTTACCTGCATATTCCCGGACATTCTCTTGATTAGCATGTTCACTAAAAGAGGAAGCCAAAATTATAAAAGATTTGAACATACTGGATGTCTATGGTGTATCTTACAAACTAATGCAGTATAGACTCATGCAGCCCTGATACATTATGAACCATTTAAAAGATTAATGAAAATCATGCTACATTTGAAAACATTCAAACAGCTAGAGTCAATCAAAACAGCTAGGTGAATTAATACTTACTCAGTAACACGACTATGCCACTGATTAATGCTGTCTTGATTATACTTTTCTGTTGAAAACAAATAGCAAAAGAGCTAAATATTAATATTCAGTGCTCACTCGGTTTCTGTGATTACGTTTGGATTTGAATAACTGAGTATGATTTATGGATTGTCTCTGTGACAGATACAGTGGTGCTTGAAAGTTTTTGAACCCTTTAGAATTTTCTATATTTCTGCATAAATATGACCTAAAACATCATCAGATTTTCACACAAGTCCTAAAAGTAGATAAAGAGAACCCAGTTAAACAAATGAAACAAAAATATTATACTTGGTCATTTATTTATTGAGGAAAATGATCCAATATTACATATCTGTGAGTGGCAAAAGTATGTGAACCTTTGCTTTCAGTATCTGGTGTGACCCCCTTGTGCAGCAATAACTGCAACTAAACATTTCCGGTAACTGTTGATCAGTCCTGCACACCGGCTTGGAGGAATTTTAGCCCATTCCTCCATACAGAACAGCTTCAACTCTGGGATGTTGGTGGGTTTCCTCACATGAACTGCTCGCTTCAGGTCCTTCCACGACATTTCGATTGGATTAAGGTCAGGACTTTGACTTGGCCATTCCAAAACATTAACTTTATTCTTCTTTAACCATTCTTTGGTAGAACGACTTATGTGCTTAGGGTCATTGTCTTGCTGCATGAGCCACCTTCTCTTGAGATTGAGTTCACGGACAGATGTCCTGACATTTCCCTTTAGAATTCGCTGGTATAATTCAGAATTCATTGTTCCATCAATGATGGCAAGCCATCCTGGCCCAGATGCAGCAAAACAGGCCCAAACCATGATACTACGGTACCACCACCATGTTTCACAGATGGGATAAGGTTCTTATGCTGGAATGCAGTGTTATGTTTGGAGAAAGGAAAACACTTCTCATTTAAACCAAAAAGTTTTCAGCCTGATGAGCTTGCCTGTGACCCTGTAGAACAGGATAAAGCGGCTAGAGATAATGAGATGAGATGAGATGAGATGAGATGAGCATCAACAATGCTTTTTCTGAGGTCCTCAGAAATCTCCTTTGTTTGTGCCATGATACACTTAAACAAACATGTGTTGTGAAAATCAGACTTTGATAGATCCCTGTTCTTTAAATAAAACAGGGTGCCCACTCACACCTGATTGTCATCCCATTGATTGAAAACACCTGACTCTAATTTCACCTTCAAATTAACTGCTAATCCTAGAGGTTCACATACTTTTGCCACTCACAGATATGTAATATTGGATCATTTTTCTCAATAAATAAATGACCAAGTAGAATATTTTTGTCTCATTTGTTTAACTGGGTTCTCTTTATCTACTTTTAGGACTTGTGTAAAAATCTGATGATGTTTTAGGTCATATTTATGCACAAATATAGAAAATTCTAAAGGGTTCACAAACTTTCAAGCACCACTGTAAATTGTACAGGGTGTTTAAAAAAATTTGATATTTCACAATCTAATAACTTTGCCGGGGCGGCACGGTGGTGTAGTGGTTAGCGCTGTTGCCTCACAGCAAGAAGGTCCGGGTTCGAGCCCCGTGGCCGGCGAAGGCCTTTCTGTGTGGAGTTTGCATGTTCTCCCCGTGTCCGCGTGGGTTTCCTCCGGGTGCTCCGGTTTCCCCCACAGTCCAAAGACATGCAGGTTAGGTTAACTGGTGACTCTAAATTGACCGTAGGTGTGAATGTGAGTGTGAATGGTTGTCTGTGTCTGTGTGTCAGCCCTGTGATGACCTGGCGACTTGTCCAGGGTGTACCCCGCCTTTTGCCCATAGTCAGCTGGGATAGACTCCAGCTTGCCTGCGACCCTGTAGAACAGGATAAAGCGGCTAGAGATAATGAGATGAGATGAGATAATAACTTTGCCAATTCTGGTTCAATTGACCTAAAATTTTAACAGCAAGTGTGGAGGTCAAAATTTCATGTTTGATGTTTTTTGGTTTTATCTTTTTAGGTATAGAAATGCCATTCACTGGAAAAGAAAAGGCGTTTAGTGTGCTTGAACACAGTCGAACAAGACTGTGCAGCGTGCATTTATGAGAGAATTCTCTAAAAATGCACCAACTACAATGCAGATTTGGACATTACACAAAAAATACAAAGGGGAAGGCTGTCTGTGTGTCTGTGTCTCAGGCAGTGTGCATATTGAAAATTTGCGAAATTGTTCATGGAATCCACATACCTTTGAATCTCTAATTCAAATTTTGAGGAATAAATCTTATATTTTTCAACAGTTTAATTTACCTAGACTATGTAGTTTCTGGGACAGTTACATCTCAAATAATATAAATTTATTTGAAACACCCTGTACATGGCCACCACCGTCATTCATCATTCACAAGGGTAATACATCCATAATGCTTCCACATGCTTATGCTAGAGTTTAAGTCTGTCAAGCCAGCATTATTCCTAAGGGTTCATCCTACCTGTTTGGGCACTGATGAATGGCTGAGTAGCAGTTATGCCACCTATCTCACTCCATTTGGTTTTAGAGGTCAGTAGCCTCGCTCTCTTATCACCCACATGATCTGCATCCATTTCTGCAGTCACAAAATCAACCTCATCACAGGTCAAAGATGTCCAAACAACAGCTACAGTTTGAAATCCGACAAACAACAATGCTGAGTGAAAAGAGTGCGACTGGGTCAGATGAGAGTTAATCAGAAACCATACAGGTCACAAACCAGTCTTTCCTTCCTTACTTGGTTGGAGTTGGTTGGAGTTTCTTGCTGCAGTGTTTATCAGGACTGAACAGCTTAGATCCTTTAACAGAAAAAAAAAAACACTGAAACTTACTAAAAAGCAGCTAAATAAAGTCAGTGTGGTTTTGTACAAAAAAGAAAATTATTATTGTTTTTAAAGTATTTTACTTTAAAAATATTATGTAGCTTTATACTGAGAGTTTAATAACAGACAATTTTACATTTTCCTGAAACTGTTGAACTTGGTAAAAGGGCTCTGTTGTGCTGCGTGGGACATTTTGCTGGCACGGTTTGGGTCCCTTAAAGATTCCCAACCGTGGTTCTGGACACGGGCGAGTGCTCTAAGACAATGAGGGAGGCTCAGCCTCCTCTAAAAATGATGAACATCGTGTAGGATGAATTGTGCTAGGCTTATGTTATAGCCGACCTTATAACATTGCTATTTCAGATCCAGAATCATAGAAATATATGTGCTCAACCCAACTACAGTGCGAAATCATTCCGTTATAACTTTCCCCAGTTCACCTAATGTGTGCGTGAGTTTCTCCCCCTCGTGACAGCGCGAGGCAGCCCAGCCTCAGTGGATTGGGAGCTATGTGCTTGTCAATCTCAAAATGCAAGACGATTATTGGACAAATACTGCGAAAATGCCCGCCCACGGAGTCTCACGGACTCCCAGCCTCAATGGACTTCAACGGCATTTGGGAGCTATGCGCTGTTCAATCTCAAAATGCAAGACGGTTATTGGACAAATACTGCAAAAATGCCTGCCTACGGACTCCGAGCCTCACATGGGAGGGACATGGCAGTTTCCGCGAGGAGACTGGTGATTGGTGAAAGCGGCCGGATATTTTCTTTGATTGAAAGCTCGTTTCAACTATAGACAGGCAGCACAGTGTTGCCAGATTGGGTGGTTTTAAGTGCATTTTGGCGGGTTTTGAACATATTTTGGGCTGGATAACGTCAGCAGTATCTGGCAACATCAGTTCAGTCCCATGCGGATTCGCAAGTGCTGCGTGTATTGTAAGAGATCAGCTTACATTTCGATTTCATTCATTACATACGGTTTCTACCAGCTTTTTTAGTTTGTATATATTTTCATTGTAAATAAAGTGTAAATATAGTGTTGTCAAGTTTGCTATCTTAGTTCCAGAAATTTCGTTTATTTGAGTGACTGAACTTGAACTTGAGGGGGCTAGTCAGCTAGCAAGAAAGCTGCGCACGGATGCCAAGCATTGCTGATTTAATTTTGGCGAAGCCATTTGCCAGTCTTCCTTTCGAGGAAAAAATTAAAATTAAAGAGCAGGGTAGACCAACGCCTCAAATTGACTTGGTGAAAAAGGTAGGGAATAATACTCGTTCCTTTCAGCTCTCCTGGTACGAGAAAGTGAATTGGCTAACAGCAAGTGACCCACATCAACAACAGTAAATAGGCTACTTTAGTAATATGTTATGGATGAACCAAAAATATAGAATCTATTTAAAATGTTTATGCTGAGTATATTATATTGGAATATATGTTTTTCTGGATATGAATTAAACACAGCTACAATTTGGAAAACATTTTTAAACAAAAACACAGCCGAGGTCAATTTTTAAACAACATGCCACAATTTTAAAATATAAAATGTTAAAATATACCCCCCCCAACACCACCATCATCATGTATATTGGACAGTAGGCTAATGGGCCAAAAGAACCTGTTATTTCACAGTTTGTGACCCTGCCAACAATCAGCCAGATCAGAGGCAAGAGTATGGGCAAAATTGATGTGTTTTTTTCTTTTAAAATCTGGAAATATCGTAACCGACCAGCCTCCCCTGTTTGAAAGACTACCAGCCGCCACTGGTTCTGGAGTACCCCCATCTTGCACATTTTAATTTTTCCTGCTCCCAACATGCCTATTTCATTCAACTAAGCAGCTAAGTAACAGCCCTTCCTGGTTTGAAGTAGGTGTTTCAGTGCAAGGAAAATACAACCCCGATTCCAAAAAAGTTGGGACGAAGTACAAATTGTAAATAAAAACAGAATGCAATGATGTGGAAGTTTCAAAATTCCATATTTTATTCAGAATAGAACATAGATGACATATCAAATGTCGTCAGTAGAAGGTCCTCACAAGAATAGTGAGACAAATGTGTGTGTGTGTGTGTGTGTGTGTGTGTGTGTGTTTATATACGAAATGTCCCCACAAGGACAGTAAAGTCTAATAATTTTGACCTTGTGGGGACATTTGGATGGTCCCCACAACGTAATTGTTTTTGTTGTTGTTTATCTATTGTTAAAACAACGACAGACAGACAGACAGACAGACAGACAGACAGACAGACAGACAGACAGACAGACAGACAGACAGACAGATAGATAGATAGATAGATAGATAGATAGATAGATAGATAGATAGATAGATAGATAGATAGATAGATAGATAGAGCCAAAAAGTTTCCTTCTCACTACTGAGGTTTTGCAGGCACAACATTAACTGCATAAATAATGATGTCAGTAGAAGGTCCTCACAAGAATAGTGAGACAAACGTGTGTGTGTGTGTGTGTGTGTGTGTGTGTGTGTGTGTGTTTATATACGAAATGTCCCCATTAGGACAGTCAAGTCTGATAATTTTGGATGGTCCCCACAACGGAATTGTTGTTGCTGCTCTTTATCTATTATTAAAACAATAACATGATAGATAGATAGACAGACAGACAGACAGACTGCCTGCCTGCCTGCCTGCCTGCCTGCCAAAAAGTTTCCTTCTCACGACTGAGGTTTTGCAGGCACAACATTAACTGCATAATAATGATGTCAGTAGAAGGTCCTCACAAGAAAAGTAAGACAAACGTGTGTGTGGTTATATACGAAATGTCCCACAAGGACAGTAAAGTCTGATAATTTTGGATGGTCCCCACAACGTAATTGTTGTTGCTGCTCCTCTTTATCTATTGTTAAAACAATGAGAGAGAGAGAGAGAGAGAGACACAAAAAGTTTCCTTCTCACTAGTGAGGTTTTGCAGGCACAACATTCAGGGGCGCCGCCAGAAATTTTGGGCCCCATGAAAGATTAGAATTTTGGGCCCCCCAACTTTAGCAAACTATATATGGCGCTCGCTCATTAAAAACTTCAATCCTAAAGCATTTATGGGTTGTATTGCTGCTTACCTCCTTCTCCAAAGGGGGGTTCAGTGGTTTGGTAGGGCGGAGGTCCCCCTGAGGCTGAATCTGTGCATATTTAGGGCACCCCATTAGTTATGAAACTGGTTATTAGCACTAGTTATTAGCACCAGCATAACGTAATATTTCATCTTGTTTATCACACAAGTCAGTTCAGTTATTAAAATGGAAAAAATGTCACTGTACAAATGTAAAAGTGTTCTCTTGATAGGCTAATCCAACCACGTTCATACTGTTCATTTACCATTCGCTAATATTTTGAACACACATGTGAGCGATAGCTTCTTTGGTTAAAACTGAGTGACCAGTTGCCTGCCTCTCCGGTCCCTTTCAGCTTTCAGCTGCCTTTCTTTACGTTTTTGACAGCCACTCTTCATATTTAGCGATCATAGACTGTATGCACTCCACTGCTGGCTGGCTGGCTGCTGCACCACGACACAGCAGCAAGTAGTGTTGCACTGATCAGCACACAGATTTAACGCATCGCGCTTCTACCGGAACTGGACCGTACCATTTCGCAAAAGGGGGAGGGTTAAATGACAATATGTTGAAGAACTCAAGAAATAGACAACCTTGTTCAATTAGCTCGTTTTACCAGATGGAATATTGCATTGCTGTTATTTCAAAAGTCTTATTAAAATCATTAAAAGCATATTATCATCCCCTTAAAGGGCCCCATGGCAGTGCTGGGCCCCTAGAATTGTTCTAACCTCCCCCCCCCCCGGAGGCCCATGATGACAATCAATAGTTTAAAATGAAAATAGCCTACATGATGGCATAACAACACATGAAAGAAATAAACAGGGTTGGGTTTCACAAAAGCCTCTTAACCCTAAGAGCATCTTAACTAAGAGAGAGAGAGAGAGAGACACAGAGAGAGAGAGTTCATTGTGCTGCTTGCTCTACCATTTAATGATGATCTTTGTGCTATGATGCCTTTGGGAAACTCAGGCCAGGTTAGTAAAGCAATCATAATCTATTTTGCTGTATTACATTAGCACTGTGTCAGTCACATAGCGTAGTGGCTCATAAATGTTCAATAGTTTGATCCACAGTAAGCACAGATTTGTAAAAGCCGGATTCAAGACATGGTTTAAAAGCTTCCACAATTCAGTTCAGGCTTTATCAGACTCCATTTATCAATTTCTAAGAACAAATTTAAGCTTAAGCAAACAGCAAATTTAACAAAAGAGAGGCCTTACACACTGTAAAACATTTCAGTCTTGTTTAGTTATGTCCACTTACTTTTTCTCTTTAACTCAATGAGCTCTGAAAAGTGTTTTAATTTGAACTAATCTGTGCAAGTTTTCAAAGGTTAGACTTGAACTACTTAGTTGTCTTGACTAATTGAGACTTTTTCTGAGTTGAAACAAAGATAATGGTCAAATTGAGTTAACTTGCATTTTCAAGGCAGCAAGTGAACTTGTATTTCCAAGTTAAACCAATTCAAAATATTTTACAGTGCAGTATTGGGTTTGCTGTAAAACATGGAGAAATAATATAATATAATATAATATAATATAATATAATATAATATAATATAATATAATATAATATAAGGTAATATGATGTAATATAAGGTAATATATTATATTATATTATATTATATTATATTATATTATAAGGTAATGTAATATAATATAATATAATATAATATAATATAATATAATATAATATAATATAAAAGTAGCCAATATTCAGCCACAATTATGGATTTGTGAAAGTCAGAGAGGAAACACACTCACTGTGGTGAAGAGTCCGGCGCAGAGTCCAGCTCACCTTCCCTCGGCTCCACGTGTCTCCGTTAAAACCAACACCTGGATTTTACGGTTATTTCACTTCCGTCTTCAGGTGGTCTAACTTGGGCTCGCGCCCACGGCGCACAACTTCAGTCAAATCACGAGCCAAAGACGTCACCACACTTCCCGAGCGCGCGCTCATTCCGGGCAGAAGAGAGAAACTCGCTCGATATTCACAGTGATTCGGCCTGTGGGTTTACCACAATTCACTCAATACCTCATGTGTAAATAATGGGAGATCGTGTCGTTACTTTTTTTCTTGATCCGGCTGTCGCTTGTTAAAAAAAAGAAAAAAGAAAGAAAAAGGGTATTTCAGGAAAAAGGATGCGGCTTGTTGTGCGTGTGTGTAACAGCAGATGGCAGTAGCAGACCAGTGGGAACTCTATGGAGCTTTTATAAAGTCTGATATATAATCTGAGTAGCAAATGGTTAAAATAAGTGAAAAAGTGTCATCACGTAGCCTATTATTTCTGTAAATGTTGTAAATTGTATCTTTTATGTAATATGATATAAATATATAAAATATAGTGCACCTAGTGATTTAACAGTCACCTGAGTTGAGACCACAGTTGTGCTTTTAAGTTTGTTTGTTTGTTTGTTTGTTTGTTTGTTTGTTTGTTTGTTTGTTTGTTTTTGTTTGTTTTTTAAATAAAGGGTTTGACACACAAACTTTTTTTTTGCAAACGCATTGAGACTTGGTGTCATGCCTTTCTAAGAAATTATTATTATTATTATTATTATTATTATTATTATTATTACAACCCCGATTCCAGAAAAGTGGGGACAAAGTACAAATTGTAAATAAAAACGGAATGCAATAATTTACAAATCTCAAAAACTGATATTGTATTCACAATAGAACATAGACAACATATCAAATGTCGAAAGTGAGACATTTTGAAATTTCATGCCAAATATTGGCTCATTTGAAATTTCATGACAGCAACACATCTCAAAAAAGTTGGGACAGGGGCAATAAGAGGCTGGAAAAGTTAAAGGTACAAAAAAAGGAACAGCTGGAGGACCAAATTGCAACTCATTAGGTCAATTGGCAATAGGTCATTAACATGACTGGGTATAAAAAGAGCATCTTGGAGTGGCAGCAGCTCTCAGAAGTAAAGATGGGAAGAGGATCACCAATCCCCCTAATTCTGCGCCAACAAATAGTGGAGCAATATCAGAAAGGAGTTCGACAGTATAAAATTGCAAAGAGTTTGAACATATCATCATCTACAGTGCATAATATCATCAAAAGATTCAGAGAATCTGGAAGAATCTCTGTGCGTAAGGGTCAAGGATGGAAAACCATACTGGGTGCCCGTGATCTTCGGGCCCTTAGACGGCACTGCATCACATACAGGCATGCTTCTGTATTGGAAATCACAAAATGGGCTCAGGAATATTTCCAGAGAACATTATCTGTGAACACAATTCACTGTGCCATCCGCCGTTGCCAGCTAAAACTCTATAGTTCAAAGAAGAAGCCGTATCTAAACATGATCCAGAAGCGCAGACATCTTCTCAGGGCCAAGGCTCATTTAAAATGGACTGTGGCAAAGTGGAAAACTGTTCTGTGGTCAGACGAATCAAAACTTGAAGTTCTTTATGGAAATCAGGGACGCCATGTCATTCGGACTAAAGAGGAGAAGGACGACCCAAGTTGTTATCAGCGCTCAGTTCAGAAGCCTGCATCTCTGATGGTATGGGGTTGCATTAGTGCGTGTGGCATGGGCAGCTTACACATCTGGAAAGACACCATCAATGCTGAAAGGTATATCCAGGTTCTAGAGCAACATATGCTCCCATCCAGATGACATCTCTTTCAGGGAAGACCTTGCATTTTCCAACATGACAATGCCAAACCACATACTGCATCAATTACAGCATCATGGCTGCGTAGAAGAAGGGTCCGGGTACTGAACTGGCCAGCCTGCAGTCCAGATCTTTCACCCATAGAAAACATTTGGCGCATCATAAAACGGAAGATACAACAAAAAAGACCTAAGACAGTTGAGCAACGAGAATCCTACATTAGATAAGAATGGGTTAACATTCCTATCCCTAAACTTGAGCAACTTGTCTCCTCAGTCCCCAGACGTTTACAGACTGTTGTAAAGAGAAAAGGGGATGTCTCACAGTGGTAAACATGGCCTTGTCCCAACTTTTTTGAGATGTGTTGTTGTCATGAAATTTAAAATCACCTAATTTTTCTCTTTAAATGATACATTTTCTCAGTTTAAACATTTGATATGTCATCTATGTTCTATTCTGAATAAAATTTGGAATTTTGAAACTTCCACGTCATTGCATTCCGTTTTTATTTACAATTTGTACTTTGTCCCAACTTTTTTGGAATCGGGGTTGTATTATCTCATCTCATCTCATCATCTCTAGCCGCTTTATCCTTCTACAGGGTCGCAGGCAAGCTGGAGCCTATCCCAGCTGACTACGGGCGAAAGACGGGGTACACCCTGGACAAGTCGCCAGGTCATCACAGGGCTGACACATAGACACAGACAACCATTCACACTCACATTCACACCTACGGTCAATTTAGAGTCACCAGTTAACCTAACCTGCATGTCTTTGGACTGTGGGGGAAACCGGAGCACCCGGAGGAAACCCACGCGGACACGGGGAGAACATGCAAACTCCATACAGAAAGGCCCTCGCCGGCCATGGGGCTCGAACCCAGAACCTTCTTGCTGTGAGGCGACAGCGCTAACCACTACACCACCGTGCCGCCCCGGGTTGTATTATTATTATTATTATTATTATTATTATTATTATTATTATTATTATTATTAAGCAGTGCACTATAGCGCCTTAATAAATAAATAACAATATGCCCAGCAACAACTGGACAGGCTTAAGTTTCCCAAAGGCATCGCAGCACAAAGATCATTGTTAAATGGTCAAGCGTGCAGCACAATGAATGCTCTCTCTCTCTTAGTTAAGATGCTCTTAGCATTAAGAGGCTTTTGGGAAACCCATCAGTTCAGTACCTTTTCTTGTCTGTAGTCTGACTGTGGATTTTGGACCAGGTTACAGCTAGAAATTCTACAGCCCCTGAGAAAAGGATAAACTGGCCACTCCAACCAACACCAGTCCAATTTGCTGTGTTTTAGTACTTTTGGTTCAGGACCCCTGATAAGCACGTACTTTAAGCTTGCCTACAGAATTTGAACACATAACACATTTTGTATGTTGCAGCTTAATGGACCTATATATATATGGACATGAGTGTTTTCCTGGGAAATATGCCACTTATATTTTTCAGACGAGCTACATCCGGGACATGGAAACCCAAAACCGTGACCTAAATCTCTATACGTCCCTCATTAGAAAATTGGTGAATTGTTTTGTTTTGATAAATTTGGGTACTTTTTGTTTGTGAATGTGTCGATGTAATAAAAAGAAAATCACACAATGGCTTGAAGGTATGGAGTTTATCTTCTCATGTTGAAAAACTCACATTTTTCATACAAAATAAATTTCAGATCTGAGTGATGTATTTCCCGATATTTCACTCTGATAATGTCACTCCTGGTGTTTTCCCACTTACTTGATACACATTGTCAAAATGGCGAACCAGTTCAAAGTCAAAATTATTTTGATTAGCTTGTGGGGTTTTGTTTTGTTTTGTTTTATGGATGTGTCCATATAATATAAAGAACATTACAATATGGCACGAAGAAATGAAGGTCATCTTCTCGTGTTGAAAATATTTTCACTCATTGGCTTTGCTCACTCGTGAATATGTTGACCACTCGAAGATAAACTGCATTTTATATATATATATATATATATATATATATATATATATATATATATATATATATATATATATATATATATATACATACACTGTCAATGTAGGCCCTAATGTAATCTAAGGCCAGATGTAAGCTCTGTTCATAAATCAGTTTTCACAAATAAAATATATTACACCATTGTCTAACACAAAGTACCCTCTCCCTCCAAACCATATGTGAAGAAAACAAAAGCACAGAATAATTAAGCGGCATTGGCTGGAATTTGTTTATAATGGTACACATTCTTGACGCGACATGAATATTTGAACAGCCAGCAACTGCTAATTTAATCATTCAACATCTGTTACGGTTACTCCAGCTTCCACACCAAGCTTTGTCTAAAGGCATTAAGCTATTGGAGAGACAGCCTTACTGTGCAGAGCAAAAAAAGGCCCTCAACTGTGGGATTTAAACATGTTTCTCTTTGTCTTTTACATTTTCTGTTCATTCAATTTATTCAGTTGTCTAATTTGTAAAAGATACATAGATAAATTTCTTTTATTTGATGAAATTACGTTTGTTATTTTTTATTTACTTTTTGTTTATTACCAGTACCCTATTTACTTTTGCAGTGTATTTATTCAAGTTGATATGTCTATTTTATACCTTGTGTCCATATCATGTGTGGCTATGTGTGGGATTGAAGCCCATTTATGGCCAATTGTCAAGGATCTGTGCAACAAGAAGGTGGTCCAGTTTTGAGCGCGCTGTTATGTTCTTGCTGGTTTTGGACAGGACCGGCTACAGCCTGTCTGTGGGTGGCACGCACAGAGCCTGGCAAGGCTGTCGGGTGGTCACAGGGTCCAGACCATGACTAATCCAGACCCCAACCAGGCTGACCAGATGGGGCCATCAGATTGGCTGTGAAGAGAAGCAGGCCAACATTTCAGTAGAGGCAATAACAAATACACAGCAACGGCAATGTGACTATTATGCAACTTTTTTTTTGTCCTATATACTGTATGTACTATACACATGTCATGACAGGCATGACCACACACAAGCCATCAGTGTCTTAAATATGAATGTTCACATCACTGAGAATCTCAGTTGCCTTCACCGATCACTGTGCTTATCTACAGGGTATCTGTAGATAACTGTTTATCAAAATGTGTCATAGATGTACATGTGCTGTACCTAAGCATTTTACCAGAGTGTGCTATGGATAGTTTTATTAACCGAGCCATTGGTGGGCAGGCTGGGAGCTACGCTGCCAGAGCCTTGTTTTCCACTGAATTCACAGGACCCACAGAGGGAAAGAGAGTGGAGATGAAATTAGGGCTTAAGTGGGGACAGCTGCCTGCTGAAACCAAGGACATTTAGGCCTGTTCCTGAGGGTCCAGCAGTGGCCATGCGTTCCAATACCTCTCCAGCACAAATCTCCAAGCAGTGGTACCAGCAGAGGTTAAATTAGTTACATCAAGGAAGAGATTACTACAGCCAGATGGTTTGGTACACAAGTGGAACAATGTATGAGCAACACTAAATAGAACAAATGGGAATAAAACTCTATGTGTGTGTGTGTGTGTGTGTGTGTGTGTGTGTGTGTGTGTGTGTGTGTGTGTGTGTGTGTGTGTGCGCGCGCGCGACGCGCTTGCGCTTGATCAACTGTGCACCAAATACAAAATAACATCTAGTCAGAAAAAAATATATAAAACTATATTCGTCTGATCATACATAGCCTCATACACAGATTTGTGTTTGGGTGTGCTGTATCATTTGCATTTGATCCCCTTTCTTTCTCAAAACTACTCCATTTCCACATGGATCATTAGCAAACACAATTAGACAGCAAGACTATTAGCTGCCAAAGGCTTAATATAATACCTCCATCGAAAGAGGACAGCTGTCACTAAGATAAGGATGTAAGAGTCAAGTAAGGAGTAAGGCACTGGGTAGAGAGGTGTCCAGAAACGATGTGTTCATGTATTAAGAGTCATGCCTCAAGCATTTATCTAGTCCTCTCTTTCTCTTTAGAAGTGTATAATAAGTCACAGTGAAAGGGTAAAATAGGATTGCTTCCAAAGTAATATTTGTTGTGTGTCTCTGTGTGCAATGGGGTGCCATTCCAGTTTAGACAATTAGATAAGCTTGGGAAAGCGTCTGATGGCAAATGATGAAATGACATTCAAAGAACCAGCTGGGGCCACACCAAGTCATAATATTCTCACATTACTGAGACAGAGCACAGCATCTAGGACATCAGAGTTGCTACCCTACAAATGTCATAGTGATACAATTTAAGCTTATTTAATAATAATAATAATAATAATAATAATAATAATAATTTCTCTCGCAATTTTAGCTGTCACAACCATCCTCATAATTTTGTTACTTCTACCATTATCTCCTCTGTTTACCAAATGTATTGAAGTATTTACCAGCCCTAAATTTTCATGCATCAGTTATATGCAGAGATAATATGCGCAAGCATTAAGCTGACTTTCCTGTTCAGAGCAACATGTAACCACATGCAGCCTCCTGACAGGAGCTACACTGTGCTCTTCCATATAAACAATCCTACAGGATTACAGGTCAGCCAGTAACCAAAGGCCGGGAACAAAGTGATTCCTGATGGACAGATCTGGCACAGTCCTGATATGAGCAGCACTCAAATCAACATTTCTGGCACCATGAAACACTTCCTTGCTCCTTCACGCCCACACAAACACAATCTCACATATCTCTCCTTATTACTGCCTTATAAAACATTACTATAACATTGGTGGGTTTATACATTTACATGTTTGCCAATGTTTTTCTTACTTACGAACTTGCCATGAGAAATATTTACCTTTAAAAACATGTGAATTGACATTACAGGTTGTGGTTTTAAGTACAAACCCCATACATTTACAATAATAATAATAATAATAATAATAATAATAATAATAATAATAATAATAATCTTACAAATCTCAGAAATTCACGTAATGAACAGACATTTTATATGAATTAATTCAAAGGTAAACCAGCCAAGATTGCCAGAGAAAAGTAGACATTTTTTGTGAGACCAAACAAGTAAAAATATCTTTATGTTCAACCCAAATACCTAGTTTTAATTTTCAGTGGTTATTATATTCTCAGTGTAACTATTTACACTGAATTATACTGTAATTCAGGAGAACATTAAAAAAAAAAACCTTTAGATGCACTGACATCATTAGAGTTCATATCTTCCATTTTGACTCCAGCTCACATTTAATCCTGACAAACTGAATGCTAAATCTAATCTCTCTCAAAGTGTCCAAGTTTCCCTGGGACTCGGAGATGTTTCACTATTCGCCTAATTTCCATCAAATATGTCTTTTTGACATTTGAATTTGAGATTTATATTTAGGGCTCTGATTTTTTGATTGACCAATGTTTATATATAGCACCTTACACCTCAGTTTTTTTTTTTTTGAGGTGTAAGGCGCGATATATAAACATGATCACACAACACACACGCACACACACATGCACACACGCATTTAACGGAGTGGAGGACTTCCTAACAGTTATTAAAATGGCATCTCATCAGCAACCTGTAACCAGACGGACTTATATATATATATATATATATATATATATATATATATATATATATATATATATATATAATTCATAATTCTTCCCACCCCTCACAGAATACAGCTGATTTAAATAGCCTCTAGATTCAGACCAACATTTCAGTACATTATGACAAGTCTCAAGTGGCACATGTGTACATATTAATATTAATATCTGACTTATTCCATAATACATTCTCTGCAACACAGTGGCTAATGAAATCTAAATAATAATTTGTCAAAAGAGTTTCAGGGTGAATGTTGTTGACTTCTAGCTTTCCAGCTCATCTGCATGATTCCTTTATGTTCCCAGGTGTCAAAGAAGCCAACTTATAATTATATAATGTAATTATACCTTATTATCTTATAATTAAGCCTCAAAATATGCTCATAATCAGAATGTTTAAAACAGTTGATCACATTTACGAGAGGAATGATTTATTTCTGATTTCAAAGAATCCCTAGTTGGTTCAGTGAGAGGAAAACCTTTAGAAAAAAAATCCTTTGGAAAACATGATATTTTAAAGCAACAGTTTCCACTGCTAGCATTCCTCCTGCACCTCTGAGATTTCAACATTATGCATTTTTAAATACATACATTATTCATGTGCAACGCTGTCTAACCATTAACACAGTGACAGCCTTACACCTCTGTACCTGTCTGTGTTGACACATTTGATTTTATTTTATCATATTTTATCACTGGAACAACATCATGCTGGAGTTTACACTCAGAAAAATCATTTGGAAATGCATAGTAACACTGTCTACTACATACATTTTCTCAGCAATTCTAGAAATGGAAGAAATATTGGTATTAACCCTGATTAAAAATAAAAATATATTTTCAATATGCAAACAACATAATCCAATACACATCTCACATGCAGATAAAAACCTTCCTCTGCAGTAGGTCCCCTAACTATCCAGTTGGTGTCATGGCTACGGAGACAGCTGAGATTCTCAAAAGGCCATCTTTAGCAGAGCTGATCTCAGTGAGCGTCTGCTTTGCATGTGTGTGTGTGTGTGTGTGTTTGTGTGTGTGCGCACGCATGCCACTTGACGTGTGAACATCACTACCTTCATTTGCATCCTGGGCCTGGCATCCCTCTGTCTTTAAAAGTTGATAATGTGTTAATTAAATCACTGGCAAACAGTGTGTCTGATACATGTGCTCTCCCTCTGAAAGACCCATTTCTCCTCATTTCGTCTGCTGGGTCTGAGGCCCGTGCTGCTGGGGAACAGGCGTCAATTCTATGCGCTGCTTTTAGGGAGCTTTTCTCTATTCTTTTTTTGGCAGCAGGCAGAGTCTATTTCGAAGTGTGCTTGCTAAATTTTTTATGCGAAATGGGCCGGGTCTGCACTCTCTCCTTTCTCCTGCACAATGATTTATTGCCCAAAAAGACCAGAGAACTAATTAACAGAGTAATTAATTAATATGAATTTGCATATTTGCATTTGCAATTAGTGCAGTCAAGTGATTAGTCTGAAATGAGAAGTTTGACTCATCAGATGTTGGTGTGTGTACTGGACCAGAAAGCCCGTCACCAGCTGAGGCATGAGAGGGTGGAGGGCAACAATTTATCTTGTTGTTATTGTTGTTGTAGGTGTGTGTGTGTGTGTGTGTGTGTGAGAGAGAGAGACTACAAAAACCCAAATGTAAAGAGACACACCAGGCAATATTTCAGTTATTCCACAAAATTGAGTCATACATGAGCTGATAGCTGACGAGGCTACCTTTATTCCATATTTTGCTGTTTTTTTTTTTTTTTTGTATTTTTGTGTGTGTGTGTGTGGGGGGGGGGGTTTCGAGTAGAGTTTTTATTTTGTCCTCGGTTGGTTCAGCAACATGCTCTGCCATTTTGTTTTTCTCTACTCACGGTATATGAGCCGATAGCTTAGTAGCAGAGTAGCCAATCAGAGTGCGCAATTGCTCATATCCAGTGAATGTAGATAGAATAATAACTGTTATGATGCTATTGAATGTAATATAACCCCTAACCCCCCTAAAACTCCTTAAAAGTCTCAATCTCATAACTATATCCTTTTTCTCTTATGAAATTTATTGAATAATACATAAAAGTTACTGGACAATAGGCTTTGATATGACTCGCTGAGTAATAAGATCAGAATTTAAGGAGATAAGGATATGAACAGAGTGGCACGGTGGTGTAGTGGTTAGCGCTGTCGCCTCATAGCAAGAAGGTCCGGGTTCGAGCCCCGTGGCCGGCGAGGGCCTTTCTGTGCGGAGTTTGCATGTTCTCCCCGTGTCCGCGTGGGTTTCCTCTGGGTGCTCCGGTTTCCCCCACAGTCCAAAGACATGCAGGTTAGGTTAACTGATGACTCTAAATTGACCATACCGGTAGGTGTGAATGTGAGTGTGAATGGTTGTCTGTGTCTATGTGTCAGCCCTGTGATGACCTGGCGACTTGTCCAGGGTGTACCCCGCCTCTCGCCCATAGTCAGCTGGGATGGGCTCCAGCTTGCCTGCGACCCTGTAGAACAGGATAAAGCGGCTAGAGATAATGAGATGAGATGAAGGATATGAACACAGTAGCCTAAGTTCACTTGGTCGATCTGACTGTTGCGTTAATAGCCAACTCTTGTTCATACCTCACTGCACCAGACAGGCACAATATATCGTACCAAATTTCACCTCAATGACAACAATTGCAACAACAATTACACGATACATTGCACGATATGTCTAATAAATTATTTTTTTTGTAATCTTTGTTGACATAGTATTGTAACATAAGGTTAAACAACAGAATAATCACAAACAATAATTATGTGTGTGTTTTTGTTTGCTACGTATGCATGGTTTGGCATTTCTGACCGCCTTTCAAATCTGTGCAAGGTAACACCTGGGGCATTTTCACAAACTCTGCCTCTGATGTGAATAATACATGAGCAAGGTTTTGTGTGTGTGTGTGTGTGTGTGTGTGTGTGTGTGTGTGTGTGTGTGTGTGTGTGTGGCTGCAGGAGCCTTCACTGATAATGGAATGTATGGGTGTCATGTCTCAGCATGGAAAGAGTCACAGCACAGGCCAATTACTGCTACAAGGAACGGCCAGATGCACAAGTCACCGAGGCCATCAGAGCAAAATCTGTCTCTCTTTCACCATTAGTATATTTGTGTGTGTGTGTGTGGGGGGGGGGGGGGGGGGGGGGTACAGACTACAGATTTTGCTTAGCAGGACTCAGGGGGCCTGGATGAGATTCAGACCTTTTCCACCAAACGCTTGGAACAGCAAGGACAAAACGATTATGCTGCGCATCACGTGCAAGGCAGAACCAATGGATACAGATCCATGTTTCAGTAAATTTCAAATCAAAAGGCCACAAAATCTTACTGATCTCTGTCATGGATAGCCTAGATTTTTTTTCCCCCCACTGATTTTTCTATGTCTAATCAACTTGACATTCAGCTGAACGTCAACGCTGGATGGCCTTGATGGTGCGAATGAGCACAGGCTCAGTCAGTTGGCAAATGCCCTTGATGGGATTGACCCAGCAGACAACAGCTATCAATCATCTAGCACTTGCTGTCATGAGGCTTTTTTTTTAAACAACAACAACAACAGAAAAAAATATATTTCCCCTTTTACTGCCTTCATCAAGACCTCCTGATTTTATAAATATTCATCAAAATCGTTAATATTTTGCTGTTGTATTATGTACACTATGCATTTAGCCCAATATGGCAAATGAATTTTCTGTTATTTCTCTGTTACATTGCAGCAATATTTTAAATGCATTTTTTTTTTTTTTACTAAACACGTCTGATTTTGACGGCGTGTATTTCTCTGTTGTCGTTTTTATTCTGGTTTTACCAGTGCTACCCAGCTACAGGCATGCCAGATGATCAGGGAGAAATAATGTCTCCAGGGACTAAATCACGTGACAGCCACTGCCACGTGACGTCAGCAGCAGATGGCATGGGTACCAGCTCTGGCAGTTGGCATCGGTGTCATTTCTCTAAGAGCGACGGAGAGGTGAGAGAATCGTATTTGGCTGTGCGCGCCTGCAGCAGGCAGGAGAAGTTCTTAACACTGAGAAAAATGGACATCGCCTGTTGACCCACAAGATCCAGGTAGGCTCAACGTGAACGCGCTTTCAGCCTGCTCGTGTGCGCGCGTGTGTTTTGTCAGGTTGCCTTTCAAACTCGCGTATTATGGAGAATAATTGACCAAACACGTTTTGCCAGAAGATGCCAAATAGACAAGACGGATGCTTTGACACTGGTCTGTGTGGACAGCTCATGTCTATAGGCTTTTTGTTTTATATATATATATATATATATATATATATATATATATATATATATATATATATATATATATATATATATATATATATATCCTGTATGGCTGGATTTTCATAATAATAATAATAATAATAATAATAATAATAATAATAACAAAGCAGGCTGTTTACATGCGCAGGAGCTTGATGATGCTTTTAGACAGTTTACGGATTAAATGTGTATTGAAAGCCTTTCATGGCCATTCAGTAGCTGTTGTTTCTCCACCATGTCTAGCAGGACTACAATGCTGACTTTACCGTTTGAAGAGCCGGTGATGATGGACACCCAGTTCGTGGCAAACTTTCCGCGTGACTGCGTGGGTGAGGTGAAGGTCACCAAACACGACGCCTTCAGAAAGGAAGAGCCGCTCTCACACACGGACCTTAAGGCGATGGACGACGACGAGTCGGAGAAGGACGAGGACGAGAGGGACGAGGGCCCAGACGAGCAGGACGCGCCAC
Source organism: Neoarius graeffei (assembly GCF_027579695.1). Taxonomy (NCBI): domain Eukaryota; kingdom Metazoa; phylum Chordata; class Actinopteri; order Siluriformes; family Ariidae; genus Neoarius; species Neoarius graeffei. The sequence goes on from NC_083573.1 coordinate 57,330,123, forward strand.
GGCGGCGAGGGCCGCGCAAAAAGAAGCTGACCAAAGAGCGGATCGACCGCGTGAAGCTGCGGCGCATGGAGGCCAACGCGCGCGAGAGGAACCGCATGCACGGCCTCAACAACGCGCTGGACAGCCTGCGCAAAGTGGTGCCGTGCTACTCAAAAACGCAGAAACTGTCCAAGATCGAGACGCTGCGCCTCGCCAAGAACTACATCTGGGCCCTTTCGGAGATCCTGAGCACGGGTAAGAGGCCTGACCTTTTGAACTTCGTACAGACGTTGTGCAAGGGCCTTTCCCAGCCCACTACCAACCTGGTGGCAGGATGCCTGCAGCTAAACGCCCGCAGCTTCATTGCCGATCACGGTGCCGAGGCGTCCTTCTCAGCCAGATCGCCGTATGACGCAGTGTACCCGGCCTACCACGACGACCTGGCAGCTACCGGGCACGGCGGAAGTGGTGGCAGTGGCGGGGCGGACGGTGTTAAACCCTTCAGGCCGTACGGCTACTGTGGCACCTACGAGTCTTTCTACGAGTCGGCGTCTCCTGAGTGCGCGAGCCCGCAGTTTGACGGACCTCTTAGTCCGCCGCTGAACTTCAACGGGATTTTCTCGCTCAAACACGAGGAGCCGGGTGACTATGGGAAGAGCTGCCATTACGGTATGCGCTACTGCGCTGTACCGGCTCGCTCCTCCATCAGCCAGAGCGCGGTGGCGCGCGCCTCCTCCGACCTGCACTTCCCCTACGACCTCCATCTGCGCGGCCAGTTTTACCCCGCACAGGACGAACTGAACGCCACTTTTCATAATTAGAGAGAGAAACACAAACTTGTCCCCTCTCCCTTCCTTCCCCTCCCCTCCCCTTCCCCTGTAATTACTGAAAACAACGAACTTCAGCTCGCAACATGTATTATTTACATCGCACTCCATTAGGAGCTCTTTGGTTGTTGGCCAGCTGATGTTTTATGTATCCGAGTTAACTGGATGCAGTGATTTGCTTGGAGCGGACATCTTGGCGTGGGATGTCCTTGAAAATCAGATCCATAAATGATGCTCTTGTTTAGTTTCATTTAATATTATTATACAAAAAAATATCACGATGCTGATAACAAATAGGACACGTTGGATATCATATCTATAATGGGTTTTTATGTAGGTCTACTCTATGGTTTGTTTGTTTGTTTGTTTGTTTGTTTGTTTGTTTGTTTGTTTGTTTGTTTGTTTGTTTTTCACTTGAGTATCCTGCAATAATTGTCTACTTTTCATTACGTTCATGAAAAAAAAAATCGCCCCGTGATATCAAAATGTCCAATACAAAGCAAGGCTCTTAATTTTGCAAGTTTGGGATAAATTCAGAAGAAGAAAAAAAAAACCGAGAGCAATAAATGCAAAGGCATCTATGCAATACACGGGCTTTTTCAAGTAAAAACCAGTGACACGCCACCACACCCTGCATTCCTCCAGTAAACTCCAGCCTGATGTCAAAGCATCCAGATCATCGGTACGTTTTATACTAACATCAGCTGCCAAGTGGGATACTACTGCTAACAATTTCGTTTATTTACATTCCAAGAGTTTATTTTTTCTGATCTTTAATGCTACACGGAAAAAAGACGCCATTTTCAGTGTCCGTTGTTTGTTTGTTTGTTTGTTGTTTGAGACGTGAAATGTGTGAACGATTGAATGTTTGCAGTGTTTATTTGGCGTATTTCATATCTTCAGTAAATAACATATAAATTTATATATAGAAATATATATCCCTTAAAAGTGACAAGTTGACAAAACTTATTAACTATGCTTTTAATTAATTTATTATTATTATTATTATTATTATTATTATTATTATTATTATTATTATTATTATTGTGTGTGTGTGTGTGTGTGTGTGTGTGTGTGTTTCTTTGACCATGAAAATTTGGGACTTGGACAATCTAATTTCTCGGAGGTGTTATTCCAGCTCTAACTGATGAACACTTCTTTAGAGTTTGCTACAGGCCTGTCTCAGCAGTGCGCACAAACATTAACAAGCGCTGTGTTAATAAATGAATGACATTAAATTAATGATCACTTGAAAGTTTAAAGCTTGTTAATGTATGCAACAGTTTGTTGGACATTTCTTTGCGTATCTTTTTCAAATGTACAGTGAGTTCATGAGATGATGTTGGAGATGTTGCGCACAGGCTCGAAACAATCACATCTATACACTTATTCCAATTTATTCGCAATTTTTATTTATTTATTTATTTATTTATTTATTGAAGCATGTAAAATATTTTGACTGGAAGGTTTGTGTCATGTATAGTGAACTCATGTCATGGGAATTCCTTGCCTTAATGATTATAGTTGCCCATCAGTTATGCAATGTAATGGATGTTTTCAGTGGTGGAAACTTGTACATCTTTCTCACACTACGACAAGAGGTTTTGTGCAAACGCTAAGGAATGCACTGAAACTGTTCTTGTGCAGATTTGTACGCTGTCACTGAGTTGTTTTGTAAAAATAAAATAAATATAAATTGAATATTGTAAGATCGTTTTCAATTAATGTAGCTTATTATCCGCCACCTTCCACAGGGACATGATAATATAAAGTTGCGCTTAAATTAAGGTAATAATAATAATAATAATAATAATAATAATAATAATAATAATAATAATAATAATAATTTGGTGTTTCTATGTTGCACAATATAATTATAATATATATTATTTATATATTATTTCGATAATATAGACATAGTTGTGTAATTTCTATTCGCTTTTCCTTGCTATAAGCAAGGACAAAAACGCAGTTTTTATTTAATAGACCTACTGATAGGTAAATGATAACCCATTACTAGAAGAAAGAGGTGTAAACAGAGAAAAAAAAATGATAGCGTGTCACACTTACCGTAAGAATAATAAAGCAACTGTGTTTGATGGATATCTGTCTATCAGAGGACAGGATGAAGTGCCTTTTTTTTTTTTACCTCAGTGTTTGGTGCAGCAGCTGGAGCACAGCCACACTGCGGATGAACTCCTTCCGCCAAACACACAGAGTGCTACAGGTTCCGCTAATGCACAGAAATTAGTCCCACTGCATGTTAATGCACCACATCTGGGCAGGTTTCAGTCCAATAGTCCAATGTCTGAGGCTGGAGGCCCGAGTCCGGACGGCCTGTTAGGAGCAAATATTATAGCCTGATGCTTCCAGCTTTTTCAAAGTGTATGCTGTTTAACACTAAAGTATAAACGAAATTGTTTCTACCTGACACACACACACACACACACACACACACACACACACACACACACACACACACACACACACACAGTTTATATAATAGGCGACTCACTGAGTCTAGCCTAATTGGTAGCTTACGTTACACAAAACTTAATTAAAGTTTACCAACTGTTTGGATTTTTTTTAATTGGCTGACAGTTAAAAAAAAAATCACTGTGCCGTTGTCCACACCACAAGTATGGTCCTCCGGAAAAGAGATTAAAAGAAATCTTAGTTTTTCACTAAACTTTTTGATTGATTGATTATAGATTAATCAATACAAATATTGATTTTTTTTATTTATTGATTATAGATCAAGATTTATAAATAAGAATACTTTTGTAATAATAATAATAATAATAATAATAAGAAGAAGAAGAAGAAGAAGAAGAAGAGGAAACACGCAGAAGAACAATAGTGATGCTGTGCTTTGCACTGCATCACTAATAATAATAATAATAATAATAATAATAATAATAATAATAATAATAATAATAATATTTAAAAGGAGGCAATAAGGGAAAAATGATCAGCCTAAATCAAGATTAAATAGAATGCCTTTATTGTCACTATACCCATGTACAATGAGATTAAAAGCAACTCCAATAACAGTGCAAACAGTGTGTAGAGGAGAAGAAGGAAAAAAAGGCAGAGTTATATCATATAGTCTCTATCGCATTTAAGTAAAACAGGATACAAACACTTGGCGTGCATAAGGTACAAGAGTATTATCTCGGCGTTAAAGTCAGATTTGTTTTTGTCGGCTGAAGGGAATAGAACGTTATGAGAAAGTTGCAGAAGGCCCGTGTCTCTGTGTGAGTGACAATAGCGCGCGCGCCTGCGTCCCGTGCGCATGAGCACAGCGGCAGATGGTGCGGGTTCGAGCTGAGATGTGGAGGTAGACTTGCACCGTTCACTGCGAGCTACAGCATGATATCCACTGCGAAGAGTGACATGAGACGCTCACCGACCGTTCACTGCTCTTTCAAATTCACCGAGACGAGCTCTTCTGCAGATGCCCAAACCAACTGCTCTCTTATGTATTTAAATAATATTTAGAGAAAACCTGAAACCTTTCACACTGACTGTTCAGTAAAATACATTATAGAATTACAGCCATGTGACAAATTAAAGGAAAAAACACCAAGCATCTTAGAAAGGTGTTGGGTCTCCACAAGCTGCCATGGTTTCATTTTGCCTTGGAAGAGATACTCATCTCTTCCAAAATATCCTCCCAGTTTGTGTTTTGATGATGGTGGTGGAGAGCGCTGTCTCACTAACGCACTGCTTCAATTAAGTAGAGCTCTGTCAAGACCACAGAATATGATTTACATTATTGTGATACTTATCAAACTTATCAGTGAACCCTTGTCGTCCTGGAAGAGGCCACTGCCATTTCATCATTATAAAGTTAGATGAATAGTTAGAGCTAATTCATAATGGCGTTCAGTGACCAATTTCTGTTCTATGCCTATTTCTTTGTGTTGCACAGTTATTTCTGACCATTTGAAATAAAATACCAGGACACAACTTTCTTGGTATGTCATCAGAATGTCTCGAATAAGTGGCTTGAACAGCATTAATGTATGTGAACAGTGTTAATGGTGTGCGTGAACATATGGTATTGCAGTGTGTGGGTGTGGGTGTGGGGGGGGGGGGGCGTGTGGCTGGTTGTAGGTGAGTTGCTTAGGTATCTGAATCATTTGTGCTATTGCTCAGCACTCATTGCTCATCTTTCTTGTCTACATATCCCGGTCATCTCAGCTTCAGCCCTTCTCCTACTTCACCATTTAAGAAGCTCTCTTATATTGTCATAATACTGTATGTTCTCATTCTATATGCATGATGGAGATATTTGTGTAAATGTATTAAATGCTAACTTTCTTATAATGAAGAGTAGAATTTGGACTTGTGTGGGATTTACAGTCTCGCAAACAGTATGTGCATGAAATAAAAGGCTCTGGTGTGTTCACTGTCACTACCAAAAGCTCCACTCAGTAGCCCTGGGTAACAGACACCTGAGTGCCTGTGAGACAAGGCTCAGAATGAATAGCTTGTTAATAATAATGTCCGGGTAATTAAAAGTGAAAAATGTTGTGCTCGTGTGATGTTGATTTATCTGTGTGGGGCTATGGCCTTCTCTTCACACCTCCACCTCCACTTGGCTGAGAGAGAGAGCTGTCATTCTCTCTCTCTCTCTCACACACACACACACACACACACACACACACACACACACACACACACACACACACACACACACACAGAGAGACAGGCATTCTCCCTCTTTCTCATCCTTTCTGTCATCGTTCCCAAAATTCTCCACAAGTCCCGGGTCGCAGATGGTGTGGGACACAGAATTTTCCCCATTAAATTCCTAATAATCTTTTTTGCAGTGCTGGTGGCAGAGGGGGGTGAGGCAGAGGGATTTCTCATTTTAATTAGAAGGTTTAAGGAGCTAAGCCCCTTTGAAAAGCGTGTCCTCTGAGAGGTGGGTGCAGGTGATCCTCCAAACAGAAGTTGCAACCACATCGTCAGCCAGCAACTCGTTTACATATTAGATTGGTGTCAGATTGGCACTCGTCCTGGTTGAAAGAACGTCCCTATTTCTGAACATGGCACATTCTCCCATTATCTTGGCATGGTGCAAGTGTTTTAGTATCAGGAGTTATGCACTACCCAATGTATATGCTGACAGAGATCAATATGTACTCCATAACATGGAAGCGATAGAATTCTTCATAACACATATTTGTTTATGGATTTATTGAGAGAGGAAAAATAATGGATAAATTCAAAACATGGGCCAGTTTAAACACCACATCAGGCCTCTTGTTAAGTTCAGGTTACTTATAAGAAATCAGGTAAGTTATAAGCATTGTAAAGTTGGCCCACTATGATCCAGTTAATCAGATCATTGATCTCATCAGCCCACAGGCCTCTTAATGTGAATTTAAAAGCCTGATATTAAATATGTAAGACCTATTCCCATTTGGACAAATTGCATGAAGTTTGTCTGCACTAGACAATGGCTAATCAGAAGCACATTTAATGGCCATTTTAAAAGGAAATCGGACAAGAAGGTAATTTGTATTCCACGTTTAAAGCAAATGGGGAAAAATGACTGGAGGCTTCTTATAAATATCTTGTACAGAAAAAGCTCTGCCATGAGTTTTCTCGGTTTCAGTGTGCAGTAGGGTCCAGCCATTACTGAAACACGTGTTTGACCTGAGGTCTTTGGCTCAATACTCTGGAAATGGTCCAGACAATTCAGCGACTGTGAAGTTCAGAGAAGCATTTAACCTTGTCAGATCAACAGTTTATCAAATATCAGCAGCATGCCAAAGAGCTCTATCTGCATCCAAAACATGATGGCGATAATATATGGGACTTATACGGAGTAAGATGCATGTGCAGTGTTGCTTTATTTGTGAGTGTCCAGGACACCTGGTCAAAAATGCAGGCAGATGGATTTATCAAAAGCAAATCTACAGTATTTCAACAGGAACAAATTAAGTATTTAGAACAGGAGAAAAAGCTGGGCAAGGAAACTAGGCATATAGCCAGGCAGCACGGGTATAAACCAGCAAGACTGCAAAATACGACAGGAAACAGGGGTGTATATGTGTGTGTTAATGAGCACTTGACCTGAGAACTAGTGCAGGTAATAAAGAGAGACATGGCAGAGTGTCAGGGCAGAGTTAGTACTGGAGGGAGCCAATCAGGAGCTGAAGAGCCAGTGTGGTGTCTCTGAGTCCCTGTCACTACGGCATTGACTTTTACTGTCACTCTCATCACCTTTGAAAGAAATTGTGAAAATTTCTCATTCACTTGGTGAAGCACTGATTACTTGAGTGTTAATTTGTTACAACGTTAAATGTGTTAAATTGTGGCTAGAAAGAAATGTCTCAAAAAGGTTCAGCCAGACCTTAAACACCTCTACAAAGGCTGGTTAAGTAGAGGTATTAATTAAGTGTGTGTGTGTGTATATATATATATATATATATATATATATATATATATATATATATATATATATATATATATATATATTCACTGGATATGAGCAATCGTGCACTTTGATTGGCTACTTTATTGCTAGGATATCAGCTCATATACCGTGAGTAGAGAAAAACAAAATGGCAGAGCATGTTGCTGAATCAACCGAGGATGAAATAAAAACCTACTCGGAAACAAAATCCCAAGAAATACAAAAAAAGCAGCAAAATATGGAATGAAATTATTTGATGTTAAGAATGTATCTTTTTTATTTTCCAAGAATTATTATTATAGCTTTTTTTCTTTACAAATTGCTACTGTCAGTTTGCCTGTTTAAGTGAAAATTATTTTGTTGAATGTTTTGTATAAAGTTTTTATTTATTGAATTTGCAAAAAATACAAACAAAAATGCTTAATTTCTCTAAATCCAGTGAATGTGGATAGAATAAAGCAGTTATTCCACTCAATCTTGTCCAACACGCCTCGTCAGCTATCAGCTCATGTATGACTTGATTTTGTGGAATAATTGTTTGTTTATATATATATATATATATATATATATATATATATATATATATATATATATATATATATATATATATATATATACACACACACACAAGGGATAAGGGAAGGCTTGGCAGAAAATGAATGGTCAGAGCATTCTGTGAGCTCCAACATATCTGGCTTTGTAAAGAAAATGAACACTGTGGTTGTGCTCAGTGTTATTTCCTTTTCTTGATGCCATGAGAGAACATACAGACAGGAATTATGTAATAAAATAAGGCAGCAACAAAACAAATAAAAAGATTTCCAAGACTTCCAGTTTAGATTTTGTGTGTGTTGGTCAGAAGTAAATTGAGAAGAAAAACAGTTTGCCTATCATTTGAAAGAGAGAATTATTAATTGGGGGGTTAATATATTAATAGATTGCTCTATGATGATGAGTTTCTTAATGATTGCCTCAAAGGTAATATTAATGTGTGAAAAATATAATAAAGTGAAATGCTGAGGTTTTCATACTGACCAAAGAATGAATATGAGAAAAAAAAGAAAGCGCGTGTGTGTGTGTGTGTGTATGTGTGTGTGTGTGTGTGTGTGTGATGAAGGGGGGTGAGACTGAGAGTGAAGAGGCACAGACACAAGGACCAAATGGTCTCTTGGCATCAAACTGAAAGCTGTAAATTTTTGTCACAGTATACAGAGCAGACCATTTCTAAAAGCTAAGCTCATGTACATGGCTGGTGTAACCAAATTTGTCTGCAAAAACTAAAGCATTTTCTCAGTCGAAATGCTCATCAGTTTAACAGTATATCATTAAGGCTGTATGCCATTTCATAAAATGATTTATACAATTCATGTAATGATTATGGTCAGTTGGTGCAAAAATGTTATTTCTACTTTTATCTGCAAGATTGGTCTTGTGTGAACTAAAATAAGCCTACGATTCAATTGCCACAAGTTTATCTCTCTCAATTCCTTTCAAACACAGTGAAAGATTTGTGAGCCATTTTTCACAGCGTCTTTTTGAGATTTGTTTCGTTCTTTCACCCTTGTGCACGACTTCTTTTGGTATCCTATAATACCTTTTGTCTTTTTCTCGATTTGATCAGTTTGCACATCCAAATACTGAGCAACAATCTGGCATATTTGGAGGTGAAACACAAGAAACTACTCCAAAACAAATAACATATATCAAAAAGGACAACATATATTAAATAAATTTACACATTAGAAAATCCATAAAACAGTGCATAGTTAGGTTAGAGAGGGCATTGCAGATAATGATGGAATAGTATCCTTTATTATTATTATTATTATTATTATTATTGATTGGTTGGGTTTCTCTCTCTCTCTCTCTCTCTCTCTAAGAGTGTGTATGTGTGTGTTTCGTGGGGATGAGGGGTGAATAGGAGGGAAGCAACATCACTGAATGATAATGCTCGAATCCCCCTGCATCAACAACAGCAGGGGAAATTTTCAAGCTTTAAAGGAATTCAACCACTTCCACAGTCCAACATGCACATCTGTGAAGGAATACCACAAAAAAGAAATCCAGTGAAACTGTTATTCCAAGTTCCTCCTTCTCTGAATGTCTTCTTAAAATTTCTTCAGTTTTTTTTTAATTCACAAAAGGAAATAATTGTTATCATCTTTCAGCTCTTGGCTGTAAAATAATTTACCTGTATAACCAATGGACCTCATCTTTGCCTCTTGGTAGCTCTTCTGTAACATGCACTCTCTCTCTCTCTCTCTCTCTCTCTACTGGGGATGTTACTGTGATCCAGAATGTTATTGATAGGCATTCCAGAGAATGCTGATGTCTAGGCACTGGACTGGATGGTTTTTCACATGTATTTATGGAGTAGATTGGCTGAACTTTGCAGGTTTTATGTTGAACTGAAAGTGGTTGAAGACAGGAGTGGGAGTGGTTTTTGTTCTTGGGCCCACTCCAAAAAAGTGTCATGGTCGAGCATGTATCACCAGCTGGAGCCACAGCCCAACCCCTCAGTCTCTGTAGTGTCAGACGCCACCTGGAGAGGAGGAGAAGAGAGAGAGTGATGCGAACACGTGCATGCGTGTGTGCATGCACACACGCACGCATGTACGCACACACACACAGACATCACAGGAGTGGCCACAGCTAAGGTTCAAACATGATTTTGGCTCTGGTTGGTTAGTCTTTGCTATTTTACATTGAACTATCCCACAATGCTAATACACAGACCATCATGTAGCTCTGTTCTGGAATACAGGTGAGCTGAACACATTTCATGCTTCCAATGTCAAAGTAATGTCCGTCATGTGTGAACATTTCTCAATTTCAGTTTGTCATACTGGTAAAAATCAAATCATTAACTTGTGCAGAATTGAACTGTACAATGCATTTCAAAGTTCAAGTACATTCATTTGTCTTTTAACAACAATTTTTAGATTCTATCAAAGCCCTAAAAAAGTGTGAGAGGGTTATGAAAATGGTGAGCAATAAACAGGCAGGCAGGTGTTGATGATGCAAATGAAACAGATGACAGATGGTTAGCGGCGCCATCACTCACTGTGCGGATAATGGATAGAGGTAATCAAATTCCTCTGTGAATTTGGGACTTTCTTCAGAACTTTCCCCATACCACCATCAAACGCTCTCTGCATGGTACCAGTAGAACGATGCACAGCATGGTCTGAGTTCTGTAAGGCTATGCCATGTTTCACTTTGAATTACTGGGGATGTGCCACCTTCAAAGGAGCCTTCAAGTTACTCAAACCCTGTGGCATTTTACTTTTCAAATCACAATGGATGAAAAGTTAAAATGTTGGTGCTGATGTTGCTGTTGGGTCTCAACTCCTTTGACAAATTAGAAGGAATGATAATGTGGCCATATTGCTCGAAGCAGAACGTTTTAAATTCAATTCCGTTCATCAAAGAAGACAAAACATGCATAGCCATGCACATGGAGGCAAATGAACACACAACACAAAATTCTATGTTTCATATGAAACCCTGTTGTACTTCTTTATCAATAATGTGTCTATTTCTGATGTAATTTTTAACTAAAATTTACACAAAATGCTAAAACAGCCCATGTAAACTCTGTGTGTGTGTGTGTGTGTGTGTGTGTGTGTGTGTGTGTACACAAAATTAAGACATTTCAGTATTCTATAGAAAATACATAGAGCAAAATAATGTGATTAAAAATTACATTTTTCAAGACACAGATGGAGCAGAAAAAAGACATATGAAGACATATTATATGGAAAAGGAGTGTTTTACTGGGAAATACGCCACTCATATTTTTCATACGATAATACAAGATACATCTGGGGCATGCAGATTCAAAACTGTGACATAATTCTCTATATGTCACTCATGAGGGAATCGATGAATTGTTTTGATAAATTTTGTTACTTTTTGTTTGTGAATGCATCTATATAATAAAAAGAAAATCACCTGTTGGCTTGAAGATATGAAGTTGATCTTCTCGTGTTGAAAAACACATTTTTCATATGAAATACACTGCAGATCTGAGTGACATATTTCCCGATATTTCACTCCAATGATGTCACTCCTAATGTTTTCCCACTGACTAGATGTGCATTATCAAAATGGTGAACCGGTTCAAAATTAAAATTCTTTTGATAAACTTGCATTTTTTTGTGGATGTGTCTATATAATATAAAGACCATTACACAGTGGCGCGAAGATATGAAGTTTATTTTCTCGTGTTGAAAATATTTTCACTCGTTCGCTTCACTCACTCGTGAATATGTCCACCACTCAGTGATAAACTTCATATCTTCGCGCCACCATCTAATATCATCTATATATGAGATTTCAGCAGTTTGTTTTGTTTTTGTATTGGTTTCATCCCAAAAGCCTTCAGCCCTGAGATACCCCATTATTTATACATTTTATCACGTTTACATTACTAAATTTGTTAGAGAAGCTAAAGCAATAGATAGATAGATAGATAGATAGATAGATAGATAGATAGATAGATAGATAGATAGATAGATAGATATCTCAACAACTTTTCAGGTGCTGTACTAACCTCTTCCTCTGTAAATATCATGAATGAATCTACAGCAAGCTGTGATGCTTTGTGAAACATAGCGTTCCAGAATATGTTGAACATATGTTGTGTTCAGCTCAAATTATCACATGTACACACAGTCAGAATGAACTCAGGTTAGGCCTACAGCTGATTTCTCTATTCCAGAACAATTTTAATGAACCTCTCCAATGTGTTTGTAAATTGCCATCACCTCTTAATTGTCTCATATACAAAGAAACACTATCTTGTAAATTTGAGTTGACAAGAAATGATAAACCTAACGTATTTTTTTTCACAATTCAGTAGCTGCCTTTCTGTACATTACTTCAAGCTTAATATTCCTATACCAAAAGAAAAGTGAAAGCAAATAAAAAGAAAAGTCTGAACTATACTACATATTGAGAACAAATAGAACAAATAATAAGCATAGATTTGTGTGCAAACACATGCTGTGCCAAAGAGCACACTTAAATGCCTGCACAGACAAATGTGTGTACTGGTGTGTGTGAAGGGGTGGGGTTGTACGGCTTGATTGTCACTAATGCTGGTATCCTCAGGCGCTGTGTGCCAGGCTGCCAGTCTGTGCCGTTACACCTTGCTGCCTTTTAAGATTGCCCTGCGGAGACAGTGAGAGAGTGGAGAGAGCGGCAATTTCTACACACCACAGTCTGCCGGCCCCAGAGAGCCGTGAGTCAGGGAGCACTGCCAACTCTATACCCAGGAGAGTGTGGAGGGGGTAGGGGCATGAAGCACAGGCACAGCCCGTGAGCAGGCAGCACAGAGCGGGCACACCATGAGGAGGCCAAAGAAGAATCTCTGTAGCTCCTTACATCAATATCTTATTATGATAAATGTATTTTAACTGTGTAGTGCCATATATAGAGATAGACTAAAAGAGAGGCGGAGGTCTATTTCAGATGATACATGAAGATAAGCACATGCATATGTGCGTGCCCTATTTTCTTTATTTTTCATTTTCATCTACAAAAGGCGGTGGATGGCAGAATGTAAATGAGATGGTTATTACACCAACGTTCATCAAGCTGAGCTGGAGAGACTTGAATAGCTTGATGAATATGCATGCAAATTTGTTAATTAAGTTAATTATTCTGCTGAAAATTCATTTGTCTTCCAAGGACTTTCTTGCAATGATTTTAACATGTTTCCATCATTAGTCATACTCCATGCTATTTAAAATCACTGTGGTCCACTTCCTAAAAGTTTGCCTACAAGTAGAATGTCGTTTAAAGTGAGAAAAGAAAGAAAGAAAGAAAGAAAGAAAGAAAGAAAGAAAGAAAGAAGACATTTTCGTTGAGCAGTATATCAGAAAATGTGCAAAAATGGAATGAGAATAATAGGATTCCTGTTATAATGAAAGTAGCCCAGAAATATGGTAGAATTAGCCAAAGGAGTTTGACATTTGTCATATCATTCAAAGGATTAATTAATCTCACTCGTGTAAAAAGGCAGATAAAGGAGAATCTTTTGATATCATGTCAATGACAATTTACTTAATAATAATAACAACAATAATAATAATAATAATAATAATAATAATAACTAGACTGCCTTTCCGCAGAGAAAATGCAGTGTGCTTGCTGAGCTGTAGCAGAACAGCTATCATGCCAGCATGCTAAAAGCTAGCATAATAACATGCTAACAGCTAGCATGCTAACATGTTAACAGTTAGCATGCTAACATGCTAACAGCTAGGATGCTAACATGCTAACAGCTAACATGCTAACAGCTAGCATGCTAATATGTTAACAGCTAACATGCTAGCATGCTAACATACTAACATGCTAACAGCTAACATACTAACATGCTAACAGCTAGCATGCTAACATGCTAACAGCTAGCATGCTACCATGCTAACAGCTAGCATGCTAACAGCTAACATGCTAGCATGCTAACAGCTAGCATGCTAACAGCTAGCATACAAACACTCCATTCATTTGAATGGGGCCAAAAATCAATGGAAGCCTATGGAGAGAAAAAAGGATGTGTGAAAACCAAGAAAAAGACGAGTGCAGGTCTCAGATGAGGGGATGGATATGTGTGGGGACTTGCCCTGAGGCATCATATGAATTCTCTTGACGTTTGGTCACTCAGTTAAAAAATTTGACGGAGAGTGAAAGCTTTTTTCCCGAAATGGCATTCATTTTCAATGGGGCCAAAAATGAATGGAAGTGAATGGATGAAAAAGTGGGGCATGAAAAGAAAGGAAAAAATGAGTACAGGTCAAAACCAAATGCATATATGTGTCTGGGGAGTTGGCCTGAGGTATCACATGAGGGTTGGTGCGTCTGCGATAAAGCGTGTCCAAGCAGGACGATTCGATTCGTGAGCCCTATTCATTCTCTATGGGAAAAAAATGACAGAAAAATGACAAGAATGAGAGAACAGGTGTGTCGATCCAAAAACTGAAAACAAGCACGCCATTCTAGATCAGGCCCTACGTTTCAGCGTTGGAACGGTGTCTCTATCTCGAAAGCCCTAGGAGGAGTAGTGGATCCAAAAAAACGGGTGAAAATGAATAATAATAATAAAAATTAAGAAGAACAATAGTGTGCTTTTGCAAGCACACTAATAATAGGTGCGGCATGGTGGTGTAGTGGTTAGCACTGTTGTCTCACAGTAAGAAGGTTCTGGGTTCAAGCCCAGCGGCCAGCGAGGGCCTTTCTGTGTGGAGTTTGCATGTTCTCCCCGTGTGGGTTTCCTCAGGGTGCTCCAGTTTCCCCTACAGTCCAAAGACATGCACGTTAGGTTAATTGGTGGCTCTAAATTGACCATCAGTGTGAATGGTTGTTTGTCTCTGTGTCAGCCCTGCAATGACCTGGTGACTTGTCCAGGGTGTACCCTGCCTCTCACTCATAGTCAGTTGGGATAAGCTCCAGCTTGCCTGCGACCCTGCACAGGATAAGCGGCTACAGATAATGGATGGATAATAATAATAATACAAACCCGATTCCAAAAAAGTTGGGACAAAGTACAAATTGTAAATAAAAATGGAATGCAATGATGTGGAAGTTTCAAAATTCCATATTTTATTCAGAATAGAACATAGATGACATATCAAATGTTTAAACTGAGAAAATGTATCATTTAAAGAGAAAAATTAGGTGATTTTAAATTTCATGACAACAACACATCTCAAAAAAGTTGGGACAAGGCCATGTTTACCACTGTGAGACATCCCCTTTTCTCTTTACAACAGTCTGTAAACGTCTGGGGACTGAGGAGACAAGTTGCTCACATTTAGGGATAGGAATGTTTACCCATTCTTGTCTAATGTAGGATTCTCGTTGCTCAACTGTCTTAGGTCTTTTTTGTCGTTTTTTCCATTTTATGATGCGCCAAATGTTTTCTATGGGTGAAAGATCTGGACTGCAGGCTAGCCAGTTCAGTACCCGGACCCTTCTTCTACGCAGCCATGATGCTGTAATTGATGCAGTATGTGGTTTGGCATTGTCATGTTGGAAAATGCAAGGTCTTGCCTGAAAGAGACGTTGTCTGGATGGGAGCATATGTTGCTCTAGAACCTGGATATACCTTTCAGCATTGATGGTGTCTTTCCAGATGTGTAAGCTGCCCATGCCACATGCAGTAATGCAACCCCGTACCATCAGAGATGCAGGCTTCTAAACTGAGTGCTGATAACAACTTGGGTCGTCCTTCTCCTCTTTAGTCTGAATGACACGGCGTCCCTGATTTCCATAAAGAACTTCAAATTTTGATTCGTCTGACCACAGAACAGTTTTCCACTTTACCACAGTCCATTTTAAATGAGCCTTGGCCCAGAGAAGACGTCTGCGCTTCTGGATCATGTTTAGATACGGCTTCTTCTTTGAACTATAGAGTTTTAGCTGGCAACGGCGGATGGCATGATGAATTGTGTTCACAGATAATGTTCTCTGGAAATATTCCTGAGCCCATTTTGTGATTTCCAATACAGAAGCATGCCTGTATGTGATGCAGTGCCATCTAAGGGCCTGAAGATCACAGGCACCCAGTATGGTTTTCCGGCCTTGACCCTTACACACAGAGATTCTTCCAGGTTCTCTGAATCTTTTGATGATATTATGCACTGTAGATGATGATATGTTCAAACTCTTTGCAATTTTACACTGTCAAACTCCTTTCTGATATTGCTCCACCATTTGTCAGCGCAGAATTAGGGAGATTGGTGATCCTCTTCTCATCTTTACTTCTGAGAGCCGCTGCCACTCCAAGATGCTCTTTTTATACCCAGTCATGTTAATGGCCAATTTGCCAATTGACCAAATGAGTTGCAATTTGGTCCTCCAGCTGTTCCTTTTTTGTACCTTTAACTTTTCCAGCCTCTTATTGTCCCTGTCCCAACTTTTTTGAGATGTGTTGCTGTCATGAAATTTCAAATGAGCCAATATTAGGCATGAAATTTCAAAATGTCTCACTTTCGACATTTGATATGTTGTCTGTGTTCTATTGTGAATACAATATCAGTTTTTGAGATTTGTAAATTATTGCATTCCAATTTTATTTACAATTTGTACTTTGTCCCAACTTTTTTGGAATTGGGGTTGTAATAATACTAGAGAAAATAGGCCATTTGCTAATCTCAGGATTAGCAATCCTGTTGCATGTTTGTTAATTGTGATCCATCATACCTGTGCAATAACAGGAGTTGCATTCAAAAATGTATTTGAATGCATACACATTTTGGTGTGTAGAAATATGTGCAACCTGTGAATTAAATAATTAAAGAAAAGAAATGGTAAATAGAAATGGTAAAACAAATTTAAAAAAAAGGGGAAACAGTCTCTTTGCATATCTCATCTCATTATCTCTAGCCGCTTTATCCTGTTCTACAGGGTCGCAGGCAAGCTGGAGCCTATCCCAGCTGACTACGGGCGAAAGGCGGGGTACACCCTGGACAAGTCGCCAGGCCATCACAGGGCTGACACATAGATGGGGTTTACATTAGACCGTATCAGCGGATCATCAGATTAACGTTTTTAAAAACGATTAGCGTGCACACAGCAACGCCAATACACAATTCGCGTGCACACAGCAACGCCAATACATGGATACGCTAATCACATGACTAATTCGGCACGTAAGTTGAAATGTGTCAGTGTGGCTCATCGCTTCCTCCTCAGCGGCTGCGCTCCAAATCACTCTGCCCTGAACAGCGAGTGCCCTCTGGAGGGTGCGCACTCCGGCCCTGCGCAGCTCACAGAGCGCGCGAGTGTAATGCACGAGCAGTGATTCGGGACTGAGCCGCTGTGCGCAAGTCACTTACCACTTGCAAGTGGAAGGATGGCAAGCCTAAAGACCATCATAACTACACAATGGGCAGTATTTGCATCAGTATTTGCAGTATTTTCATACTTTTATACTCTTTAATGAAAGGTGATACAAGGCGGAAGTCCGCGCCGTTTTTCAGCAGTCGGGTCACATGACCAACGCCAGCGAATCAGGAAGGTGGATGTCACAGTGATGTTGTCCAATGACGACGCCAGCTCGAGCTCAGCACAGCGTATCCGCGTATTCTCAATGTTTACACAGCACCGGATCAGACACGATCTGGATTGAATACGTGGACCCTGGCGGATTCCTGTTTCCCGGCATTTCCAGGCGTTTTAATGTAAACGGACAGTGCATCCGCGAAGAAAACAAGACAGAAATGGTCTAATGTAAACTTGGCCATAGACACAGACAACCATTCACACTCACATTCACACTTACGGTCAATTTAGAGCCACCAGTTAACCTAACCTGCATGTCTTTGGACTGGGGGGCGAAACCAGAGCACCTGGAGGAAACCCACGCGGACACGGGGAGAGCATGCAAACTCCACACAGAAAGGCCCTCGTCAGCCACGGGGCTTGAACCCAGACTGTGGCAGGATAGCCACAGCAGCGGAGAAGATGGAGGAGACCAAATAGTTTTCAACGAAAAGGCTTTGTTTATTTTTTCTTTCTTTTCTCTTTTCTTAAAAATGTGCAATGACAAACGTGCATGAAAATATATGCAAAAACAAAAGCTGTACAAAATGAAAATAAACAAGCATAAATAGCCAGGCTAAGTCCTCAGACCCTGAATCACTATCAAGAGCAACTTCAATTAACAAGACACGTTCACTTCACCATCAACTCTCACCTACTGAGGCTCTTGGGCCTAATATGGAGCATTGCTAACTGTAGCCCCACCCACTGGATAGCCCCACTGTCAAAAATAATCAATTAACTAAACAACAACATAATTATTACCAAATAATAAATCAAATAAGAAAACACATAACACACAAATACATACAATAACAGACATGCACAAAAATACCTTATTGGACCCCTAAAATGGCTTTTAAGTCATTACCCCTAAAACACCCCCATCACAATGGGCTGTCCCACAAAGAACCCAGGAAACCCCTCTATTCCCCCCCAGGGGAACAGTCCATCTGTTTCCCCAAACGAGACACGGAAGTACGTTTTGAATGCTGGTGAGTGAATTACTTACGGAGTTGTAACTACAAAAGTTTTAACCAATAAATGAAGTTTTTAACAACCAATGTGAATGATTTTACTTTTTGATACTAGACAAAGATTATACAGATGAAGAATGAAAATGACAATATGTTTTAAGCAAATATTTTGAACGAGTCAGATGCACGAACAATAGCCATCTAGAAGTGCCGGTAGGCCCTTCCCTGCACTCTAAACACTAAGTTTGGCCCTGCATAATTAATCTATGGCAAATGGTGATTAATGACAATATGAAAGAGATCTCAAACAGTACATATAGTAGTGGCAATAAGAATAGCGACAGGACAGGACAGCAGGGATTTAAAAATGCCAGCAAATGGCTGCCTGCACGCTGCGCGCTACATCAGCGTCACGGCTCAGCCCGTGACATTCCCCCCCCCCCCCCCCCCCCCAAAGATGCCCCCAGTGGCATCCTAGATAGGAAGTCAGTGGTACAATTCAATTTCCCAGCCCGGTATAACACCTCAAACTCAAAAGGCTGTATTGCCAAAAACCACCTAGTGATCCTGGTATTAGTGTCTCTCATTTGGCCCAACCAAGACAATGCTCTATGATCAGTCTCTAATACAAATTTGCATCCTAACAAATAGTATTTAAAAGAGTCCAATGCCCACTTTATAGCCAGGCATTCCTTCTCCATGACTGAGTAATTGCACTCCCTTGGCAGAAGCTTGCAGCTTATATAAGCCACGGGTCGGAGCTGTCCATGGTCCCCTTGTAACAGCACAGCACCTAAGCCCCTCTCAGAGGCATCAGTTTGTAGAGTGAAAAGTTTGTTAAAATCTGGGCTGAGGAGCACAGGCTCCTGGCACAAAGAGTTCTTCAAGTCCTTGAAAGCTGCTTCACACGCCTCAGTCCATTCCACTCTGTTTGGTTGGCTTTTGCGTGTTAGCTCAGTCACCACAGACGCTTTTTCTGAGAAATTGTGGATAAAGCGCCGGTACCAACCCACCAGCCCTAAAAAGGAGTGTACCTGCTTTTTGGTGGTTGGGCGCTCTGTGGCCATAATGGCCTCCACCTTCCCCACCTGGGGCCGGATAACACCTCAGCCCATTACATAGCCCAGGTAGGCAGTCTCCTCCCTGGCCAAGGCACACTTGTCTGGATGGATGGTCAGGCCTGCCTCCTTTACCAAGGAGAGGACATGCTGCAGGTGTTGCAAATGCTCCTCCCAGTTGGAGCTATAGATGATAATATCATCCAAGTAGGTGGCAGCAAAGCCCTCAGTCCCCCTGGGGACCCTGTCCATTAGCCTCTGGAACGTGGCCAGTGCCCCATGCAACCCAAATGGTAGCACGGTGAACTGAAAGTGTCCAAAGTGGGTCCTAAAAGCAGTCAGCTCCTTGCAGTCCCCCGCTAAAGGCACTTGCCAGTATCCTTTGCAAAGGTCAAGAGTGGTCAGGAACTTGGCCTTGCCCAAGTGCTCAACCAAATCATCAACCCTTGGCATGGGGTAAGGGTCAAACTTGGCATGGGCATTGACCTTCCTGAAGTCCAGGCAAAACCGCAGGCCACTGTCCTTCTTGGGCATGAGGATGATGGGGCTGCTCCACTCACTGAAGGAGGGCTCAATCACACCAAGATGCAACATCATGTCCAACTCCTCCCTCAGGACAGGAAGCAGATGTTCTGGAACCCGGTAAGACGGCTGTCTCACCGGCTGCTCATCCCTCAGAAGAATCCGGTGTTCCACCAGCTCTGTCCATCCAGGTTTCTCCACAAAGAGTCCCTCTGGCAGGATACTGCAAAGTTCCCACTTATGATCCACTGACAGGTAGGTAAGGTCCAGCTTGCTCCCCTCCTCATGGCCAGGCAGGTACTGCTCGCTGTACTCTTCCTTCTCTTCAACCGCTCGGATGAACATGGCAGGCGCTTCTGGCTGTGGTTCCGGCCGCTCACTCCACTCCTTCAACATATTGACATGGAAGACTGGTCCCTCTTATGGTGGTCTGGCATGTGGACCTCATAAATCACCAGTCCCATCTTCCGCGTCACGGTATAGGGCCCCTGCCATTTTGCCAGCAGTTTGTTGGCAGAGCTGGGCAACAACAGCAGGACCCGGTCACCAGATTGGAAGCAGCAAGCCCGGGCTGATTGGTCATACGACATCTTCTGCCAGTCTTCGCCCTCTGCAGGTTTTCTTGTGCCAAGGTGGATGCAGCTGCAAGCTTTTTCCTCATCCTCAGTACATAGGAGATTATGTTAGTCTGGCCTGAGGTCTCACCTTCCCAGGTCTCCTTTAGTACATCCAGTGGGCCCCAAACCTGATGTGCATATAGAAGCTCAAAGGGGGAAAACCCCGTAGAAGCCTAGGGAACCTCCCTGTATGCAAACAGAAGGTAGGGTAGCCACTGGTCCCAGTCCTTCCCACTGTCCACCACAAACTTCCAGAGCATGTTCAAGAGGGTCTGGTTGAACCGCTCAACAAGTCCATCGGTCTGTGGGTGGTAAGGAGTGGTTCTGATACGTTTGATGCCTAACAGATCATACACCTGCCTTAAGGTCTTACTCATAAAGTTGGGTCCCTGATCTGTTAGCACTTCTTGGGGTATGCCTACCCTAGAGAAGGGTTGTAGCATAGCTGTTGCTACCCGTTTGGCTGTAACATCTCTCAGGGTTAATGCTTCAGGATACCTAGTGGCATAATCACAGATAACCAAAATAAACCTGTTCCCTGACTTGCTCCTCTCAAGGGGCCCAACAACATCTACTCCAATCCTCTTAAAAGGAATGTCGACAACTGGCAAGGGAACTAATGGAGCATGTACGAGGCCTCTGCCTCCAAATAGCTGGCACTGGGGACAAGATTTGCAATATCTTCTCACTTCTGCAAAGAGCCCTGGCCAATGGAAATGCTTATTTATTCTTTGTAAGGTCTTCATGTAAGCCAAGTGTCCAGCCCAGGGTATAGTGTGACCCAGTTCCAGCACTTGCTCATGGTACTTCTGAGGAATCACCAGCTGCAACCCTTCCTCACTCTGTCTGTAAAGGAGGTTGTTTTGTATTATATACCCTTCTCTCCCAAGGACAGGAACAAAGCAAGAACCATCCTCAGCTTTCCTAAATAATGGGCCCAAGGTGGGGTCTAAACACTGTTCCTCAGTAAGATCGCTTTTAAACATCAAGTCTTCAGCAGTCAAACTGGGGGGCTCCACTAACTCAGCCTGTATATGTGAATGCTTCACCACCTGGTCCACTGTTTGCCTGTGCCTCTCACATCTTTCTTCCCTGGTGCATGTGGGCTCCATTACCATGTCCTCCCCATAGAAAGGCAATTCTGACATGTCTGCTTGCTGCTGTTCCCTGGCCATAGCTCTAGTGATAACACCACACCATGCAGTCCTATTTACTAGCTCAGGTAGCACTGGGAGGTCCTGATCCAATAGTACTGGATAAGGGAGCTTGGTTGCTAGCCCTACCCTAAGCAAGTATGTCTGGCCACTTACTTTAACATACAAATCTGCTGTGCTGAGCTCACTTTGATCACCATGCACACAAAAGATGGCAAGCTTATCATTACAATTTCTGAACTCCAGGGGGACTAGACCAGTTTGAACTAATGTCTGTGAACACCCTGTGTCTACCAAAGCTGTAACAGGTTTTCCATTAAGCTCTATGCTAACAATGGGGCCCCTGCTCTGCTGGGTCTTAAAGGGTGAGGTGGGATGGGGGACATAACAGAGATAGCCGGGCTTAGGTTTTCTGATGGGGCAAGGAGGACTCTTGTGACCTTCCTTACCACAATTAAAACAGGAAATGCCTTTAAACAGAGCACTGGTTGGGGGTAGGGGTGGTGGGGTTCTTTTATAACTAAGAGCAGCATCAGAACCGACTCCTCAACCAGCACCATCAGACTTACCCCATGGTTGACGATCAAGCACTCTGGCATAATGGCACCTCCTGGGGCCTTGGTATGCTGACACAAAGTTCTCCACCAGCTGGGCGGCCTCTGCTGCTGTTGCCGGGTTATGCTCCTTAACCCAGATCTTCACCTCTGGGTAGAGCATGCGCAGATACTGCTCCAGCACCATCGTCTCCATAAGGGCCGTCTTGCTGCTCTGGTCGTATGTCACCCACTTACAGAAGAGATCTTTGAGTCTAATGTAAAGCTCCTGCGGGGTCTCATCTGGACTGGTCTCCAGGGCTCTGAACTGCAAGCGATATGTCTCTGGGCTGATCTCATACTTTTTCAACACTGCTTCTTTCAGGCAATCATAGTCCAGGGTCTTATCTGGATCCATGGCAACAAAGGCACTGTGGGCCTTGCCAGTCAGCAGTGGAATCAGGTGAACAGCCCAGTCCTCTTTTGGCCACTCAAAGACAGTGGCTAACCTTTCAAAGGTAGTCAAGTAATGCTCGATGTTATCAGAGTCTTCTAGTTTAGCCATCTTTGATTTATAGCCTCTCCCTCCTCTGGTGGCCTCTAGTGGTGGTTCAGGTGACAGGACCCATTGCTCTGAAGGAACTGGTGTGTTTGCCCTTTCTCGAGCCATCTCTGCATCCAGCTGCAGTTGGTTCACCTGATATGAGAGGACCTGGAACTGGTGAGCTTGCTTCGAAGACTCCTTCTCCAGCCGCTCATCTCTGGCCCGTTGCACCTCCATGAAGGACTCGAACATCCTTGCCAGATGACCAAGAGCTGTATCCTCCATATCAGGTTGTGGAGCAGGTACAGTAGACTCGGTGGTGCCACCTGTTGCTCCCTCTTCTTCACCAAGCTTTTTCTTGTCTTTCCTCGAAGTCATTTTCTTGGCTTCTTTGCCTCCTCTCTGCCTATCTCCTGAGATCCCACTTCTGACGCCAAATGTGGCAGGATAGCCACAGCAGTGGAGAAGACGGAGGAGACCAAATAGTTTTCAACGAAAAGGCTTCATTTATTTTTTCTTTCTTTTCTCTTTTCTTAAAAATGTGCAAATATTTACAATGACAAACATGCATGAAAAAATATGCAAAAACAAAAACTGTACAAAACGAAAATAAACAAGCACAAATAGCCAGGCTAAGTCCTCAGACCCTGAACCACTATCAAGAGCAACTTCAATTAACAAGACACATTCACTTCACTATCAACACTCACCTACTGAGGCTCTTGAGCCTAATACAGAGCATTGCTAACTGTAGCCCCACCCACTGGATAGCCCCACTGTCAAAAATAATCAATTAACTAAACAACAACATAATTATTACCAAATAATAAATCAAATAAGAAAAC
The DNA here is from genome assembly GCF_027579695.1 of Neoarius graeffei. Lineage (NCBI taxonomy): Eukaryota > Metazoa > Chordata > Actinopteri > Siluriformes > Ariidae > Neoarius > Neoarius graeffei. Next base: position 57,353,659 of record NC_083573.1, read on the forward strand.
ATATAACGCACAAATACATACAATAACTGACATGCACAAAAACACCTTATTGGACCCCTAAAATGGCTTTTAAGTCATTACCTTTAAAACACCCCCATCACGGGAGAGAGAGAAGGCTGTGGGTGGAGACAAGGAGACTAGGAGTTTGAAAGAGAGAGGTGGAAGTGGCTGGGTTTTTTTTTCGTGTTTTAACAGTTTATGACTCGGTATAGATTAAACACTCGAGGTTTGGTCAGATTCTGTGGACAGAGGAAGTTTCAAAAGCATAAAGTTGACAACTGTTCGTAACAGACATTACAGGTTTTTTTTTTTTTCTGGGGGCAGCAATATGCCAAGCTCGGCAGGAGATAGTGAGAGTGAAATGGAGGAGGAATCTGAGGGTCCAGGAGGTGGACATGTAGGGGGAAGAAAGAGAAGGGGAAGTGGTGGTAGTGGTGGTGGTGGTGACGAAAGCCCAGTTAGTAAAGGTAGAAGAATTGAGGAAGGAGAATTAAATGTTTTGGTGAAATTTAATGCGGATATCTCTAAACATAACATTTCCAACCCAATGCGGCTACTGTAACTAAGTTGATTAAAGAAACTCTTGGAGAGGTGGTATCAGCGAGGTATATTAGCAACAACAAGGTCATAGTGTTTTGTAAGTCTAGCGAGCAAAAACAGAAGGCTTTACGATTGCGTAAGCTGGGGAAAGAGGATGTGGAATATATGGAGGTAGGGGTGAGAGATGGAGTAAGAGGAGTCATTACTGGTGTCCCCATGAATATTTCAGAAGAGGTACTGAAAACTTGTATGGAGAGAGGGACACTAGTGAAGGCTACTCGGTTCTACACTAACAAGGGGGGAAAAGGTTCCAAGCATGACCATCTTGCTGCATTTCAGTGAACTGCAGCTTCCTAAACAAGTAATGATTGGATATGTTTGCTACCCAGTCAGGCCATATTAGCCAGCACCTTTGAGGTGCTTTAAGTGCCAGAGGCTGGGGCATGTTGCGGCAGTCTGTAAAGGGGCAAGGAGATGTTGTAGATGTGGAGGAGCTCATGACTATGGGGAGTGTGAGGAGGGAGTGCAGCCCAGATGTTGCAATTGTGGTGGGGCACATAGCGCAGCATATCAAGGTTGTGTAAAACAGCAGGAGGAAAAGGAGGTGCAAAGATATAGAGCAGTTAACCTGGTGTCATATACAGAGGTTGTTAAACAGGTCAAAGCAAGAGGGCCTGCAACCAATCAGAGGGTAAATCAGAACAAGGCATCAATGCAGGGTGATGGACAAGGCAGGGATGACTCCCTAGTGAGAGGGGATAGGTCTACAATGCAGGTGGATAAGATAGATTTTCTAGCTTTTATAATTAAGGTTATTAACTGCTCTGCCCAAGCAACTACGCGTACAGATCGCATTAAGATAATACTGCATGCAGGCCCATTTCAATCTATTTGGGGGCCCTAGGCAAAGGGGATCTGGGGCCCATAATTATCCCCCGCTCGACGAAAGGCCTTATGGCCGCCTACCCACTGAAGACTTAATAAATAAACATCATACATATTGTAATCTCATCTCATCTCATTATCTCTAGCTGCTTTATCCTTCTACAGGGTCGCAGGCAAGCTGGAGCCTATCCCAGCTGACTACGGGCGAAAGGCGGGGTACACCCTGGACAAGTCGCCAGGTCATCACAGGGCTGACACATAGACACAGACAACCATTCACACCTACGGTCAATTTAGAGTCACCAGTTAACCTAACCTGCGTGTCTTTGGACTGTGGGGGAAACCGGAGCACCCGGAGGAAACCCACGCGGACACAGGGAGAACATGCAAACTCTGCACAGAAGGGCCCTCGCCGGCCATGGGGCTCAAACCCAGGACCTTCTTGCTGTGAGGCGACAGCGCTAACCACTACACCACCGTGCCACCCCATATTGTAATCATTCTTACAATTTTTACTTAATAAATGAACTCTTTACATTATTATAAATAATTATCAAACCCAATTAAACACAAGAATAGGCAAAATACACACACACACACACACACACACACACACACACATATATATATATATATATATATATATATATATATATATATATATATATATATATATATATATATATATATATATATATATAAATCAAATATGAAAATAAGACAAAGTAATATAAAATGTGCAAATAACACAATACTAAATATTTACAGTATATACACAAGTAGAAATAACTTCAAATGGTGATTAAATGATTACAAACATGAATAAGAATCTTAATAAGAACCAGCACACACAGAAAAGTGCAAAAGGTATAGAAAAACATAAAAATTTAAGAATACACAACTAGAATCATGGGCAAAATGTCTAAAACTGCTGCTTGCGGGCTTTGGCTTCAGCAAAGGCAGCCACAATACCCTCCATGTCCAAAGACCTGCGGACATCACATTCAATTGACATCAGTGCCAGTCCGGAGAGCCTCTCTTGGCCCATGGCAGACCTCATATAGTTCTTAATAAGCTTCAGAGCTGAAAAGCTCCTCTCACTTGAGGCAACTGACACAGGAAGTGTAAGAAGTAAACGTAGTGCAATGCTTAAATTGCTGTACAAGTCTAGTAGCTTCTCTGACTATGACATTTTGATAAACACAATAAGTTAATCTGGGAGAAGTTGACAGTCTTTCACCTATTTGTGTGGCACATATTAGAATTTTTAGCCAGTCCTTGCAAGTTTGTAAGCCTGTTGTGCATGACAACGTTTACATCACTGTTATAAACACTGTCTACAAGTTAACTACCATTAACTTAAGCTAGCTACCAAATTTGCTTGTCGACCCGCTTGGTATTAATGAGTGTGTACATTCTCATTTACCAGTGTCTTGTTTTTTCTGTCTTCCTCTTTCCTTTTCTTCTTTCTCTTCTGGCTCCCTGAGGGGTAATTTCGCTTCATATTTGATTTTGGGTTTTTTTGCCGCGGAGCTCTGCAACCACTTGACTGGACGGAGATGGGCATTGAGGGGTTGACAACAGACTGTCATTGCACTTTTCAGCCAAAGCATGTAGGGAGGCGCTGTTGTGCATTAGGGGGCCCCCCTTGGAACTAGGGTATTTCAACAAGTGTCATTAGGCGCTGCGCTGCCGCGCTCAAAAAGTTGTCATTGCTATTGAATACATAACCAGTCGTTCGGCAGCGGGGGCCCTTCGAGGGCTGGGGCCCTAGGCAATTGCCAAGTCTGCCTACCTTGTTGCAACGGGTCTGACTGCAAGCTGCAAAGGCACATTTGGACATGGCTAGTGTGCCTGTGGAAAAGGTGATGAAAAAGCTATCAGAAAGACAGGGTGAACCATTACAGTCTGAAGGATGACATGAATCCCATTAACCATATTGCAGTGGAATGCTAGAAGCCTAGTGGCGAATGGGCAGGAATTTAAGAAATTTGTGTATGAGCTCCCAATTTTACCTGACATTTTATGTATACAGGAGACATGGTTAGTTCCTCACTTGCAGTTTGTAGTTCCTGGGTACATTTCAGTACGAAAAGATAGGAGGGAAGGGCAAGGGGGTGGATGTTACACTTTTGTGAAAGATGGTCTATCATATAGGGAATTAATAGTGAGTGAGGATAGTGAGTGTGTGGCTGTGGAAATGTGGTGGACAAGAGGGGATAGCATCATAATAGTTAATTTTTATAATCCCTGTAATGATTTAACAGTGGAGTATTTGGAAAGAGTGGTACGGTACAGAGAGAGGGTAAAAGGGTGGCATGGTGTGGGGATTTCAACGCACATAATTCTCTGTGGGGTAGCGATACCACTAATAGGAATGGGGAAATTGTAAAGGAGTTCATGGATATTGAATCACTTATATGCCTAAATGATGGGCGAGGCACCAGAGTGAATGTTAGAACTGGAGCACTATCAGCACTTGATCTTACATGTGTATCCAGTACATTAGCTGGGTTAAGTGAGTGGGATATATGGGAGCATTCCACTATAGGAAGTGATCATTTCCCTTTAATCTGCAAAATAGCTATAGATGTAAGCAATCATTGGTCTCCGGGGAGGTGGCATTAGAAAGAGGCAAACTGGGAGTTGTTTAATGAAGTTTGTGATACCAGAGTAAACCAGGTACAGATTACAGGAGAGGTCAATGACATGGTAAGGAGCCTGGCTGATATGCTCTTAGCTGCAACTGCAGCTGTAGTCCCCAGATCCCAAGGGAGAGGGAGGAGAAAGATAGTGCCATGGTGGACTAAGGCAGCTGGGCCATAGAAGGTTCACGCTGCACGCTGCATGCTGCACACTACACGCTACACGCGTGTAAAGAAAAGTGGACAAACGTAGCATGACTTGCTCTGGGCCATAGAACGGCGTTCACGTTGCACGCTGCACGCTGCACACTTCACGCGTGAAGCGTGAAATGAACATGCACACTTTTTTCTAGGCGTGAAGATGGAAATTCCAGTCAATGCATGCGGTCACCGCCGCGCCAGCCAATCAGAACGGGTCTAGGGAGATAACTCTATGCTTTCAGGGGAAAACTTCAGAAAAAATATAATTGAATGGTATAATTGAAAAATAGTGCTTCATCGGGATTATCAAGCAGATTATAGAATGTTCGGTGAAATTCACCACGGGTTTCTCTCAGAAGGAAGTGTTCTCGGCTCCAAATTCTGTTCCTTTTTCTCTTCCTCTGTCTCAGTAAAAGCAGAATGAGGCAATCGTCGTCATCCGAAGAGTCCATATTGTTGGTTACTCGGTCAAAGTAGAACAGACGCAACACGTGAACATCCAAGCATGAAGTTTAATGGCCCAGGGTCCGGTTCTTCACGTGAACGTGTAGCGTGCAGCATGCAGCGTGCAGCGTGAACCTTCTATGGCCCAGCAGCCTAAGGAGTGCACTGAGGCAATCCAAGCATGTAATAAGGCATTTAGAGTGCTGCGAATGACACTCACCCTTGAGAAAGTGGTGCAATATCAGAGTGCAAGGGCAAAGGCAAGAAAGGTTATTAAAGATGCGAAAAAGAAATGCTGGAGGGAGTATTGTAGTCAACTTGGAACGTATGTCCAGATAGAACAGGTGTGGGGTATGGTCAAGAAGATGATGGGGGTATTTAGAGGAAGAACTATTCCTGTTTTGGTTGAGGGAAATAGTGAGGCAAGCTCAGCAAAGGATAAAGCATAGCTGTTGAGGACTGCATTTGCCAACGCTCATAGCTCAAGTAACTTGGGTGAACAGTGGGTGGAGCGGAGACAAACAATCCTGAGAGAGTGGGGCAATGTGTGTGACAAACAAACAGACTGCAGCAGTGCTATGGATAGTGATATTACACTATTTGAGCTTAAAAGTGCCCTCATTAATACCTCCAATACTGCACCAGGTCAGGATGAAGTGTGCTACATAATGTTGAAGCATGTATCTGATGTAGTGCTTAATAAGGTAGTGGAAGCATTCAATAGAATATGGTCAGAAGGAAAGGTGCCAGCTGTGTGGAAGCATTCCCTAGTCATTCCAATAGCTAAGCCAGGGAAAGACCCTTCAAAGGTAACTAGCTATAGGCCTATTGCACTTACATCTAATTTGTGTACACTGATGGAGAGAATACTGGTTAACAGGTTAACATATTTTATGGAAAGCAAGGGGCTGTCTGCAGGATACCAGAGTGGGTTTAGGAAGGGAAGGTCTACTCTGGATGCCATGATCAGACTTGAGACTGACATTAAGAAAGCCTTAGCCATGAAAGACGTTCTTGTGGCTGTCTTCTTTGATATAGAGAAGGCTTATGACATGCTGTGGAAGGAGGGCCTCATGATGCAGCTGAAAAAGCTTGGGGTGGGAGGGAAGCTTTTTAACTGGATATTGAGCTTCCTATTTGGGCGTACAATCCAGGTGAGGGTGGGGGTAGACATATCTATTGTGATCGAGGTGGAAAATGGCACACCCCAGGGCAGCGTTATCAGCCCTGTGTTATTTAACATCATGATAAATGATGTATATAGGAGTGTAAGCCCAGACATAGAGGTTTCATTATATGCAGATGATGGGACCTTGTGGAGGAGGGGAAGGAACATTAACTTTGTGGTCAGTAAGATCCAGCAAGCGATTGAGGCAGTTGTAGGATGGGCTGATGACTGGGGATTGAGATTCTCAGTAGCAAAAACCTATTGTGAATTCTTTACAAATAGGACAGTTGCTGATAATGTTAAACTATACCTGTATGAGGAACCACTGGAAAGGGTGGAGGTTCCCAGGTATCTAGGGCTTTGGTTTGACAGAAGGCCAACATAGAAAGCTCATATTGATAAATTGGAGACAAAGTGCAAGAGAGTATTAAATGTGATGAGATGTCTGGCAGGGATGGAATGGGGGGCAAGCCAATCCTCATTAATGACACTATATTATGCTCTCTTGCGTTCAGCAATGGATTATGGTAGCTTTGTCTATGGATCTGCATATGATTCTCAACTCATGAAGCTGGAGAGAATACAGTCACGAGCACTGAGACTTTGTTGTGGAACGCTTAAGTCTTCCCCAATAGGGAGTCTACATGTGGAGTTGGGAGAGATGCCTTTAGCATTAAGGAGGAAGAAGTTGTCCTTAGCTTACTGGTCAAACCTGGAAGGCCATAACCAAGGGAATCCTGCTAAAAAAGTGATAGAGCCATGCTGGGAGTATGAGGCCAAAAAGGGCAAGGGATTTGGGTGGAGGGTGAGGGAATGGGTACAGGAAGCAGGATTGAAAGAGGGAATGGTTAGCCCGACAGTAGCCATATCACCAGTGCCACCTTGGTTATTCCCCCTACCTTTAGTGGACATGAATATATTGGAGTATGCAAAGGAAGAACAAGAGAAGCAGTATGTGGCTGGTTTTGCATTAGACCATATTTTGGGTGCATATGCAAGTCATGTCCAGGTTTATACAGATGGATCAAAGGATCCTGCATCTGGGAAAACTGCAGCTGCTATGGTTGTGAAGGGGATGGGTGTTAGTGCCTCCTGGAGGTTGACAAATGAGGTGTCTGTGTACACCACTGATATCATTGCCATCATTAAAGCACTAGAGTGGGTTGAAGAGACTGGGCAAGTGAAGGTGTTAATATGCTCTGACTCTGCAGCAGTGTTGGGTAGCATACAGTCACATAGATCCTGTAGACTGGATTTATTATATGAAGTGTATTTATGCCTGTATAGGCTGGAGCAAAGAGGTGCCTCTGTATGTTTCTTATGGATCTCAGCTCATGTGGGGATACAGGGCAATGAAAAAGCAGATGGTCTTGCAAAAAAAAAAAAAGCCCTAGAGAGACCAGATCCACAGGTCGATATTAAGCTTGGGAGGGGGGAGGTAAAAGTTTTATTAGGATGGCCCTGACAAGGCAATGTCAGACTCAGTGGAACATAAGTTCCAAAGGCAGGCACCTGTACAATATCCACAGAGAGGTTGGGAGAGAAGCCACAGTAGGAGGGTGCAGGAGGGATGAAGTTGTCATTGGCAGGCTTAGAATTGGTCATACACTTCTGAACAGCACCCAGTGCAGGATTGGTAGGCCAGAGACAAGAAATTGCATGTGGTGCCCAGATCAAGAGGAGATGGTGCAACATGTATTACTTTTATGTCCTAGGTACCAGTGGCACAGGGAGAAGTGGAAAGATAAATTGCAAAGAGCTGGATGCTCAGACTTTAGTCTAACTTCAGTTCTGGGATATGGAATAAGGCCAGGGGAACTGATCAGGTTCCTTAAGAGTGCAGGGCTATACGTGAGAATTTAAATGCACTTAAATGTAGGGAACTGTAGGTGGCAGTATGCACCTGAAGGTGTAACCCGCCATTAACCGAAAGAAGAAGAAGAAGATTCCCCCCTCCCCTCCAGTGGAACAGTCCATCTGTTTCCCCAAACGAGACACGGAAGAATGTTTTGAATGCCTGGTGAGTGAATTGCTACCAGAGGTGTAACTACAAAAGTTTTAACAGCCAGTGTGAATTATTTTACTTTTTGAGACTATACAAAGATTATACAGATGAAGAATGAAAATGACTATGTTTCAAGCGAATATTTTGAATGAGTCAGATGCACAAACAATAGCCATCTAGAAGTGCCGGTAGGCCTTTCCCTGCACTCTAAACACTAAGTTTAGCCCTGCGTAATTAATCTATGGCAAATGGTGATTAATGACAATATGAAAGAGATCTTAAACAGTACATACGGTAGTGGCAATAAGAATAGCGACAGGACAGGACAGCAGGGATTTAAAAATGCTGGCAAATGGCTGCCTGCACGCTGCGTGCTACGTCAGCATCACGGCTCAGCCCGCTCAGCCCGTGACCCGGACCTTCTTGCTGTGAGGCGACAGCGCTAACCACTACACCACCATGCCGCCCCTCTTTGCATATTTCAAACTTATTCAGGTTGTAATCTTAAATAACTAACACTCATCTCAAATATTGTTGGGACAAAAAAGTAGACTGGCAATCAAATTTATGTTAAATTTAAATAAGATTCAAAATCATATAATTTGAACATGACATTGAGACTATTTTAAGTTGGATGAAGATGTTTTATATGGTGATATAACAGTGTGTTCAAAGAACAGCTTTTGCTTTGCCAATTACCATATTGTATATGCAATCTTTCTTGTCTGACAGTGATTTTTATTTTATTTGCTTGGTAAGAAAACCTCATTATACCAAGTTTTATTCACTTGCTAAACTTCTTTTTTGTATATCAACTAAGCTGTTAAACTTTGTTTTTCTATAAAGAGCTCCTACAGTATCTATTTAATCATTCACTTCTTGAAGATGTTACCTCTGAAACTGATGATCGTTTGTGCTACTGCAGTTTTGCACATCTGTTTTTCAGCACATCTGTTTTTCAGAGAACATTTAAAGAGCAATTAATGGGTGAGATAAACATTTTTTTTCTCCGCTTGCTAAATTACAGTGGTCAGCTCATATATAATGAACCACATACTCACAGCACAAACGCAATATAAAAGCATGCAATCAATTCTCATATATAAATGCACTTCAAAATGCACGAATACAAATTCATTTAACGTAAAGGAGACAGTATGAAATAGACTTAAATGTTAATCATGTTAATGCTAATTTAATTACCCTAACATTTATACAGTGAACGCCACAATGTGAACCTAGGTTATGTATTGAATGTGTATGCTATAGAGACAAAGCAGAGATAGAGGCAATAGAGTATAATTCAAAATCACCATCCATAAATTAAACTTCTTCAGTACAGATGTAGTCCTAATTATTGGACCATATTCCTGAACTCCTTAACTGTATGCTCAGATTGCATTGTATTCATCTTCAGTAGCCAATTAATCATGAAGAAGGATTTGGTGGATCTGGAGTTTATCCCTGGAATCATGAACATGAGGTGGGAAATCACCCTGGATAGGGTGTCAGTCCATTGCATAGCACCATGCACACACATTCACACAGTGATCTGTGCCTACAGGCAATTTAAAGTAGCCAGTACACCTACATGGGAGTTAAGAAGAAACTGGAGAACTCAGAGAAAACCCACAGAGAACTTGTGAAAATCCACAGAAACCCACTTGAACCGAAGTTAAGGATCGACCCAGGGGCTATGTGGCATTCAGTGCTACCAGCTGTGCCAGTGTGTTGCTGGATTATAAAACCCCATTTCCCAAAAAGTTGGGATGCTGTGTAAAATGTAAATAAAAACAGAATGTGGTGATTTGCCAATCATGGAAACCCTATATTTAATTGAAAATAGTACAAAGACAACATATCAAATGTTGAAACTGAGAATTTTGTTTGTTTGTTTGTTTGTTTTTTGAAAAGATTTTCTAAGTTTGAATTAATGCCAGCAAGATGTTTCAAAAAAGTTGGGACAGGTGCAACAAAAAATGTTGTGTCATGCTAAAAATAAATACCTGGGGAAGCCATGGCCTAAAGGTCACAGAAGCAGGTTTGGGACCAAAAGGTCACTGGTTGGATTCCCTGAAGTGCCCTTGAGCAAGGCACCTAACCCCCAACTGCTCCCCAGTGCTGCAAGCACAGCTGCCTACTGCTCTGGGTATGTGTGCTCACATCCCCAGATGGGTTAAATGCAGAGAAAGAATTTCACTGTGCTCTAATTTTAATGTATGTCACTCTGGATAAGAGCATCTGCTAAATGCTTATAATGTAATGGTGGAAAATCTAACAACTAATTAGGCTAAGCGGCAACAGGTCAGTAATATGATTGGATAAAAAAGAGCAAAAAAGTATATAAAGGCGGAGTTTCTCAGAAGTAAAGATGGGGAGGGGTTCACTGCTCCGTGAAAAACTGCATGGGCAAACACTGCAACAATTTAAGAAAAACCTTCCTCAATGTAAAATTGCAAAGAATTTGGGGATCACATCATCTATAGGCCCAGTCACACAGCCAAAACTTACGATTTACACATGAATTGCGCATAAATTTCGAGTCGTGCGCGATTCATCAGTGCTGTGCGTAATTCATAAGTTTTTTTGACGTGGAGCATCAGTAGTTGTCAGTGGATGTTCGATGAATCGGGTTTGTGCGCGATTCCAGGTTTTGAGCTGCTCAAAAATATTGATCACGCACAAGTATGCACGATTGTGCGCCGTTTAACGTAATTCGTGCGTCCTTTGCCGTAGTTCTGACGCGGACAATGCACGACATATGTGTGGACCGTTAGTGGTTGATCGCAAGAAATTTACCGCTACCGCGCACGTCGATGACTTTTCACTGACGAATAACGCACATATCACGCATGTCTCGCTGTAGTAACACGTACATTTCACTGATATCCACTGACAATCACTGACAAAAAAGTATTAACACATAAAACACTTATATAACACTTACAAAAACGCATAAAAAACTTATGAAAAACTTATGAATCACTTATGTATCACTAACAACTCACGTATGATTTTTGCCGTATAAAAGCAACCATTTCTTGAACTTTTGCCAGTCTTGTCCTTGCTGCCAAGGGGTACACATCCAGCATGAACCCTCAGAGAAGAGATGTCCTGGTGTTCCTGATGCAGAACCAGAATGATCAGCTGCTGCAACTTCATCAGATGTTGGCCAGGAGAAGAAGAAGGAGGAGAAGACAGATCTGGAACGTCTGGGTGAGAGACTGGATCACTAGAAGACCAGAGCAGGGCTTGTATGATCGCCTGATGGTGGAGCTCCGAAATGAAGACCCAAGATCCTTCCAGAACTTCATGCGTATGCCTCCTGCCATGTTTGACGAGATTGTCCAGAGGCTGACCCCCAGGATTACCAAGAAGACAACCAACTGGAGAGCTCCCCTTGATCCTGGTCTGAAGGTTGCCATTACCATTCGTCACCTGGCATCTGGATCCAAGTACCATGACATGCAGTATGCCTGGAGGGTCCCCCACAACACCATCAGCCTTGTTGTCAGAGAAGTCTGTGAGGCCATCATAGAGGAGTACCTTGAAGAGCAGATGTCACCTCCAACCACTGAAGAAGGCTGGCTGCAACTGGCAAATGACTGGTACGAGAGGTGGAACTTCCCCCACGTCATCGGTGCTATTGATGGCAAACATGTGGCATGCAAGGCTCCCCCTGGTTCTGGATCTGAGTACTACAATTACAAAGGCTTCTTCAGTATCATCCTGTTTGCCATGGTGATGTCTGATTACAAGTTCCTGTGGGTGGACGTGTCTGGTAATGGCTCCGCTTCAGATGCTCAGATCTACAACAACAGTGAGCTGAGAGAACGTCTAGAGAACAACAGCATCATGGGGTGGCCACAGCCAGCGCCTTTGCCTAATGACACTCAAAATGTGCCCTCCTTCCTGGTGGGAGATGATGCCTTCAGCCTGAGGACCTACCTGATGAAGCCCTACGGCGCTAGGAACCTTGACAGGGAGTACAGAATCTACAACTACAGGCTGTCAAGATCCAGAAGAGTGGTGGAGAACACTTTTGGCATCTTGGCCAACAGATTCCAAGTTCTTCTGAGCACAATGAACCATCACCATGAGACTGTCAGACTGATTGTCAAGGCCTGTGTGCTCCTACACATCATCATGCAGACTCGGTACCCTGTGCTCCAGAATCGTCTGGTGGATGTGCAAGGCCCCAATGGAAACATGCAGCCTGGTGCCTGGCGAGAGGGGAGAAACTTGGAGGACACCAGAGTTGTGCAAGTCCCCAACAGAGCATCCAAGGAAGGCAAAAAGCAAAGGAACTTGTTGAGGCACTGGTGAAACTCTCCAGCAGGTGCTGTCCCCTGGCAAGACCGCATGGTGGATGTATGAAATTGTTGTAAAAGTTGAAATAAATGAAATTTGAAGATATATTTTGGAGTTTGTTGTTTTTTGGGAAATAATGTATTAAATTACAGTTATTTCCATACTGTAGATCACTTTAATTTCGCGAGTACAAAATTTCACACTATGGTTATTTTGGCTTAAATCACGAATATTTAAATTCGCATTTGAAATGTTACTGAATACAAACAAATAAGAATGATTAAAATGTGAACCCTTTCACATGATATTTTAATTCGTGAACTAGGTTAATCGCGAAATTATGCGAAAATAAATCTCTTGCGAAATAAAAGTAATTTACAGTATTGAATATCCATAAATTGGCCCAAAAGTGTTATAAACAAGCATTCCAACTTTCATTCAAACTTTCATACCAAGAAATAAGAACTAGTATTTAAAGAACAAAATTTCATTTATTTACAATATGTACATTTTTCAGCAGCTGCTCTTCTAGTCAGAGTCACTGTCATCACGCTGAGGCTTTGGAGCTGGCGGAGTGTTCAAGGACTGTGACTGTGAGCTGCTTCTTCTGTTGGAGCCTGGTCCTCCCAACAGCTGGCTGTCCACACTGAAGGGCGACAAGTTCAGTGACCTATCCAGAACTTCCTGGCTTGTCTGCAGAAGTTGAGTGAAGCTATCAGCCGACCAGTGCTCCCCAGAAGCAGTGGAGGTACTCTGGCTCTGGCTCTGCTGAGGCTGCTGGTACTGCTGGACAGGCTGCTGCTGCTGCTGGTACTGCTGGACAGGCTGCTGCTGCTGCTGCTGGTACTGCTGGACAGGCTGCTGCTGCTGCTGGTACTGCTGGACAGGCTGCTGCTGCTGCTGGTACTGCTGGAAAGGTTGCTGCTGGTACTGCTGGTATATCTGATGTTGGTGGAGGACAGGCGGTGCAGACATCAGCTGGGCAGGTCTTGCAGGCTCAGGGGCTGGAGCAGGGTCCTGGGAGTCAATCACAGCACATATCTTGGTCTTCATCTGCTTGTAGTGTTCTGCAGGTGCTGCACGGAGACTGTCTGCCACGTACTTGATGAAGCCTTCACGTTCCGACTGTGCAGGTTTCTCTTGTATCAGCTGGGACAACAGCTGCTGATTGGCCTTCATCGTTTCTCTGAGCTCCTTCATCCACTCTTCTTCATGGTCAACCTCCCTCTTCCTCCTCTTCTTCAGCTGCCTGGATGAAGTCTGGCTGGAACTCTGGGCTGCCTCGGCTGATGTCCTCTCCACTGCCTCCAGGTCGTCATCAAGGGGAGTGGGTGCTCGGTCCTGGTCGATGTCTGGCTCACTGTCACTGACACGGGATGCCTGGGTGGAAGTCAGGGGCAAGCTCATCATGGGTTCAGACTTGGTTGATGGCAGCTGGATCTTGTAGAACTGCAAGCTGTTGATGATGTACTGCTCCCTGTCAGTGTACTTCTTCGCTGCCTGGCCAGACCTGACCTTACTGAGTCTGACGTACCAGTCTTTCAAAGACTTCCACCACCCCATGATGTGGTCCAATGGCAGACCCAGCTCATTAGCCTTGGCAGCCCAGATCTCCCTGCGCTTCTTGTAGAGACGATGCCCCTGCCTCCAAACTTTGTCGTGCTCCGCCATCCACTCAAGGAGACCTTCTTCTATCTCAGCTTGAAGGGAATAGTCACGCTTGGCAATGGCTTTCCCCTTGGACTTGCCCTTGCCCACAGGACGTGCATCTTCTTCAGACTCATCAACAGCAGCAGCCTGGCCACCAGCAGAAGCAGTGGGAGCAGACTCATCAGCAGCAGAATCAGCAGCAGCATGCACCTCCACTTGGATTTCAAGATCAGGAGGTGGAGGTCTTGGAGACCTCCTGGGAGCCTCTTCATCTCCAGCGGCCTCTCTCTGCGGGAGATCTACAGGAACTTCTTCTTCTGGAGCAGCTGGAGCCTTCTTCTTCTGGACCCTGGTCTTGGAGGGCCAATGACCTTTCCTGGGTGGCATCTTCAAGTAGTATTCAAGTAGTATTCTGATGTGGATCCTTCGGCTGCTGGAACAAGACTGGCAAAACCCTGTAACTGCAGGCTATTTATTGTGCGCGGAGCGGATGCGATAGTGACACCCGCTGTTCGCTAGCCATCAGTGAATCATAAGTGATCCATGCGTGATCCATGCACGCTCTATGCGTCGTTCATCAGTGCTAGTGTGCGGTTCATGCATGCTTATACATGGTTCATACGCAGTTTATGCGTGGAGTGTTCGTCAATAAAAACCAGAAATTCTCCCTCTTTTGACCCTATGCGCTGATGTGCGTGATTTGTAAGTGATTGTAAGTGATTTGTACGTAGTTCATGCGCAATTAATCGGTGATTTTCGACCACGCACACCCCCAAAAAATGGTCAATTTCTCCACTGACAATCACGCACAAGCCAACTTTATACGTGATTTATACGTGATTTATGCGTGATCGGCTGTGTGACTGGGCCTTATGGTGCATACTATCATTAGAAGAAAACCATTGTCATAACATCTGAAAACCACTGTCTGTGAACACAAATCAAATACTGAAATTCTACCATGCAAAAAGAAACAATATATAAACAATATCCAGAAATACCAGCACCTTCTCTGGCCTCAAGCTCATTTACAATGGACCGAGGCAAAGTGAAAAACTGTCCTGTGGTCTGACGAATCAAAATTTTAAATTGTTTTTTGGAAATCATGGACACCCTGTCCTCTGGGCTAAAGTGAGAGGGACCATCCAGCTTGGTTTCAGCACACAGTTCAAAAGCCACCATCTGTGATGGTATGGTATGGAAACCTCCATCATTTGCTGTTTGGAATACACCTCAGATCATCTTAACCAACCAACATGTCAATTCATCTATAAATGATTTCCACATGGTCTTATTTTTCCTGGTGTCCCGTAAAAACCTCTGTAATTCTTCACCAGAACTGCCTACAGAAAGGTATCATTCATGCCCCTGAGATATCTGTACTTGCACTCCCTGTCCACTTTATGAGGAACACCTGTACACCTGCGCATTCATGCAGTTATCTAATCAGTCAAATGTGCATGATTTTATGCATTGTGCTGCTCCCACCTGATTGGCTGATTGGATAACTGCATGAATGTGGGCATACAGGTGTCCCTAATAAAGTGGACTGTGAGTGTATATTAGCTGTGCCTATTAAAAACTC
Source organism: Neoarius graeffei (assembly GCF_027579695.1). Taxonomy (NCBI): domain Eukaryota; kingdom Metazoa; phylum Chordata; class Actinopteri; order Siluriformes; family Ariidae; genus Neoarius; species Neoarius graeffei. The sequence continues at coordinate 57,369,093 of NC_083573.1, forward strand.
CTTTTTGATACCCTACTTCTGGCTGAAGTGCTCATCGCTTCGCTCCTGTGGAGGATGGTCCCATATGGACAGCCTAAAGATACATTTAACAGATGGCTTTGGACAATTAATATAAACAGTTTTGCTACAATGGCTTAGGAGTGCAATTACCATGATAACTTTAGGATTACAGTTGTCATGAACAGTTTTGTATTCAAGCCTCCATCAGTGAACAGTTGATAACTTCGACAAAATAGACTTCATATCAAAACTATCATGAATATCCTGGTTACACGGTTGCACTTTTTGAGCATGTAGGACACAGTTATGGAAGTGAGTTATTTATAATCACGATATCTGCTATCACCCACATGAGGAGGGGTTCCCTTTTGAGTCTGGTTCCTCTTCAGGTTTCTTCCTTATGTCATCTGAGGGAGTTTTTCCTTGCCACTCTCACCTCAGGCTTGCTCATTCGGGATAAAGTCATATGTTTCATTTTATACAGTATTTTTTGCAAAGCTGTCTATTGTTTTGGCAAAAAAATAAATAAAATTGACTTGAATTGACTTTCTTTGTCTTAAGGATCTATCATCTAACCACTGGCGGCTCGTTAATAGGGGCGATTTGGGCGACGCACTCCCAAACAGGGAGGGAGATTTTTTTTTTTTTTATCTACTCCTGCTACCACGGCAACAGTAATGTCATTGTCCAATCAGACTAAGGTCGCGCCTGGTGTAGCCACGCCCTTTTGGGGCGATTTCTGTCAAGTTCAGATTTGCCCCAAAATCTCCCATTGACACTAATGGTACGTACGTTTTTTTTTTTCGAAAATCCTGCTCCCAATGCATTTTCTATTGGGTTCTATGTGCTCACACAAGCAGCGTGCTTACGTCATACGCCTGTTGCGCCGCGCAAGTGTTGCCAGATTGTGCATTTTGGCGGGTTTTGAACATAATTTTGGGCTGGAAAACGTAACTTGCGGCGGCACGGTGGTGTAGTGGTTAGCACTGTCGCCTCACAGCAAGAAGGTCCTGGGTTCGAGCCCCGGGGCCGGCGAGGGCCTTTCTGTGTGGAGTTTGCATGTTCTCCCCATGTCTGCGTGGGTTTCCTCCGGGTGCTCCGGTTTCCCCCACAGTCCAAAGACATGCAGGTTAGGTTAACTGGTGAGTCTAAATTGACCGTAGGTGTGAATGTGAGTGTGAATGGTTGTCTGTGTCTATGTGTCAGCCCTGTGATGACCTGGCGACTTGTCCAGGGTGTACCCTGCCTTTCGCCCGTAGTCAGCTGGGATAGGCTCCAGCTTGCCTGCGACCCTGTAGAACAGGATAAAGCGGCTAGAGATGATGAGATGAAATGCAACTTGCGCGGGAAATGTGTGAACATTCTATGAAGATGGCGGCGAGTGTTGAGTGCAACAATACGATAGCATCTCTGAAAGAAGTTCCCTTTAGTCGTCGTACCAATGAGGAGAAAACGGCAATCAAACAGCTAGGACCTCCTAGACCAAATTTAAACATCAAGCAAGTGTCTACGAGTGTCTAAGTGTCTTGAGTAGGTCTTGAGAAGACCTACTCAAGAGGTTTTAACAAGAACTGGTACCACCGGAAAACTTGGCTAGCTGGCTGTGATGTAGTCAATGCTCTTTTTTGCTACCCTTGCATTCTCTTCCACCCTGGAAGTAGCACAGCAGACGGTACAGTGATATCTGATATTTGAATTTACTAGGCAAAAGTTGTTTTTGTGTGTGTGTGTGTGTGTGTGTGTGTGTGTGTGTGTGTGTGTGTGTTACCAATGGCAGTTTAACATTGCCATGTTTTTGTTTTACCAATGGCAGTTTAACATTGCCATGCTTGGAATATTTCAGTAGCCTCAAGTTCTCTCTGACTTGGTGTAAATTAAGCATATTTTCAGTTGTTATATATTGTACAGTATGTGTTCATTGGAGCCAGCACCTTACCTTTTTTCCAACTTGTTAAGCCAAGTTGCACTGACTACAAAACCTTGTGTAACCTTGTGTGTGTATATAGCTAAATAACTAAAGCCTTTTGTGTTCATTGACATGCTTGTAATACTTTAAATTTCCTTTTAAGGCATGGCTTTCTGGAGGAATTCTTGGGGAAAAAAAACCCTGCAGAATTTATTTAGAATTATTTGTTGTTAAAATGGTGCAATTCCATATAAAAAACCCACATAATTAAGCTGCACATGTTTTGTTTGATGGTTCTGCTTTTCTTCATCTTTTTCAAAACTTAAACACTTGTTTTGGATTTATATCCTGCCACTTTAATTGCATTCTTTAGAATTGAAGTTAGAATATGTTTATAATTAAGAATTTGTGTCTTCTACTTATAGAATACTGGAATAATATGAGAAAATAAATGAGTAATGTAATATTAATTGATTGTGATGCCAGATGTTTTGCTTTGAAGGCTTCACAATGAATCTTCCTTAGTTTTAGCCTGGCAAGCCAGACTAAATGTGAATATTTGCCACTCGTAGGCAAAAATATTTTTGGCCGCTAGGCGGGTGGGTCTAGTTTACTAGGCTACCTTAGTTTGCCAACTTTAACTTGTTTAGTGTTGCCACCTACTGGAGAGAAGAGATATTGTCTATATTGATATCTGAATTTACCAGGCAAAAACAAGTTCAGCCAATTGATTTGCTACCTAGGTCAATTTACTTCAGTCCTGTGGACATTTACGGTCCATGTAGACATAACGGGGGAAAATTGCCCCCCCCCCCCGAAAAAAAATTCAGGAGCCACCACTGCATCTAACAATGTACCAAAAACCTCTGAGCAGGGGACTGATGGTGTAATGTTCTGTGTTGTGCTATGTTTAAAAAAAAAAGGAGATTTTTGTTGTTGTTGTTATAAAAGTTGTTATAGTAAATGTTATTATTGATGCTACATCATCACTTTTATGTTTAATTACATTCTTTTCAAGAGAACTATACAAAGGCCCTTTAGCTCTAATCAAACTTAGTTTTAACATCCATCCATTATCCATCCATTACCCATAACCGCTTATCCTGTGCAAGGTCATGGGCAAGCTGGAGCCTATCCCAGCTGATTATGGGCGAGAGGCGGGGTACACCCTGGAAAAGTTGCCAGATCATCGCAGGGCGACACAGAGACAAACAACCAATCACACTCACATTCACACCTACAGTCAATTTAGAGCCACCAATTAGTCTAACCTGCATGTCTTTGGACTGTGGGGAAAACCGGAGCACCCGGAGAAAACCCACGCAGACACGGGGAGAACATGCAAACTCCACACAGAAAGGCCCCTGTCGGCCACTGGGCTTGAACCCAAAACCTTCTCACTGTGAGATGACAGTGCTAAACACTATATCACCATGCTGCCCAGTTTTAACATCCATCTAGAGCTAAATATTTACATATAATACATATTTTCCAATGTGTTTAAGAAATGCCACTTTGTTCCGTATTACAGTCATTAACCATGCAGTATAAACATTTGGTTTGAGGTTTCTTTTGTTACTGGTACAATTTTTGGGTTTGTATTTGCAGTGACATTATTGTATTTTACCATGATTTGTATTGAAAGATAAAAAGGTTTTCCTTAATAGTGAAAGGTATTTTGCAAAACATAAGTTTTATCAAAATTATCGCCACACTTACAGTTTGGTAATGTTAGCTGGAGAGAACAACAGCACTGAGCTTCTTCTTGTAAGGTCTAACACAGTTGAAGAAGCACATCATATAGGGATCTCTGATTCTCTCCCACATACAGAAAGTCCCTTTCAAGCCCCTTTATTCTTTATTCCTAGTTTTGTGCACATGGACTTCCTTCCTCGATTCAGATCACAGATATTCAGTAGAGTACAATTTCAAGACTGAAATGGTCCTGGGGCGGCACGGTGGTGTAGTGGTTAGCGCTGTCGCCTCACAGCAAGAAGGTCCGGGTTCGAGCCCCGTGGCCGGCGAGGGCCTTTCTGTGTGGAGTTTGCATGTTCTCCCCGTGTCCGCGTGGGTTTCCTCCGGGTGCTCCGGTTTCCCCCACAGTCCAAAGACATGCAGGTTAGGTTAACTGGTGACTCTAAATTGACCGTAGGTGTGAATGTGAGTGTGAATGGTTGTCTGTGTCTATGTGTCAGCCCCGTGATGACCTGGCAACTTGTCTAGGGTGTACCCCGCCTTTCGCCCGTTGTCAGCTGGGATAGGCTCCAGCTTGCCTGCAACCCTGTAGAACAGGATAAAGCGGCTAGAGATAATGAGATGAGATGAAATGGTCCTGTAATTGTGTGTGCTGCAACCATTTCTGTGTTGATTTGGATGTCTATTTTGAATCATTATCTTGTTCAAAAAGTCATCTACAGCCAAGTCTTATCTTCTTGGGAGAGAAACCCAAGGCTATCAGTATTCACAATAGTCTGTACCACCAGCTGCAGCACAAATACAAAACATCAGTAGCCCACCACATTATTTAAAGTAGTTATACCTTTTACTTATCCATTCATGTTTTGCCAAACTTGCAGATGATGTGCATAGAAAAAAAAGTAACTTTAGTTTCTTTAGTGAAGTTCAGAAGCTATAGAAGGTACTGACTATAAAAGCTCATTTCAAAATATTTCAACCCCAAAATCAACCAATCTCAACTAATCTGTAAATGTTGGGATCGTTTTTCCTCCCTCTCATTTTTACTGATTACTATGGTTGCTTTAATGGTGTTTTTATCTGTTCATATCTTTTTCTATTTATCCAATGGAAAACCTGTTCATTTTCCAACTTTCGATGTATCTACTGCCAAACTTGTGCAGGTCATTTTCCATCTGTCTCTTTTTAATTGAAAAGTCTATTGTGTTCCCCATGGTGATGGATGAAGGGGTTTTACATGTTTGCAACCACATATTTAGTCAATACAGGAAGAGTTTCTAATGGCTGAAACAATAAAAAAAAGGATGAAAATATTTACATTCAATCCTTTTCATTATTTTTTAATTAATTTTGGAGTTGAGTATACTTGTGATATCCTTTGACCTTAAAAAAGGTACACTTGTCCCTAAGTGTCCTGCCGTGCGCCAGTACTCTTCAAATCTTTTTCAGTGCTCTTTAGAAAAACATTGAAAAACGTCACCAAGGAAGCACTGACGACCTGAACATCTTGCTATTCTTAACTGAAGATGCAAATGGCACTGCAACACCTTCCGGTTGTTATCTGTACAGTTCATTTTATATGTGAACAGAAAAACAGTCCCTTGGATTCTTTTTACATTTTCATTTTGAGATAAACTTTGAGTGTCCCTAATCTATCTATTAACTTCTGTGCAACATCTATGTATTATTCTATATTATTTGCATTTGGCTTTCTATTGACTCCAAGGTGAATATGGTATAGTTAAATGATGGAGGTCCAGCTGTGGCTGGACTTAACCAGTCCTATCACTGAGGTTTTGAAACACTTGATTTAAAAACATACTTTTTTTTCCACACCTCCATCAATGTTATGCCAAAAGGGGCTGACCTTTTCTCTTGTGTAAACTTTAGTTAGACCTGAGAAGTCCTAGATTTGCAATTTCTCAAATGGTAGTCAAATTCACAAAGTGCAAAGTGTTGAAAGTGCAAGGTGCAGATGAGCCTGAATCAAGTTCATTTTTATGTTTGGCCAGTAACTTATTGGTGTAAAGTACAATATTTGACTACCTGCACATTTCACACCATATATTTCTTTACTAGCTAGGCTCATTCTCAGCATCAGTACTTATTTTACAACTCCAAATCAGGAAAAGTTAGGACAGTTTGTTGAAATTGAAATTAAAACCGAAAACAATGATTTGTAAATAATCTTTGACCTGCATTGCACCCAAAACAATATAACAGCACATTATTTGGTTATTACCTCACCCGGGACGGAGTCCACCAGGGGGCGAGCTATTGTTTTCGGTGGGGTTTCTTTGTCTCATCTCATCTCATTATCTCTAGCCGCTTTATCCTGTTCTACAGGGTCGCAGGCAAGCTGGAGTCTATCCCAGCTGACTACGGGCGAAAGGCGGGGTACACCCTGGACAAGTCGCCAGGTCATCACAGGGCTGGGTTTCTATGTTTCTTTGTTAACGATATTACAGGAAAACAGCTGGATCAATCTTCATGAAACTTTCAGGATAGATGAGCATTGGTCTCAAATAGGACCTCCAACATTTTGAGGGTCATCCGGTCAAGGTCACCGAAAAGGTCAAAATCATTTTTGTTGTGGCTACTGCCTCATATAGAGGCACAAGCCACTATGTCATCGTGCTGTAAGAATGTAAGAGTGTAACAATCACGTGCTGCGCATGCGCATACATGTGTTCTAATTAAAATGGCCAGTAAGTGTATACAATTCAGTTCACCATTCGAAATAAATGGACTAGACTAAAGAAATCACTTTCAGACATGTTTATGCTTACCACAGAGAGAAAGTGCATTCCACTGAGCTCTAACTCTGGGCCTTTTCTGGGAATTAAGAGTTTCGGTCATGGCGACAGTGTGTGTATGTATGTCAGCCTCGGTTCGAAGGTTTCAATTTCGAAAACTGTAAGAGGTAAGAGTAGAATAATATAGACACTTGGTATATTTTACTTCTGTGATTTTTAAATTGTTCATTTTTGTGGCTATTGCCTCATAGAGTAAATATATATGCTATATTTACTGTATGGACATCCATCCATCCATTATCTGTAGCCGCTTATCCTGTACAGGGTCGCAGGCAAGCTGGAGCCTATCCCAGCTGACTATGGGCGAGAGGCAGGGTACACCCTGGACAAGTCACCAGGTCATCGCAGGGTTGACACATAAGAGACAAGCAACCATTCACACTCACGTTCACACCTACGGTCAATTTAGAGCCACCAATTAGCCTAATCTGCATGTCTTTGGATTGTGGGGGAAACTGGAGCACCCGGAGGAAACCCACACAGACAACATGCAAACTCCACACACAAAAGCCCTGGTCAGCCACTAGGCTCGAACCCAGAACTTTCTTGCTGTGAGGTGACAGTGCTAACCACTACATCATCATGCCACCTCTGTATGGACATGGTATCAGAAAACAATTTTATTTATAAACAGTAGTCACATGTACCCAGAGGGTACCTATTTTTTTTTCACAATATCTTCCTTCATATTCATCGTAAGTGCTACTGGGCGAGGTTTGTTTTGCCTGGCAACACTTGTTTTACCTGTATTTTCTTGTTAAAAAAAACACATTTCAATTTTGATTCTTGCAACACATTTCAAAAAGGGTTGGGAAAGTAAAGCATTTACCACTTTGCAATGTTGCCATTCCTTCTCACAACACTTAAAAGGTGTTCAGGGACTGAAGACACCAAACGATGATTGTGGCAGCGGGGGCGTGGTCAAGCGTCGGTCTGTGACCGGAGGGTGGAGTCAGGGAAGGTAAGTGGCAGAATCACTGCACCTGAGGTTAATTAATGTGTTTGTGTGTGTTCCCCAGTGACCACGCCCTATTTAAGGAGAGAGAGCGAGAGCAGAGGGAGCTCTCTCCCTAACCAGACGACTGGAGTGTGTGCATGCGTGTGTGGCTGAGAGAGTGAAATTGACACTGAAAAGTGAAAATAAAAGAGATTTGTGAACTCAGTTCTGGCCTGCCGTCCCTCTGTGCTCCACCCACCCATACGAACTACTACAGTGGTGCTAAAACCCAGGACTTGGAGCGCAGAAGCAGAACAGCCCCATGGAGTCCTCCCCTTTCGCCGACCTGGTCCACGCCCTCGCCACGGCCCAGCAAAGCCAGCACCAGGCACTAGTCGTCCTCCGGAAGGAGCAGGAACAGCGGTTTGAGGCCCTGGTGTTGGCTCAGCAGGAAGAGTGACAGGCGTTCCGGCACCTCCTCGTGTCGGCGGGGTCCACCAACTCCACCGCTGCGGGCCCATCCCCCCTCACCCTAACAAAGATGGGCCCGCAGGACGACCCCGAGGCCTTCCTCATGCTCTTTGAGCAGGTAGCAGAGACCTCGGGGTGGCTGGTGGAACAGCGCGCGGCGCGCCTCCTCCCCCTTCTAACGGGAGAGGTGCAGCTGGCCATGCTATAGCTCCCCGCCGACCACCAGCTGGCCTACGCGGACCTTCGCCGGGCCGTCCTCCAGCGTGTGGGACGCACCCCTGAGCAACAACGGCAGCGCTTCCGCGCTTTGCGCTTGGAGGAAGTCGGCCAGCTGTTAGCTTTTGGCCAGCAACTCCGGGACACCTGCGGGCGGTGGTTGAGGGCTGACAACCGCGATGCCGAGGGAATCATCGACCAGGTGGTACTGGAGCAGTTCATCACGCGCCTACCAGCCGGAGCTGCAGAGTGGGTCCAGTGCCACCCTCCGGCATTGCTGGATCAGGCAATTGAGCTGGCGGAGGAACATTTGGCGGCTGTCCCGACGGCAGGACAGCAGACAACCTCTTCTCTCCTCTCTCTCTCTCTCTCTCCTCCTGTGTCTCATCCTCGCCCCGTTCCCCCACTGCGGAGGCGGGGGCCGGCGCCACCCCAGCCGGCCCACCGCACCCGCGGTGCCCTCCTGTTTCTCCCTTCTGTATCTGTCTCTCCCCCCCCCTCAGGTGAATGAGCCCCAGAGCACCAGTGCGGAGAGGAAGCCCGGGCCGGTTTGCTGGCACTGCGGGGAGCCGGGCCACCTCCAACAGCAGTGCTCGGTAATGGAGGTGGGCATGGTGGTTCGGATTCCCGACGCGCCAGGAGCCGCCCTCGATCGGGCCAGAGCGTATTGCATACCGGTGAGTGTCCAAGGGGATACATATCAGGCGTTGGTGGATTCTGGTTGTAATCAGACCTCAATCCACCAAAACCTGGTGCAAGATGAGGCATTGGGGGGAGCACAATTGGTGAAGGTGTTGTGTGTGCACGGGGATGTTCACAACTACCCTTTAGTGTCAGTCCACATTTTTTTCGAGGGGAAAAATTTATAGTGAAGGCGGCGGTTAATCCTCGCCTTACCCACTCGATAATTTTGGGGACGGATTGGCCGGGATTTGGGGAATTAATGAATCATCTAGTGAAGAGTGGGTCCTGCCGTAGTTTAATATGGGGAGGTCCCGGTGTCATGTTGGCAGGAGCAGCTGTCACAGAGCCGTCTACGTCATCTCTGCGTCAGGGTGAGGAGCCGCCGGCTCCTCCTCTCTCTATTGGGGAATCCCTCGCGGATTTTCAACTAGAGCAGTCGCGAGACGAGACTCTGCGGCATGCATTTGACCAAGTGAGAGTAATTGATGGTCAAATGCTCCAGCCAAATGCCACCCCATCCTTCCCCTACTTCGCAGTTATGAAGGATAGATTATACTGAGTGACGCAGGACATTCAGACTAAAGAGCAAGTCACGCAGCTTTTGATTCCGAAGAGCCGCCAGGAATTGGTATTCCAGGCAGCTCACTTTAATCCCATGGCTGGACACTTGGGGCAGGATAAAACACTAGCCCGAATAATGGCCCAGTTCTATTGGCCAGGGATTCATGGCGATGTCCATAGGTGGTGTACGGCGTGCCGCGAATGCCAGTTAGTAAATCCAGCGGCCATTCCAAAAGCGTCTTTGCGCCCTCTCCCATTAATCGAGACCCCGTTCAAAAGAATTGGGATGGATCTCGTCGGGCCATTAGATCGGTCAACACGAGGGTACCGCTTTATATTAGTTCTGGTGGACTATGCAATGCGATACCCAGAAGCGGTGCCTCTTCGCAATATCTCAGCACGCAGTATTGCGGAAGCACTCTTCCGCGTTATCTCCCGAGTTGGAATCCCGAAAGAGATTCTGACTGACCAAGGCACCTCGTTTATGTCACGTACACTGAATGAACTGTATGGGTTGTTGGGTATTAAGCCGATCCGCACCAGCGTGTATCACCCACAAACAGACGGTTTAGTTGAACGGTTCAATCGCACCCTCAAGAATATAATTTAAAAATTCGTAAGTGAGGACGCACGAAATTGGGATAAGTGGCTCAAACCCTTATTGTTTTCAGTGCGAGAGGTCCCCCAAGCCTCCACGGGGTTCTCCCCGTTTGAATTGTTATATGGGCGTAAGCCGCGCAGCATCCTAGATGTGCTGCGGGAAAATTGGGAGGAGGGACCTTCACCAAGTAAAAATGAAATCCAATACATTATTAACCTGCGTGCAAAACTCCACACACTCACCCACCTAACCCAGGAGAATTTGCGGCAGGCCCAAGAACGACAAACCCGCCTGTACAACAAGGGTATACGCCTTAGGGAGTTTGGACCAGGAGATAAAGTACTCATACTGTTGCCCACATCGAGCTCCAAATTAGTCGCCAAGTGGCAAGGACCCTTTGAGGTCACACGGTGAGTCAGGGATATTGACTATGAGGTGAGGCGAATGGACAGGGGTGGGGCGCTACAGATTTACCACCTCAATCTGCTCAAACTCTGTAGCGAGGAGGTCCCCGTGGCATTGGTGTCAGTGGTTCTGGAGAAGGCAGAGCTGGGGCCGGAGGTTCAAAAGGGAACATTGGCATCACGTACCTCTCCAGTCCCCTGTGGAGACCACCTCTCCTTGACCCAACTCACGGAGGTTGCCCAGTTGCAGACCGAGTTTTTGGACATGTTCTTGCCCCTGCCCGGCCGCACCGACCTCATAGAGAACCACATTGAGACGCCCCCGGGGGTGGTAGTGCGTAGCCGCCCTTACAGGCTACCTGAACACAAGAAAAAAGTGGTTCGGGAAGAACTCGAGGCTATGATTGAAATGGGCATCGCCAAGGAGTCCCACAGTGACTGGAGCAGCCCGGTGGTCTTGGTACCCAAGGCCGACGGGTCGGTCCGGTTCTGTGTAGACTATAGAAAAGTCAACACAGTGTCTAAATTCGACGCGTATCCAATGCCTCGTATTGATGAGTTGCTCGATCGACTAGGCACAGCTCGCTTTTACTCGACACTGGATTTAACAAAGGGTTATTGGCAGATCCCCTTGAGTCCATTATCCCGAGAAAAAACGGCCTTTTCCACACTGTTCGGCTTACACCAGTTTGTCACACTTCCTTTTGGGCTGTTTGGGGTGCCCGCTACATTTCAGCGGCTGATGGATAGGGTCCTCCGCTCCCACGCCACCTATGTGGCCGCCTACCTCGACGACATCATTATCTATAGTAATGACTGGCCGAGGCACCTCCAACATCTGAGGGCCGTCCTTAGGTCGCTGAGGCGAGCGGGTCTCACAGCCAACCCGAAGAAGTGTGTGATTGGGCAGGTGGAAGTACAGTATCTGGGCTTCCACTTGGGCAACAGGCAGGTGCGTCCCCAAATTAACAAGACAGCAGCAATTGCGGCCTGCCTGAGGCCCAAGACCAAAAAGGGGGTGAGACAGTTCCTGGGGCTGGCTAGCTATTATCGTAGGTTTATACCTAATTATTTGGACGTCACCAGCCCGCTGACTGATCTGACTAAAAAGGGGGCACCAGATCCGGTCCAGTGGACGGAGCAATGCCAGCGGGCTTTTTCTGAGGTAAAGGCTGCACTGTGTGGGGGGCCACTTTTACACTCCCCTGACTTTTCTCTCCCCTTTATGTTACAGACGGATGCGTCAGACAGAGGGCTGGGGGCTGTTTTGTCCCAGGAGGTGGAAGGGGAGGACCGCCCAGTGTTGTATATCAGTAGGAAGCTGCCAGTGCGTGAGGGGCGCTACAGCACCATTGAAAAGGAGTGCCTAGCGATCAAGTGGGCGGTCCTCGCCCTCCATTACTACCTGCTGGGACGCCCTTTCACCCTCTGTTCCGACCACGCGCCCCTCCAGTGGCTCCACCGCATGAAGGATGCCAATGCGCAGATCACCCGTTGGTATCTGGCACTCCAACCCTTCAACTTCAAGGTGATCCACAGGCCGGTGGCGCAGATGGTCGTGGCGGACTTCCTCTCCCGTCGGGGGGGGGGGGGGGGGGGGGGCAGCTGCATGTGGCAGCGGGGCGTGGTCAAGCATCGGTCTGTGACCAGAGGGCAGAGTCAGGGAAGGTAAGTGGCAGAATCACTGCACCTGAGGTTAATTAATGTGTTTGTGTGTCTTCCCCAGTGACTGCACCCTATTTAAGGAGAGAGAGAGAGAGAGAGCAGAGGTAGGTCTCTCCCCAACCAGACGACTGGAGTGTGTGCGTGCGTGTGTGGCTGAGAGAGTGAAATTGACACTGAAAAGTGAAAATGAAAGAGTTTTGTGAACTCAGTTCTGGCCTGCCATCCCTCTGTGCTCCACCCACCCATACGAACTGCTGCAATGATACATTTCAGGTGTTACTTATGTGCAACAGTACGGGATTGTCATTCTCTATTGGGGACAGAGTGGACAGACACCCTCTTCTTCCACAGCCATGCCTTTGTAATGTGTGCAGAATGTGGTTTTGCATTGTCTTGTTGAAATATCCCTAGAAAAGATGTTATCTTGAAGGTAACATATGTTGTTTCAAAATCTCAATGTACTTTTCTGCATTCATGCTGCCACCACAGAAGTGTCAGTTACCTTTGTCAAGGGCACTGACACAAACCCATACCATGACAGACCCTGGCTTTTGGACTTATTACTGGTAACAGGACAGTTCTTTTCATCTTTGGTCTGGAGCACATAGTGTCCATTACTTACAAAAAAGACCCAGAATACTGATTCATTTGACCACTATACAGGTTTCCACTGTGTGATGATCCATCCCAGATGCGTCTGAGCCCAGAGAAGTCGATGGCACTTCTGGACACAGATAAATAAGGCTTTCTTTTTGCACAGTAAAGTTTTAACTGGTATTTGTGGATGTAGCTCCATATTGTAGTGCTTGACAAATGTTTGCCAAAGGAATCCCGAGCCCATGTGGTCATATCAAAGGTAAATGAATGATGGGTGGTATAGTGGTGAGCACTATCACCTCACAGGTTCTGGGGTCGATCCTCATGGCCGACAGGAGCCTTTCTGTGTGGAGTTTGCATGTTCTCCCTGTGTCTTTGTGGGTTTACTCTGGGTGGTCTTGTTTCCCCCACAGTCCAAAGACATGCAGTGAGGCTAACTGTCTACTCTAAATTGTCCATTAAACAAGCTTGGAGATGGATGGACTCTGCCAAGTTTAAAATGCTCTAGACACACCAATGATAACTGTTAAAATGTCAGTGGTGCCCCTATGGCCCTTGCCGGCTATGGGACAAATAAGAAGGGATGAATGATGGTTCTTGATGCAGTGCCGTCTGAGGGATCAGCGTTCACGGGTGTTAAGCTTAGGCTTGCGCCCTTGCCCTTTATGCGCTGAAATTCCTTCAGAAATTCCTTGAATCATTTAATATTATGCACCATAGAGGGTGAAATATTCAAATTCCTTCCTATCTTTCATTGAGGAACATTGTTTTTAAACATTTCAATAATTTTCTCATGCATTTGTTGACAAACTGGTAGATCCTCGGCCCATTTTTGCTCCTCAAAGACTAGACCTTTCCTGGATACATATTTTGTACCAAATCATGATTACAATCACCTGTTGACATCACCCGTTTCAAATCACATCATTATTTAATTGTTTTGCCTCATTACTAGCCCTAAATTGACCCATTGACAATTTTCTTTGGAATGTGCTGCAGGCCCACAATGCAGGAATGGATGTATATTAACAAATGAAATGAAGTTGACGAGAAAAATATATTGGGTTCCTACTGTCGTCAATGAAATACAAGTCAATGTAAATTTAGAAATCATTGCTTTTTTATTTGCATTTTTCATATCGTCCCAAATTTTTCTGATTTGGGCTTTTAATATCTTCTTTTGACTTTAACTTTGGGGACTTTTTTTTCTGAACTGCAGGATCTCGGAGTGTGAATCTAATGCATGTATGTGGCACACCCAACAAGTCTGAGGCCCTGTCCACACGGCAACGGATTCAGGTGACTCTGATACAATTGCTTATCGTTTAGGCCTGGCGTCCACACGGCACCGGCGTTTTGGGTGCCCAAAACGCAATCTTTTTGAGAACGGGTTCCAGAGTGGAAAGATCTGGCAACCTTGCCGTTGTGAAGTCATCTGGATGAGTAGAACGGATTTGTTTACGATGACGTCACAACCACATGACTGTGAGTGCTTCACGCCGGGTAGAAGTGTAACGAACTCGATGCGAGTTGTCAACAAATCCTATAACTTGGTTCATGAAACGCGCTTACAAAATATTTTCACTGTGAATATTTATTGTGTAATGGTGCAAAGTGAGAGAGAGAGAGAGAGAGAGAGAGAGAGAGAGAGAGAGACTCTGCCCTTAGGGCAGAGTCAATCCCGCCAGCAAAAATAGGGAAAAAAAGGAGCGATCTCACCTCTTCAGATGTGGGTTTAAGTCCTGCAATACATTCCTCAAAAAGGGCGTAGAAGAGCAAATTAATCCATCAACGTGTAGCATTCAATTTATTCCGGACCATTAAAGACGCCGCCTTCCGCGTAGAATCATACGTCATCCTCGCCGCCATATTGGATAGGTCAAAGCGGAGAATAAAGATTAGCTGCGTTTAACTGTACCAACAGGTTTGCCGTCCAAACGAGATCACATGGGATTACCTTTCACAGGTGAGACTGGAAAAATACGTTTCATTGTATTTGGTCATTATAATGTAATTTTACGAACAGATTTTCCTGACTTTGTGGCTAATATGAAGTCTCGCGCATAATAGTTTATGCGCATGCGTCCTTACTTCTTCTATTGTTCTGGTGTCTCTGAAGGGACCATCTTACAGCGCCCCTAGAGGTGTGGCATGTGTATTGCATCGTTTTCAGCAAGCGTTGCATTGCCATATAGACCTGATATTTTACTGATCATTGCCCATTTGGATGCGATATATTTTTAAATAACATCTCGTTACCGTTGTCGTGTGGATGTAGCCTGAGCTGACCAGAAAATTTCCAGTCTGAGCATCATTGCAAGTTTGTCCTTCATATTTATTCCTGCTTGTAGCTCAGTTGCATCTTTAGTGCTATGTTAGACTGAGATGCCATTTTCAATAGCCCTTTTAAATGCCAGCTAAGCCTTCATTCTTTTGAACAGCACACAGAGACACATTTACACTGGCAGTCTAAAATTATCTATAAGAGACCTGAGCATGCATATTCATTCATTCCAGCACTGATAGCATTCCAGTACATAATGCTGAACCCGACAGCTGATAAACTAGATGAAACATGACGATATCTGCCAAAACATTTGTTTATGAAAACCATCTTTTGCCAGTATATATCCTAGCAATCATGCTGCAAGTAAATGAAAGTCAATCATCAGTTCAGCTTGATAATAATAACCTTTAAAAGATGTTGTTAAAATATAATGCAAGGCAGTGGCGGCTGCTAGTCTTTCAAACAGGGGAGGCTGGTTGGTTACGATATTTCCAGATTAAAAAAGAAAAAACACATCAATTTTGCCCATACTCTTGCCTCTGATCTGGCTGATTGTTGGCAGGGTCACAAACTGTGAAATAACAGGTCCTTTTGGCCCATTAGCCTACTGTCCAATATACATGATGGTGGTGTTGGGGGGGTATATCTTAACATTTTATATTTTAAAATTGTGGCATGTTGTTTAAAAATTGATCATTATTGAAAGCAGCTTTTTGTCAGGAACCTCAGCAGTAACAGCAGAGTGTTCTGGAATCGGCACAAGCACTGACCTTGGGGAGCCAAACATAGAGCTGGGTGCCACACATTTCATTCAGTGACACTTTCCCTATATTTTACTTATTTTGACTGAGAAATATTTTATTGACAATTTTGATAACCCTTCACTTTTAATCCAGGTCTGTAGTGTGAAATGTTCTCGGCTGTGTTTTTGTTTAAAAATGTTTTCCAAATTGTAGCTGTGTTTAATTCATATCCAGGGAAATATATATTCCAATATAATATACTCAGCATAAACATTTTAAATAGATTCTATATTTTTGGTCCATCCATGACATATTACTAAAGTAGCCTATTTACTGTTGTTGATGTGGGTCACTTGCTATTAGCCAATTCACTTTCTCGTACCAGGAGAGCTGAAAGGAACGAGTATTATTCCCTACCTTTTTCACCAAGTCAATTTGAGGCATTGGTCTACCCTGCTCTTTAATTTTATTTTTTTCCTCGAAAGGAAGACTGGCAAATGGCTTCGCCAAAATTAAATCAGCAATGCTTGGCATCCGTGCGCAGCTTTCTTGCTAGCTGACTAGCCCCCTCAAGTTCAGTCACTCAAATAAATGAAATTTCTGGAACTAAGATAGCAAACTTGACAACACTATATTTACACTTTATTTACAATGAAAATATATACAAACTAAAAAAGCTGGTAGAAACCGTATGTAATGAATGAAATCGAAATGTAAGCTGATCTCTTACAATACACCACAGCACTTGCGAATCCGCATGGGACTGAACTGAGATTCACCGCTGCCTGTCTATATTTGAAACAAGCTGTCAATCAAAGAAAATATCCAGCCACTTTCACCAATCACCAGTCTCCTCGCGGAAAGCTTTGCCATGTCCCTCCCACTGTGAGGCTGGAAGTCCGTGGGGCGGGCGTTTTCGCAGTATTTGTCCAATAACCATCTTGCATTTTGATATTGAAAAGCGCATAGCTCCCAAATGCCATTGAAGTCCACTGAGGCTGGGAGTCCGTGGGGCGGGCGTTTTCGCAGTATTTGTCCAATAACCGTCTTGCATTTTGATATTGAAAAGCGCATAGCTCCCAAATGCCATTGAAGTCCACTGAGGCTGGGCTGCATCGCGTTGTCACGAGGGGGAAAAACTCACGCACACATTAGGTGAACTGGGGAAAGTTATAACGGAATGATTTCGCACTGTAGTTGGGTTGAGCACATATATTTCTATGATTCTGGATCTGAAATAGCAATGTTATAAGGTCGGCTATAACATAAGCCTAGCGCAATTCATCCTACACGATGTTCGTCATTTTTAGAGGAGGCTGAGCCTCTCTCGTTGTCTTAGAGCAATCGCCCGTGATGCAAGGGTACTGGAAACAGAGAAACCTGTTGTTCATCTCAACAAAATCATCAAGACCATTGAAACCCAGTACTCCTCTGCACAAAAAACAAAGCTATTTCCTAAACTGCAAAAAATTGTTAAACAATGAATTGAAATCTGTTTTCAAAATATCCTCATTATGTAGATAAAAAAGCAACCCACATACAGTACATACAGTAACTGGGTGTATGGGCTGGGAGTCTATTACCTTGTGAAAATGCTTATTCTCAAAAAATGTTAAGAAAAACTCATAATATAAAGCTGTAATAATGAGTGCTGATTTATATAGTGACCATTTTTAAAATGTTAAAAGCTTACTTTATAACAAAACAATGATATGACACCAACCCTTCAAGAGATTATGCAAAAGTTTCTTTTTTTTAACCCCATTTTTCTTCTAATTTGAAGTGTTGCCAATTCCTACCCACAAGCTAGCTGTTCCTCATCACACGATAGCTACCAACCAGGGAGGATGAAGGTAAGCACATCCTTTGAAACAGCTCCTCATACAACTTTACAGGTCTGCTGAATTCAGAGAGATGCAGGTGCTCTCATCCACATACAGTAGGCTATATACATGTAATATAACATTATTGCAAGAAATCCATCTCAAACAATATGAAAACCTCAACATTACACATACATTATTTTTTGGAATTATTTTTGTAATGAGTCAGTTAATTCCTACAACACTGATTTATATGTATCTATGGACCCATGTTTGATAAGCCAAATCATTCTGAACAAATTACTGAGAAATTATACAACAAGAGCAAGAACATTTTATACCTCACACATACACTTAAACACAGTGAAAATCCTCCTCTGCATGAAACCTATCTGAAGCAGTGGACGGACACACACACACACACACGAGCAGTGGACACACACACATGAGCAGTGAGCACACACACATACCCAGAGCAGCAGGCAGCCATGTTACAGCACCCGGGGAGCAGTTAGGGGTTAAGTGCCTCGCTCCAGGGCACTTCAGCCCAAGGCCATGTTAACTGCATGTCTTTGGACTGTGGGGGGAAACTGAAGCACCTGGAGGAAACCCATGCAAATACAGGGAGAACATGCAAACTCCTCCATCAGCCACTGGTCTTGAACCTAGAACCTTCTTGCTGTGAGGCAACAGTGCTAACCACTACACCACCATGCTGCCCTAAGTGGCATGTAAGTGAAAGTTTAGAGCCATCCATTATCTATATCGCTTATTCGTCAGGGTTGCAGGGGAAGCTGGAACCAATCCCTGACTTCAGGCAAGAGGTGGGGTACACCCAGGCCAGGTAGAGAATCTGTCACAGGGCTAACACAGAGACAAACACCCATTGTTGTTGACAGTGGAAGGAAGCCAAAACACCTGGAGGAAACAAACCTGGGCACAGGGAGAACATGCAAACTCCGCACAGAAAGGCCCCAGTCCATCACAATGTTCAAACCCAGAACCACTCACCACCAGATAACCACTGCACCACCCTGAAAGTATAGATAACATAAGAAAATGTTAATTAAACTGGTAGTATGCAGCCAAAAAATAAAATTACTCAAGTGAAAGTAATGAAATTAAGTTAATGTCACTTTTCACATGAAAGCATAACTTTTGTTACTTCTCTGAAACTGTTAGACAATGTGTTTGGTAGTTTGGCAACTACATCATTTTGCCTGAAATCATGATTCAGTCACTGTAAGTTTGCAATATTTACCAGAATTTGACTTGCTGCCTCGCCAGTTATGTTAGCTACTGGAATCAATGCGAACATGGCATTAGCAAAGAAAACAGGCTAAGTTAGTCAATCATTTAACAATTATTCACCGACGGCGAAGTGAATATTGGTGAATAATAACCAAGACGCAGTTCACTGAGCTGAGGTGGATAATTGTTTTAGTATAAATACACAGGTGATTATTTTTTCAAAAATCATATAAAAAATATTTATTTCAAATTTTAAAAGCAGCATGCAAATGTAATAAAGGCGCAATGCAGACTTGTGATCTATGCGAGTCACATAAAATACTTTGTTTGGAAAGAGATAAATCACAATTACACCTTACCTTTGAATAGATTTAAACCAAACTTTGTAGCATCTTTAATGCTTTTAGGAACAGCATTTACTTTCATAATTTGTAATTCTTCCTCATTTCCGGTGATGAAGCGATTGGCTGCCATTTTGCCAAGTCACTCAAGGTAATTATTGAGAAATAGTCCACATCTCTTGACCAGTCAGCACGCATGATTTTCTATAATCACCTCCGTATTCATACTAAAGTCAGTTAATGCTGGCAACTTATTGAAACTTATCATTACTTTTTCAGATTAGATCGAGTCCATATTTTTGGAGAGGCAAAAGGAGACATTTAATTTTATATAATTCTTTGCTTACTCCAGCATTTAAAAAAAATTGTTGTGATATAAGGCATGGAGCACTCATCCTCAAGTTCCACACTACAGTCAGGTGGGTTATCCATCTTCAAATACACATGCATAGCTGTAGCTGTAACCACATTGTGTAGCAGAGAAGGTCATGGCTGGTGATGAATTGGCACAATTCAAATGTGTGTAGGATCCTTTACTAGATCTTCACCTGTTAATTCCACTCCTCTTAGACAAGTGCTACTTGAGAACTAACAACTTCTTTCAATTCAAAAGCTATTTCACCAGCCACTGCTCTGGAACATGATTCCAGTGCAATCAGTTTCTTCGTAGTTAATAAAGTCAACATCTGCATCTGGAATATCCAAACTGCCTGTCCACTGTGTCCACTCCACTGTGATTGCCCAGTAGAAATGCGTAAAGGAACGGAGGGTGGAAACTGGTGGGAGCATCGACTCTGTCTCACACATGTTTAACATACAGTGGTGCTTGAAAGTTTGTGAACCCTTTAGAGTTTTCTATATTTCTGCATAAATATGACCTAAAACATCATCAGATTTTCACACAAGTCCTAAAAGTAGATAAAGAGAACCCAGTTAAACAAACAAGACAAAAATATTATACTTGGTCATTTATTTATTGAGGAAAATGATCCAATATTACATATCTGTGAGTGGCAAAAGTATATGAACCTTTGCTTTCAGTATCTGGTGTGACCCCCTTGTGCAGCAATAACTGCAACTAAACGTTTGCGGTAACTGTTGATCAGTCCTGCACACCGGCTTGGAGGAATTTTAGCCCATTCCTCCATACAGAACAGCTTCAACTCTGGGATGTTGGTGGGTTTCCGCACATGAACTGCTCGCTTCAGGTCCTTCCACAACATTTCCATTGGATTAAGGTCAGGACTTTGACTTGGCCATTCCAAAACATTAACTTTATTCTTCTTTAACCATTCTTTGGTAGAAGGACTTGTGTGCTTAGGGTCGTTGTCTTGCTGCATGACCCACCTTCTCTTGAGATTTAGTTCATGGACAGATGTCCTGACATTTTCCTTTAGAATTCGCTGCTATAATTCAGAATTCATTGTTCCATCAATGATGGCAAGCCGTCCTGGCCCAGATGCAGCAAAACAGGCCCAAACCATGATACTACCATCACCATGGTTCACAGATGGGATAAGGTTCTTATGCTGGAATGCAGTGTTTTCCTTTCTCCAAACATAACACTTCTCATTTAAACCAAAAAGTTCTATTTTGGTCTCATCCATCCACAAAACATTTTTCCAATAGCCTTCTGGCTTGTCCACGTGATCTTTAGCAAACTGCAGATGAGCAGCAATGTTCTTTTTGGAGAGCAGTGGCTTTCTCCTTGCAACCCTGCCATACACACCACTGTTGTTCAGTGTTTTCCTGATGGTGGACTCATGAACATTAACATTAGCTAATGTGAGAGAGGCCTTCAGTTGCTTAGAAGTTACCCTGGGGTCCTTTGTGACCTCGCTGACTATTACACGCCGTGCTCTTGGAGTGATCTTTGTTGGTCAGCCACTCCTGGGGAGGGTAACAATGGTCTTGAATTTCCTCCATTTGTACACAATCTGTCTGACTGTGGATTGGTGGAGTCCAAACTCTTTAGAGATGGTTTTGCAACCTTTTCCAGCCTGATAAGCATCAACAACGCTTTTTCTGAGGTCCTCAGAAATCTCCTTTGTTCGTGCCATGATACACTTCCACAAACATGTGTTGTGAAGATCAGACTTTGATAGATCCCTGTTCTTTAAATAAAACAGGGTTCCCACTCACACCTGATTGTCATCCCATTGATTGAAAACACCTGACTCTAATTTCACCTTCAAATTAACTGCTAATCCTGGAGGTTCACATACTTTTGCCACTCACAGATATGTAATATTGGATCATTTTCCTCAATAAATAAATGACCAAGTATAATATTTGTGTCTCATTTGTTTAACTGGGTTCTCTTTATCTACTTTTAGGACTTGTGTGAAAATCTGATGATGTTTTAGGTCATATTTATGCAGAAATATAGAAAATTCTAAAGGGTTCACAAACTTTCAAGCACCACTGTAGGCTTATCACAGCAATGGTGGATCATAGCAAATCTGGTAGTTTAATTACATTTAACATCGCAAGGAGTTTATTTATATGTACTACTGTGACCCATTTTTAACATGGTTTCTTAATAAAGCCTATTTTGCCAAACCTTAGGATATAAGTGATAAGTAGATAACCCTTTCAAGGAATTCTTCCCATACTGCTGGTAGGAAGAATTAATGGCATTAATATACTGACAAGGTTATTTTATGTCCATTTTATTCTGCTAGCTCATACATTATCCAGAACTTTTTCAAACAATTCTTCTTCTTCCAGCTGTTCCTGTTAGGGGTCACCACAGCAGATCTCATCTCATCTCATTATCTCTAGCCGCTTTATCCTGTTCTACAGGGTCGCAGGCAAGCTGGAGCCTATCCCAGCTGACTACGGGCGAAAGGCGGGGTACACCCTGGACAAGTCACCAGGTCATCATAGGGCTGACACATAGACACAGGCAACCATTCACACTCTCATTCACACCTACGGTCAATTTAGAGTCACCAGTTAACCTAACCTGCATGTCTTTGGACTGTGGGGGAAACCGGAGCACCCGGAGGAAACCCACGCGGACACGGGAAGAACATGCAAACTCCGCACAGAAAGACCCTCGCCGGCCACGGGGCTCGAACCCGGACCTTCTTGCTGTGAGGCAACAGCGCTAACCACTACACCACCGTGCCGCCCCCACAGCAGATCATCTTTCCCAATTTATGATCCACATATTTGATTTGGCAAAGGATTTTTGATTTTTTTTTTTAACACCAGATGCAACCCTCCCCAATCTATCCAGGTTTGGGACCAGCACTAAGTATGCACTGGCTTGTGCAACCCCAATGACTGGGTATTTTTACCTTTTGAACTGTCGGAGTAAACTGGCGCACCCAAAGGAAACTCATGCGGACACGGGGAGAGCAAACTCGACACAGAAAGGCCCTCATCAGCCGTGAGGTTCAAACCCAGAACCTTCTCACTGTGAGGCAACAATGCTAATCACTACACTACTGTGCCATCCCACTATTTCAAACAATAAAAAAGTATTATTAATTATTTTTTTCACGGTCCGGTTTCCATCAAATCCTGCACTCTGATTGGCTGGCGAGCAGGTCCGTATCCTATGGTATGGACCCCAGTTACGGACCCCGGTTACAGACCTCTGGCGACTCACTCGTTCACAACAACAACAAACATGGTAGCAATTTTTTGTCAACATTTATTTTCGCATTTCTGAGGAGAATAGCATTAATTTTACAGCATGGATAGCGATAACAACAGTGTTCACAGCGAAAGCGAGTTTTACTAACCTGAGGAAGACAAAATAAAAGAAAACATTTCAGGAGAAAGCTAAAAACCTGTAACTTGCTAACGCTGAGCAAAAACATGGCTGAATCCTGAATGACTCAATTTTGTATAAATAGGGGACTACATAGGCGGCAAAATGTAGTTTTTTTCCTGCCATGGAAGTGCACTTGTATACCGAGAAGAAAGACATTTGCATTACAGCCGTGAATGAGGATTCAAAATGGCGGCTTGGCTCGGCTTTCCCTTTCGGGCGCTCTCATTTTCTGTTAGAATTTGGTAAAGAAAAATAAATATATTATTTACCAGCTTAAAGTGCCATTCCACCACTGGATGTATTCTTTGGCATAAAATACAATATATTTTATGACAACATGACTAGACAGAGAAATCTTTTAGCTTCAAAATGATATATCAAACATAATTTTTTGACAACGACAAGTATATTAATTTTGCGACCAAAGTCACCTACCCTTTTAATTTCTGCGCGGTAGTGAAACGTGATGTCATCAGCAGGTTCCCCTTCTTGTGTACCACGTGTCGGTCTATTTTTAGACCAGGAAACCCCCAAAGTGAGAGAGTCATTTCTCCTCGTGTATGGGGGCCAAAAAAATTGCGAAAAATTTTGAGTTAATCTTTCAGTTAGCTAGATTTATTGGTATTAGCTAGATTTATTGGTATTATTTTTATCGCGTTCTATCCGCCATTGCTGATAATATGTGCCACGTCACACGTCACGTGGTACACAAGAAGGGGAACCTGCCGATGACATCACGTGCGGAAATTAAAAGGGTAGGTGACTTTGGTCGCAAAATTAATATACTTGTCGTTGTCAAAAAATTATGTTTGATATATCATTTTGAAGCTAAAAGATTTCTCTATCTAGTGATACCATTTATATATGTTGTCAAAATATATTGTATTTTATGCCAAAGAATACATCCAATGGTGGAATGGCACTTTAAGGTTGGTCCATATGGTGAAATACCGTGACCTCGGCCTTGAATGCATTCAAGACCTCAGTCACGGTATTTCACGATATGGACTGACCTTAAGCTGGTAAATAACATGTATGTATTTTGTTTCATATAGATTTTCACATTCACCTTCTTTGCTGCTCATTGATTGTTAATTAACTTTACACACTGAACATTTGCGTGCACGCGCTAACACACACACACACACACACACACACACACACAAAATCATCAATTTATGTCTGCTGACATGTACATGCTAATGTACCCCAAAGATGCCTTCCAGCAGCGGTACAAGATTCAGATTTCCTGGAGTGTTAGTGATCTTTATATTGATGGTTTCCTTGAATGTTTCTAGCAACTTCAAAATAAATCAAAATTGTTCACAATTTTATTGTATTCAGAAAATAGATACTGGAACCAAACAGCATCTCCAGTCCACTTAGATTCTATTCACCAGCCATTATAGTGGAGTTAATGTATAGCCCAACTGTTGCAAGTATATATGGCAAAAACATACAATGACAATTTGGAAGATACTATGAAATGTAAATGTGTATTAAGACACATTTAAAAAAATGTTTAAAACAGTACATTAGACTTCACTCCAATGGGATTACATTGTAACTCACTGTCAGACTCTCGGACACTTCCAACCTCTACTCGAACCTATTAACATTCAACATCATGTCTAATTATCAGTCACACCTGCTTCCACTTACAGACTCATTTACCTCTAAGCATGTACAGTTTGTTTTTCTCAGTCTTACCTTCTCAAGTCCCCCCCCCATTACCTGATGCATTTCTCAGTACTGCTTGTTTCTTTGCTTGTTTGTACCATGGTTTTACCTACCCCTCTTATTTTGTATATTTCATTACACCATCATGTAGAGAGTGCAAAATGAAACATACCAGTTTTGGATTGATGTGTGAATAGTTGTTCATCTCTGTGTTAGTATTGTGGTAGATTGGTGGCCTGCCCATTGTGTACCCCACCTCTTGCCCGAAGTGAGCTGGGATTGGCTTCAGTTTCCCCTGCCACCCTGCTGAATAAGTGGTTTATATAATGAATGGATAACAATACAAGTCCAGTCAAACATTCTTTGAAAAAAAAATGGACCTCCATTCCACCTTTAACAGAGCCACACTGGTTCATTGGTAGAGTGCCATCTGCTGGGGAGAAAACAGGATTTTTAATCCTCCTGCCATTGATTTCTTCATATCAGTCTAAAAATGCAGTGACTGAAATCATCTTTATCAATGTCATCAAGCAGGTTGTAGCACAAATAATTAACTCATTACAGTTGTTTCATCAGAAAACTTGTTTCCTCCCTGCAATGGCACTGAAAACTGTTCAGCATTATGGAAGCCAAGTTGAAGCCAAACTACCAGTTTCTTATATCGATGAAGAAGCCTTTTTTTTTTCTTTTTTCTTTTAACACTGTAACAATTCTTGATACTGTTTGTGGAAGATAGAATTTTAAAAAATTAATAAACAAAAACACTGTACTAGCCTGTTACAATCATTAATATACATACATAAACACCATACTACATAATGACTAGCATCTTATAGCATTATTATAGGATCCAGGACACACTATCCCAAACTACAGTAATATTCCAGAATATAGTGATCTTGTAGTAAATCTATAGTGATGTCTGGAGTGTGAGTATATAATATCTTAAAGTACCAACAGTTCAGAATTACTAGGATTTTATCACAGAAAGTGGGAAAAACAGAAACCTTTAGGGTGGTCAATGAAATGTTTCATTCTAGTAGTGTAGTATAATAATAATAATAATAATAATAATAATAATAATAAAAGGATATTTCATAATGGGTGGCATGGTGGTGTAGTGGTTAGCACTATCGCCTCACAGCAAGAAGGTCCTGGGTTCGAGCCCCGGGGCCGGCGAGGGCCTTTCTGTGTGGAATTTGCATGTTCTCCCCGTGTCCGCGTGGGTTTCCTCCGGGTGCTCCGGTTTCCCCCACAGTCCAAAGACATGCAGGTTAGGTTAACTGGTGACTCTAAATTGACCGTAGGTGTGAATGTGAGTGTGAATGGTTGTCTGTGTCTATGTGTCAGCCCTGTGATGACCTGGCGACTTGTCCAGGGTGTACCCTGCCTTTCGCCCATAGTCAGCTGGGATAGGCTCCAGCTTGCCTGCGACCCTGTAGAAGGATAAAGCGGCTAGAGATAGTGAGATGAGATGAATAAACAAAAACACTGTACTAGCCTGTTACAATCATTAATATACATACATAAACACCATACTACATAATGACTAGCATCTTATAGCATTATTATAGGATCCAGGACACACTATCCCAAACTACAGTAATATTCCAGAATATAGTGATCTTGTAGTAAATCTATAGTGATGTCTGGAGTGTGAGTATATAATATCTTAAAGTACCAACAGTTCAGAATTACTAGGATTTTATCACAGAAAGTGGGAAAAACAGAAACCTTTAGGGTGGTCAATGAAATGTTTCATTCTAGTAGTGTAGTATAATAATAATAATAATAATAATAAAAGGATATTTCATAATGGGTGGCATGGTGGTGTAGTGGTTAGCACTATCGCCTCACAGCAAGAAGGTCCTGGGTTCGAGCCCCGGGGCCGGCGAGGGCCTTTCTGTGTGGAATTTGCATGTTCTCCCCGTGTCCGCGTGGGTTTCCTCCGGGTGCTCCGGTTTCCCCCACAGTCCAAAGACATGCAGGTTAGGTTAACTGGTGACTCTAAATTGACCGTAGGTGTGAATGTGAGTGTGAATGGTTGTCTGTGTCTATGTGTCAGCCCTGTGATGACCTGGCGACTTGTCCAGGGTGTACCCTGCCTTTCGCCCATAGTCAGCTGGGATAGGCTCCAGCTTGCCTGCGACCCTGTAGAAGGATAAAGCGGCTAGAGATAGTGAGATGAGATGAATAAACAAAAACACTGTACTAGCCTGTTACAATCATTAATATACATACATAAACACCATACTACATAATGACTAGCATCTTATAGCATTATTATAGGATCCAGGACACACTATCCCAAACTACAGTAATATTCCAGAATATAGTGATCTTGTAGTAAATCTATAGTGATGTCTGGAGTGTGAGTATATAATATCTTAAAGTACCAACAGTTCAGAATTACTAGGATTTTATCACAGAAAGTGGGAAAAACAGAAACCTTTAGGGTGGTCAATGAAATGTTTCATTCTAGTAGTGTAGTATAATAATAATAATAATAATAATAATAATAATAATAAAAGGATATTTCATAATGGGTGGCATGGTGGTGTAGTGGTTAGCACTATCGCCTCACAGCGAGAAGGTTTTGGGCTCGAGCCCAGTCGCCAACAGAGGCCTTTCTGTGTGGAATTTGCATGTTCTCCCCATGTCTGCGTGGGTTTCCTCTGGGTTTGCCGGTTTCCCCCACAGTCCAAAGACATGCAGGTTAGGCTAATTGGTGGCTCTAAATTGACTGTAGATGTGAATGTGAATGGTTGTTTGTCTCTGTGTCGCCCTGCGATGATCTGGTGACTTGTCTAGGGTGTACCCCACCTCTCACCCATAGTCAGCTGGGATAGGATCCAGCTTGCCCGTGACCCTGCACAGGATATATGGTTATGGATAATGGATGGATGGTTATTTCATAATGTTTATTCATCAGTAATTGTTTGGTTTGTCTACTAGTGCAATACTGGCAGAACATGATCTCATCTCATCTCATTATCTCTAGCCGCTTTATCCTTCTACAGGGTCGCAGGCAAGCTGGAGCCTATCCCAGCTGACTACGGGCGAAAGGCGGGGTGCACCCTGGACAAGTCGCCAGGTCATCACAGGGCCGACACATAGACACAGACAACCATTCACACTCACATTCACACCTACGGTCAATTTAGAGTCACCAGTTAACCTAACCTGCATGTCTTTGGACTGTGGGAGAAACCGGAGCACCCGGAGGAAACCCACGCGGACACGGGGAGAACATGCAAACTCCGCACAGAATGGCCCTCGCCGGCCACGGGGCTCGAACCCGGACATTCTTGCTGTGAGGCGACAGCACTAACCATTACACCACCGTGCCGCCCCGCAGAACATGATGACACAAGTAAAAAAGAAGGGGGTGGGTGGGGGTAAATAAGGAGTCATGCCATGTCAAATCAGTCTCCCTAATTCATTAACCAAACTATGACTCACAGGAGAGTTTTGGAATGTGTTAAGAAAAGAGCTGTTGCTTGAGCTGCAAAGATCAGTGGATTTTGATTATGGCATCTTTAACTTAATGCTTATGAACCTCTTCTTGATCAATTAATTAATAGGATCTTACATAGATAATTATATAGGTACAATGTCCTAAATGTTCCATGTAGCACCAAGGGTTCTTTGGGTTAACTTTTAAAGGTTATACATGTAAAATTCAACAATCCCAAATCAGAAAAAGTTGGGACGGTATGGAAAATGTGAATAAAAAAAGAAAACAGGCATTTCTAAATTTACATTGACTTGTATTTCATTGCAGGCAGTATGAAGCCAAAATATTTCATGTTTTGTCTGATCAACTTCACTTCATTTGTTAATATACATCCATTCCTGTGTTTCAGGCCTGTAACACATTCTAATAAATTTGGGTTGGGGGAAATTTAGGGCTAGTAATGAGGTAAACAATTAAATAATTATGTGACTTGAAACAGGTGATGTCAACAGGTAACTGTAATCATGATTTGGTACAAAATCAGTATCCAGGAAAGGCCTAGTCTTTGAGGGGCAAAGATAGGCTGAAGATCTCTAGTTTGTCAACAAATACATGAGAAAATTATTGAAATGTTTAAAAGCAATATTCTTCAAAGAATGGCATGAAGGATCTGGATATTTCACCCTCTAGATTCAAGGAATCTCAAGGAATTTCAGTGCTGAAGGGCAAAGGCAAGGGCGCAAGCCTAAGCTGAACACCCATGAACTCCGATCCCTCAGACAGCACTGCATTACGAATTGCAATTCATCTACAGCTGATATAACCACATGGGCTCTGGATTACTTTGGCAAACCTTTGTCAAGCACTACAATACAGAGTTACATCCACAAATGCCAGTTAAAACTTTACTATGCAGAAAGGAAGCCTTATGTTACAGTAACTGTGTCCAGAAGCGCCGTCGACTTCACTGGGTTCGAAGGCATCTGGGATGGACCATCACACAGTAGAAACATGTATTGTGGTCAGACAAATCAGTATTCCAGGTCTTTTTTGTAAGAAATGGACACTGTGTTCTCCAATCCAAAGACAAAAAGGACCATCCAGACTTTTACCAACAACAAGTCTAAAAGCCAGGGTCTGTCATGGTAGGGGGTTTGTGTCAGTGCCCTTGGCAAAGATAACTTACACTTCTGTGATGGCAGCATTAATGTAGAAAAGTACATTGAGATTTTGGAGCAATGTATGCTTCCTTCAAGATGACATCTTTTCCAGGGATATGTCAACAAGACAATGCAAAACTGCATTCTGCACATATTATAAAGGCATGGCTGTGGAAGAAGAGGGGGCCTGTCCCCTCTGTCCCCAATAGAGAATGTGTGGAGAATTTTGAAACAAAAAATATGACGACTACCCCGTACTGTGGCACACCTTAAGACATGTTTGTATGAAGAATGGGACAAGAATAACACATGAAACAGTTCATCACTTGGTGTTTTCAGTCCCTAAACATCTTTTAAATGTTGTGAGAAGGAATGACATAAATTAGTTTTGAAATGGGTTGCAAGAATCAAAATTGAAATAAGTGCTTATTTTGGAGGAAAAAATGTCAATAATAAAATTAATGAGGTAAACCATCCAATAATGGGCTGCTGTGCAGTTTTGAGTGCAAAATACAGGTCAAATATTATTTACAAATCATTGTTTTCAGTTTTAATTTCAACTTCAACATAACATGACAACTTCTTCTGATTTGGGGTTTTACAACAAATGATTTCCATTTCAGAAAAGATTCTAAGTAGAACCTCTTTATAAAGATAGAACAGTTTACCATCCAGTTTGATCACCATCCAGACTTTGTCATGGTCAAGTGTCCACATGCTTTTGTCCATATAGTATATTTCATCTCATCTCATTATCTCTAGCCGCTTTATCCTTCTACAGGGTCGCAGGCAAGCTGGAGCCTATCCCAGCTGACTATGGGCGAAAGGCGGGGTACACCCTGGACAAGTCACCAGGTCATCACAGGGCTGACACATAGACAACCATTCACACTCACACCTACGGTCAATTTAGAGTCACCAGTTAACCTAACCTGCATGTCTTTGGACTGTGGGGGAAACCGGAGCACCCGGAGGAAACCCATGCGGACACGGGGAGAACATGCAAACTCCACACAGAAAGGCCCTCGCCGGCCCCGGGGCTCGAACCCAGGACCTTCTTGCTGTGAGGCGACAGCGCTAACCACTACACCACCGTGCCGCCCTAGTATAGTTCATGTAACTAATAAAACATAGCACCACTTCATAAAGCACAGGCTACTTTATTAATTAGCTCAGTGTGTTACTCTGTAGCCCAATGTCATACATTTCAGTGAAACCTCATATTTTCTGGTATGTTTGTACTAATAAGTTAGTGGACTGATGCTAGTGCTTGCTGAACATCCCATTCCAAAACTATAGGCATTAATATGGAGATAGTCCCCTCTTTGCAGCTATAACAACCTCAACTCTTTTAGTAAAGTTTTCTACTAAATTTTGGAACATGGCTGTTGGGTTTTGCCCAATCAGCCACAAGAACATTAGTGAGGTTGGTCACTGATGTTGAATGAGAAGGCACAGACTTCCAATTCATCCCAAAGATAAGATTCAGCAAATAAGGATGAGTCCAAGGCAGGATATTCAAGTTCTTCCACACCAACTTTGGCAAACCATTTCTTTATCTACCTCACTTTGTGCAAAATATAACATTGCAGCATATAAAGTCATTCTAAACAATTATGTGCTTCCAGCTTTGTGACAACAGTTTGAGGAAGGTAGTGTCATGGGCGGGTTTGCTTCTAACCATATAGTATAGTATAGTATAGTATTAGTATAGTATAGTATAGTATAGTATAGTATAGTATAGTATAGTATACAATTGACATTTCACATATACAAAAATGTATTCATATTCAGTTGAAAGTCACACTTGGAAGACACTCTGGACACTTACAGTAATGCTTGCTAACTTTAGGACTGCAGTTGTCATGAACAGTTTTGAACTCAAGTTTCCATTAATGAAGAGTTTATAACATCAACGAAACTGACTTCATGTTAAAACTGTTAATGTTATAGTCATGTTGTCTGTTGTTGTCCAGGTGAGGATGGGTTCCCTTTTGGGTCTGGTTCCTCTCGAGGTTTCTTCTTCGTGTCATCTGGGGGAGTTTTTCCTTGCCACCATTGCCATGGGCTTACTCACTGGGGATAGATTAGGGATAAAATTGTCTCATGTCTTGAGTCATTCAGATTCTGTTAAGCTGCTTTGGGACAACGTCTATTGTTAAAAGCGCTATACAAACAAACTTGACTTGACTTGACATCATATTCATAAATATGAATATATTCAAACAATCACCCATATGTGGGAGCTCAGTGCACACAGGGGCATTGTTACACTGGAGCATTTTAGGCCTCTTCAGTTCAGTTCCAGTGAAGGGAAATTGTAAAGCTGCAGCATACAAAGACATCCTATACAATCGTGTGCTTGGAAATTTGTGGCAACTGTTTGGGGAAGAATCACATTGGTGTGATGGTCAGGAGTCCATAAACTTTTGGTCATATAGAGTATGTATGCTGTCATTAAATTATACACATTTATCAATTAAAAAAACAACAACAACCACAACAACCTACTGAAAGTGTTGTCTCAAGCCAAATCATCTTTCTTATAAAGAGAAGTGTTAATTTCATTCATTCATTCATTTTCCTTCCTTTTTTCCTGCTGGGGTCACAGTCTCACTCAACTTATGCTTGAGCTATATTTAAAACTGTTTGCATTCTTTCAGAACATACAGTTTGTACAGATGTATTTTATGGTATAGTTAAAACACACAACTATCAATGTATTTGGTCAGCATTTTTATTCTTGAATGAGATACAGAGAGGGGCGGCACGGTGGTGTAGTGATTAGCACTGTCGCCTCACAGCAAGAAGGTCCTGGGTTTGAGTCCAGCGGCCGGCGAGGGCCTTTTTGTGTGGAGTTTGCATGGTGTCCCCGTGTCCATGTGGGTTTCCTCCGGGTGCTCCGGTTTCCCCCACAGTCCAAAGACATGCAGGTTAGGCTAATTGGTGGCTCTAAATTGACCATAGGTGTGAGTGTGAATGGTTGTTTGTCTCTGTGTCAGCCCTGCTGTGACCTGGTGACTTGTCCAGGATGTACCCCACCTCTCACCCATAGTCAGCTGGGATAGGATCCAGCTTGCCTGCGACCTTGTAGGACAGGATAAGCGGCTACAGATAATGGATGGAACTTGGTGTAAAGTCAGCACAGACAGTGGGGCACTTTTATAGCTCCATATGCAGCTCAGGAAAACTCCTTTTTCTTTCTGGTATCATTCTAGAAGTGTGTATGTGACCTTTTATTTTATTTATTTATTTATTTATTTATTTATTTTAAATCCCAGTTCTTTCCTATGGAAAGTTTGACTAGTCAACACTTCCATGGGAAATTTTAACCATTCACATCTCCTCGTGCATGCACAGAATCCCACCTGCTCTGCAAAATACTTTTTTTTCTAAACCTGCCTACTCCTACAAAATGTTTACCCAGTCCAACCCACCCCAACATAAAATTTGACCAATCACCTGATCCTGAAGGAATTTTGACCAATCTTGTCAAATCCTGCCCATTTCTGCACAGTACCACAGTTATTATTGTCTTTTTTTTTTTACCAGTCCTGCCTGTTTCTACAGAAAGATTAACCATTTATACCTATTCCAACAGAAAGTCTGACCAATCACACCTGCTCCTGAAGAAATTCTGATCAATCCCACTCACTCCCGTAGACACACTTTGTCAGAGGTACACATTTTAGTGTGTATTTTTTAACCTGGAAATGTGCATGCCGTGCACCTTTAAAGTATTACTTTAAAACTTATTTAAAAGGTACAAGAGTGGATATTAAGATCTACTTATGTACTTTAATCAATTTCCAACTACCCTACACATTACCATGTAAAATAAACACACTAAAACTATGAAAAATGTAGCCTTTAGTGTCCCATTTCAGTGGAACTTTTTTTTTTTCCTGACGGCGTATCTGACTGGTCCTACATCATGAAAATAAAAGCAAATCCTGATCCTGTGATTTTTTTTTTTTTTTACTTGGGTCATGTGAGATCTGATTTACTATGCACATCTATTTATCGCTCCCTCTTTCAACACACCACACAGACCATATACATTCACAAGCCAATTTATTAGGAACAGCTGCTCATTCGTGCATTACTCCAATCAGCCAATAATATAGCAGCAGTGTCTGCATAAAATCATGCAGATACAGGTCAGGAGTTTCAGTTAACGTTCACATCAAACATCAGAACAGGGAAAAAGTTTGATCTCTATGACTTTGTCCGTGGCATGGCTGTTGGTGCCAGATGGGCTGGTTTGAGTATTTCAGAAACTGCTAGTCTCCTGGGAATTTCTCTTGAATTTACAAGGAATGGTGTGGGGGAGAAAACTTCCAGTGAGTGACATTTCTGTGGGCAGAAACACCTTGTAGATAAGAGAGTTTAGAGGAGAACGGCCAAATTCGTTTGAGCTTTCAGGAAAGTTTCAGTAACAGCAAGCTCTTTAAAATTACGGTGAGCAGAAATGCATGTCAGAATGCATAGAACATCAGACCTTGAGGTGGCTGGGTTACAACAGCAGAAGAGCACATTGTGTTCAACTTCTGTCAGCCAACAATGGGAATCTGAGGTTTCAGTGGGCACTGACTCCCCTAAAGACTGTTGAAATGAAAAACATCGCATGATCTCTTGAATCTTGATTACTGTTGCAACATGCAGATACTGTAGTAGGTTCAGAATTTATCATCAGCAGCATGAATCCAGGGACCCAACCTGCCTTGTGTCAACAGTTCAGCCCGATGGTGATGGCGTAATGTTGTGGAGAATAGATTTGCTTCATGTAGCTGCCATAGATCTGAAAATATTAATTATTTTGCTCAATCAATATTGAAATAATGGAACCACACAGTAAAATATTTCAGGACATACACACAGACCGAGCTGGTATTGCTGCTGTCCACGCTTCAGGGCACGTACATGATGCAGGACTCACTAGGGCCTCATTGGACTGCTGTCTGTGTGGCTGAGTGGAAGCGCATGGCTGTAAATCACTCCCAGTCTATCTGAAGCACCTGTCAGTGTAGTGGAGTCGCTCAGCAGGGGGGCCTTTCACTCACTCCACACACACATGCACACACACCTTGTAAGAGACAGGATGCACCATACACTGATGCAAATGGGCTAAATACAGCATGCACTCATGTATGGAGCGTATCAAATTCAAGGCAGTTTTATGAGTGATTGTGAATAACGTTGTCAGTTTATAACAAGGCATGATGTTACATCTATTTATTATGAGCATAGCAGCCTGTCTTATAAAACTCACCAAAGTTATTCTATCCCTTCTTATCTCACATTTTTACATGAAAAAATTATATATATATATATATATATATATATATATATATATATATATATATATATATAAGTATGGAGAGTCAATTATATTCATGGTGCTGTATAGAAAATGTACAGTAGTTTTGATGACACCTCTGAAAATAATTTATTTAATGAGACAGCATGAAGATTAATACAGTCTTACGAAAATATCCGACTGAATTCATTAATCTATTAATCATGAATGCTCATTACAAACTGAGCTATTACATTCTTTTCATTGTGCAGTGCTAATCAGCTAACAGAAATACTCTGTGTGCCCACTATATCCACAAGCTTGTGAAGACCTAGCGTAAAAATGTGAGACACAATTATACATTTGTCATGTCTTACCAATTAACCCAATATACGTATGAGCTGCACAAAAACCTGGAATACATGGCTGCGTGTCAACTATTACATGCATATGGTACAAAGACACTCAAAGGATCTTTCTCTCCACCTCTCATCTCTAAAAACGGAACACTCAAAGGAACATATTGCAATAGAACCAGACCCTGCCTTTCTCTGGCAGCGGCCAACACTCTGAGCATGGGCCAATGAAAACACATAGTCCCCCGTCTCCACTTTTAATTGGGATATTTTAGGGCTATTAGCAGCGGAGGCTGTGTGCCTACACACAGTTCCCTTGGAAACACTATTAACCCACTGCTCCATCCTGTTGCTGCACTAGGTACTGCTTGGTAATTCAGGATGATTTACTTTAACCAGATAAACAAGGTTAGAGAGGATGGGCTTGACATTTCCAGCAGATGAAGAGGATGAACTAAGACTATTCCATCAGAACTGGAACGATGCCACCTCTAGTAAAGCTGCTGTTTTTAGCTGTGAGTTTGGAGAAGGGAATGAGCCATTTGTCTCCATGGAATAGACTATAAGCCTACACCATATGTTATGCCAGCGTTGATTACAGTTTCATAAGGGCCCACCTTGTTTGGCAAACAAAGATTATCTGAATATTTGAGGATATGTTTTTAACGTTTAGATGTCCAACCACACACCTAATAAAGAGAAACATATTAAATACTTTATGTATTATAATCAAAAAGTATAAATTGTCAAGGTAGGCTTATTGGTACCAGTTACATATTGCCATCTGGTGGATGCAAAAGTAATGACGGGCAAATTAATTCATACAAACAGCAGTATTTTGACACCAAGCCAAATGTAAACGAGAGAAACATGAAGACTCTCATTCGAAATAAGAATCAGTGCATGTACCATCACTGAAAATTGCTTCTCTTTAAAGAAAAAACAAGCATGCACAACATTATATTAAAACAGAACTCAGTAATGCTGAGGTGACCATATATATATATATATATATATATATATATATATATATATATATACAATATATATATATATATATATATATATATATATATATATATATATATATATAAAATCAGTGTATTGCACTACTCATTATCAGCCAATGGGAATTGTTCAATGGTTCAATAGTTGAGGTGCAACTGGTTATGAAAAGAAATCCCATCATCAACACCAATGTCAAATAACGGTGAAGACACTGGATTACTGATCGGCAGGTAGCGAGTTCAAACCCCGGCACTGTGAAGCTGCCACTGCTGGACCTTTAAGCAAGACCCTTAAAGCCAAACAAAACTCAACAAATAAACTCCATTATACTGATACATGGGCAGCACGGTGGTGTAGTGGTTAGTGCTGTTGTCTCACAGCAAGAAGGTCCGGGTTCGAGCCCCATGGCCAGCGAGGGCCTTTCTGTGCGGAGTTTGCATGTTCTCCTCATGTCCGCATGGGTTTCCTCTGGGTGCTCCAGTTTCCCCCACAGTCCAAAGACATGTAGGTTAGGTTAACTGGTGACTCTAAATTGACCGTAGGTGTGAATGTGAGTGTGAATGGTTGTCTGTGTCTATGTGTCAGCCCTGTGATGACCTGGCGACTTGTCCAGGGTGTACCCCGCCTCTCGCCCATAGTCTGCTGGGATAGGCTCCAGCTTGCCCACGACCCTGCACAGGATAAGTGGTTATGGATGGATACTGACACATAATATCCATACAAGACTTGTTCACATTTGTACCTGTGTACAGATTTTATTTTAAAAGAAAAACAATGCCCCTGGGTCCTGCCATCTCACTCTCTCTGAGGTTCGAATATTGCACTCTGAGCACAAATTACATGAGAGAATCCGAGATTGTGACGTCACTTACACCCTACATGACTTACTGAGATTAGTAGAGCTCGTGGACACATCGTTCCTAAATTATTGCAAACAGTCCTAAAGATGCCGAGTGTCAAGTGTTTGACTGTAAAAATAAGTCTGATCTTTGATCATTTTATGTGACAGGGTTTTGTTTTTATTCACTGAGAAAAGAGATCTTTTTAGATGACAAGAATCATATTGCTATGACAATGATCACTGTCTACTAGTCTCTGTGTCAGTACTGTGTGCGCGTTATCTAGCCAAGTGAGATTTAAACTTCATAAATTGAAGTCTGTTGATTCACGTATTTTGTTGCCAGTAAAAATCACACAGTTACAGAAAATTTCTGATTAGAGTTTTAGAATTATAAACCTTTATTTGTCACATATACATTACAGCTGAGTGAAATTAATTAACTTTCTATTTAACCTACCCAAAGCAGTGAAAATGCACAGACAGAGAGAGAGAGCGCAGTGGTGCCCAGTGATTTTTTTTTAATAGGATTAGAAGCCTTTATTTGAAGGCAAACAGCGTACTAGTGAACCGGTAACGTTAGAGCCAGATATCTGGTTTCAGCACATCAGGGCACTTGCTGTAATTGACATCCAGCGTTTATTTTTAGGGTTTTGTTTGACTTTAACTGCTCAGTTGTATAAATGAGATAAATGTAGGTCACTCTGGATAAGGGTTTATGCTTTAAATGTACATCTTAATTCAAATTTGCACAAATGTTACACATGAAATTCATCCAGTATAACAGTATATATTTGCTTCTCCATAAAAGAATGCATCTGAGTATGAAATTGGTAGTAATCTAAAAGTGATTTACAAGTAATCAAATTAGGTCCTCTCTCTCTCACTCACATCAAAGAGAGAGAGAGAGAGAGAGAGAGAGAGAGAGAGAGAGAGAGAGAGAGAATGTGTGTGTGAATACAGTAAGTCTTAGAATTATAGGATAAAGAAAAAATAAGTAGTATGTATTAATTATTAAAGCTAGAATGCCTTCCAGATTTTTAAAGTGTAGGTCATCTCATTATCTCTAGCCGCTTTATCCTGTTCTACAGGGTCGCAGGCAAGCTGGAGCCTATCCCAGCTGACTACGGGCGAAAGGCGGGGTACACCCTGGACAAGTCACCAGGGCTGACACGGAGACAAACAACCATTCACATTCACATCTACGGTCAATTTAGAGTCACCAGTTAACCTAACCTGCATGTCTTTGGACTGTGGGGGAAACCGGAGCACCCGGAGGAAACCCACGCAGACACGGGGAGAACATGCAAACTCCACACAGAAAGGCCGTCGCCGGCCACGGGGCTCAAACCCGGACCTTCTTGCTGTGAAGCAACAGCGCTAACCACTACACCACCGTGCTGCCCAGTGTAGGTCATAAAAAGAATCTTCCCTGACACTCAATTATTTTTGTTTAGTGGACCAAAAGCTACTGAATCCGAATCACAGACTTCCAATTTTATTAGTTTTTTAAAAGTAGAATTATTAATAAATCTAGGGCCATGTGGCCCTAAAGCCTCTGCTATTTTTTCCTGCTTCGTCATGACCCAATTCAAGATACTACGTCATGCATCACATGGTGGTCTTTTCCCGTTTACACAAGGCATTGTGGGATACAAATTTGAAACAGGACAGAAAAATGGAGGACGTGAGTGCGCAAATGAAACGTGAAAGACCGACTACAGTAACGGAAAGCGAGAAGAAAAGATGTTATGTTGCAAAGGAAAGGAAACGCAGAGCCAAACTAATAAATATCGGCGGTCAGCGAGCACCTCGGTGTGATCAGCTGTTCGTTTAGCAACAGAATGATGGAACTGTCAGTGCACAGTCAAGGTAAACCTGTAGATGGCAGTAATGCAACACTGGATGCCAGCTGCTGTAAAACCCAAAAGAAGAAGAAGGAAAAGGAGGTGGTGGTAAACCTGCACATGTGCACACGGACTTCCTCTGTCTGCTTGACTGCGTGAAGCGAGCGATTTCATGCACATTTTTTGCTTGGGAATCCCCTCAAATTAAATAACTTCCCAACCACAGAATGGCCCAGATTTTTTTTTTTTGAGATATTGCAGAAACAAACATGCATCACATTGAGCAAATTTCAAAGGGAACTAAATTTCACCGATTTTATGAAATCGAAAGGCCATCTAGCTTTAAGTAAAAATTATAGTGCTTCTAAATGGAATTATTATCCCAAAAGAAATAAACATAATTACTGGCACCCCAATTTCTAGCACAAGTTGGTGAATGAACATTGGTCATACCTCCGTGCAAATTATTGGGGTTTGCACTTAAAATTTTCAATCAGCTTTTTCACCAGGAGATGGAGATTAAATGGCAAAACACTTCAGTCAACCACTTTACTGTTAATGTGGAAGTGTGCTATAAATCATGGGTATGATGAATGATCCAGTCTCCTGGCAGACCAGGGGTTTGGCCAACATATTTTTGAAAATTCATTATGCATGACTCATAAACTTTGCAATTGTCCTAGGACCACTGACAGCTAAGCCATCACAGTATTTTACAATAGATATGGTGCCTTTTTTATTATATGAACCCATTTTTTCTTCACACAACACATATCTGTGATGACTGCCGGCTAAAAGTTCTATGTTGGCCTCATCTGACCACAGTACCAAATCCCAGTCAATGTGCCAACACCATTTGGCAAACCCCAGGCGCTTCAATTTATTCCTATGAAACAGTAGGGGCTTTCTTATGGCAATCCTTCCAAATAGCTTTTTGGCATGGAGGTTTTGACAAATAGTGTTTTTTGTGTTGGCAAGATCTTCAGAATGCAACCAATACTTTAACTGTGTACTTTGTGTTCTTCCTACTAAATTAACCACTTAGTCTAATAAGTTTTCTAAATTATTGCTATAATAGCGGATAGCATTATTTGTAAGGTGTTGTGTGCATTTGTTTTCTGAAGATCAGCAATATTCATTAGTTATTAAATTTGTGTTTGTGAAAAATAAAGTACAAGTACATAATGATTCATCATGGGGGGGGGGGGGGGGGGACAACAACAACTTAGGGCTGTTGTAACTTGTTTCCAATGAAAGCTTGATGAAATAAATGATGGTTATCACATTCCCAAGAGATTTAATACTAAATATCACGCCCTAATATTGTTTTATTGTGACTGTTAGTATTTTTTCTCCTTCATATACAGTATGTCAATAATTGACACATTTCAGTCCAGTAATGTATATAAGCTAGATAATCAGTAGAATATTATTTTTCATAGCTCCGGTGAAGCCTCGGGTCAGTGAAATATGCTTCAGAAAAGTGATCAAATTGAGGAGTTACAGGAAGGTTGACTGTGAGAGCTGTCTGCCATACAGTATTAATAAAGCTGGTTGTGGAGGCGTGACAGAAAATATTACTATCCAGCAAGCTGTCCTGATCAAAAGGTCACAACAGCACACACTCCAGATGTGTGAATCTCAATTAAGTCCACACCTGCGATGGAAAAGTGTAATAATTAATATATGCAATATTATTCTTTCAAAATGTGGGTGTAATCTTTGGGGGTGGGGGGATAAAAGCACCATCATTCTCTTCGCTATTAAAAGACAGTTTAATTAACCAATTTCAGAAATTCCACAAGCTAATGCAGACTTTCTCTACCCATTTACTTATATAATTTTATGAACAAGTTCGTGATACAAATCTGTAATAATCCTCTGTATGCTGCCAAACCGTTAGTACATATTGAGGTAGCGTCTGATCTTTATCACAGTCGTGATTTGATGGACACTGGGCTCAGAGTCCCCTGCTTGTAACAGAGGCTAGAAAAACACTTTCCCCCCCTTCAGTAACACAGTGTGGATTAATATGGTGTGAAAACTCCTTTGAAGACATGCAGATTCCTGATGATGTTGTCTTAGCCAAAACAATACTTTATAAAAAATTATTTCTTGGTTATAAAATCTCACTCACTCACCTCCCTAACTGATATTGAACTCTAGAATGATTGATACCTAAATATAAAGAAAATAAATGCAGGGGGCGGCACGGTGGTGTAGTGGTTAGCGCTGTCGCCTCACAGCAAGAAGGTCCGGGTTCGAGCCCCGTGGCCGGCGAGGGCCTTTCTGTGTGGAGTTTGCATGTTCTCCCCGTGTCCGCGTGGGTTTCCTCCGGGTGCTCCGGTTTCCCCGACAGTCCAAAGACATGCAGGTTAGGTTAACTGGTGACTCTAAATTGACCGTAGGTGTGAATGTTTGTCTGTGTCTATGTGTCAGCCCTGTGATGACCTGGCGACTTGTCCAGGGTGTACCCCGCCTTTCGCCCGTAGTCAGCTGGGATAGGCTCCAGCTTGCCTGCGACCCTGTAGAAGGATAAAGCGGCTAGAGATAATGAGATGAGATAAATGCAGGAGATATTGTTTATTAACTGTAAAGCATTTTAAATAAATGGAATTATCCATAATTTCAGGTTCAGTTTAAATGAACCAATACAAAACATGCCACATTTTCCCTGAAAGAAATGAATGAAAAAATAATTGGCCCCACTAATTCTAGAAAGGACACTGTCGGTCTTTCCCTGTAATACACAGGTTGCTATCTGTATTTTTATTGCTAATATATCAGCTTTGGACGGAGTATTCTAATTAAATCGTCCACAGCTTCCTGTACAACTATTTCAATAAACAGTTTGTCAACTGTTTGGTGTGGATTCACAGCTCTATCTGCTGGTCATATGCAGCATCACAGTTTAGATTTCGGCAACAAAAGCTCGCCATCATTGACGACCTCTGTTGAGGAGTATAGTCATTAAAGTCCCATCTGAATCGAACATGTTGGCAGGAATGCAGAGAGGTAGGCCAAATGAAAACGGAGGGGTGTGACCGGGTAGACAGCAATCAAGACAAAAACAATAACAGCTGGCTGGCCTCTAGCAAAACTGCACAAAAACAACACAGTCTGCCGATTGCCGAAGCCAGGACTGAATAATCCTGAGCTATAGTGTGGCAAGCTCTCAAGTAGAACTCGTATGCCTGTCCATTTTCATAGATAATTAGAGACATCATAAACTTCTAACCAAAATACTCTATAAATGGTCTCCAAATGGTTTCTTAAAAAGCCACCAGGCACTTTCAGCAGCTTGAGAGTATCGATTCATTCAATGTGGCCTTTAAAGAGCTGAGAAAACAAACAAAGATATAAAAGATGAAAATGGCTGGTGACTGATATGAAGCATCCATCATTAACTTCGTGCATCTTTCCTGCATCGACTTGCAGAAATTAATTGAGTGGCACAGAGAGGCCGGTGGACAGCCCGAGGCTAGACTGCCTCCACCGTCTGTTCCTCGTGTCTCACACAGACATGAGCCCACTAAACTGCTGATGCCAAAAACTCACTATGCCACTCTGTGCAAGTCCACTTCTCACTAAACAAAAGACTGCTCCTCTTCGTATTATATACATCTCCATATCAAACTAAAAATCAATCAATCAATGTGTACAACACCACCAGATCACCATTTGTATACTACGGTAAGTGGGGAAACTGGGAAAATCCACACATTAATGAGAAACATGTCAAAACTGATGATTTGTCTACTCATGCTTTTGTGCAGTGCCTGTGGCACAGTATAAAGAAATGATTCAAGTGTCCCATTTTGCTCGGTTTAACCAAGTATTTTAATATGACTTGAGGATGGAGAGACTGCAGACAACCCCGTACCTTATCCACGCCACGAAAATGTTATTACTGTATCTAGTATATAGCAGGACATGAGAGCAAATGCAGATTAAGGCATATCAATAAGGAGATCATTTTGTATACTTTTTCAGCAACAGTGTGTCTTAACCTACAGTCATGGGGAAAAGAAAGCACACCCTCCTTCAGTTCTACACATTGTATTTACCAGGGCCTAAATAACAATTGTGTGGTTCTCAACAACCTCCATCAACAAAACAGATTTCAATTCACACTATTTTTTTTAAACCAAAAAGTAAACCAACATTCAGAAACCAAGTGGGGGAAAAAAAATAAGTACACCCTACTTCCACAATCATTAAGACTGTAATCATGGGCGCCGCCAGGGGGGGAAAGGTTAGAACAATTCTAGGGGCCCAGCACTGCCATGGGGCCCTTT
This sequence comes from Neoarius graeffei, assembly GCF_027579695.1. Lineage (NCBI taxonomy): Eukaryota > Metazoa > Chordata > Actinopteri > Siluriformes > Ariidae > Neoarius > Neoarius graeffei. Next base: position 57,411,821 of record NC_083573.1, read on the forward strand.
AAGGGGCTGATAATATGCTTTTGATGATTTTAATAAGACTTTTGAAATAACAACAATGCAATATTCCATCTGGTAAAATGAGCTAATTGAACAAGGTTGTCTATTTCTTGAGTTCTTCAACATACTGTATTGTCATTTAACTCTCCACCTTTTGCGAAATGGTACGGTCCAGTTCTGGTAGAAGCGCGATATGTTAAATCTGTGTGCTGATCAGTGCAACGCTACTTGCTGCTGTGTCGCGGTGCAGCAGCCAGCCAGCAGTGGAGTGCGTACAGTCTATGATCGCTAAATATGAAGAGTGGCTGTCAAAAACGTAAAGAAAGGCAGCTGAAAGCTGAGAGGGACCGGAGAGGCAGGCAACTGGTCACTCAGTTTTAACCAAAGAAAGGTAGCTAATCGCTCACGTGTGTTCAAAATATCAGCGAATGGTAAATGAACAGTATGACCGTGGTTGGATTAGCCTATCAAGAGAACACTTTTACAGTTTGTACAGTGACATTTTTTCCATTTTAATAACTGAACTGACTTGTGTGATAAACAAGATGAAATATTACGTTATGCTGGTGCTAATAACTAGTGCTCATAACCAGTTTCATAACTAATGGGGTGCCCTAAATATGCACAGATTCAGCCTCAGGGGGACCTCCGCCCTACCAAACCACTGAACCTCCCTTTGGAGAAGGAGGTAAGCAGCAATACAACCCATAAATGCTTTAGGATTGAAGTTTTTAATGAGCGAGCGCCATATACAGTTTGCTAGATTAAAGTGTTGCTAATAACGGATACCAGTCAAGTGTTTGACATGGTTATGTGTGTGGAATGTTCACACGTTCTAAACCATTGGTTTCAACCATTGGTTAATACATAAAATGTAATAAAGTCACAAACTCAAGGTCCATGGGCTATCAAAAGTCAAATAATGACAATAGTGCAATTGTGACGAGTGTGGGCAAAGTTGGGGGGCCCAAAATTCTAATCTTTCATGGGGCCCAAAATTTCTGGCGGCACCCCTGACTGTAATTAGCAGCCAGGTGTTGAAATAAATGAAATGCATAGAATTAGTTACCTCTATACAAGCGGAACATTTGGCAGTTTGGTGTTCTGGAGCACTCAGGTGTGTTTTTACATCATGTCAAGAAGAAAAGACATCAGCTATGACCACAGAGAAGTGACTTCACTTTTTCACTTTTTTATTATTATTATTATTATTATTCCAAATTTAGTCTGCAGCAGACATCAAGACATGTCAAGATACATTAAAAACAAGAGGTATAAAAACACAGCAGATATAAACAGACATATTCCACAACACACAAACAAAGGTACTCCTACCACACTGAACCAGAAACTAAAACATTAAAAACAGCACAGTAAACAAATGACAACAGATAAAATAATAATAATCCGGGTATGAAAAATAAAAAATCCAAAGCTATCTCACAAGCTACACATAAAAGAAACAAGTTAGCCAACTAAATTAAGCTGCTTAATGGCCACAGGAATAAAAGTAGTTCTGGCACACCTTGTATTTACTCTCAGCATTCGAAAATGGCGGCCAGAAGGAAGGAGACTAAACACTTTAAAAAGTGGATGATCAGGGCAATTAAGTATTTGTTGAGCCTTACTGGTGACGCGCTTACTACAGATATCCTGCAGCCAGGCTTGCTGCACCCCAGTTACATTTCTCACCACTTTGACCAATTTTGCTAGCCTATTTTTACTGGACACTGGTAAGACTATTGTACGGTACCAAGCCACAATGCAAAACACTGATAAAACAAACTCATTAAAACGTTACGCACGCTAAACGACTTCATCTTTCTTAGAAAGAAAAGCCGCTGCTGGACCATTTTACAAACAGGGTCAGTGTCGGGTTCAAAACAATGTATTGTCAATAATGTTTCCCAAATATTTATAATGAGAAGCAATCTCAACATCTTTCTCCTGAACAACTGCATGTGTGTCACACCAGGCTGTGACCTGTGAAAATCATGTCTTTAGTCTTGAACACGTTTATTGATAGTTAAAAATCTTTGCACCAAGCACTGAAGTCATCATCTACAGGACCATGCCCAATCACATGGTTATTTAAAAGACTCACAATGACTGAAATTTACTGATGATACAGAGTGACTCCTACAATCATTTGTGTAGAAGATAAAAAGCAATGGTGAAAGGATGCAGCCCTGTGGGAAACCAGTGGAAGAGAATTGTTTCAAGCATAAAATGTTGCTGCTCGTTAATTTAGTAAGGTTTATAAGGCCATCTCCAAACAATTTGAAATTCACCATTCTGCAGTGAAAAGGTCTGTTCACAAATGGAGAGACTTCAAGACAGTTGCCAACCCCTCCATTCTCTTCCATTGCTCCAGGGTCCAGTTCTGATGCTCACTTGGCCATTGTTCACAGCAGTGGTCAGGGGTCAGCATGGACACTCTGGCCGGTTTGCGTCTACGCAGCCCCATACGCAGCAAGCTGCGATGCACTGTGTGTTCAGACACCTTTCTATCACAGACAGCATTAACTTTTTCAGCAATTTGTGCTACAGTAGCTTTTTTGTGGGACTGGACCAAATGGGCTATTGTTCTCTCCCCACATGCATCAATGAGCCTTGGGCGCCCATGACCTTGTCGTCGGTTCACCAGTTGTCCTTCCTTGGACCACTTTTGATAGGTACTAACCACTGCAGACCGGGAACACCCCACAAGAGCTGCTGTTTTGGAGATGCTCTGGCCCAGTCTTCTAGCCATCACAATTTGGCCCTTGTCAAAGTCACTCAGATCCTTACGCTTGCCCATTTTTCTTGCTTCCAACACATCAACTTCGAGAACTGACTTCACTTGCTGCCGAATATATCCCACCCCTTGACAGATGCCATTGTAACAAAATAATCAAAAGTTATTCACTTCACCTGTCAGTGATTTTTAATGTTAAGGCTGACGGGTATAGATGGCCATTGCATATGGTCAGAAAATAATCGCCCTATTCAATTCTGTGGTCTTAAAAACCACTGTGACCTCGATCCTCTAGAAAGCCCATCATTTTAAAAGCCACGGACCGTCAACTGTTCTTCCTTCACAGTGTTTATCTGTTTAGGCACAAAGACAATAAAAAAGGGAATATTAATACATTAATAATGCCGTCATAGTTTCCAGCTAATTTTACAAACAAAACAAAAAAAACAAAGACAAGAAAGGTTCACCTCAATCAGAAACTGGCAAATATTTTTTTTCTTTGGTCGCCTTTCAACTGGATCACCTCACCATATTCAGGGTACCTGATCACAGGACCATCACAGGCAAATTCCTGCCCAAACCATATAACCCAATTAAGAATAATACATTTACAAAAAAAAAATAAAAAATACAAAAATTAGTTTTATCCTTTAATGAAAGGAAAAAGTTTTCTTCTTTTATAGTTACCTTTTTGAAGGCTTTCACAAGCTTTTTCTTGTCATAATCATCTGCAATTCCTTCCATTGTAGTTAGTATCTTGTCCCCAGTTCATTGTTGAGTCTTTATGTGGATCTTATCCTCCGTCCCAACTGGGAGCAAGTTGTCATCCTTCGTTGCATCAGCAAAGGGATCTGAAAAAGTGATAAATCCCATAATAGTGAAACACAAACTTATAAAGAGGCCCAAGGCTCACCACACTCCCACATCTCTACAACTCTTTGGACCATCTAACATACACAATGCAGCATTCTAACCAAAACCATGGACACTAAAGGTCTATATTCTAATGAAAAATTCAAGACTATAATAACCCTGTTCAGTTCGCAAACTTTTGCCTTCCTTTAACTGTAAAAATTCCATGGACACCGTCAGCACTAAATTTTATAAAACTAATCCACTTGTTCAACATGTTCAATAATATCTTGGCCATTTACTGGAGCAACAGAGTACATTTTAACCCTGAACTTCCTCAACATGACATTCACTCTTACTTGTCAGAGTTACAGAGGTTTAGATTAAAGCTAGACGGCCTTTCGATTTCATAAAATCTGTGAAATTTAGTTCCCTCTGAAATTGTCATTGTGATACATGTTTATTTCTGTAATATCTTTAAATAAATAAATAAATAAATAAATAAATAAATAAAAGGCCATTCTGTGGCTGGGAAGCTATTTAACTTGAGGGGATTCCCGAGCAAATAATGTGCATGAAATCGCTCGCTTTGCGCAGTCAAGCAGACAGAGGAAGTCCAGTGTGCGCATGTGCAGGTTGACCTTCTTCTTTTGGGTTTTACTGCAGCTGACATCCACAGTGTTGCATTACTGCCATCTACAGGTTTACCTTTGACCGTGCACTGGCAGTTCCATCATTCTGTTGCGAAACGAACAGCTGATCACACCAAGGTGCTCGCTGATCGCCGATATTTATTAGTTTGGTCCTGCGTTTCCTTTCCTTCACAATATAACGTCTTTTCTTCTCACTTTCCGCTACTGTAGTTGGTCTTTCCAGTTTCATTCATGTCCTCCATTTTTCTCTCCTGTTTCAAATTTGTATCCCACAAGCCTTGTGCGAGCGGGGAAAGCCCACCACGTGATGCATGATGTAGTAACTTGAATTGGATCATGGTGAAGCAGTAAAAAATAGCAGAGAATTTAGGACCACATGGCCCTAAATTCATTAATTGTTCGATTAAAAAAAAAAACTAATAAAACTGGAAGCCTGTGATTCGAATTCAGTAGCTTTCAGTCCACTAAACAAAAATAATTGGGTGTCAGGGAAAATTCTTTATGACCTACACTTGAAAAATCTGAAAGGCAGTCTAGCTTTAAAGCCCATCCATTATCCGTAACCGCTTATCCTGTGCAGGGTCGCGGGCAAGCTGGAGCCTATCCCAGCTGACTATGGGCGAGAGGCGGGGTACACCATGGACAAGTCGCCAGATCATTGCAGGGAAAACAACCATTCACACCTACGGTCAATTAACCTAACCTGCATGTCTTTAGACTGTGGGGAAAACCAGAGCACCCAGAGGAAATCCACACAAACACGGGGAGAACGTGCAAACTCCACACAGAAACGCCCCGTCGGCTGCTGGGCTCAAACCCAGAACCTTCTTGCTATGAGGCAACAGTGCTAACCACTACACCACCGTGCTGCCCACCTTTAAAGCCATTTCATTCAAGGGGGGGGGAACCATAGTTGCTGTATCTGCACCCCCATTATGGGGAAAGAAGCATGACACCATGAGTACAGGGAGAATTCATGTGCTGCTGCACCTAACCATGTTACTTAAAGAGCATGGACAAAATCAATTTTGTTCAGTACAGTTCTGCAGTGCTTCAGGACACATTAAGATGTGAAAGTGTGCTTAGCTCTGGGCTATGTCAATGGCATGATAAACATCTACACCATCTTTACCAACAGTTGAACATGCATGCTGAAACCTCAGCTTATCAGCACATTCAACAACTTAAAGGAGATACGCAGAACCTTTATTTTTAAATACATTTCTGAGTGGATAGTATCTTCATCCTTGACTCTTGTATGCTGCATAAATGGGAATTAAAAAAAAAAAAAAAAATACATATATATATATATATATATATATATATATATATATATATATATATATATATATATATATATATATATACACACACACATATATATACACACACACACACACGTACTGCAAAGTTTGCTGAGCCAGCCAGCCCTGAGTGCGACATCACAGTGGTAACCGGTTTTAAGGCCGAGGCCTTTGACAGCTATAGACCAAAGTCACATAAATAAAAATTTATGGTGAAAGTAAGAAATACCATTACCGACTTGCTCAACTAAGACTGATTTGGCTTCACTGATTGTGGGTTGACTCTCATTAAAACAGGATAGGTGTTATAACTTATGCAACATACATGTACGCGTTTTCACTGATAAAACGTAAAAGGCTAATTAAATAATCAGATGAACTGAGACAATCACATTCTGAAACAAATTAAATAATCTTATACCGGTAACTTAAACACACAATACAAGTTACATGTATTAATCTAAATGCAGGTAAACAATGAGTTGTTTTTGTTGTTTTGTATCCAAATGAGAGTCGGAGCTTACCCGTCTGTGTTCTCGCTTCTTGAAGGCCGACCTTGTGGCCGATTGTTTTGAAACAATCTGACTTTCAGTTGTTCGTTCAGTTCTCCGTTTATTCACTTCTTCCACGTAAGGGCGAGATCTTGCTGCTGAGGCGAGCATATCCAGCGGAGAAATCAGACGGCTGGTCCACTCATTCTCCATTTTCTCCATACGGAGTACTCTGTCATTACTGCTCAGCTCAGGCAATTACTAAAACCCTGGACGGGACGTCACCAGTTTTAGCAACAACTGCAGGGAGGTCACTGCCCGAGCGATAATAAGTCACGTCCCGTTCCATCCCGGGTTTTACAAACAACCCTCGGCTCACACTCCAAGAGAACTGGTGCAACTGAACTTACTTTCCTTTTCTTGTAGTTTCCTTTTCCTTTAATTGTTGGTACTGCACCCTCTTTCAGTACGGGCTTATAGCCAACGCTCCTCAACAGATCAGAGGTCTTGTATGAGTCTTCAGTAAAATGTGCAGAGCAGAGGAGAGACCACTTCATAGGCGCCCAATGTGCCCATGAATTTCTCACAAAACGCATCCAAATCTTTGCAGTTTGAACATTCTTGGACCATGAATGCAACGTAAATCCACCTTTTGTTGTGTTGCTGCACCCTCCAGCAACACATCTATGTGGCACGGCGATAAATTAATTCAAAATGGAAGCTCAAAGTTGCAGTCAGCTCTGTGTTTTAATCAGGGCTTTGAACCGGTTCAAGGAACGAAAACGAAAACCGGGAACTTTTTCTATTTCACATGGAACAGAAACGAAACCAGAAACTTTATTATTTTTTATGTTCCGGAACAGAAACGCTTATTAAAAATAATGGTAACCGGTTAATACCGATTTTTATTTCGTTCCTCAAAGTTTCTGTAGCCTACAAATAGTCATTCTTCTCCTGCGCAAGTTTCTATGACCCGCTGGGGTTCACTTCCTGTGTGACGTTCGCTGATTGAATGGAGAGAGCGGGAAGGTGGACTACTATCACGTCTCCATTACTGAGTGTCTGAGCAAAGAAGAGCCTGAACGATGCAGCCTCCCTATTGGCTGTTTGTAAAAATGTATCAGTTGTTGCCCTTTCCACGGGAATCATCGCGGGCTCGAGAGACGAGACCTGACGAGTTAGTTCGTTGGTAGCAGAACAAAATGTCTGGACACAAATCGGGTTTTCAGAAAAGGAAAGAAAATAAACGGAGGGTCAAAAATACAAAAAAGGAGGCAGAAAATGCAAAACGAGTTTTAAGGTAGGACAAATGGTTACTTTTCTGAGGCAGCCCGCCGTGGCTGCCTGCAGGCTTATTTATTATAGCCCATGTAGTTAAAATAGTTGAAATAAAATGTTTATAGTTATAGTTATGTGATGGTTGTCCTGATTTAGACTGTTTTTTTTTGGGGGGGGGGGGGTTGCGCGATGTTGCACCCGGGTCCAGATTAGGGCAGAACCGGCCCTGGCTACATTTCAGCTGTAGTTTGTTATGAATGTATGTACTTGCATAGATGTGTACTTCCAATATGGCGCCTAACAAAATCTCGCGGCGCGGTGACGTCATGCGGTAGCCCTCTATAGGGCCTGACTAGCCTTTGGTAACACACTAAACGAATTATCTTTCATTTTTGGCACTTTTTCTGTTTGTGTAGATGGGAAGACATACTGAGAATCCAAATCGCCAACATTTGAAATAATAATTGTTTTGAATTATTTCTTGTCTTATTTAATGAAGGTTGTAATAGAATTAGCCTACATTTGGCTTAAGCTGGATGAGACAGAGACATAATTTTATAGCCATTTGTTAAACAGCTGAGAGGGAACGTAATTAACCGTTCCGGGAATGAAATTTTTTTGTTCTAACCGGTTCGGGAACGTCTATTTAATGGTGGAACCCAAAACCGGAAACGTTAAAATTCCGTTTCTGTTCGGAACGAACCAATAGGAAAAAAATTCCGGTTCAAAGCCCTGGTTTTAATATAGCAAAAATGGCGATGAAACCGACAGCCTTCCTGCGGTGGCGTCACAGATGTCAAGGTCATTCACTCAGACCGCTACCTATATGAATCATTTTAATCGTAAAAATTACTATATTAGATTTATTGTTAACGCTTAAAACTATTCCTGTGCCATTCTTGAGGTCTTAAGGCGTTTATAAACAAAAAGTGAGGCCATGGTTCTGCGTATCTCCTTTAAATGCATTGAACCAAACTACAGTCACAGTCCACTTTATGAGGAACACCTGTACTTGTATGCAGTTATCCAATCCAATGACATAGCAGCAGCACATTGCATAAAACCATGGAGTTACAGGTCAGTTACATGGTGCACCATGACCTAAAGGTTAGAGAAGCAGCCTTGGGCCCAAAGGATCACTGTTTCGATTCCCTGGACCGGCAGCAAAATTCATGGGAAAATTCCAGCAGAAAATTTCACTCATTAAAATGAAATGAACAAAATTTTTCATTTTACCCCTGCTGAAGTGCCCTTGAGCACGGCACCTAACCCTCCACTGCCCTCCAGGCGTTAGGTATGTGTGTGCGCTGCTTGTTACACCAACTTACGGATTTGTTGAATGTTAACTTGAGTACGCCAAGGCTAGAGCTAGATCTATGGGATTTTTCTAACTGAATAGCCATGGGCTAGAAAAAGGTGTTAGGTGCACAGAGTTTTCATACTACCCTGATATAAAATGTTCTCCACACACACGGGAATACTTTGTTGGCATCCAGTCTTCCCGTTTAACTGCAGCTCGCCATTTTTCTCTTATTTCTGGGTTCGCCAGGAAGCGGTGAAAAGTTAAACCACATCTGTTATTACATCCAAAAGCACTACAGGTCTTTGACATTGTTCTTTTAGATGTAACTTAAAAGTTTCTGGAGATGTTTGTTTACAGTCACTTGTGGTAGTGATGTGTCATGCGCAAAAGCATCGGCTCCAAGAGCCGATGCTTTGTAGTGAATCAGAAGAGCCAACTCCCATCGAGTGAGAGCCGGCTCCCCACTTTTTTTTTCCTTTCACTGCTCAGCTCTCACTGGCTTAGCTCTGCTCATAGCAGAACTTTGTTTTGATTGGCAGCATGGTGGCTTTGTGGCCAATCACGTGAGGATATAGGATCATACCATTATGTTAAAACAGAGAGGGGGACAGACGCGACAGTCAGGTGGAGCTTCTGTCCGTCCCCGTCAGTGAGTGAGACAGTAGACAGCGAGTGCGTCGCAAAAACACCTAAATACGACTGACACCCATAAACAAAGCAGCATCTGGCTGCAGTTTAAATATATTGGGAATAGAAGAAGAAACATTTGTCACATGCACACTTCAAGCACAGTGAAATTCATCCTCTGCATTTAACCCATCTGAAGCAGTGAACACATGCACACACACCCAGAGCAGTGGGCAGCCACACCAGAGCGCCCGGGGAGCAGTCAGGGGTTCGGTACCTTGCTCAAGGGCACTTCAGCCCAAGGCCGCCCCACGTCAACCTAACTGCATGTCTTTGGAATGTGGGGGAAACCGGAGCACCCGGAGGAAACCCACGCAGACACGGGGAGAACACGCAAACTCCACACAGAAAGGCCCCCGTTGGCCACTGGGTTCGAACCCAGAACCTTCTTGCTGTGAGGCGACAGTGCTAACCACTACACCACCCATATGCACTGCCCCATAACAGAGCAGAGTGCCTTCACTGTAAAATGAAAAATAACAGTAAGAGCAGGTTCCACCACAAACCTGCACAGATACATCAGAACTGTCCATCCCACAGTGCAGTTGGAGGAGAGAGGGCAAGCTGATGCAATGTCTACTGACCCTGGTGTGTCTGGTCCCAAACCAACAACTGCTGCAGCAGCTACGAGTAGTGCAAGTATAACCCCTCCAACTGCAACTCAATGCAAAAGGGTTTATCAACACACAAACCATTCATATTTGCCAAGTTAGGCTAAAATATGAGGCTACAGATGATAATAAATTAAGACCAGCTGTGATGTATGGATTGCAGATCGTACCCTTAACAAAGAGACAGGAGGCAAAGTTGGAGGTGGTGGAGTCAAGGATGCTAAGGTTTGCGATGGGAGTGACAAGTTTGGACAGGATAAGGAACGAGCACATCAGAGGGACAGCACATGTGGAGAGCTTGGGAATTAAGCTAAGAGAGATGAGACTGAGATGGTATGGGCGCGTCCTGAGAAGAGATGCAGAGCATGTGGGAAGGAGAATGTTGAGGATGGAGCTGCCAGGCACATGAAAATGAAGAAGGCCAAAGAGGAGATACATGGATGTGGTGAGAGAGGACATGAAAAGTGGCAGGTGTGGTAAAGAAGGATGCGGAAGACAGGGAGCAATGGAGACGAAAGATCTGCTGTGGCGACCCCTAATCGGGAGCAGCCAAAAGAAGAAGAAGAATGTTGAGGATGGAGCTGCCAGGCAAACGAAAACGAGGAAGGCCAAAGAGGAGATACATGGATGTGGTGAGAGAGGACATGAAAGGGGCAGGTGTGGTAGAGAAGGATGCAGAAGACAGGGAGCAATGGAGACGAAAGATCTGCTGTGGCGACCCCTAATCGGGAGCAGCCAAAAGATGATGATAAATTAAGAGCCACTTGGGAGCCGTGCCACAAGAGCCGGCTCTCTGAAAAGAGCCGAACTTCCCGTCACTAACTTGTGGACCCTTGTGCTGGTCGCTGTCAAACAAGAAGCTGGCCAGGCAACATGGCCGCGTAAACAAATCCTCAGGTGCAATGACATCACGTGAAGGTCCTCCTTTGTTTTCATCTTCCCTTTTGTAAGCCTCTTCTGTAATTTCTTTGAAAGTATATACAACCCATACGATAAAACAAATACATAAATCATTTACGTCTCATGCAACAAGTTAATTATGATTTAGTATTTATTTTCAGGACAGACTGCTCGCCTCCCTCTCCCAGAACCCCACACTTAAAAAAAAAAAAGTCAGCCCCACCAACAAACACACAGGGAACAGATGAGCATGTTCAGCAAAGCCAGTGTGTGATTTCTCCACTGCAGGTGTCTGTGCGGTTCGAGCTCTGATGTGATGTTCGTACACAGAGTCCCTGCCGCTCCAGCAGAGCCCGGAGGCGCTGTGCTCCAGCAGAACCAGGAGGCGCTGTGTTCCAGCAGAGCCAGGAGGCGCTGTGCTCCAGCAGAGCCAGGAGGCGCTGTGCTCCAGCAGAACCAGGAGGCGCTGTGCTCCAGCAGAGCCCGGAGGCGCTGTGCTCCAGCAGAACCAGGAGGCGCTGTGTTCCAGCAGAGCCAGGAGGCGCTGTGCTCCAGCAGAACCAGGAGGCGCTGTGCTCCAGCAGAGCCCGGAGGCGCTGTGCTCCAGCAGAACCAGGAGGCGCTGTGCTCCAGCAGAGCCCGGAGGCGCTGTGCTCCAGCAGAACCAGGAGGCGCTGTGCTCCAGGCAGCGCGGAGAGTTAGCACATTAGCGAGCTTTATATTGTTTGCCATGATGAGAAACGTTGCTTTTCAATGATAGCCAGCAGGCTTGAAATGAGTCAAATGAAACTTACCGAAAGCCTGGCGGTTGTGGATAGAGGACATGCGCTGGAACTGCGGAAGCGATCAGTTTTACTGCCGTGAGATTTATCCGGAATGTCTTCCGTTGTTAAGCAGCTTCAGTAAACAGCTCGGCCTCACAGTAGTTTACAATACAAGACCTCAGCGTCGTTACACACACACAGCAGCTCGGGCATCACGTGACCAGAACTCGTCAGAGTGACTCATCTGGCCGCCATCTTACCACTCTCATCTATTTGCAACTATTTGGCTGACGTGTTAAAGTGCCATTCCACCACTGGATGTATTCTTTGGCATAAAATACAATATATTTTATGACAACATGACTAGACAGAGAAATCTTTTAGCTTCAAAATGATATATCAAACATAATTTTTTGACAACGACAAGTATATTAATTTTGCGACCAAAGTCACCTACCCTTTTAATTTCTGCGCGGTAGTGAAACGTGATGTCATCGGCAGGTTCCCCTTCTTGTGTACCACGTGTCGGTCTATTTTTAGACCAGGAAACCCCCAAAGTGAGAGAGTCATTTCTCCTCGTATATGGGGGCCAAAAAAATTGTGAAAAATTTTGAGTTAATCTTTCAGTTAGCTAGATTTATTGGTATTAGCTAGATTTATTGGTATTAGCTAGATTTATTGGTATTATTTTTATCGCGTTCTATCCGCCATTGCTGATATGTGCCACGTCACACATCACGTGGTACACAAGAAGGGGAACCTGCCGATGACATCACGCGCGGAAATTAAAAGGGTAGGTGACTTTGGTTGCAAAATTAATATACTTGTCGTCAAAAAATTATGTTTGATATATCATTTTGAAGCTAAAAGATTTCTCTATCTAGTGATACCATTTATATATGTTGTCAAACTATATTGTATTTTATGCCAAAGAATACATCCAATGGTGGAATGGCACTTATATCCGATCAAACTTGCCCTAAGAAAAGTATCTCCTGGATTTTTCCCTTTTCCAGTCCCCAATAATTTTTTTGAACAGCTCTTTTACAACATTAAATATTTCACCAGAGATTATTTAAGATCCATCTTATCCTGTTCTACAGGGTCGCAGGCAAGCTGGAGCCTATCCCAGCTGACTATGAGCGAGAGGCGGGGTACACCCTGGACAAGTCGCCAGGTCATCACAGGGCTGACAGATTCACACTCACACCTACGGTCAATTTAGAGCCACCAATTAGCCTAACCTGCATGTCTTTGGACTGTGGGGGAAACCGGGGCACCCGGAGGAAACCCACGCGGACACGGGGAGAACATGCAAACTCCGCACAGAAAGGCCCTCGCCGGCCGCTGGGCTCGAACCCAGGACCTTCTTGCTGTGAGGCGACAGTGCTAACCACTACACCACCGTGCCACCCTATTATTTTATATATATATATATATATATATATATATATATATAAAAAAAAAATTTACTAGCTGGGAGGTCTGTATCGTGAAATACCGTGACCGAGGTATTTCACAATACAGACCGACCTTAAAGTGCATATCCTGGACCAATTTCATTTTTTTTTTTTTTATAAGAAAGTATGTCCCTTTACACACTCATCCAGAAGGTTAATTTTGCACAAGGCCATCTGTGTACAGCAGAAAAAAAATAAAATAACAAAATGCGTCTGGAAAAATCCCAAGGGAGTCTGGAGCCAGAGTCGCGGCGTTACCTGCGGAAGCGCCAGCAGGCTGCGCGAGCTTTGCACGGTTTCAGTGCACAGCCTGTGTAGATGAAGCGCACCCATTTCTCTCTCTTTGTCTGGTCTTTTGGGAAACGATGAGTACTAATCCCATCAAGATTGGTGTTGCTACACCCACGATACATCTTTTAACCATTTTAATAATTACGTGATAATGTTGAAGAAATTTGCAGAAAACCACCAGGTCGTTTTCTCATAAACAAACCAGCGCTGATATAAGATTCAGAGGGAGGCGTCCCGCACGTGAAGTCACAAAAATCAATGTTTGCCGGGAAATCCAAATGCCAAGTTTTTTCAGAGGTGGACCAATTCGCCTCAAATGGCTTGATTTCAACTGAATTTTTCTGGTATTGCACAAGGTAAAAAAATTGCGCAAAATGTGACAGATATTTGACCAAAGTTTAATATAAAATAGGAGAACTACATTGATCTTGCTCCTGAATTTACCCATGATATGCACTTTAAGCTGGTAAATTATATATATATATATATATATATATATATATTTTTTTTTTTTTTTTTTTTTTTTGCTTTACCAAATTCTCACAGAAAATGAGAGCACCCAAAAGGGAAACCATATTTAGAACAAACCTGCTACAAGCTCATCAAAAACCTGCTTGACAAGCTACGTCAGCTCGGAATTTTCCAAAACTAAAAAACTTGATCTAGGCAACACAAAACCAGGTGCTTTTGCTTTCGCTGTGAACACTGTCGTTATCGCTATCCATGCTGTAAAATTAATGCTATTATACTGAGAAATGCAAAAATAAATGTTGACAAAAAATTGCTAAATTTTTGTTGTTGTGAACGAGCGAGTCGCCAAAGGTCCGTAACCAGGGTCCAGATCGTAGAATTCCGGACCGCTCATGAGCCAATCAGAGCGCACAATTTGATGGTAACCGGACCGCGAAAAAAATAAAGCCTTTTATCATCATACAAGGGGAAATTTACATTGTTACAGCAGCAAAGTATATCAAGAGAAGATAAGGCAGTGAAAGAGTAGTGCAAAAGTACTCAGTCGACAAAAAAAGTGTGTATATATATATATATATATATATATATATATATATATATATATATATATATATATAATAAATAAACTGCAAATTTAGAGATAAAAATTAACAAATTTGCATAAATTAACAGGTTTGCAGATATACAGTTAACATAAGTGTATTACAAAGGTGGAATTGCACGTGTAAGTATTGCACAGGTCGTGTTACCAGTATTACCCAGGTAGTATTGCACAAGTGAGTAGGTATATTGCACAGGAGCCATTTTAACAGTGTGTACAGTAGCTAGCAGTTTGCTGTAAGGTACTGATGCTGATAGTCAGTGCACACAGTATACACTCAGAGGGGTCTCTAAGGATGTAGAAGTGATCTGGACAGTATTGTTCATTATTGTGAGGAGTGTCTGGTGCTGTGCTTGGTGAAGTGCCAGTTGTACAGTCTCACAGCAGTAGGGAGGAAGGAGCTGCTGTATCTTTCAGTTATAGCAGCTATACATTTCAGTTTTTCTCTTATACAGCGTAGCTTTCTCTTTCATATAGTTCTTCTTTCCATCTGTCTATCTATTTATTATTATACCATCACAAAGGCTCTATAATACTTCCTTTCTATTTAGGACAACTGTTGAAAAAGGACTATTTTCTCATGTTATTTGCCATTTAAAATTGCCCCTAGGGGACAAGTAAAGTGTTCTGAATTTGAATTTTCACTTCATTCTCACAGTCATGGCTGAACAGTATTTACTGGTCAAATTGGTCGCAGGCTGCATGAATACTGTGACAGTGAATTATGTGAACAATAAACACTGTTTAAGACATGACTGTGAGAATGAAGTGAAAATTCAAATTCAGAACACTTGTCCCCGAGGGGCAATTTAAATGGCAAATAACGTGAGAAAATAGTCCTGTTTCAACAACTGTCCTAAATAGAAAGGAAGTACTGTACAGACTTTGTGTTGGGACATAGATAGAAGAAATATACGAAAAAGAAAGATACACTGTATAAGAGAAAAACTGAAATAATCTCCGTTGAAATAATTATAGTAGTAAAAGTGCCGTTCAAAAAAATGATCAGAGACTGGACTGGAAAAGGAAAAAAAACACTAACAGTGAAGGGGAGTGCTATAATGATATGGAAGGAATGTGGGTAAAGTGAAAAAAAAAATAAGAGGAGATAATGAAAGGGGGGGAAAAGTCAGGAGATGCTTTTCTTGGGGCAAGTTTGATCGGATATGACGGCTTAACACATAAGTGGAAAAACCTAATTAGAAAGTTAAAGTTATTAAGTTGAACCTTAAATATATATTGTCAAATGGAAAATGTACACACAATAGCTTCATGTGTACTAAAGTACACTGGCATAACCTTTGCTTTCACACAGTACATGCTGTGTTACACTCAGTCATTGTAACCGCTTCTCAGCCACAGACGTTTGGCCCCAGGCATGGCCCAGGGACTTCATAGCGCCCCTTTTTCCATTTCCCACTGAAATGAATGGGTAGAACTTTGGAGTTCTACCCAAAGTTCTACCCTTTGGATGATGTCACGCCCAACAGGAAGTGAGGTAATTGGGCTTATATGCGTTTGGACACATGGTCATTTATAACTTTATCCTCCTAGACGGTTCATCAGATTCATGTCAAACTTGGCAAACATGATGCCAAGAAATTGCGAAGGGATTTTTGATATCCCTTTGGGATTTTTGATATAAATGACAGACCCTAAAATGCTTTGCAGAATCATAAAGTCAAACAAGTGTAGGTCATAAAAAGAATATTCCCCGACACCTAATTATTTTTGTTTAGTGGACCGAAAGCTACTGATGATATTGACACGTCTAATCCACATGCCTAGCACAGTATCACCATCTGGCCAAGCAGGAAATGTGCCAAAGATTTTCAATGCTTTGACGGATTGATCTATGACATGCCGGACATAGCACCACCAATACACTCACACTCATGTACATGTAGCACACACACACACACACACACACACACGTGCACACACACACAGTTGCAATCATATACACACACATGAATACTCACGAGAATGGGTAACATATACAATTCTGTGCACACTCATACACACACAGTCATATGCATATTTATGCATACACACATACACTCTCACAAGTATGCACTCACATGCACACGCAACATCTATGAGCACACTCACTCTCTTTCTCTCACACACACACACTCTCTCTCTCTCTCTGACAGACACACACACAATAATAGTGACCTGCCATCATTGTGCATTTTGTTGCAGACATGTGAAAACTCTGCATGTACACACACACACACACACACACACACACACACACACACACACACACAGGAAAGCTAAGATGACTTAAGATTACAGTGTGAGATAGAGATAAGGAGGAGACACATGTATAGTTTTGTACATATGTAAATGTACATTTTCACACCACAGAAACACACACACACACACTTTGTCTTTCTATCTCTCATCCATCAAGCAGTCATGGCATTTGCAACATGCACATCACCTTTGAACATTTGATGAATATATGACGTGACTGTTTTGTTGGGTGGCGGAATGTCCTGGGTTGCAGAACCACACGTGCGAGGGCCCGTCAAGGCTGCTAGCGGCTTTAATTATTATTTGCTCTTTCTGGTTTGACTCCCTGCTTCTCAACATACATACTTTACATATAAGAGGAGACCCTCATTGGTTAATTGCACTAAATGACTGGTGTTTGATTTTTTTTTAAATAGTCACCTCCGCCACCTTTGTTGGAGGTGGTCATATGGTTTCGCCTCCGCTTGTTTAATTGTTCCCAACATAACTCAAAAAGTAGAACACATTTTGATGAAATTTTAAGAAAAGGTGGGCCAAGCAACAACTGATTAGATTGGCTTGCAGGAGGGATACACTCTACTGAATGCCCTTCTAGTTTGATGTTTTCAGGTATGGGAGTTTCTCAAAGTAGGATGGGTCGTTCCGAGTCAGATCCTTCAGAGGCAAGGCAAGACTCCTCCTTTCATTCGGACAACACATAATGGAAGAATCCAGTGAGGGTGCAGGTCTGAGGACTCTTCGTCTGTTGAGTTATTGACAGCTTGGAATTTTAATACATTATCACCATCAGCAGGACTGAGGTGTAAATACTTTTGAAAAGAAAGAAATTAAATTGTATTTGCAAGACCAATCATTCATCCTTAGAAATATGAAAACAGCAGCTTTAGTCGTCGATTGTGTCCCAGGAACTAAACTGCAGGCTTTTTGTCAATCCACATTTTTCCACTTTAGCTAGAGATGCTTGTTTTTTCCCCCCCTTGCATATTCACTGCATTCCAAAAGTACACTTCTCCACAGTAAAATATGTCCCAGACTTTTGTTTTTCTATTAATCTGAGACCACAATTTAGGTGTATGTGCCCTATATGCAATGAAGTTGGTGTGTATCATTAAAAACGCCCGGTCTTGTACGTGCACACAGAATTGTGGGTGATTTAAGAACGCGAGGAGCCAAACATGCATCCTTGAATAATTTGAAGAACCCTAGACATTGGAACAGTCCTTTGATGGGATTTGAATACGTGAAATCCTTGAAATGCAGCCTTTAAAGTGCATATCACGGGTAAATTCAGGAGCAAGATCAACGTAGTTCTCCTATTTTATATTAAACTTTGGTCAAATATCTGTCACATTTTGCATTTTGTGCAATTTTTTTTACCTTGCGCAATAACAGAAAAATTCAGTTGAAATCAAGCCATTTGAGGCGAATTGGTCCGCCTCTGAAAAAACTTGGCATTTGGATTTCCCGGCAAACAGTAATTTTCTTGACGTTGCGTGTGGGACGCCTCCCTCTGAATCCTACATCAGCGCTGGTTTGTTTATGAGAAAACGACCTGGTGGTTTTCTGCAAATTTCTTCAACGATATCGCGTAATTATTAAAATTGTTAACAGATGTATCGTAGGAGGGTGTAGCAACACCAATCTTGATGGGATTAGTACTCATCATTTCCCAAAAGACCGGACAATGAGAGAGAAATGGGAGCACTTGGTCTACACAGGCTGTGCACTGAAACCGTGCAAAGCTCTCTCAGCCTGCTGGCACTTCCGCAGGTAACGCCGCGACTCTGGCTCCAGACTCCCTTGGGATTTTTCCAGACGCGGTTTGTTATTTTATTTTTTTCTGCTGTAGACAGACGGCCTTGTGCAAAATTACCCTTCTGGATGTGTGTGTAAAGGGACATTCTTTCATATAAAAAAAAATAAATTGGTCCAGAATATGCACTTTAAAGGACACATCCCTCACAGTGAGAAGCATCATACATTTTGCTGCAGCCTGTGGGATTGGATGTAGGCAGAGAAGGATGTTGGGGGGGGCGGGGGCTATAACGTACAACCGTTTGGGTTTGGGTCTGTCCTTATATGGTGCTTATCTGTTAGCACTTATGGGAATTGCTATGTCTATTTATCCTGATTGATCCTGATAACTGTTCACTAACCCAGTACATTGCAACACACATTCATGCTGCATATGTGCACATTAAGGCTTGTTGTGTTGTGTTGCACAGCCAATCTCGCAAGACTTTTTCCAACAAGAAATCCTACAATATAACTGCGATAAATATAAAATCAGTGATGCTGCTGAAAAGCAACTAAACTGGGAAATAGCTAAATGTCTGTGCCAAGTTTTAGCACATTCGCCATATTTTCTGAATATATTTAATGGTTGAATATACTTTATAACAACTTAATAACATTCAATGGCTTAACTGATTTTACAACCCCGATTCCAAAAAAGTTGGGACAAAGTACAAATTGTAAATAAAAACGGAATGCAATGATGTGGAAGATTCAAAATTCCATATTTTATTCAGAATAGAACATAGATGACATATCAAATGTTTAAACTGAGAAAATGTATCATTTAAAGAGAAAAATTAGGTGATTTTAAATTTGATGACAACACCACATCTCAAAAAAGTTGGGACAAGGCCATGTTTACCACTGTGAGACATCCCCTTTTCTCTTTACAACAGTCTGTAAACGTCTGGGGACTGAGGAGACAAGTTGCTCAAGTTTAGGGATATGAATGTTAACCCATTCTTGTCTAATGTAGGATTCTAGTTGCTCAACTGTCTTAGGTCTTTTTTGTCGTATCTTCCGTTTTATGATGCGCCAAATGTTTTCTATGGGTGAAAGATCTGGACTGCAGGCTGGCCAGTTCAGTACCCGGACCCTTCTTCTACACAGCCATGATGCTGTAATTGATGCAGTATGTGGTTTGGCATTGTCATGTTGGAAAATGAAAGGTCTTCCCTGAAAGAGACATCATCTAGGTGGGAGCATATGTTGCTCTAGAACCTGGATATACCTTTCAGCATTGATGGTGTCTTTCCAGATGTGTAAGCTGCCCATGCCACACGCACTAATGCAACCCCATACCATCAGAGATGCAGGCTTCTGAACTGAGCGCTGATAACAACTTGGGTCGTCCTTCTCCTCTTTAGTCCGAATGACATGGCGTCCCTGATTTCCATAAAGAACTTCAAATTTTGATTCATCTGACCACAGAGCAGTTTTCCACTTTGCCACAGTCCATTTTAAATGAGTCTTGGCCCAGAGAAGACGTCTGCGCTTCTGGATCATGTTTAGATATGGCTTCTTCTTTGAACTATAGAGTTTTAGCTGGCAACGGCGGATGGCACGGTGAATTGTGTTCACAGATAATGTTCTCTGGAAATATTTCTGAGCCCATTTTGTGATTTCCAATATAGAAGCATGCCTGTATGTGATGCAGTGCCGTCTAAGGGCCCGAAGATCACGGGCACCCAGTATGGTTTTCCAGCCTTGACCCTTACACACAGAGATTCTTCCAGATTCTCTGAATCTTTTGATGATATTATGCACTGTAGATGATATGTTCAAACTCTTTGCAATTTTACACTGTCGAACTCCTTTCTGATATTGCTCCACTATTTGTCGGCGCAGAATTAGGGGGATTGGTGATCCTCTTCCCATCTTGACTTCTGAGAGCCGCTGCCACTCCAAGATGCTCTTTTTATACCCAGTCATGTTAATGACCTACTGCCAATTGACCTAATGAGTTGCAATTTGGTCCTCCAGCTGTTCCTTTTTTGTACCTTTAACTTTTCCAGCCTCTTATTGCCCCTGTCCCAACTTTTTTGAGATGCGTTGCTGTCATGAAATTTCAAATGAGCCAATATTTGGCATGAAATTTCAAAATGTCTCACTTTCGACATTTGATATGTTGTCTATGTTCTACTGTGAATACAATATCAGTTTTTGAGATTTGTAAATTATTGCATTCCGTTTTTATTTACAATTTGTACTTTGTCCCAACTTTTTTGGAATCGGGGTTGTATTATATATACACACACACACACACACACACACACACATTTTTTCCCTTCTTCATTGCAACCTGACGAGGATAAATTAATGACTGAATAAGAAAGAATGAGTGAAAAAATTATGTGTAAGGAAGAGTTTGTTTAATCATCCACTTCTTTACTTAAGTGTGCATCAGCATAACATTTTTCAGGGTGACAGACCCTGAAAAGGTCAGAGCCCTACAGATTTGGGGGGAGTACACTGACTAATGAAACTCATTTCTCACACAGACAGATTAATTACATAGAGGAGAACCACCTGTTGCATTGTAATATATTATAATTAAAGGAGACCTTACATTGGAAGCTTATATCATCATCTTCACACACTACTGTAGAAAGATTATATATAAATACTATTACAGGGTGGTGTAGTGGTTAGCACTGTCACCTCATAGCAAGAAGGTTCTGGGTTCGAGCCCAGCAGCCGGCGATGGCCTTTCTGTGCGGAGTTTGCATGTGCTCCCCGTGTCCGCATGGGTTTCCTCCGGGTGCTCCGGTTTCCCCCACAGTCCAAAGACATGCAGGTTAGGCTAATTTGTGGCTCTAAATTGACCGTAGGTGTGAATGTGAGTGTGAATGGTTGTCTGTGTCTATGTGTGTCAGCCCTGCGATGATCTGGCAACTTATCCAGGGTGTACCCCGCCTCTCGCCCGTAGTCAGCTGGGATAGGCTCCAGCTTGCCTGCAACCCTGTGGTTATGGATAACAGATGGGTGGATGGATGGATGGATGGATATACAGGGTGTTTCAAAAAAAATCTGATATTATTTGAGATGTAAATATCCCAGAAACTACATAGTCTAGGCAAATGAAACTGAACAGGCTTAATGTTGAGCAATATAAGATTTATTCCTCAAAATTTAAATGAGAAATTCAAAGTTATATGGATTCCATGAACGATTTCACAAATTTTCAATATGTGCGCCTAACCCTAACCCAGCCTTCCTCTTTGAACTTTTTGTGCCATGTCCAAATCTGCACTGCAGTTGGTGCATTTTTAGAGAATTCTCTCATAAATGCATGCTGCACAGTCTTGTTCGACTATCTTTGAGCGTACTTAACACACTAAAAGCCTTTTCTTTTCCAGTGAATGGCATTTCCATGGTTTTCCCCAAAGCGTTTTAGCGTGTCGGGCCCGATACGCTTGCTCTGCCTGCCGATATGCTTAGTCGCTTTAGTTAAAATCCGATATGCTTAGATTTATACCGATATGTTAAATTTCCTACCCACAAGTAACTAGATACATAGGAGAGCAAATAACAGAACCATTTACATATTGATTGATATTCGTGTTAAACAAGCGGTCTTTTTTTCCAATGTTTGTGTTGATTCTGTCAAAGTAATATGTCCGCGTGGTACCGTATGATGTAAACAAACTGTAATCTGTTGGCCATGTCAAGATCATGTGCTCAAACCGTCCAATAAAAACATCGAAAGAAAACGTCAGACATCCCGGGAGTTTCCGATTCATTATAAGCGATCTCACTGGCTGCCGATGTCGTTCCCCACCAGACGGACAAAGCCGACTGATTTTAATAAGCTAGGAGAAGACTCGCTGGACAAATTAATCCACATCAGCATGGATGACAGCGAGATGGACTCTGAGAGGGTTGGCCAACACTGAGCCAAGCAAAAGCCAAGGAGAATTAATCTGCTTTAAAGGAGTAGAAAACTTAATTCATTAGTTTGGGTTTGCAGAAAGATTATGTACTTATAAACACTCTCACGAAGTGAAGCTGTCCAAATGTGTCAAATACAGCATAATTTCAAATAATAATCATAAGCATTTTTAGCAGTGTGATGTCACTGGGATCCATTTAACAAAAGAAGGCTCTGGATTATTCTTTTGTTAAAGGCTCACAGTGACATCACACTGCCAAATACGCTTATCATTATTATTCGCAATTATGCTACATTTGACACTTAACAAATTCCCTTCATGAAATGTGTTTATAAGTACATAATCTTTCTGCAAACTTAAACTGTAGAAATTAAGTTTTCTTTTCCTTTAACTATACATGTTTTAATCTTAATCTAGTCCATTTAATAAAGTGCCAAAATTTAAACGTTATAATATGCAGTTGCCTTACTTTTCTTTTCAGTGCATCTTAGTTCTACATATATTATGGTAATTGCATCAGAAACATTCTAAATCATTACAGTTATAATAATACAGCAACTTATTTTAAGGTGGCAGGTCTTAGGTTCAGATCCCTTTGTGATCAACAGGAAGTCATGATGATCGATTCTCTTCATTGGATTACATAAGATGGAGCAAAACCACTGTTCATATTTTCATGCACATTTTTGTTACAACACTACTTGATCATAGGTAATTAAGGGATCCCCTTAGATTTTCAATCTATCATGTACCTCAGTAATCTATAACAAAACAGTTTAACTTGCATGTTGAACTTTAAGGTGAAATTTCAAATGTGTATACATCAGTACTATTTAGGTCAGAAATCATTGAAACACTGGTAAAATCTATCCTATAATCATGTATCTAAAACCTCTCAGAGACCCTGAAAATGCACCTGAGAGCTAGCCTGGCAAGCCAGACTAAATGTGAATATTTAGTCTGACCTCGATCCGTAGACATTTCCGACGGGGGTGGGAGGAACAAACCGCTGTCTTTCAAACTGTCTCTGTGCGTATAGGCCAACGCTCTGACCAATCAGCGCAACAGTGACTGTGACGTAGTCAGAGCGACAGAAAGCAGTGGGGGAGACCTTGAAATAAATAATTTTTCAAAATGCGTATTAATTAATAAACAAGTTCTAGATATTAAGAAGTTTGGAGATAATGACCACAAGTTTGGAGTCTGTACCACATACACTCATTTTTTTTTCCAAGTTTTTTTCAAGGGTTTGCTTAAACTGTTTTTGAGAGTTTTTATTTAGTGGTGTTTGGTAAAATAATTTCCCTTAAATTTAAAATAACGGGAAAATAAGAAACAATCAAAAAGTAATGTTTCAAAGCTGTTTATTAATTCTTCGTACTGCACAAACTAGCCCCATCCTTTTGGCTACGAGCGGAGCCAGCTGGTAGATCAGACTTTTGCCACAGCTGGTCGGCAAAACAGCGAAAACGTCCTTCTTGAAAAGGAATGAGCGGAGAGCCTCTTCCTGCTCATGTTTCAACGAAAACTCCAAGTCTAATTCTTCTAAAACTGATTCCAAAGCGGAGTCAAACGCGCGCTGTTCACTAGCCGTAGCCATCTTTCCTGCTGTGCTTTCTCCAGCGTCGCGCAGCTTTGTCGTCACTCCTGCGAAAGCCCGCCCAAAGAATCCAAACAAAAACCTTGCATTGTGATTGGCGGGCACGATTTGATGCCCGGGATGTTTTTGTTTACATGGTGCAAGGCTAGACCCATTCGCTAGGCAAAAATATTTTTGGCCGCTAGGCGGGTGGGTCTAGTTTACTAGGCTACCTGAGAGCATCTATTTTCAAAAAATTTTCCAGGGAAGCATGCCCCCGGACTCCCCTAGCTTCGCTTCGCGCCTTTGGCGCTTGCTTTCACACCATTGCCACTCAATTGTCTGTGTATTATCATGCCAGAATTTAGGGCTTTAATTTTTTTCTGGGGAAAACACTGCATTTCTATACCTAAAAAGATAAAAACAAAAAACTTTGACCTGTTCCCACACAGGCTGTTAAAATTTGAGGTCAATTGAATGAGAATTGGCAAAGTTATTAGATTGTGAATTTTTTTTTTTAAACGCCCTGTATATAGACACACATACACAAACCAGGACTCTGCCCCGATTCATATTTATGTAATAAAATAAGTATCTAATAACATCCATTCAGATTCTATACCGCTTATCCAATGCAGGTCACAGGTGAGCTGGAGCCAATCCCAGCTGACACTGGGCAAGAGGCAGGGTCAACCCTGCCCAGATCACCAGACAGACAGCATTTCACATTCACACCTATGGGCAATTTGACCTAATACACGTCTTTGGACTGTGAGAGGAAACCCACACAGACCTGAAAAGAACATGCAAACTCCACACAGAAAGGCCACAGTTGACTATGAGGTTTGAACCCAGAACCTTCTTGCTGTGAGGTGACCGTGCTAACCACTGCACCGCCCTATCTAATAACACTTATGGTGTAATAATCAAACAATAACAACAGTAGACAAACATAGCTTGTATTGCATGGTAACTGATTGGCAACAAAATATACACTTTTTGTAGAATACAAACCCTGAACCTACAGAGTCTCAGAAAGTTAGTAATCCATGATTCTTAAGGAAAACAAACAATAATAATGTGGGTCTGGACCTGTATCGGAGTTCTGAGTACCTGGTTCTGAGATGATGAGCATCACTCTCTGACTGATTACTAATTATTTCCCACTGTTCGAAGAGTTTTCTCTGATTATAAGTGCAACTTGTAAAACCAGTGACTGTGGTCTGAGGTAGTTTGTAAGGGTTACAAGATTGACAGGATAAATTGCAGGAAGTGTAATTCAAAAAAATACAATTTAGAATAGAATGCCTTTATTGTCGCTGCACAAATGTACAACAAAATTTAGTTCATCACAGGAGAACAAAGCTGCTGCATATGTACACGCCGCCACTCTTGGGCACTTTTTTTTTTTTTAATTTAACCTTTCTTTAACCAGGAAATGGTCCCATTGAGTTACAATAACTCTTCTTTCAGGGAGTCCTGGCCAAGATAGGCGGCTAAAAAGTTACATTACAATAAAACACATAAGACAAGACAAACCACAGCTACACCACATCTAAACAGACAAAAACAAAATCAATACTAACAGCCTATGTATACACAGACAACTAAAAAAAAGCACACGGCAAACAAATAATGAAATTAAAAACAATTGCAATGCTCAGTTAATGTTGCTTTTAAAAGGTCTTTGAAAGAATTAACGGGTGGGAGAATTTCAAGATTTAGAGTAGCTTGAAGTTCATTCCAAAGCTTTGGTGCATATGAAGAAAAGGCAGTTTTACCAAGTTCTGATCTTGTTTGTGGAGCATGTAAAAGTATTTTTCCTGATGACTTTGTCCGGTAAACACTATTATGAAAAGAAAGCAAATTAAAAATGTACAGGGGTAGTTTACCCATTAGGGCTTTAGCAATAAAAGTCAGTGCATGGATTCTCCTTCGGAGAGAGAGAGAGAGAAGACCATTGTACAGTTTCATAAAGAGTGCAGTGGTGAGTCCTGGCTGATACACCAGTGATGAAACGCAGGGCTGAATGGTACAACACATCCAGTTTTTTAAGTAAAAACAAACTGGAGTGCACTTCAGCCCAAGGCCATCCTATGTTAACCTAACTGCATGTCTTTGGAGTGTGGGGGAAACCGGAGCACCCGGAGGAAACCCACACAGACACGGGGAGAACATGCAAACTCCACACAGAAAGGCCCTCGTCGGCTGCTGGGCTCGAACCCAGGACCTTCTTGCTGTGAGGCGACAGTGCTAACCACTACACCACCGTGCTTTGACCAGGATATGAACAAATAAGTAAGAACATTGATTAGATTTTAACTGAAAAGACATCCTGTTGCTCTGCTGCATTTTGGCAAATGATTGAGTTACACTTGATATTCAAGTACAGCAATTGTACATTTCAATATATGTCTTGTCCCCTGTGTGGGGAAAGCACCTATGAATTTCTTCATTCTGAATACCCCAGTTGATTGGTTAATTATAGATTTCAAGTACGTATGTAAAAGTTGCCATTTCTCACATATTGCCATTTCATTCTCATCTCATTATCTCTAGCCGCTTTATCCTGTTCCACAGGGTCGCAGGCAAGCTGGAGCCTATCCCAGCTGACTACGGGCAAAAGGCGGGGTACACCCTGGACAAGTCGCCAGGTCATCACAG
Organism: Neoarius graeffei; assembly: GCF_027579695.1. NCBI lineage: Eukaryota > Metazoa > Chordata > Actinopteri > Siluriformes > Ariidae > Neoarius > Neoarius graeffei. Next base: position 57,438,416 of record NC_083573.1, read on the forward strand.
GGCTTTCATTCTTTTATTTAAAAAAAAAAGTCCAAGTCCAGTCACTGAAAACACCACTTCAGAGACAGTCAAGCAGCTATAGTATTTGACAAGTGCTCTGTGGTTGTTTATTGTTTCTCACAATTCTATCAACATAATATGCAAAAGCACTTGTCCTTATGGTGTCCAGGTCACTTCCCAATACACTCTCCAGACTGACAAAGTCAAAGGCATTTCTGTCTAAGCTGTTCACGAGAAACAGTTGTAAATTGTCCACTTTTGCCATCTGAAGCTCCTCAGCACACTGCGCTCGAAGCCCATCCAGAATCTCAGTTTCAGAGCAACACAAATCATCATAGGCCTGCAAATGGCAATCAGTCTTCGTCTGGACAAAGTGGTACTTTTTCTGTAACTTCTGAACAATTCTTGCGAGGTCAATATGATGTGGCTTCTTCCAGTCTGTCACAATAATCACATAGAAATCAAAATGATCCAACGTATCTTTCATCCTCTCCAAGGAGTTTTTCATCATGTTCTCTGTTCCTGACACAGCCCAAAATCTGACATTGGGGTAATGAGGACTTGTTGCTGGCATTTCAGCAAACAGTGAGCAAACGCCACTATTCTGCTGTCTCATTAAGGCATTCAGAAGAGTAGTTACTCCAGATCCTGTCTCCCCTAAAACAGCCACATCAAGCTGAAAGTGGCTTAGAGCCTCCAGTGTAGTTGTAAGTGTTTCAGTTCCATTTGCAACATCAAAACATTTGCAGAAAGTTCTTAGGTCCAGTATTTCCTTTTCAGTGGCTTTCCCACTTTGCAAAGCATGGCGCATAATCGTCCTGAAGCGTGAGAGAGAGACTAAAATGTTATCTTGATCTTGTGTGCCAGATCATTTTTAAAAGCCTTACAGATGCATTCATGATTATTTCTTAAATACAGTGGAAAAAAATACACATCACAAAAATACTCACCTTTCTTTCGTCCCATCTCCACTGAACAAACTTGCCAGGAAAAGAGGAAAAACTTCTCTTTTGAGTTCTGGAGCTTCTTTCTCAAAGGTGTCCTTAAGGTTCTGCATGTCGTACTTCTGTGTCTCATGGGCTGACACTAAGAAGATGTGAGGGTGCAGGTTTTTCTCTTCTACATATTTTAAACACTCATCTCTCATGACCATTAAAACACCAGTTTCAGTGAAGTCATATTTCCGACTCTGTGCACGCAAGTCGCGATCGACTTTTGTTCTAATAATATAAAAAGGCTTCTTTTGTTTATGTATTTCGTCAATCAGAAGCATGTTGTTTTCTCTAAATCGTTCAGAGATCACTACAAAAAACATGTCATAGAGGTTAAAGTTTATTGTCTTGACATAACTCTTTGATGTAAAAGAGGGTGTGCCCATCCCTGGAAGATCCCACAGTCTTGCATGGGGACAGTTGGGATATTGATACAGTGTAGGTTTCATTGTGGTCTCCACCACTCCTGTGGGTGCAGCTTCTTTAGCATCATGATCCAGTCCAAGGAGAGCATTAATGAGTGTAGATTTTCCTGAGCCAGAATCTCCAGTCACAGCAACATCCAACTTGAATCGAGCATACACTTTCAGAAAAGTCATAAACTGTTGAGGGATATTCTCTGGGCTTGAAGACTGGACTGCCTTGGTGATTTTGTTGATGTATTCCTCTGCGATCTTTTGCGGCATGCTAGATATTTTTGGGAACAAAATAAGGAATGTTTCGTTATTATGAATGATAGTTATTCCCATACCTGATAACCAGTTGGTTTATGGCTGATATACACTTGTTTGCCAGCAGATTAAAAATGTACCTAACTTGTTCTGACTGGTCATTTCATCTCATCTCATTATCTCTAGCTGCTTTATCCTGTTCTACAGGGTCGCAGGCAAGCTGGAGTCTATCCCAGCTGACTACGGGCGAAAGGCGGGGTACACCCTGGACAAGTCGCCAGGTCATCACAGGGCTGACACATAGACACAGACAACCATTCACACTCACATTCACACCTACGGTCAATTTAGAGTCACCAGTTAGCCTAACCTGCATGTCTTTGGACTGTGGGGGAAACCGGAGCACCCGGAGGAAACCCACGCGGACACGGGGAGAACGTGCAAACTCCGCACAGAAAGGCCCTCGCCGGCCACGGGGCTCGAACCCGGACCTTCTTGCTGTGAGGCGACAGTGCTAACCACTACACCACTGTGCCGCCGACTGGTCATTTCATGAGATTAAAATACCACACAAGTGGCACTTAGTATGTATGCGTATAGGCCAAATTACATCTTAACCCATTTGTTTTCTCTGCACAGTTTTTCAGCAGTCCTTATATTCCAGCCATCAGTAGAAAGAGAACTATTGCTGATGTTATTTACATGGTGGAGAATTCTCAGCACAGCACTGACACCAAAATGCAGTGTATCAGATACAGCATTGTTACTAGCTATTTATTAATTGAAGTTTGAAATGGTCCACAAGCCGAAGAGATCCAGCAAGCAGTAATGTTAACAATACACAAACAATCAACACAATACACCAACAACGTACAGTACTATGTGAAAGTCTTCAGCCTGAGCCACATAGACTGTGTTGCATGTGTGTGGCAATCGCAGAACATCTTGATTTCCATCTTGACACCCATATTAACAGGTTAGAGCAGCCACACAGCCTGTGTGAGATACACTTCTTAGGGGAGGTTTGAGCATTGCTGCAGCAGGGCATCATCTAGATTTTCTAGCCTTATACAATTTTTTTTTCTATCCACATTCACAAGATATGAGCAACCGCACACTCTGATTGGCTACTTTACTACTAGGCTATCAGTTGATATACTATTAGTAGAGAAAAACAAAATGGTGGAGCGTGTTGCTGAACCAACCGAGGATGAAATAAAAACTCTACTCGAAAACAACCCCCCCCACACACAAAAAAAATGGAATAAAAAGTATTTGATGGTAAGAAAAAAAAATTTTTTCCAAGAATTATAGCATTTTTCACAAATTGCTACTGTCATTTCACTGGTTTGTTTACATTCTAAGCAGAAATTATTTCGTCTGACATTTTGTGAAGCTTTTATTTATCGAATTTCCAAAAAATAAAAAATGATCCGTTTCTCAAAATCCAGCGAATGTGGATAGAATAAATCAATTATTCCACTTAATCTCGTTGTTTTCCAGTTCAGTCTATTTTTTTATTGTCTCTTTTACTACTAGAATTATTTTTACAGAGATTTCAGGGTTTTCTCCGATACAGTGTATCGTTCTCTTTCGTATGTTTCTTCTTTCTTTCATTCATTATACCAACACAAAGGCTGTACAATACTTCCTTTCTATTTAGAACAACTGTTGAAACAGGACTATTTTTTCTCATGTTATTTGCCATTTTCACTTCATTCTGACAGTCGTGTCTTAACAGTATTTATTGGTCACAAGCTGCATGAATACTGTGGCAGTGAATTATATGACCAATAAACACTGTTTAAGACATGACCATGAGAATGAAGTGAAAATGGTAAATAACATGAGAAAATGATCCTGTTTCAACAATTGTCCTAAATAGAAAGGAAGTATTGTACAGCCTTTGTATTGATATAATAAATAGAGAGACAGATAGAAAGGAAGGAAGAAGAAATATACAAAAGAGAAAGATACACTGTATAAGAGAAAAACTGAAATCTCCGTAAAAATAATTATAGCAGTAAAAGAACAGTTTTTAAAAAATGATCAGAGACTGGACTGGGAAAGGGGAAAAAAAGAACAATAACAGTGAAGGGGAGCACTATAAGATATGTAAGGAATGGGGGTAAAGTTGAGAAAATAAGAGGAGGTAATGAAAGAGGAAAAAAGTCAGGAGATCCTTTTCTTGGGGCAAGTTTGATCGGATACAACGGTTTAACACAAGCCAAATACACGCGATGCGAGTGGTAAGATGGCGGCCAGATGGCTTCACTCTGACGAGCTCTCCAGATTTTATATAGAGCTCAAGAACGGGAGGGATTAAGAGACGAGAGTTGTATGTTGGATATCAGAAATCTCCTTTGCTCATGCCACGATACACTTCCACAAACATGTGTTGTGAAGATCAGACTTTGATAGATCCCTGCTCGTTAAATAAAAGAGTGCCCACTCACACCTGATTGTCATCCCACTGATTGAAAACACCCGACTCTAATTTCACTTTCAAATTAACTGCTAATCCTAGAGGTTCACATACTTTTGCCACTCACAGATATGTAATATTGGATCATTTTAACTGGGTTCTCTTTATCTACTTTTAGGGCTTGTGTGAAAATCTGATGATGTTTTCGGTCATATTTATGCAGAAATATAGAACATTCTGAAAGGTTTACAAACTTTCAAGCACCACTGTAACTGATGATAAATGCAACAGGAAAAGTGCCACTCACCCGATATTTTCCATTTTGCCAGTTTAGACAGTCCCCTAGACTGAAACTGAAACTAAACGCCGATACTTTCAATACACCGCTAAGAGTATTATTATATAGCCTATTGCTATTTTATGTATGAACGATTCCTTTTTCAATATCGGTCTATAATCATTTGCCAACTGACTGCGCCCGAAATCGCTCACTCGTTCACTACTCCCTATCTAGTGAGCTCATTGGTAAAATGAAAAAAAAAAAAAAACGCTTCCAGACACTAATCCGTCGCGCTGGTATTTACGTCATTACTGTCGCACAATTAAAACGTCATATCAGTAAGCTGGTGGGTTTTCAAAATAATAAATACACGCATGTATTTTTGTGATAAATGCATATTATTCTGAGCGTATTTCTCACATTAATCAATACAAAGTAGCTGTATCTTTCACTTTTTGTAAATCAATGCTGAATACTTTCTCCTTTGCCGCTGTCTTTTATTAAATCAAATTTGAGACTTTTAATTTGACTGCTTTCAGCGAGACCGCTATGCATGATGGGATATGTTGCTTTGGTTCGTGACCATCGGTTGTACTCTAGAGTGCACCATATAGGGTGTAAATAATCCTCACTAAGGTTTCGGATAGCACTACAAAATGGCGTCCCCACTATATAATGCCCTATATAGTGCTCTGTATAGTGAGTAGGAAGCGATTTCGGACACAGAGTGAGGTTACTGAATCACCTCTGGACACTTCCGGATTTGTGACTGATGACGTTAAAGAGAAAACACCCTTCTGCTCCTCCCCTTGTAGACTCGTGCCGACGTCACTATATTATCCTTCAAGTTTTCAATATTGTTCACTGGATTGTGAAAAGAATGCAAAGATACACTACACTTATGACCAAAAGTTTGTGAACACCTGGCCACCGCACCCACGTGTTCTTTTTGAACATTCCATTCCAGATGTATCCCCTGAATTGCTGTTATAAATACCTCCACTCTTCTGGGAAGGCTGTCTACAAGGTTTTGGAATGTGGCTTTAGGAATTTCTGTCTTTTCAGCTATAAGTGCATTAGTGAGGTCTGGTCCTGATGTCAGGCACGGAGGCCTGGAGTTCAGTTTGTGTTCCAGTTCATCAAAAAGGTGTTCAGGGTCAGGGGTCGGTGCAGGCCACTCAGGTTCTTCCACATTAGCCTTGGCAAATCCTGTCTTGTGTACAGGGCATTGCCATCCTAGCATAATGCTGCATTCATGTGCTATGGGAATTATGGTAAATACCAAACGCCGACATGGAAAGCACATATGAACGCCCCCTCTTGTGGTATTTTCCACTGGGCAACTTGTAGAAAATTTTGATACACGAGTTGCCGAGATGAGATGAACTTTAACCTTTTCAACATGGCGGCGAGCGGTACAAGACACTTGAATGCTAAGCATTGTACGCTACTAAAGGTTTTTTTACTAGTACTAGTGGGTAGTTTTTGTTGTCTATGCAATGTTGCGTCATTAACAAGTGTAATATAATACGTTAGAAATCCGTTTCCTTTAAAAATGTGTTATGGTTTGTTTTTACCTATCCAGAGCAGACGCTATTGCTAACGATAGCTAACTAACTATTGCTAACTTGAATCTGGTCCACCATCTTTAATTTGTCAACAACAACAAAAGCATGTGAACACAACACACTGGTAAATGCCACTTCCCAACTGGAAAATATCATCTTCCCATAGCACATGAACGCAGCATAATGTTCGAGTCCCTTCATTCCAGTGCAGAGAAATTATAAAGCTACAGCATACAAAGACGAGCGGCACGGTAGTGTAGTGGTTAGCGCTGTCGCCTCACAGCAAGAAGGTCCGGGTTCGAGCCCCGTGGCCGGCGAGGGCCTTTCTGTGTGGAGTTTGCATGTTCTCCCCGTGTCCGCGTGGGTTTCCTCCGGGTGCTCCGGTTTCCCCCACAGTCCAAAGACATGCAGGTTAGGTTAACTGGCGACTCTAAATTGACCGTAGGTGTGAATGAGAGTGTGAATGGTTGTCTGTGTCTATGTGTCAGCCCTGCGATGACCTGGTGACTTGTCCAGGGTGTACCCCGCCTTTCGCCCGTAGTCAGCTGGGATAAGCTCCAGCTTGCCTGCAACCCTGTAGAACAGGATAAAGCGGCTAGAGATAATGAGAAGAGAGATGAGCATACAAAGACATCATTTACAACTGTGTGTTTCCAACTTTGTGGTGACCATTTGGGTAAGGCGCACACACATAGGTGTGATGTTCAGGTGTCCACATATTTCTGGCTATATACAGTATATGTCTAGGAGTCTATGGGGAGCCAAAAGTAAGTGTACATACACATTAAAAATAAACATAAATGTGACATACAAATATCAACTGTAATTGTAAATGTTAAATGTAGAAGCTACATATCAATCGTGTACTAAATGCCAATCTTCTCTGAGTTTTGTGTCGTTTGGAAAAGACAGAACCAGCAGGGTTGCCAGGGTTGCATTTTTTACAAATTGGGCTAATTTTGGATCAAGATTGCATCTGGAAAACGCAAGTCCATAGGTGGCATTTCTTGGGATGGTTTAAAAATAGTCTGTGGCCATCAACATCTTTTAAAGCAAATAAATTCAATTCAATCAAATTAATTTCTGCAAACATATTATATGGAAAACAAAGGGAATTTGTAAGAGAAGCCAATGGATCAATGGTGGACAGAACCATTTATGTTTTAAGATACTGTATATTGCAAAGATTGGTTCAGGGTGCTCTTTTGGGACCTAAATTTTATCATTACAGCTAGTAAATACTGAAATTAGTCATACATTGATCTCACACACACCCCTTCCACCTGCAACTGTGATCCAAAATTGGTGCTATTTACATTCGTGCTTGAAAGTTTGTGAACCCTTTAGAATTTTCTATATTTCTGCATAAATATAAACCAAAACATCATCAGATTTTCACACAAGTCCTAAAAGTAGATAGAGAACCCAGTTAAATGAATGAGACAAAAATATTATACTTGGTCATTTATTTATTAAGTAAAACGATCCAATATTACATATCTGTGAGTGGCAAAAGTATGTGAACCTCTAGGATTAGCAGTTAATTTGAAGGTGAAATTAGAGTCAGGTGTTTTCAGTCAATAGGATGACAATCAGGTGTGAGTGGGCACCCTGTTTTATTTAAAGAACAGGGATCTATCAAAGTCTGATCTTCACAACACATGTTTGTGGAAGTGTATCATGGCATGAACAAAGGAGATTTCTGAGGACCTCAGAAAAAGCGTTGTTGATGCTCATCAGGCTGGAAAAGGTTACAAAACCATCTCTAAAGAGTTTGGACTCCACCAATCCACAGTCAGACAGATTGTGTACAAATGGAGGAAATTCAGGACTATTGTTACCCTCCCCAGGAGTGGTCGACCAACAAAGATCACTTCAAGAGCAAGGCGTATAATAGTTGGCAAGGTCACAAAGGACCCCAGGGTAACTTCTAAGCAACTGAAGGCCTCTCTCACATTGGTTAATATTAATGTTCATGAATCCACCATCAGGAGAACACTGAACAACAATGGTGTGCATGGCAGGAGAAAGCCACTGCTCTCCAAAAAGAACATTGCTACTCATCTGCAGTTTGCTAAAGATCACGTGGACAAGCCAGAAGGCTATTGGAAAAATGTTTTGTGGACAGATGAGACCAAAATAGAACTTTTTGGTTTAAATGAGCAGCGTTATGTTTGGAGAAAGGAAAACACTGCATTCCAGCATAAGAACCTTATCCCATCTGTGAAACATGGTGGTGGTAGTATCATGGTTTGGGCCTGTTTTGCTGCATCTGGGCCAGGACAGCTTGCCATCATTGATGGAACAATAAATTCTGAATTATTCCAGCGAATTCTAAAGGAAAATGTCAGGACATCTGTCCATGAACTGAATCTCAAGAGACATTGGATCATGCAGCAAGACAACGACCCTAAGCACACAAGTCGTTCTACCAAAGAATGGTTAAAGAAGAATAAAGTTAATGTTTTGGAATGGCCAAGTTAAAGTCCTGACCTTAATCTAATCAAGATGTTGTGGAAGGACCTGAAGCGAGCAGTTCATGTGAGGAAACCCACCAACATCCCCGAGTTGAAGCTGTTCTGTACGGAGGAATGGGCTAAAATTCCTCCAAGCCGGTGTGCAGGACTGATCAACAGTTACCGGAAATGTTTAGTTGCAGTTATTGCTGCACAAGGGGGTCACACCAGATACTGAAAGCAAAGGTTCACATACTTTTGTCACTCACAGATATGTAATATTGGATCATTTTCCTCAATAAATAAATGACCGAGTATGATATTTTTGCCTCATTTGTTTAACTGGGTTCTCTTTATCTACTTTTAGGACTTGTGTGAAAATGTGATGATGTTTTAGGTCATATTTATGCAGAAATATAGAAAATTCTAAAGGGTTCACAAACTTTCAAGCACCACTGTAGCATAAGAATTGTGATTCTAGCAATCCTGCTGGTCCCCACCACACACACACACACACACACACACACACACACACACACACACACACACACATCAATGTTGCTAAACTCAGAGTGTGGGTAATTAGTATATATGTACATATACCTTCTGCATTTAGCATTTCCATACATTTAACATTTATTTTTATCATTTAGGGGTACAGCATGGTGGGTAGTGCTGCCAGCTCACAACTCCATGATCCCCAGTTTGATCCTGACCTAGGGTTCCTCTCTTTGTTTTTGAAGTTCTCCCTGAATTGGCACGGGTTTCCCTTTGAGTTCTCTGGTTTTCTCCAAATGTCCAAAATTCATGCATGTTGGTGGATTAGCTAAGCTGTTGCCTTAAGATGTGAGTGAATGTGTGTGTACATGGTCTTGCATCTCATCGTAGGTGAATTCTCCCATCTTGCACCCAGTGTTCCCAGCATAGGCTTTCTTGACAAGGATATTGAAGCACTTAAAGAAGATTTGAACTTTTAGCATTTGTATTTAATATTTACATGTATTTACATAATTTGTGTGTGGGGGGGGTGTTACACATTATGTATAGCAAAACTTTGAAAATTAATTTTTATAAATGAACTTGTATAAGTTTGAAATATGGAGTGTTATTTTTCCATATGTAATGGTTATGAACTATATTTGAACTTCACTATGTAAAAGAACAATTATTTGTTAATTATATTCATTGGCACAACCAATAGAGTAGGAATAGTCAAATGACATAACTGAACATTATTCATTTGACAATCAACTGGCAATGGCCATAAAGAATATAAAATCTGCATATTAAATAAACCAACTGAAATACATATATAATAAACCCCATTAGCACATTTTACATGCTTAAAACTCGTATTAAATCTGAAAAAAAAATCATGGATATTATTTATTCATGAAAATACATTTACAGTTTCATGGGCATGCACATGAATTTCAAAAATGTATTGCAATATATTCCACTTCATGAGAAGTAAGTCCATTATTCCATACTTCTATATGCAGTTTTATTTGTTCTTATTCAGCTTTCTACTATTTTATTTCATACTAGAGTCTAAAAGGCATAATATTTCTCTGCAGTCATAATGGAGGTGGCTGGTGTGGTTGTCTGGAGGACTAATAGCTGTTCAGAATCTCATTGATCCATGGAAGCAGAGCACACACTTTAGTGTAGACACCAGGATAATTAGGTTGAGCACAGCCATAACCCCAAGATACAATACCCTGTAGCACATTGTTACACACCAGAGGACCTCCAGAGTCACCCTGAGAGAAACATGGAGAGTCAGAGTGAGTGAAAGAAGATTTTCTGCATTGTTGAATTGTTACTAATATCATAAAGATTTTTTTAAATACCATAACAGTTAAGCATTTGAATTTTCAAACTATTTACAAACGATCGATAATGGCATGTGTGTAATGATTTTTATTTTAGGGCTAAAGATATAAGGACTATAATACACACAATGCAAATATTTCCTGTGCTGGAAATGCCACAGTAATAATGTGTAACAGTGTCATTGTAGATATGTAAATTCATACACTGCCCAGCCAAAAAAAAAAAAGTCACACACTAATATTTTGTTGGACCGTCTTTAGCTTTGATTATGGCACGCATTCGCTGTGGCATTGTTTCAGCAACCTTATGCAACATCACAACATTTATTTCCATCCAGAGTTGCATTAATTTTTCACTGAGATCTTCTCTTGATGATGGGGAAAGTCTAGTCACTCTGTAAAGTCTTCTCCAGCCCATCCCAAAAACTTTTAATAGGGTTAAGGTCAGGACTCTGTGGTATTTGAGCCCTAATTTTATGCCCGTACCATTAGGAAAGAAAAATCCATTGATGTGATAACCCGGTCATTCAGTACATTCAGGTTGTTTGCTGACTTCATTTTATTGTCACACAATGTTGCTGAGCCTCGACCTGACCAATTGAAGCAACCCCAGATCATCACACTGCCTCCAGAGGCTTGTACATTGGCCACTGTGCATTATGGGGTACATTGCTTCGTGTACTTCCCTTCTTACCCTGGTGCACCCATCACTCTGGAACAGGGTATATCTGGACTCATCAGACCCCATGACCTTTTTCCATTGCTCCAGAGCCTCACTAACAAATGGTTTTCTTATGGCCACACAGCTGTTTAGTCCCAATCCTATGACTTCTCTTGATATTGTGTGTGTGGAAATGATCTTACTTTCACAATTAAACTTAGCTGTGAGTTCTGTTGTCGATTGATTATTTATTTATTTATTTATTTATTTATTTAAACGATTTGATTTTAAGTGTCCAAGCATTTAAGTGATCTCTGAACATGGTCAGTCAAGAGCAACATTTCTCCCGCAAAGTTAACGGTTCACTACTGTCCTTCCAGATTTTAATAATACATTGCACAGTTCCATTGCTCCAGAGTCCAATCTTTATGTTCACTAACAAATTGAAGCCTTTTACTTTCACTATTAAGCATAGTTGTGAGATATATTGTTGCTTTATTTCAATTCAAATTCGCTAAGTGTTTAAGTGATCTCTGATCATGGTCAGTCAAGATTTTTCTCTGACCACATCTCTTCTATGAATCTGATGGTTCACCACTATCTTTCCAGGTTTTAGTAATGTGTTTGTCAGTTCTTAACCCAATTCCAGTAATTTCAGCAATCTCCTTAATTGTATTTTTTACTTGATACAGGCCAAATAATTTGACCCTTCTGAAACAGTAACATCTTTTCCACAATCACTAGATATGCCACCATGGTTGTTAAAGAAATGAGAAGCTACTGACTGCATCAGTTAGGGTTAAAGGGATTGTTGCCAGTTGAAACATATTAATCACTGCAGCATTTATCAAATTAAAGTCTATTTCTTTGCTTATTTCTCGGATCAAATACAAAATCTTGCTTTTAACCTATAAAGCTCTTCATGGTTTCACCCCTTCCTATCTCTGTGAGCTAATTTATTTGTGCTGTCCCTCCTGCTCCCTCAGATCTTCTGTCTGTGGACTTCTGACTGTCCCACGTTTTAAACTGGCATCTATGGTGGCAGATCATTCAATGTTGCTGCTCCTAAACTTTGGAACTCGTTACCACAATCGCTTTGTGACTGTTCCACTCTCTCTTCCTTCAAAGCTAACTTGAAAACTTTTCTCTTTACCTCACAGTACTCTTCCTAGTGTGACCTTTTTTTTGGTAACTCCTGTGTAAAGTGTCCTTGGGTTTGTGAAAGGCGCTATATAAATTGAAATTATTATTATCTCATCTCATCTCATTATCTCTAGCCGCTTTATCCTGTTCTACAGGGTCGCAGGCAAGCTGGAGCCTATCCCAGCTGACTACGGGCGAAAGGCGGGGTACACCCTGGACAAGTCGCCAGGTCATCACAGGGCTGACACATAGACACAGACAACCATTCACACTCACATTCACACCTACGGTCAATTTAGAGTCACCAGTTAACCTAACCTGCATGTCTTTGGACTGTGGGGGAAACCGGAGCACCCGGAGGAAACCCACGCAGACACGGGGAGAACATGCAAACTCCACACAGAAAGGCCCTCGCCTGCCACGGGGCTCGAACCCGGACCTTCTTGCTGTGAGGCGACAGCGCTAACCACTACACCACCGTGCCGCCCATTATTATTATTATTATTTAAATCCAAATAATTTTTTTTACCAGGCAGTGTGTAATACATGATAATATAATACTTTATATTATATATAAAATATAAGAATACGTGGCACACCTGACAGGCATCCTTGCCTCCCTCCAGATAACCAGCACACACCATGTTGTTTGTTATCTGTCCTGGATATGAGTTCTCACACACTTCTTGAGAGACAATAGGAATCCTTACACACTGGAGTTGGAATGGGTTGAACACTTAAAAACAGGAAAAATGAAAAGTTAGATTGCCTTAGAAATGTGACAAATCAATCTTTTAACAAAAATGCATCATAATTTGTTTGCAAACACCATAATGTCTGTGGTTATAACCTTCACTACTTCTGTCTTTGGGTGTACGTGAGAATAATGTACTACACTTGAAGTTAAAAAGAAAACAACATGGAAAATGTGGCAGGGTATTTGCGAATCATTGTTATTGTGTTTGACGCATTTTATACAAAGATGGACATGAAAATAAATTCAATGAAAAAAGCAATATTGATAGCATGCCTTTTTATTTCCTCATTTGGACTGACCTGAGTCTGAATAGATGTTACCCCAGCCGGACACCGTACACATTTCTCCTGGAGTGGGGCATGTTGTGGGCAGAGCTACAGGTTTCACAAACTCATTTACCGTTACAGGATGGGCTAACTTCAACAGCATGATGTCGTAGTCCAGCGTCTGGTAGTCATAGCTCTGGTGCCAGTAGATGGCATCCACAGCCATGTACTGCTCTGTGCCTTCATACTCCCAGATGTGGTGCTCACCCAGGATAACTATCTGACTGTAAGGACTGAGGTGACAGAAATAAAGCACATACTGTATGTACATTTAGAGCAATAGACAAATTGTAAACCAGAAGAATTTAGAAGCAAAAGTCCTAGCAGCAAATGGGTATAGTTAAAAAAAATGTTTGTGAATGGAATGGATCTTTAATACTAACTCCATCCAGCAGTGAGCAGCAGAGACGACCCACTGATCATTGATGAGGGAACCACCACAGTAATGATATCCGATGTTCAAAGTGACCTGCCAGGGCTGAGAGTGAGGCGTACACTCATAACCACCAACTATCTTATCATCCAGTGGTGCTGCCGCTGAGACACACATGTATATAAAAATAATGAAGTGGAATCATTTAACCCCTTGTACCAAAAGGCACAAGAAGGTGGAATAAATATATTAGGCCAGAGTAAAGCAGGAAATGGTTTTTACTATTTAAACCAAAGTAGGACAAAATATCTGACCAAAAAAAAAAAAAAATCCCTTCATGTGCTGAAATGTATATCGGAAACCAGATTATATTCTTCCTTACCTGCAGCACTCAGAAGCGCTAACAGTAAGATCATCATGCTGCCTACTGTATTCACCTGTCTGGACACAATATGGTCAGCTGTGCTGCATTTATAGCAGTGTGGTTATCACATTGTAGCATATGTGCAGAAGGACACAGGTTATCTCTCTCTCTCTCTCTCTCTCTCTCTCTCTCTCTCTCTCTCTCTCCATCTCTCCCTCCCTCTCTCCCTCCCTCTTACATACACATTGAATTTTCACACTTTGCTAATGTGATCAAGCATTATATACTCATTGTATGCTCTAACACTTAGGTGAACTGTGACAGGTTTCCCAAAAGCCTCTTAATGCTAAGACCATCTTAACTAGGAGAGAGAGTGTTCATTGTGCTGCTTGCTCTACCATTTAACGATGATCTTTGTGCTACGATGCTTTTGGGAAACTTGGCACTGAACATTTGTTCAAATGTGATGCTGAATTAACAAATACATATAACATGTTTGACCAGTATCTGAAAAGAAATGATATCTGTGTTTCAAACATATGGCAGATAGTGAGATTTATTTGTATGAGTCAATGTTTTCTGCAGTTTGTGGCGAATAAGTCCTTCTCCGCTCAGCTCAACAGATTTGGATATCTTTGCTCGAGAGAGGTATAGCAGCTTAGATAAACCATGTTCTTTCACATTCTCATTTTAGCATTCTTATGGAAACTTGATCTTTATTTACAAAAGAAAAGTGCTTCAGGGTCCTTGAATCTTGTTTGCTCTTCAAACCCAATCATATATTGCTCTTTGGAAGTGTCAAGATCATTATAGCATGTGGTTGTTTTCACACAGCACCTGACATTAAATATAGGGCAGCTTCGAATATGTATTAAAGGTATCCATGAAATAAACTTAAGACGCTTAAAGTTGACACAAGTGTTCCTATGGTCCTGTATGGGTTTAAGCTATAAATCAGAAAAGATCATTTGGACATTCATTTATATTTTACTTACATGTAGCTATTTAAAGTAATCCCTTATCATGTCAAACCTTCAGAGAAGTTAACCATTGAACAATTTCAGTGGCTTTGAGCCATGTGTGTGTGTGTGTGTGTGTGTGTGTGTGTGTCTGGGCTAAAGCTGATATATATATGAAGTTATGCGATACTCTGGCTGCTGAAGCACTCAACATGATCTTGATCATTCTGCTGGCACTAGTAGGAGCTGCTGGTAAAGAAATTAACATTTTACCTCTTCTGTTGTGTTATTAACAGACATTTAGAAGTACTGGTATGCTTAACATTATTAAGCATATGATTTTGAAAATGATTTCCCCCCTTTTTCTTTCACTGTAATGCATTTTATTATGATGTAAATAGAATTAAACTGTGCATTTGTGTTTTACTATTAAGAATAGTGTCTGTAGTATCAGTCAAAAGTCAGAAAGAGAACTTGTGATAGGATAATGAGCTGTGAAAACCCATCAGAGAAATAATATCAAAGATTTGACAATGGGCATGGAGGCATTTCAACTATTGTGTAACTTCATTGTGTGTGTGTGTGTG
Organism: Neoarius graeffei; assembly: GCF_027579695.1. Taxonomy (NCBI): domain Eukaryota; kingdom Metazoa; phylum Chordata; class Actinopteri; order Siluriformes; family Ariidae; genus Neoarius; species Neoarius graeffei. Next base: position 57,453,813 of record NC_083573.1, read on the forward strand.
TGTGTTTCTTTGGTGTGATTGCAGCGGCAGTACCCAAGGGTGAAGAAAGAATCGTCGGAGGCTCTGAGTGTGCTCCTCACTCACAGCCATGGATGGTGTCTCTCCACTACGGCTACCACTTCTGTGGAGGAGTGCTCATCAATGAACAGTGGGTGCTCTCTACTGCCCAGTGCTGGTACAAGTAAGTATTACACAAATGGAAAGTATCATTTCTTTACCACTGAATCACCTCTGAAACAAGAGATAACTGTATATTTTGTTCAAAATAACTTCAGTACATCTCATTGTTTTCTGACATAACAATCCCAAACTGTGTGAAACTGAAGAAAGAAATGGCCTTGAGAACTTCTGTTTATTTCAAGATTCACAATTCAAGACATTTGTCACATGCATAATTGTACATGTACAACAGCAGTGAAATTACATTGCAACAACTGCAAAAGCTGCACAAATAGCAAAGTAAATATCTATCTATCTATCTATCTATCTATCTATCTATCTATCTATCTATCTATCTATCTATCTATCTATCTATCTATATATATATATATATATATATATACACACACACATACACACAGAGGTGGACAAAGTACCCAACTTCATTACGTAAGTCAAAGTACAGATCCCACTGGTCAAATGTTACTCCGATACAAGTGAAAGTTATACAGTCAAATTTATACTTAAGTTAAAGTACTGAAGTACTTGCTTTTTAAAATACTTAAGTATTAAAAGTACATTTTCTGTCAACGCATCGTTGTATTATTGCCACAACGCTTACAAAACCTAATGCCGTTACCAAAGACAGAAATGTGAATTCACAAAATGAACGCATGCTGTGCCATCATGGTGGTTTAACGTTAAGCTAGCTAGTCAGTGAAACTCCACCTGGCATGCTAGCAAACGCTTTTCAAACTCAAAATCATATTGGGTAGCTAATGTTACTAGAAAAGAACGATTTCTACATTCTGTTTATTTGGCAAGATTATGCTAAAACATATTTCTGAAAGGACTTCAGATAAGTTAGTTATTCATGTTAGCGTAACTCCAATTTTACATGCTAACTTCAGTGTCCAAGTTAACTAGCTATGTGTAAACGTTAGCCGTGGACAAGGCGATGGCAACTTGGCGGGCAAATCCATAGAAAGTCATTTGACAAACCAGACTGCATAGCTATTGCAATGTTACCGCTAGCTCTAAAAGCACAGACAACTTCGTTGCAAGCTTTCTCTTGGAATAAAATGTGTACCGATCTCAATATGCTTCTGCAGGTTGGACGGCGAGTTTTTGTAGGCTGATGTGATTCGTTTTCAGCAAACAAAGCAAACATTTCAAATGAAACGAATCTTTAATCCTTTCAGAAAACTGAAACATGGGTTCATGGGCCATGGGTGCATGCATTCCCCAGAAGAACCGCCTCCTTCCATTTTGCCATCAACTGATTGTGTTCAAATAACACTGCTGAGAAATCATTGAACTTGATTTTATCCAGTCTATGGATGTGACGTGACCCTAGTGATTACTGATAGACTGTCTCAGTGTCACCTGCGAAAAAAAACACTCATGTTTTAGGAAAGAAAAGAAAAAAACATCCACTTTCAAAGCTGCTTCATAGTAACGAGTAACGAGGACCTTGACAGAAATGTAGTGGAGTAAAAAGTATGATATTTGTCTTTCAAATGTAGTGAAGTTAAAGTCATAAGTTTCCAAAAAATAATACTCAAGTAAAGTACAGATACTCAAAAAGTGTACTTAAGTACAGTACTCAAGTAAATGTACTTTGTTACTGTTTACCTCTGTGTGTGTGTGTGTGTGTGTGTATATATATATATATATATATATATATATATATATATATATATATATATATATATATATATATATATAAAATAAAATTACACACATACAGAAATAAACAATTTGCAAGTGTATAAACAGTTGACATTGTAAAGGTGTTGAGCTGCAAAAAGATGCAGTGTGTAAAATAGGTGCAGGCTTACATTACATTATTACATTTTTAAATTTATATAGCGCTATACAGTATATGTACACTCTAGCACTTTACAATAAAAAAATGCAAACAATAATTGTACTTCAAGTCTAAAATCACGACATAATAAAAATAAATTTTAAAAAATCATTAAAATTCAATCAACAAGTCAGAATCAAAGAAGCATAAGCTATTTTAAATAGGATGGTTTTCAATTGTTTCTTGAAATTGCTCATGTTTGCACATAGGTTTATAAGTGTTTATCGTCCTTATGGCCTGAGGACGAAGCTCCTTCTGAGCCTGTCAGTCCTGGAGTGCTTCATATATTAGGCTCCAGGACATCCTGCAAAAGTTAAATGATTTCACTTAACACTGTAAATAGGGGCATTACTATCCTTGAACAGGACTGTATAATGAGTTAATAATCAGATGAATAATTGTGTACATGCAACGGTAGTTCTTTTTGTTAACACAGTCTTGGCCATCCATATATTATATGTTTTTGTGAGAAAACACATCCTAGGATGTGCTGGAATGCATTATCAGTGAGGTGAGGTTCCCTCAGGTAATCAGATCTTCAAGCATCAGACACCCTCGCTCAGGTGACCCAGGTGGGGTTGATCAGACGCCAGCCTGTATCCCAGCAGCATTTAACTGCACATTAGTCACCCTGATTCATAGCCATCTAGGCTACATCCACACGACAACAGCAACGAGATGTTATTTAAAAAAATATCGCGTCCACATGGGCAACGATCAGTAAAATATCAGGTCCATATGGCAACGCAACGCTTGCTGAAAACGATGCAATACACATGCCACACCTCTAGGGGCGCTGTAAGACGGTCCCTTCGGAGACACCAGAACAATAGAAGAAGTAAGGACGCATGCGCATAAACTATTATGCGCGAGACTTCATATTAGCCACAAAGTCAGAAAAATCTGTTCGTAAAATTACATTATAATGACCAAATACAATGAAAAGTATTTTTCCAGTCTCACCTGTGAAAGGTAATCCCATGTGATCTCGTTTGGACGGTAAACCTGTTGGTACAGTTAAACGCAGCATATGAATGAGGCATCTTTATTCTCCGCTTTGACCCATCCAATATGGCGGCGAGGATGATGTATGATTCTACGTGGAAGGCGGCGTCTTTAATGGTCCGGAATAAATTGAATGCTACACGTTGATGGATTAATTTGTTCTTCTACGCCCTTTTTGAGGAATGTATTGTAGGACTTAAACCAACATCTGAAGAGGTGAGATCGCTCCTTTTTTTCCCTATTTTTGCTGGCGGGATTGACTCTCACACTCTCTCTCTCTCTCTCTCTCTCTTTGCACCATTACACAATAAATATTCACAGTGAAAATATTTTGTAAGCGCGTTTCATGAACCAAGTTATAGGATTTGTTGACAACTCGCATCGAGTTCGTTACACTTCTACCCGGCGTGAAGCACTCACAGTCATGTGGTTGTGACATCATCGTAAACAAATCCGTTCTACTCCTCCAGACGACTTCACAACGGCAACGTTGCCAGATCTTTCCACTCTGGAACCCGTTCTCAAAAGATTGCGTTGTGGGGCACCCAAAACGCCGGTGCCGTGTGGACGACAGGCCGAAACAATAAACAATTGTATCGGATTCACCTGAATCCGTTGCCATGTGGACAGGGCCCTAGAGGCTCTGTGTTCTTCTCATGGCACTGTCAACTCTATCACTGACGGTTATTCTGAGGTCTTTCATAGAGTCACTGTTAGGCTTATCATGACTTATCTGCAGTTATTGTGAATGACAAAGACTATCTGAGCTATCTAAAATTTCAGAGCCAATAGCTTGCTCTTAAAATATAATTGCTGAACAAGTGTTTTGGCTATTTTAATAGCTTGCACATACTGCTTAAATGGTTTAATAGGTGTATTTGTGTTATGCATAAGGCCTTTATCAGGTGTTTGTTGCTGTTGTTGATTTAAACTTAAACTTTTGTAGTCGTCATTTTTATGTGTTCAAGTAATTTGCTTGCATATGGAGGCTCCAGGATCTGAATTTGACATGCATCTTTTTCTTTATCCTCATTTCCCCAAAGTCCCTACAGCATGCAGCTCATTTTGGGAGATCACGATGTGCGTGTGTTTGAGGGAACTGAGCAGCTTCTGAAGACAAAAAATATTATCTGGCACCCCAAGCAAGTGTTTTTTTTTTTTCTTTAGCAACAAATTCTTGGTCAGATCTACTACTTGTTATTACTATGTTATATATCACAAAGAAATTATAAGAATGAAACAGATACAGTACATGTCTAAAATTGTCCCTTATCATGTCTTGTCACTAGCTATGACTACAAGACTCTGGACTATGATATTATGCTAATTAAGCTGTTCCACCCAGTGAAAGTGACTAATGCGGTGCGGCCAATATCTCTGCCAACTAGCTGTCCCTATGAGGGACTGACCTGTACTGTCGCTGGCTGGGGATCTCTCTATGCTGATAGCTGTAAGATCATGCACATTCACACAATTCTAAATGTGGCTAGAAGTACTTGATAAATAATATTAAAATCACATGTCCTTTTTTTTTCCAAATCAATATCTGGGGAAAAAAATACTTTAAAAAATCACATATCCCATTATACGGTAAGCTGGTTTGAAAGAGTATAACACCAATATTGATATACTGGATGTAATAGAGACATTGTGCATTTTATTCCCTCAAATATATTTTTAATTAATTAGCAATATTGCCTCTTATGTTAAGGGATAATTTATTGTGGGGATGACCACTCTATGTGCATGTCTTTAGGAAGAAATTTATAGTGTCTGTACATATGACCAAGCAGCCTGCATTTTCCCTTTTGTCTCCCAACAGTATTTATGCCATTTCGTCTTCAGTGTGCTGATATCCCAATTGTGGGTGAGCAGGAGTGTGAGAAGTCTTATCCTGGTATGCTGACTCGCAGAATGTTGTGTGCTGGGTTAAAGGAGGGTGGCAAGGATGCCTGCTCTGTACGTAATTGCAGTCTTTCTTCAGTATAAAAATGCACCTTCATTAAGCTGATGTCAGACTTCACAAGACACCGATTTACTTTATGGATCGACTGTATGTCACGTTAGAATCAGAATACTGAAGCCATATTTGTTCACATCTACACATGATTGAATGAGAATAAAATTGAATGTGATCTTGGATGTCTTTGGCAGAGAGATGCAGGCAGTCCACTGGTGTGCTTTGAAGAGGTGCATGGACTGGTGTCTTGGGGTCAAGGCTGTGCCCTACCAGGCTACCCCGGTGTCTATGTCAAAGTGTGTGAGTTCCTCTACTGGATCAAAGACGTCATGGCGGCAAACCCTTAGAGATTGTTTTTGTTTTCCAACTGCTTTTGGTTCTCACACTCTTTATTTCATTGTCCAGCTGTTACTCTTTTTCACCCATGTGTCATCCTGTATGAATTTGGGAATTCTCTGCTATGCTGCTGGGGTTTTTTTCTGTTCTGCTTCCACTCAATCATCAGAAAAAGTGATGTGATAGAATTGGGATGCATGAATAAAAACACCCCTGCTGTGACAGTGACTTCAGTTTTTAACACGTATCTAACTCCTAACTGACTTTAGTACATGCGTGTACAGTAAGCAATTGCTATCAAACTGGATATAGAAAAAAATGCATATAGTTATATTTCTAGAATAAATTTTACCAGTTGAAAGTGGAATACTCTTTGGCTCTCTCTTGTTAGCCATTTTTATTCAGAATAGCTGATATTTTTTATCAGCGTTTTTGTTATTTGAGAGAAGGTGGATGTTTATTGTGTGTGGTTGCCATGCACAAAAAGCATTCATTTCTATTTGAGTGTTTCTATTTAGATTCCCATTTAGATTTAGTGACACACACATAGTCTTTTTTAGTTTGCACACTGCATAATATAAAAACCTCAATATATCAAATTGTATATTGTGTCATCCATGCCAGGATGTATATGCTTCTACTTCAGATAGTATGAGGCAGAATGTTCTTTTTTTGTTTCTCCTGCTTTTTATGAAATATTTTGTGGTATATTTGATGAAATCAAGACTAATTACAGTTATAGATTGATTGCTCTATGTACACTGTGGGGGAAAAATAACAACAAAAACTGTGAACTTTACTGAAAAATAACTGACAGCTGTGGTTGCCAGAACTTTAATATAACATGTAAAATACAGTTCACTCTCAGAAAATAAATTACATTATTGTACCTTTAGGCGTACAACAGCTCGCCGCTGGGGCAATATGCTCGAAGGCATGGGTTCTCAACTTTTTCTACTTTGAGGCTCACCTATTCATATTTGTAACAAGTTGAGGCCCATTAAAAGGATCCCCAATTATTTTGGCTCATCTATTCTATTAGAATCTAATAATCTACTGTGAAGTGTATTAATCGGATGCAGCATCACTCCCTGTTACATATGGGAGTCCGGGAATTAAATAAATGCAATAAAAACAATTTTTTTAAATTGTAGGTATTGTATTTAAAACTGTATGGATGTACCAGAAGCCAACATAAAACCATGTATGCAGGGTATTCTCAGTCAAAAGGGATTAATGATCCAAAAAGTGGAGTCTGGTCCGTTAACACAAGAACTTATTGCCATGTTTGTGTTCAGCAAGCAAACAAGTTATTAAAACCAAGAAGTACACTCTAAAGAGGTGGACATAGAAACCACTCAGTGGGATAGATCCTTACATGCTAGTAAAGAAGGATTTTTCCTATGAGTTGGAAAACTATCCATCTGTTGAGCTCCCCGACATCTCAAACTACCTGTTGCTGCAAACATCGTTCTACACGGACAAACAGATGAAAACCTGGAAGAGCATAGAGGTGTAACATTTTTTATATGTCGCTGGGTTAAAGATCTGGGGATCAGGACATTACAAGATAAATCCTGTGTCGTTTATGCCCAGGTAAGTAGGAATTTTTGGGCTTTTTGTACACATCTTTGCAATGATTGTTAGAGGACACTACAAGTTTTAGTAGTAGGTGTAAATAAACCACAGCTACTCAATTCTCAGTCCTCAATGCTCTTCTCTTCCAGGTAAATCATTCAAAAAGGTCCACAGAAACCCCTTTAAAGACCTGGGTATTATGCATATTATATGCGTTAGTTTACAATATTGCAACCATAATGAAACAGTAAACAAAAACACATCTGAAGACTTAACCCTCTCCTGAACTTCAAAACATCATGAAATAATGGACAATGGTGAGAAAAGTGATTCATGAATCCAAATGAAATAAATCGGAGGAACAGGATAAAGCGGCTAGAGATAATGAGATGAGATGAGATAAGATGAGAATTAACAAACCTTTCACAATGTCATCACTGCAAACTTGAGCGTTCTTCAACTCTGCTCCTTTTGATTACAGCGAAAGGTTCAAGAGCCACCTTAAAATCCTTTGCTCTTTCACCCTTTAACACTTCATGGGGAACCCAGAAGAAACTTTTATCAGTTTCACAGTTTGTTCGATTTGAACAGCACAAAACAACGCAAGCATAGGGCATTTTAACAACTAGCAAGGCGCTCTAGCGATGAATAGTGAGCTTAGCTGACCACCACTTCATGTCTTGCATATCTAATGAGGCGGATGTGACGTTGGCGGCAACCCAGCAATTGTACCCTACTAAAAATTAGCTTCAACTTGAAAAGCATTTGCAGCCTACTTATATGCCGCAGCCCAGTGGTTGATAAAGACTGCTCTGAGGTACTTATTTGTATCCTGTATATACTGCTTGGGAACATATATGTACCTGTTTTGCCCTAAATCAGGGGTTCTCAACCTTTTCTGCTTTGAAGCCCACCTATTCATACTTGTACCAAGTCGGAGCCCATTAAAAAAGATCCCCAACTATTTTGGCTCATCTATTTTATTAGAATCTAATAATCGATTGTAAAGTGTATTAATGGGATGCAACCCTGTTACAGATGGGAGCCCAGGAATTAAATAAATGCAATAAAAACAAACTGTTTTTAATTGTAGGTATTGTATTTAAAACCATATGGATGTACCAGAAGCCAAACCATGCATGCAGGTCATTCTCAGCCAAAAGGGATTAATGATCCAAAAGTGGAGTCTGGTCCATTAACACAAGAACTTATTGCCATGTTTGTGTACAGCAAACAAGCAAGTTATTAAAACCAATAAATGCACTCAAAAGAAGTGGATATAGAAACCACTCAATGGGATTAGATCCTTACATGCTAACAAAGAAGGATTTTTTTCTGTGAAAGAAAAATTTACTAGCTAAAATTGACATTAGTAGAATAAATTTTGATCATTTTGTAGCCGGAACTAAATAAAAAGACAATAGTTATGCATACTATTAATTAACTTAATGTGAAGATAATTAGCAGATAATCAACAGATTTAAAGGTTTTTTTAAGATTGTGTTTATTTTTAGTCTTTTGAATTTGTAATTATTTGTATCTGTACACAACCCCACCAGCTCTGCTGATCAACTTATTGTGTTTAAATAAAGTTATTCATTCATCATGAGTTGGAAAATTATCCATCTGTTGAGTTCCCTGACATCTCAAACTACCTGGTGGTGCAGACATCGTTTTGCATGGACAAACAGAAGAAAACCTAGAAGAGCATGGAGGAGTACAACTTTTTATATGTGGCTGGGTTAAAGATCTGGAGATCAGGACATTAAAAGATAAATCCTGTATCGTTTTTGCAAAGACATGGATTAGGTCAACTGGCTAATATACAAATCGCCCATAGGTGATAGATGGATAGATGGTATTGCATGGTGAAATCCTCCAGGAATGTCAAAGATGAGCACTGTCTCTGTCTCTGAGAACTTTTTTGGCTTTTACTTCCTGTTAGCAACTCTGCTTCCAAATCACTCCTTTCTTTCACCTGTTCCCTTCTTTTCTTTCTTCTTTTTTCCTGAATGTGGAGACCCTGACCATGAAGCTCCACCTGAAAAAGGAAAGAATGAAAGGGTTATGTGGTCATACCTTTTTTTTATAAAGAAAATTTGTTTTTCTTCTAGCCACAAGATGTCAGTGTAGGAGTAAAATACTTCACACAATGAACCTTGCAGTTTTTTGAACAGTTAGGGTATGCTAATTATGAGTTGACAGGTGTAATCTGAGGCCATTAGACGTACTTGGTAATAGCAAGCAAGTTATGGTACATGATGTAGAATATATAATAGCTAACTTTTATAATCATTATTTTATAAATAAGAATTTTGACCAATAGAATTCCTGCTCATTGAAAGTAGTCTGCCCTACATAATCTGCCCTGAATGTTCAGTTAGCATAAAGGCCTGGAGGAAAAGTTTGCATATGTAATATGAATACTACTTAATATGCAGAATTATACAGTAGAGCATATTAATTCTGTTGTGCATAATTTGTTTACTGAGAAAAAAGGAACCAAAGACAGAAAAGAAATGAGAAGCATGAACATGCACTGACGCAAAACAACATGAGGTATAATCGCAACAGAAGACTGACAACGAAACACACAAAAACCAGAACTTAAACAGTGTGACTAATTGTGTATGATGTGGAGTAGGTATGCATAATCAGAAATCTGGTGAAACTGAGAGAGTCTATAGTGCTGCATGCTGGGCTCCACAGTGGCCATGTTTGTAGGCTGTGGTGCGTTCTGGGAAGTGTAGTCTGAAAGCATTGTGTGGCACTACTTTTGCTGTGGACATGACAGAGCCTCCTCTTTAACACGCGGCTCACAATATGCAAAATAATCAAACAGGGCCCTGGACCACTTGAGGAGACAACCTTCAGCTGATACGGGCCTGTGGGCTGACAGGATTCCCAGACAACAAAAGCCCCAGCACATCCTCATGAAGATCGTGCAGCGATCTTCTCCACATGGCTAGGGGGTGGTGCTATGTGTAAAGCAGGATGTGAGAACAGAGTGCCAGCCACATTGAAGCTCAAGGGGAGAGCGGAGCCCAAGGTGGTGCCTGATGGGGGCGGTCAGAGCACAGTCACTACATGCCACAATACACAATCCTCCTCGGTCTTCTTTTCCTACAAGTTACGACATGGGAAAATCTCCAAACCTGTAATTCATGAATGGTCCACTCCACATACAATCTGTCAGTCTCCATTTGATCACAAAACCATAAAGGTTACCCAAATCAACATGTCAGCAACTTCAAATCAATATTAGTGTCCCCTACTGCTGAGTTTCTGAATCAAGCCAAAAAGTTAATCTACTCAGCTGGCGCCGCCATGATTGAAAAATCACGTGATTGCATTCCTGTGCACTGATTGGCCAAAGGTCAAATTGTGTTTGTGAACCTTACGTACCATGCTGTTTTACCTATTAGTATCCCCCAATCAGCATGCAGCAATGCAATCATGTGATTATCAATCATGGCGGCAGCAGTGGAGTAGACGAACTTTTCGGCTTAATTCAGAAAATCGGCAGCAGGGGACACTAATATTGATTTGAAGATGCTGACATGTTGATTCGGGAAACTATTATTGTTTTGTGATCAAATGGAGACTGACAGATTGTATGTAGAGTGGACCGTTCATGAATTACAGCTTTGGGGACTTTCCGTGTCATAACTTGTAGGAAAAGAAGACAGAAGAGGATTGTGTACTGTGGCATGGAGTGACTGTGGGTCAGAGGGGGGAGTGACACTCTCCACAAAGCAAGATGGGGGAATGACATTGACTGTGCAGCAAGAAGGAGGAAGTGACATACATAGTGAAGCAAGTGAGAGGAGGAATGTCCTCAGCGAAACCAGGAGATGGATTGATGTCCTCAGTAGAACAGGGAAGCAGAGCGATATCTGAGGCAGAGCATGGAGATGTAGCAATGTCCTCAGCCAAGCAGGGAGGGGGAGTGACATCTAGAGCAGAGCAAAGAGGCCAAGCGATGTCCAAGGTGGTATAGGAAAGCGGAGCAACATCGGAAACTGAGCCGGGTGGCATAGTGATGTCCAAGGGGGAGCAGGGAGATGGCGTGACACTCATGCCAAGGCCATGTGCTGTAAGTGGGCCAGGGAGGGTGAGAGATGGCACCAGTGGGATTGGTAGCCCCCTCCACAAAAACTTCCTTCTTCACCCTTTTGGCTTTGACCTCCAAGACCTTGTCTTCCTCCTCTGCTTCCTCTAGCACCTCTCTTTTCCTTTTCTTCAAGGTGGTTAGAAGTGTTGAGTCACGCTCTGTGGGGCAGAGAGATGGCTTTCACTGGCACACAAACCCTCTCCATGGGATCCCATATTGAGAGACAGGTGAGAAACTGCCTCCTCCTCACTTAAATCCAGTCCTGCCTGGCTTCCTCAGTTAGGATCCTGAGAAATTCTGCTGCATCCTTCAGTGTATGTCAAGCTTTCTGTCAGGAACTGGAGGTGAATGCAAATGTAGAATTCTTTTCTTAATTAACAACGAACAAATCAATCAACGTGAGAATGAGAAGCATGAACTTGAACTGACACAAAACACTATGAGGTATAATTGCAAGAGAAGCATAACAAAGAAACACAAAAAAAGGTAACTTAAATAGTGTGACTCTGATTGTGTACAATGGGGAGCAGGTGTGCATGATCAGGAATCTGGTGAAAGGGAACACAAGAGAGTCTGTGCTGCTGGGTGCTGTAGTCCATGGTGGCCATGTTTATAGGCTGCAGTGCATTCTGGGAAGCGGTGTCCTGAAGCATAGTTCGGTGTCGCTTTCGGCTTTGACACTTCAGTAGGTATCAGAAATGTTCCTTCTTTACCAAAGTAATGAAAATGGTCAAATAGTGTATGAAAAGATATAAATAATGAAAAAAGAAAAACCATAGTTCAAACGTGTGTAGCCTCCATTCTGAACACGACTGTCAAAATCATTTATACCACTCTTTGTCTTACCCTCTTTCATGTCCTTTGCTTATTTGTGTCAGTCATTTTCACTTAGAAACTATGGGGGATGCAAACTTTTGCACTCTACTGTAGAGATAGAGAGGTGGATACCTTTTCTGCCTGACTGGAAGAGTGATGTATGGCTCTGCTCTGCATCACAATGCAGTTGTCTTCAGAGAAAAAGAGAACAAAATAGTGAGGAAAATATTTTAATATTTAAAAATATTTATTTGGAAAAACAATTAACCCTTAAATTAGAGATTCATTGTAATGCTTTATTTTAACAAGACAATAAATTGAAAACTACAGAAAAATCATGAAATTCAGGAAATGAGATGGTTGTTGTGTATATATATATATATATATATATATATATATATATATATATATATATATATATATATATATATATATATCAGATTTAAGCAAGCCAGTTTAAGAAAGATATTTTTTAAATTATATTAATGATTATATTTTTCAGGATTTATGCTTTGAGTTTTAAAATGTTTTTCTTTTTACCTGTCTGAGGTTTCCTTATTCTGATTTAAATGGCTTTCTGAATGTATCACATCAATACAGGTAATCTGCAGAGAAAAAAATACAGTTTTTATACAAAGTACCTACAGAAATTGCCCACAAGCTGTTTCACACATTTATTAATATTCAATTAGGTCACCTTTCCTGTTTCAGGTACAAGTCTACCACTCATTTAACCACTCATCATTTAACCACTCAAGCCTATATGCTATGTGCTTTCACATGTATTTTTATACAAAAATGTTAAATAAAGATCTGTAATTTTATTTAAGATGACTGAAAAGAGTATTGATACTTCATAATTCTTATGATAAAATTCTTACAATTAATAACACTACTGTAATCATATAGCTATGACATTCAATACTAAGTTAAAGCTAGACTGCCTTTCAGGTTTTTCAAGTGTAGGTCATAAAAATAATTTTCCCTGACACCCAATTATTTTTGTTTAGTGGACCAAAAGCTACTGAATTCAAATCACAGACTTCCAATTTTATTAGTTTTTTTTTAAATAGAACAATTAATTAATTTAGACCCACGTGGTCCTAAATTCTCTGCTATTTTTTCCTGCTTCACCATAATCCAATTCAAGACACTATGTCATGCGTCACATGGTGGGCTTTCCCCGTTCGTGCAAGGCATTGTGGGATACAAATTTGAAACAGGAGAGAAAAATGGACGATGTGTGTGCATGAAGCATGGAAGGCCGACTACAGTAACAGAAAGCAAGAAGAAAAGACGTTATGTTGTGAGGAAAGGAAACGCAGGACCAAACTAATAAATATCGCCAGTCAGCAAGCACCTCGGTGTGATCAGCTGTTCATTTAGAGACAGAATGATGTAACTGTCAGTGCACGGTCAAGATAAACCTATAGATGGCAGCAATGCAACACTGTGGATGCCAGCTGCCGTAAAACCCAAAAGAGGAAGAAGAGGAAGAAGAAGGTCAACCTGTGCATACACACACCAGACTTCCTCTGTCTGCTTGACTGCGCGAAGCGAGTGATTTCATGAATATTATTTGCTAGGGAATTAAATTAAATAGGTTCCCAGCCACAGAATGGCCTGTTGTTGTTGTTTTTTTTTGATGTTGTTGTTTGTTTTCTGAGATATTACAGAAATTAACATATATCACAATGCCCAAATTTCAGAGGGAACTAAATATCACTGATTTTATGAAATCGAAAGGCCGTCTAGCTTTAAATGAGTATGTTGCAACTGTTATAACAGTGATATATTTGACTGACTGCAGAAAAAGACACTCACTGTGTTACTGTGACCTTTAACCAGCCTGTTACTGATGGAAGGATAGTCGTGTGGTTTGCGAGATGGGCATGGAGAGGACATGGTGTTCTGTTTTGGTGGAAGTGGAGGAGGCACTAAACTGGAACTAGGGACCTGATTCTCCTCTTGTGATGCCTGTTATGGCAGGTGAGAAGTGTAAATAAAACCTTGGGATTATTAGAGTGCAACTGACTACCCTGGACAAGTCACCAGGTCATCACAAGGCTGACACATAGACACAGACAACCATTCACACTCCCATTCACACCTACGGTCAATTTAGAGTCACCAGTTAACCTAACCTGCATGTCTTTGGACTGTGGAGGAAACCAGAGCACCCGGAGGAAACCCACGCAGACACGGGGAGAACATGCAAACTCCACACAGAAAGGCCCTCGCCGGCCACGGGGCTCGAACCCGGACCTTCTTGCTGTGAGGCGACAGCGCTAACCACTACACCACTGTGCCCTCATCTCATTATCTCTAGCCGCTTTATCCTGTTCTACAGGGTCGCAGGCAAGCTGGAGCCTATCCCAGCTGACTACGAGCGAAAGGCGGGGTACACCCTAGATAAGTCGCCAGGTCATCACAGGGCTGAGAGTGCAACTCAAATATTTGAATTGTTGCACCCAAGGCTTGTTGTAAATAATTAAAATGTGATCACTCAAATTGATCACTCTTCAGGGTGAGACACATTTTAGCCAGATGGTATATAATTGTAAATATGGCAAGTGTAAATGTATAAGTATTAATGTTTCATCTAGACACATTTGACAAAGTCTTCCTAATATATCAAAATACATCATATGATCAGTGACTTCCAAAAATAGTCTGCTTCTTGTAAGTAGAAATACCAACTAACCTTTGCATGCAGTAACTGGAACTTGGAAGATAAGTGTACAGGAAGTTGGTTTGCCAAGTATTATGAGCTATTTTGCATATTTAATGTTGTACATTTGCTAACTACAGACACATTTTAACTGCAAGAGTAAATTCATGAGATCAAAATTTTACAGGGACATAATTCATAAATATGACGCATGAAAGGAACAGGGTCTTGTTGAAAAATTATATTGAAAACATGTCTGAGAAATCTAATATACACTAGATTTTCCCACAAACATTTTTAAAATATGTATTAAAGATGGATTTTCTAAGACTTGTCTATAAACTATGCAGATGCTGAAACAGATTATTTCAATTTATGCATGTAGAGAATTAACTCTCACCCTTTTCATAGCAGCCAGTTTTTTCATGACTGTTTCCACATCTTCATGGTCTTCATCATCATCATCATCATCATCATCTTCTTCTTCTTCGTCTTCTTGTCTTCTTCCGTGTGCGGTGTCTCTTGTGGGCTGATATGGTTCAACGAGGATAGACTCTGTCCCTTTAATGTCACAGCGGCAGTAAGGGCAGGTGTGTGCATTTGACTTCTGTTTGTGGAGTGATAACGAAACACACATACAAGCAACATACATCAAGCAACTTGACAAAAGAGATGAGATCAGGCACAAGCACCCCCTTTTTGTGTCATAAAGGTATGATTGTGTTACGCAATATCTACAAGGGAAGTTAATTAGGACATTATTACAAAGTTCATACATGGAATTCAGAGAAGCATTGCTAAGCAAAACGACAAGTTCATGGAAAACTGCTGTTCTAAAAAAACATGTGTGCTCATAACTTGCTTTCAGACTTGAAAATGAAAATGCTACTTTGTTGGGTGTGACAAAGGATGTGAGAATACACACACACACACACACACACACACACACACACACACACACACACACACACACACATACAAACTATTTCATGTGCTGAATAAAACATTTAAATGTTTATTATTTGATGGTATTTTCTTTCTAATCTAAATGATGTCCTATGTTGTCTTTTTCAATATAGAGTCGCCACAGTGTCGAATAATGCTGCTTTCATGTAGAACTAGTTAGATCAGAATGAGACTGAATACCTGCCAGCCAGTGAGACAAGGCCGGCAGAGCAGATGTCCACAGGGCTGAATGCGAGTGTCCTTTTCTCTCTCTGTACAAATCTTACACAGCTGAAATGTGCTGCCCATTTCACAATATAACTCATATTGCTCCTGCTCAGACAGACATAGAAAAAAGAGATATGAGATAAAATATGAGAGAGAGAGAGAGAGAGAGAGAGAGAGAGAGAGAGAGAGAGAGAATTACATTATTGCTACAGAAAGCAAATATTCTAAAAATGAAGAAAAAATATTAAAATACTGAATCTCGTGATCTCCATGATTCATTGAATTTGACATCTATTGATCCATTCTGAGGTTGGTCAAAATTCTTGAAATATAGTAATTGGACATATGAATGAATGACATTTTCTATCCCATAGTGCCTCTCTGTTCTGCTGGGCAATGTGGCATCATAAATTGCAAGTTATGATTGGTTTGATTTTATTTTTTACACTGGGTTTCAAATATTGTTAATAAAGGAATTGTTTCTGTAGCTCTTACAACTTGTGCTCTCATGGCCTACCATTCAGTGATTTTGTTATTATTTCATCATTTTGAAAGACATTAAATCAAGTGGAGCCACTCTACTTCGAGAGGGATAGAAGTCATTACTTTTCAAATTACACAGGTGGAACTGAAAAACAAGTGGGGTTGAGGGTTGATATGCCTGAGATATCAACCTTAAACCAAAACAGCAATCTTTAAACAAAAACTTGCTTCTTGTGAAGAAGGATCTGTAGGTGCAGTAATAATTTTAAGATATTGGCAAAGGAGCTATAACTGACCTCAACTACTGAGAACTTACAAAATAAAAAGAGGAATTAACAGAATTTATACCACCACAAAATTTGCATACTGTATAGGGGAAGTAACTTTCTGTAATCTTACTCATAATGTAACATATCATCTGTTCAAATGAATATGCTTACACTTTTGAACATGTCCATTTAAATTTGAACTGTTTACTTGGTTTGTTGTTGTTGTTGTTTTGTTCCATGTGTGAGAAGAACAAGACCAATAACATTTGATATACAGTTGTTGTCAGAAGTTTATATATTCGGATATGAAGGATATCATGAACCTGAATATCATGACTATGGGCTTTCAGTGATTTCTATGAACCATTCTTTTTCTGTGGCAAAATGATTGTACAACATACATCTTTAATAGCAAATATAAATGCATGAATGAATGAATGAATGAATGAATGAATTTGGTGCACAAATATTAGCACACCTAATATTTGGTTTATTGTCCCATAGCAAGTTTCATCTTGACCAGATGCTTTTGGTAGCCATCAACAAGCTTCTGGCAGAATTTTGGTTGGATATTGAACAGCTTTTCTTGGCAGAATTGGTAGAGTTCAGTTAAATTTGTGTGTTGCCTGGAATAGATACAACTTTTAAGTACCGTACAGTCCACATATTTTCAATAGGGTTGAGGTCAGGACTTGTTTTAAGATTAATGTTAGCCTGCTTTATCCATTCCATAAATCAAGCATAGCGTAGTTCTGGCAGGCCATGAAGTCAAGCTCAGCCCTCAATCCCAGCTACGTCAGCTGACTGCATCTGATCTCAAGCCAGCCCATATCAGCCGTCAGCTCAGCTGATTCTCTTCTATGCATTCTATTGGGATATCTCTCATAGAGTGCCTTATTTAAGCTGCTTTAACCTGCCTACTTTTGCTACTTTCCCTGCAAGCCATTTTACAAGACAGCACCATTTCCCTTCACCGGAGCTCTCGTTTGGCAAGTAGAAGTCTTCTGTTCCCAGGATTAACAAATGGCCTATGCCCAGGATCCTGGAAATCTTGTTAATAAATAGCATCGCTGCTCCAGTTGGAGCATCTCTCAAGAAACTGTTTGCATTGTTGCAGGGGGCATCCACATCGAGTCCCCAGCTGCAGATCTTTTCAGCTCCTCTGCTCCTAGGGAAGCCACCGAAAATGAAAACACTGCTGCACCTCCATGTAGTCCCAGCTTTAGCCGCTCCGCAGCCCAAGAGAGTGCGAGTCTAAGCCCAGTAGCCACACCTACCGTACAGACCTGCATAACTCCTCGTCAGCCTTGTTCAGCATCTGGCGTCACTTGCCACCATGAACTCCAGAATCTAAACCCTGGAATCTGGTAGGCTCCCTCTACAAGTTTGCATTTCCCGGCAACAGCAGGTATGTCTATATCCTCCATGCTTCCAAATTAGCTGCGGGGCCAGCTCCTGAGTTGTAGAACAATGATGTCACCATCCAACTACTCAACATATATTTGCCTTTCTATCACATATTACCTTTCTATGACAGCCAGCATTAACTTCTTCAGCAAGTTGTGCTACAGGTGCTCTTCTGTAGTTTGCTGATTGTCTTTCCTCTCTACCACTTTCTGATAGATAGTGATCACTGTATACCAGGAACACCCCCTTAATCCATGCCATTTTCGTTGCTGCCGCCCTCCCTGCTTTAGCCATTCCATGTAGGCATGTGGAAGGGCAGGGAGGTGCTCTCCCTACCTCAAGGCTTTCCACATAGGCATGTGGAAGGGCAGGGAGGTGTTCTCCCTACCTCAAGGCTTTCCACATAGGCACGTGGAAGGACAGGGAGGTCCCTTAATCCATTCCATTTCCATTGCTGCTGCCCTCCCTGCTTGCACATGGAAAGAAAGGGAGGTGCTCTCCCTGCCTCAAGGCTTTCCGTGTAGGCATCCATGCCATTTCCGTTGCTGCCACCTTCCCTGCTTTAGCTGTTCCATGCAGGCAAATGGAAGGGCAGGGAGGTGTGCTCTCCCTGACTCAAGGCTTTCCACATAGTCATGTGGAAGGGCAGGGAGGTCCCATATTCCAACCTTAATCAATGTCATCTCTGTTGTCATTGATGCCTGCTCTATTCTGTACCCTATGTGGGGGTTTTGCTGCGGTTCTTCCTGCTTTAGCCTTTCCATATAGGTGCATGGTACGGCAGGGAGGTGCGCCCTCTCTGTCCCAAGGCTTTCCACATATGCACATGGAAGGGCAGGGAGGTCCCAGAACAGAGTCACCCACCAAATACAACTTGTTGCAAATATTGCAATGTAAATAAAGTTCCTTGATGAAAGTGGTCCTGACAGAACCAGCTTTGATGTGTGTGGGACCATTGTCCTGCTGGGGCCAAATGTGTCCAAGTTTCAACCATCTAGCTAATGGTTTGGCGTTATGCTGAAGAATTCTAAGGCCCCGTCCACACGAGTACACGGCCTCACCCAATACGCTGTCGTTTTGAAAAAAAATCTCCGTAAACACGGCGTCGTTTCAATTCACTGGAAATGACCCAAAATGTTGTAGTACATATGTCAGGCCTGTAAATGGCGCTGTGATGCCGCCACACCAATACACTAAAACCGGAAGAGAAGCCATGGAGCATGTGTATAAAGGTCACGTGCTGTTTACAAAACAAGCTCATAACACGAGAAGTTTTGTTGCTGCTCACAGTAATATAAAAGCAGAAGGTTTTGTTGTAGCAGCCGTAATAGACTGAGTTGTTTCTGCAGTACGAGCACAAGCCTGTAGTCCGCTGTTGTTGTTGTTATGACGTGTCTAGCGGTGGCAGCTGAGGTTAAAGGTTAGAGAGGCGGGGCTTATACGTCATCGTTTCTGAAAAAATCCGCTTCACCATCCAGACGACTCCGGGCTATCCGGCGTTTTAGGATTTTCCCACTCTGGGAGCCGTTTTTAAAAAATACCGGTTTCACCCCTCGAAAAAGCCAGTTCCGTCTGGACATGAGGCCGAAACGATAAAGTATTTATGCGGATTCGACAAAAACGTACTCGTGTGGACGGGGCCTAAGGTTCTTCATATGACATCCACTTTGTGTAATGCACCAGTTCCACTGGCAGCAAAACAATCCCCAACCATTATGCTACCATCACCATGCTTAACAGTTGGTACAGTGTTCCTCTGTACCTGTGGTCACTGTGGCCAAACAACTCAACCTTTGTCTCATCTGACCATAAAACTGTCTTCCACCAGAAGGATTTTTCTTTGTCCATGTGGTTAGCTGCAAACTTTAGTTGAGCATGACTTCAGGGGCCTTTTTCTTAGACAGCAGCTTCTCAATCTGCAGCAACATTAAACTCAGTTGACTGTAGGCAATGATGCTGGTGTTGCAGAATGATAGTTTGGGTCTTCTTCCAACAAAGTGGACTGGCAAAGTGACTTACACCTCCCAATAACTTGTACTTACATATAATTGTTTAAACTGATGATCTTGGAATCTGCAGTTGTTTAGAAATGGCTCCAAGAGACATTCCTGAGTTATTTAAATCTATGATCCTCTTTCTCAGATCTGCACTGAGTTCCTTGGACTTTCTCATTGTTCTGTGTGTTGGTTAATCCAATTAGTGCTGTCAAACAAACCCTTTTTTATGAAAAAAGAAGGAATCCAAGGCACTCTTCGTATCCAACTATATAAGAAAAGCTTTTATTTTACATGGCTATTTCATACAGAAAACATGAGCTGAGCAGCAACCCATGCATAGCAGCACAGACAGCATTCTTCTGTCAGCCAAGAAGGCTGTCTGTGCTGCTACGCGTGGGTTGCTGCTCAGCTCATGTTTTCTGTATGAAATAGCCATGTAAAATAAAAGCTTTTTTTAAATATATTTGGATATGAAGAGTGCCTTGGATTCCTTCTTTTTTCAAAGGTTTTTGCATTCCCTATACCAAAGAGCACCTTCAATTTTTTATTTTTTATCTCTATTTTCATCAATTCCTGAGCACTTTGGATTTTTTCTCATCTTATGAAAACCCTTTTTTATGTTGGAACAGAAAAACTACCAACTGCAGCCAATCATGATCACTAACAGAAAGTAAAGAGGCCTTAGTCTGGCAAGAACTTTTAGTACCACTTTTAATACACAATAATCTAAGTGTGTGTGTGTGTGTGTGTGTGTGTGTGTGTGTGTGTGTGTGTGTGTGTGTGTGCGTATTTTTGACTCTGTATGTATAATTTTGACCTTCTGTTGATTTCAGAAAATCCAAGGTAAATTAAAACTTGTCCACCAAATTATTTTTCCCTATTAAAGATGTATGTTGTACAATCATTCTGCCACAGAAAAAGACCATGTGGCAGCGGGGGCGTGGTCAAGTGCCGGTCTGTGACAACAGGGCGGAGTCAGGGAAGGTGAGTGGCAGAATCACTACATCTGATGGCAATTAACTTGTGTTTGTGTGTCTTCCCAGTAACCGCGTCCTATTTAAGGAGGCAGAGGGAGAGCAGAGAGAGAGAGCTTCCCCGGACGAGACTACAGTGTGTGTGTGTTTGTCTCTGTTTGAAATTCTCTACTGAAAAGTGTGGCAATAAAGCCTCAGTTGAATCCTGATCTCTGTCCTGCCGCCCTCTGTGCTCACCCACCCATAGGGAACTTACTACAGTGGTGCCGAAACCCGGGACAGTGGAGCACCAACCCAGCAGCCCCATGGAATCCTCCCCGTTCGCCGACCTGGTCCACGCCCTCGCCACAGCTCAGCAAAGCCAGCACCAGGTGCTCGTCACACTCTGAAAGGAACAAGAGCGGCGCTTTGAAGCCCTGGTGCTGGCCCAGCAGGAAGATCGCAAGGCATTCCGGCATCTCCTTGCGTTGGCGGGGTCCACCAACGCTCCGGCCGCTGGCCCGTCTCCCCTCACTATCACCAAAATGGGCCCGCAGGATGACCCCGAGGCGTTCCTCACATTGTTCGAACAGGTCGCGGAAGCCTCGGGGTGGCCGATGGAGCAGCGCGTGGCGCGCCTCTTCCCCCTGCTAACAGGAGAGGCACAGCTGGCCGCGCTACAGCTCCCCGCCAACCGCTGGCTGGCCTACACGGACCTCTGCCGGGCCGTCCTCCAGAGCATGGGGTGCACACCGGAACAACAGCGCCAGCGCTTCCGCGTGCTGCGATTGGAGGAAGTCGGCCGGCCATTCGCGTTCGGCCAGCAGCTCTGAGACGCCTGCTGGCGGTGGTTGAGGGCCAACGATCGCGACGCCGAGGGAATCGTCGACCAGGTTGTACTGGAACAATTCATCGCCCGCTTACCAGCCGGAACTGCGGAGTGGGTCCAGTGCCACCGCCCGGCGTCGCTGGATCAGGCAGTCGAGCTGGCGGAGGATCATCTGGCGGCTGTCCTGGCGGCAGGACAGCAGATGGCATCTTCTCTTCTCTCCTCTTCTCTCTCTCTCCCCCTCCTCCTGTGTCCCATCCTCGCCCCATTCCCCCACCGCGGAGGCGGGGGCCGGCACCACCCCAGCTGGCCCGCCGCACCCATGGTGCCCTCCCGTTTCTCCCTTCTGTGTCTGTCTCTCCCCCACCTCAGGTGAGTGAGCCCCAGATCACCGGTGCAGAGGGAAAGCCTGGGCCGGTTTGCTGGCGCTGCGGGGAGCCGGGCCACCTTCTACAGCAGTGCACAGCAATGGAAGTGGGCGTGGTGGTTCGGATCCCCGATGCGCCAGAGGCCGCCCTCGATCGGGCCGGAGCGTATCGCATATCGGTGAGTATCCAAGGGGCTACATATCAGGCGTTGGTGGATTCTGGTTGTAATCAGACCTCAATTCGCCAAAGCCTGGTTCAAAACGAGGCATTGGGGGGAGCACAAGGGGTGAAGGTGTTGTGTGTGCACGGGGATGTTCACCGCTACCCTTTGGTGTCGGTCCACATTATTTTCAGAGGGGAAAAATTTATAGTGAAGGCGGCGGTTAATCCTCGCCTTACCCACTCTTTAATTTTGGGGACTGATTGGCCGGGATTTCGGGGTTTAACGACGCGCCTAGTAGAGAGTGGGTCCTGCCATTTGACAGGGGGAGGTCCCGGTGTCGCTTTGGCGGGAGCAGCTGTCACAGAGCCGTCTACGTCATCTCCACATCAGAGTGAGGAGCCGCCGGCTCCTCCTCTCTCTATTGGGGAATCCCTCGCGGATTTTCCATTAGAGCAGTCGCGATACGAGACTCCGCGGCATGCGTTTGACCAAGTGAGAGTAATCGATGGTCAAACGCTCCAGCCGAACGCCACCCCGTCCTTCCCCTACTTCGCGATTATGAAGGATAGATTATACTGAGTGACGCAGGACACTCAAACTAAAGAGCGGGTCACGCAGCTTTTAATTCTGAAGAGCCGCCGGGAATTGGTATTCCAGGTGGCTCACTTTAATCCCATGGCTGGACACTTGGGGCAGGATAAAACACTAGCCCGAATAATGGCCCGATTCTATTGGCCGGGGATTCGCGGTGATGTCCATAGGTGGTGTACGGCATGCCGCAAATGCCAGTTAGTAAATCCAGTGGCCATTCCAAAAGCGCCTTTGCGCCCTCTACCGTTAATCGGGACCCCATTTGAGAGAATTGGGATGGATCTCGTCGGGCCATTAGATCGGTCAGCACGAGGGTACCGCTTTATATTAGTTCTGGTGGACTATGCAATGCGATACCCGGAAGCAGTGCCTCTGCGCAATATCTCAGCACGCAGTATTGCAGAGGCACTCTTCCGTGTCATCTCCCGAGTTGGAATCCCGAAAGAGATTCTGACTGATCAAGGCACCTCATTTGTCACGTACACTGAACGAACTGTATGGGTTGTTGGGGATTAAGCCGATCCGCACCAGTGTGTATCACCCACAAATGGACGGTTTAGTAGAACGGTTCAACCGCACCCTCAAAAATATTATTAAAAAATTCGTGAGTGAGGACGCACGTAATTAGGATAAATGGCTCGAACCCTTGCTGTTCTCAGTGCGAGAGGTCCCCCAAGCCTCCACGGGGTTCTCCCCGTTCGAATTATTATATGGGCGTAAGCCGCGCGGCATCCTAGGTGTGCTGCGGGAACATTGGGAGGAGGGACCTTCACAAAGTAAAAACGAAATTCAGTACGTTATGGACCTGCGCGCAAAACTCCACACGCTCACCCACCTAACTCAGGAGAATTTGCGGCAGGCCCAGGAACGGCAAGCCCGCCTGTACAACAAGGGTACGCGCCTTAGAGAGTTCACTCCGGGAGATAAGGTACTCGTACTGTTGCCCACGTCGAGCTCCAAATTGATCGCCAAGTGGCAAGGACCCTTTGAGGTCACATGGCGAGTCGGGGACGTCGACTATGAGGTGAGGCGAACGGACAGGGGTGGGGCGCTACAGATTTACCACCTCAATCTGCTTAAACTCTGGAACGAGGAGGTCCCCGTGGCGTTGGTGTCGGTAGTTCTGGAGAAGGCGGAGCTGGGGCCGGAGGTTCAAAAAGGGACATTGGCATCACGTACCTCTCCAGTCCCCTGTGGAGACCACCTCTTCCCGACCCAACTCACGGAGGTCGCCCAGTTGCAGACCGAGTTTTCGGATGTGTTCTCGCCCCTGCCCGGTCGCACTAACCTCATAGAGCACGACATAGAGACGCCCCCGGGGGTGGTAGTGCGTAGCCACCCTTACCGACTACCCGAACACAAAAAAAAGGTGGTTCGGGAAGAACTTCAGACCATGCTCGAAATGGGCATCATCGAGAAGTCCCACAGTGACTGGAGCAGCCCGGTGGTCTTGGTACCCAAGGCCGACGGGTCGGTCCGGTTCTGTGTGGACTATAGAAAAGTCAACGCGGTGTCTAAATTCAACGCGTACCCAATGCCTCGTATTGACGAGCTGCTCGATCGACTAGGCACGGCTCGCTTTTATTCGACACTGGATTTGACGAAGGGTTATTGGCAGATCCCCTTGACTCCATTATCCCGGGAAAAAATGGCCTTTTCCACACTGTTCGGCTTGCACCAATTCGTCACACTTCCTTTTGGGCTGTTTGGGGCGCCTGCTACGTTTCAGCGGCTGATGGACAGGGTCCTCCTCCCCCACGCCACCTATGCGGCCGCATACCTGGATGATATGATCATTTATAGTAACGACTGGCAGCGGCACTTACAACACCTGAGGGCCGTCCTTAGGTCGCTGAGGCGAGCGGGTCTCACTGCCAACCCGAAGAAGTGTGCGATCGGGCGTGTGGAAGTACGGTATCTGGGCTTCCACTTGGGCAACGGGCAGGTGCGTCCCCAAATTAACAAGACAGCAGCAATTGCGGCCTGCCCGAGGCCCAAACCAAAAAGGGGGTGAGACAGTTCCTGGGGCTGGCTGGCTACTATCGTAGGTTTATACCTAATTATTTGGACGTCACCAGCCCGCTGACTGATCTCACTAAAAAGGGGGCACCAGATCCGGTCCAGTGGACGGAGCAGTGCCAGTGGGCTTTCTCTGAGGTAAAGGCTGCACTGTGTGGGGGGCACTATTACACTCCCCTGACTTTTCTCTCCCTTTTGTGTTGCAGACCGACGCGTCGGACAGAGGGCTGGGGGCGGTGTTGTCCCAGGAGGTGGAGGGGGAGGACCACCCCATCCTGTACATCAGCAGGAAGCTGTCGGTGCATGAGGGGTGCTACAGCACCATAGAAAAAGAATGTCTAGCAATCAAGTGGGCGGTCCTCGCCCTCCATTACTACCTGCTGGGGCGCCCTTTCACCCTCTGTTCGGACCACACGCCCCTCCAGTGGCTCCATCGCATGAAAGATGCCAACGCACGGATCACCCATTGGTATCTGGCACTCCAACCCTTCAATTTCAAGGTGGTCCACAGGCCGGGGGCGCAGATGGTCGTGGCGGACTTCCTTTCCCGTCAAGGGGGGGGGAGTCGGCTGCAGGCCGGATGGCCGCCCGGCCTGTCGGGCAGTGGGGGTATGTGGCAGCGGGGGCGTGGTCAAGCGCCGGTCTGTGACAGGAGGGCGGAGTCAGGGAAGGTGAGTGGCAGAATCACTACACCTGACGGCAATTAACCTGTGTTTGTGTGTCTTCCCAGTAACCGCGCCCTATTTAAGGAGGCAGAGGGAGAGCAGAGAGAGAGCTTCCCCGGACGAGACTACAGTGTGTGTGTGTTTGTCTCTGTTTGAAATTGTCTACTGAACAGTGTGGCAATAAAGCCTCAGTTGAATCCTGATCTCTGTCCTGCCGCCCTCTGTGCTCACCCACCCATAGGGAACTTACTACAGACCAATTCAAAGAAACCACTGGAAGCTTAATATAGCCACAACATTCATGTCCATGATGGCATTCATGTCTGTGTATATATACTTCTTACCACAATTGTAATTGTCAGCGTCACTCTCCACAATTAGAACTTGAAATTGTTACCTCTGTAACTTTAATGCAGCCCTTCTGAGATGGCATACACAGGGCGGTGAGATCAGGGTTCATATCACGTCCATCTGGGTACAAGTAGCTGCAAACACATACATTCAAAATTATCCTATTATACTTATCTTTACATTTATGCTTTGGAAATTCTGTATTATGCACCCACCATCCCTGTTTGAAGCCCTGTATTAGAGCCTGGTACAGAGGCGTATTCTCTGAAATGGTTTGTAGAATGCTGCAATTGTGGCTCACATAACCAATTGCCCACTGGCCCATTCTTGTGCAGCTGAGACGAAAGATGTAGCTAAAAGCATGGGGGGGGGGGGGGGGGTTAAAGCCTAAATAGAGCTTCATAACTAAAATAAATAAATAAATATATATATATTTTTTAAATCAGGCTTTGGGCTCGTATCACTGACCTGCCAGGACGATGTCTGTGGTGTTCCAGTCTGGCTTGTACTTGGTCATAAGTGAGAAAGGCCATGTAACCTGGGTGAGTCACTGCTAAATGATTCCAATTCCTCAGCAGTGTTGACCAAGGCTAAGAGAAAAAAAAAAAAACCAAGACATTTGACATTCTTTAGAGCCTGCTAACTAATGATGATGAGATAAAAGATAAAAAAAAAGTACATAAAACTAAAATGAATGTGTTGAGAAAGCATCCTGCAAAATATCAACACTATTCTTTCCTTGAATGTACAGTTAGGTCCATATATATTTGGACACTGACACAAATTTTCTTTTTTTACCTGTTTACTGAAAAATATTCAAGTTATAGTTATATAATGGACATGGACATAAAGTCCAGACTTTCAGCTTTCATTTGAGGGTATCCACATTAAAATTGGATGAAGGATTTAGGAGTTTCAGCTCCTTAACATGTGCCACCCTGTTTTTAAAGGGACCAAAAGTAATTGGACAGTTGACTCAAAGGCTATTTCATGGGCAGGTGTGGGCAATTCCTTCGTTATGTCATTCTCAATTAAGCAGATAAAAGGCCTGGAGTTGATTTGAGGTGTGGTGCTTGCATTTGGAAGATTTTGCTGTGAAGAAAACATGCGGTCAAAGGAGCTCTCCATGCAGGTGAAACAAGTCATCCTTAAGCTGCGAAAACAGAAAAAAAACACCCGAGAAATTGCTACAATATTAGGAGTGGCAAAATCTACAGTTTGGTACATCCTGAGAAAGAAAGAAAGCACTGGTGAACTCATCAATGCAAAAAGACCTGGATGCCCACAGAAGACAACAGTGGTGGATGATCGCAGAATAATTTCCATGGTGAAGAGAAACCCCTTCACAACAGCCAACCAAGTGAACAACACTCTCCAGGAAGTAGGCATATCAATATCCAAATCTACCATAAAGAGAAGACTGCATGAAAGTAAATACAGAGGGTTCGCTGCACGGGGCAAGCCACTCATAAGCCTCAAGAATAAAAAGGCTAGACTGGACTTTGCTAAAAAAACATCTAAAAAAGCGAGCACAGTTCTGGAAGAACATTCTTTGGACAGATGAACCCAAGATCAACCTCTACCAGAATGATGGAAAGAAAAAAGTATGGCAAAGGCATGGTACAGCTCATGATCCAAAGCATACCACATCATCTATAAAACACGGTGGAGGCAGTGTGATGGCTTGGGCATGCATGGCTGCCAGTGGCACTGGGTCACTAGTGTTTATTGATGATGTGACACAGGACAGAAGCAGCCGGATTAATTCTGAGGTATTCAGAGACATACTGTGTGCTCAAATCCAGCCAAATGCAGCCAAACTGATTTGTCGGCGTTTCATAATACAGATGGACAATGACCCAAAACATACAGCCAAAGCAACCCAGGAGTTTATTAAAGCAAAGAAGTGGAATATGCTTGAATGGCCAAGTCAGTCACCTGATCCCAACCCAATTGAGCATGCATTTCACTTGATTTGTCCAATTACTTTTGAGCCCCTGAAATGAAGGGATTGTGTTTAAAAAATGCTTTAGTTCCTCACATTTTTATGCAATCATTTTGTTCAACCCACTGAATTAAAGCTTAAAGTCTGAACTTCAACTGCATCTGAATTGTTTTGTTCAAAATTCATTGTGGTAATGTACAGAACCAAAATTAGAAAAATGTTGTCTCTGTCCAAATACTTATGGACCTAACTGTATATATAGTATTCTAATATTGCAATTTAATGTGCAAAATGTGCAGTATAATGTGATGTTTGTATAGTGGTCAGGAAAATCCCATCAATATGCAAGAAAATAAATCCAGTTTGACCAAAACTGAGGTGTATTATTATTATTATTGCCAGTAATATACTAAGACATGTCAATAAGAAAACAAATATATTTTACCACATCCCTGTTAAAATATTTTTATTTAGGCTAATTTTTAACCCTTCCTTGGCTGTAGACTTACTTTTTTGACTAATAAATGCAGTCAGTCTACCAACAGATGTCTAAATCCTTGCTAACCAAGTGTGATTTTCTCACAGTTTGATTGTGTTTTTGATAATGACTTGTGATGGCAAAACAAACATAAACTTAGTAACTCAGTTTGTAATTAGATACCAGCAGTCTAGACTAGATTGATTGAACCAGTGATTAAACCCCTCACCAATGCTAACATGAACAGTTTTCAGTCAAGTGAAGAGATGACGATGAGGTGTTTAAATGCCATGAGGGACCTCGGTTGGTGAGACAGGGACTGATGTAGATGAAACCGACATTCGAAGTGATAACTCATTTGCAATTCTAAAATTATAATTCTTTAAAATTTGGCAGTAATGTTTTTTTTCCCCATAAATAGATTAGGTAATAAAAATAGAAGTAGGTTGGACATTTTTCAGGTAAATTGCAATGCAACCTTAAAATGCAATTTTCTCCCTTTTCACTTTTGGTGGTAACCTGGCTTTAAAAATTATAATCTTACATTTTTAACTTTTACAATTTGACCATTTGAAGGGTTTTGGGTTTTCCCAGGCATTTTGCTGTATTTACCAAAGAAATTCCAACAGTAAAATTCCATTTTCAAATGGTTTCATCCTACGCAGGTACCTGAAACAGTCTGGTGAAGATGTCAAACTCAAAGATAGAAACATGATCATTACAAGTGAGGTCAACTGTTGACTTCAGAGCCATCGCCTCCATCCCCTCTTCAAAGTTGTGAACATTTTTCAAATGCTGCTTAAATATACTCCACTTAACTATGCACCTGAATGTGAAACAGATCAAGGAGAGAGAATAAAAACTAATCTTTTGCAAATGGAAAGCTCACAAACTTATATGAAATGCTGTGGATGTATAACAAGACATAGACAAACAACAGAACTATAACCATATTTTTGAAAGCAACCTATAAATATATAAAATCTGCACAGGATTTATGGCTACGTTCACCCACTTGTGTCGAAATATCTTCCTCCAGAACTCTTTTGCTTCTGTTTTTGTCAGGTTGTAGGTATCACCCTGAAATTGGCCATCTGGAAATATAGCCCGTAGTTCCCACAGCATATGACTGAACAGCAAAGACAGCTTTGTCAAGTTTCTCCTGAAAGAGCAGGGCATTAATGATAATTAAATCAGTTGGACCAACTAAAATTTTGACCTTACTTTTCCATTCATTAAAAATATAGCAAATGTGAAAGTTCTCTAGTCAAAAGTACTGTCATCCACATATCTCTGACTATAAATCCTCAGACATGTTAAAAAGTTATTGCACTACTTACCCACATACCTAATTGCAGTTTAGACAGACATCTTCTAGATTGACATATACTGTAAAAATGTCTGCATGCAAGCTACTACAAACAGGAAGTCACAGTTTGACATTTCCTGTCCTGAATCTTTGTAGTTCACTGACGGAATTTTCCATTGGTAACTGACCATACGTAGTCTAGTGTCATGGCAACATCAGCATCTCTGGTGGTGGTACATACAGACCTTACAACCTCTCAAACCTACAGTACATACTTCACTGCAAACTCAAGAACAGTGCAATCCGATGATGAACAGACATCAGGTCTGTGCACGTGCATTCATTAAAACTACAACATCAGCAAAAGAACATTAGATATAAATTAAATTTAACAACTGTCCTTTTCTGTCACCCAAATGAAATAATGCTTAATCTAAAGCTGCAAAACCTTAGCATCTTTTCCGCTCATTTCACAGAAACCACTTACATGCAATGCACATGCTTCTTGCACAAAGTTGGTTGGATTAAATGGCCCTTTCACAATCATTCATGGGTCAGTAAAGCTTCAAGTGAGAGTTTTGAAAGCTAAAAGATTTTGATACCTGAAACATGTCAGACAGTTAAAAAGCACCTCTGAGACCTGAGAAAATTTTTTTCCACTCTGACAGGATGAACACATGTTCACCTCTTTCTCTGGGCTACTTCTTCAAAGGCCTAATTTTCCATTAGTCATTGTTATCAGATTGCCTATTTAAAATTTTGCTTTCGACTCCATCTCTTCACACAAGATGAAATATGGTTAGTGTTTAAGATAAACAGTAAAGTTATTGTGTTTACAAACACTGTAGTCATAGATTTAATGTTTAATAAGACTAAATAAAATTCCATTGTCATTGTTACTGCTGTGTGTGCCTAGATATAGAAATATATAAAAGCCATGCAACCAACGTTGAAGTATGACTTTCCATATGATTCTTCAGTGTTGATTATTAAATTATATTAAACATATTTCTCTAAAAGAATGTGTTCTGTGAAAAAAATGCATAATGTTTTCTACTTAACTCTAATCTTACTTTATTTACTTTACTAATTCACTACTTTATACCGAACAGCTTAGTTTATTCTGTGTGTTTAAATGCTATATTTGTGCATTCAAAATTCATTATCTGATTAGACTTAATGACACCAACTTTCTTGACCATGTGATGTTCCTCATTGCTGGCATTTCATTTTGGTCTTGTTCTTTTTTTTAATAACATAGATTAGATAGCTAATAATAAGCACTTACTTTATATAAAGTTAGATAGATATCGCAACTCGGGCACAGTTACAAGTCATAGCTCAGAACTTCAAGCTTCCTTCGTGTCCAAGTAACATAACTCATGTGCAACACATATAAGGTGCGGTCATTTAGTATGTACAAATGCCAAAACACATGGGTATGTCAAAATCACTTATGTGCTAAAGAATTAGATTTTGCAAGCAGTTTAGGTGAGTTTGTTGTTGGTGATACTAGCATAAAATTATTATTTGAAAAAAAAAACCAACAACTAATAAATACATTATTAGATATAATAATGCTAACATAAAACAAGTCAATTGATTTTTTTTAATTGTTTAGTAATAATATTGTTGCCTTTTTTTAACAGTGTAAACATTTCTGGGAGATTTTATGGTGAGGTGTAGTATGTGGACATTGTGTTGCTATGGAATGTGGCTACACCGTTAAAGTAAACAAAGATGCGGTGTCCCTTTTATATGGAAGACATAATACACGATCAGAACAAAGATATTGTACAGGCACATTTCTGGTTCCCAAAGTACAAACAATGTAAACTGATCTTCAAAAGTACAACACTTATCCTTAATCATGCATCTTATGTGTTTCCCCTACTCAGGTTACTAAGGACACAAAAGACATTCGCTGGAAGGTACCACTCCAGAGACACTGACAGGAACAGATCAAACGTGTCCATATACTGTAGATAATGCTTCACGTCTAAAGCATTCACTTCTAAACTCCAGATACTTTCAGAAAAAAGGGTACTAAACTTTTGCTAGGGGAAATACCCTCAACTGTACACGTTGTATACTTTTTTTAACCTAGACTGCTGCATGTAGTGTACCCTTAAGGCTTTATCCTGAAAATATTATGGTCTATTTATGTAGTGTTCCTTGTCGTGGTAGTGGTGGTATTGGCAAGGGTACAAGGGTGCAACTTTTCTACCTTAATTTTCATATTTTTTTTTAACCTCCTAGGGCTTAGCGGTCACATGCATGGACAGCACTTTATGGAAATTCGGAACAAGAATCCACATATGTGGACATACTTTTTCTCTAAAAGTACATCTTATCAAAAGATGATGCTTAGTTTTTATTCTAATCAGGTTCTAATAAGCCCAAATAGCAAAGAGAAATAAAAAAAAAATGCATGTAAAAAAAAACAGCTTGGGCCTTAGGAGGTTAAAGGTATAACATAATTCATGTTTCCAGGTCAAAGATACAAAAATGAAGGTACAATAAATATATCCTTGACAATACCATGCCAGCGGCAAGGTAAGCTACAGTTTACTAAGTGTGGATGTGACCAATGAGTCTGTTGTTTTTTCACCTTGCCTGCTATACGTATCTATGCAATTTTACTGTTTGAATATTGCCGGACAATTATAGATTTTCTCCTCCTATGAGTACTCTGTGTCTAGGAAAATCTGGTTATTTTAATATAGACAAACCAATAAAAGTCTATATTAAATAGGAAATAAGCTCGTTTTCTATGATTTTGACAAACGCAGAGGTGATGATTGAATATATTGTATTAAAAATCAAATCAAAGGAAACACAACATTATTTTTGTTTCAGTTCAAGTCTTTAGATTTTATTTCTATCCCATTATTTCTAATATTTAATGTAATATTAATAGCATTCCTCTTTAATTATTGTTATGCATTTTTAAATATGGTTTATTTAACATTAATTACATATCTATTTCATTGTATACATTTATTTCTTAGTGTGCTATTTGATTTTTATCACCCCTTGGATGGAAAATGTACATTGCAAGTTTGTAATTTTTGTTATTTCCTGGTTGTTGGTTTTTTTGTTCTGAGCAAGCCTACAGCATTCATCGGATATTTGAAATTTGTGAGTTACATTCATGTATTAAACTGCAAATGGAGGTTTCTCACTTAGCATAATAAAGGCCCTTGGCTTGCAGTACTCATTCAGACAGACCATTAGCATTCAGAACAGATCAACAACTTGGCCCCATCTTAGTGCTCTTAGACAAAAAAATTTCATGTTATTTTTCATATAGGCAGGCGATAAATTGAAACAAAAATAGCACATATTTTAATTCCTAAAAATTAATAGAAACTGGACCATTATAGGTACTTTTGAAGGTCATCTGATATGGATAAATGTGGAGAAATAATCTGTACGTCTCAATTCCACAGGATACAAAGTACTTTCAAGTGTGTTATAGCTTGTAGTTTACCCGTCTATCTATAGAAACATTTCAACGTTAGTCTAGTCTAGTAATGTTAAAAGAAATGTGGTTATACATGATGTAAACATTTATGATTATTTCTAATTTATGGTCTTCACCTTCCTCATGTATGTATTTTTCTGAATATTAATGTATATTTACAGGAAACAAAATCACTTTTTTTGTTTTTAATAAAAAAAATGTCTTTGACCTCACCTGTAGCTTGAGTTTTCCTCAAACATCTTATCTTTTCCCTCCTTGAACAGCAGGATGGCCCTGTCTGTCTTCTCCAGCAAGTGTTGGACATGGATCCTCAGGTACTCTCCCTCGTCCCCTCGTGGCACGGCTGGGAGTGAGCCTTTATAAGGAGCCCATATATCCATCATGAGATTTACAGTCTCCCTCACCAGCTCAGGAAGGTAAGGTGAACTATTCTTTAGACATAGCCGTGGATCAGTGCACAGCTTATACAGTTTCTGTAGGCTTTTTAGAGCCTTGTCGAGGAGTTTATGGTCTGAACTTGTTAATGGCTGAGATTCAGAGCTAGATGAATCTGTCTCGAGGCTTCGAACGAATCCCATCAAACTTCCAGCCATTGCCAAAAGGACTGTGACGTGCCGTCTTTCTCTATGAGGTTGTTTGCCGAGTAGATTCACAAATGAAGATGCACATGAGCCAAAAGCCAGCCCCCATCTGGTCAGGATTCAGAATGTGTCTAGATCTGCAATGATCTCTGTGTTTCCAGATATCTATTACTTCCGTTTCACAGTAGCTTCAACACTGCTCTCTGTCATTCAGTGTCTACCAAAGAAGTAACGAGATGAAGCCCCTACTGATCATCCAATCGTCAGGTAGCCCACAAGTCTCTTGTGCTGCCTTTTAGCTTAAGTCACTTCCTTTTAAGTCACCTTTTATGTTTCTGTTTTGAACCACTGGTGACAATCCGAATGCAGTACAGTACACAATACACAAATCGGTGTCTTGCCACACTAATACTTTTTTCAATTATACTTTTCACAATGCTTTAGATAATGTTGCACAATCTAACTCCACATGTTACAGCCTGACAAGTCTGTGCGAATGTCATTCTTGGGGTGGAGGCAAGTCAACAAGCAAAGTAAGAAATGTTAAAATATCCTTGAACGTATTTTGCTCCAAAGCAGCTATTTAAAAAAAAAAAAAAGCCAAAAAAATCTATACACCTATACATCAAGTTAAGCTTCTTTCTTCTTGTAACTATTATAAAGACAACATTCTGCATCCTACACAGAAATACTGAGAGTGCCAATTACATCTATTTTGTCCTTCTCTCCTTTACTGTCAACCCCATTGTTTACTCACAGTTATATTCTTTATATTTGGCATCCATGTGGTGGTCTCATCCCCCATACTCTGATTGTGCCTTAAATCTCAAAATGGGATGCAAGGAAAGTTCCGAGTACTAATGACAGGCGCTCATTCAGATGTAGATCTCTCTCTCTCTCTCTATCTCTCTCTGCTTTTCCCCACACGTTCTTTGAATAGTTTCCGGGTAGGAAACAACCTGACAAGCACGTTGGTTTACTTAAAGCCTCAAGAGGGCAGACAAAGAGAGTGTAGTATCTTAAAAGGAATAAGGTAAAAGAGAAGTGTGTGTGTGTGTGTGTGTGTGTGAGAGAGAGAGAGAGAGAGAGAGAGAAGCCTGTATTGTTGAGCCTCTAAAGATTTATGATATAAAGGCTTAAAATATTTCTTGATCAAGTCATTAAAATCTGCTTCTGTGACTACTAAATGTGTGTAAAGTCAAACTGGAATGGATCTTTTTAAAAATAAATAATTACTTAATTAATTACATAAAAATTGCTTTGTTTTCATGGAAAATAAGTATTTTTGACTGAAATGAAAGGAAAATAGAAGTAAAAAAAAAAAGAAAAAAATCCCTTGGGCCTCAATCACTACAATTTTGCTCCCTCACTTTCACACAAAATTGGGCAACTATGGGCCTCATACCTCAGAGTTGACATGTGAGCTATATAGGCTACATACTGTTTAATTAGGTGACTAGGGTTTTTTTTTTACCATGGTTACCTTTCATTCAATAATTCATCCTTTAACCACTTCTTGAACTCTATAGACACATATTGAAAAAATATCACTTTCAGAGGACATAGTATGAATAACAGAAATAGAGAGCGCTGGAAGTTAAGACTAGTAAGATGGATCATGTTTTTCAGCAAAAAAAAAAGTAACAATACACTCTGTAGATTTTGTCCAGTGATATGTAGGGTGGGGAAAAGATGTCACCTTAAACCTAACTTCCTCCAAAAAAAAAAAAAGTCTTTCTTATATACAGTACCAGTCAAAAGTTGGGACACACCTACTCATTCATAGATTTTTCTGTATTTAGACTATTATCTAGATTGTAGAACAATACTGAAGACATCAAAACTATGACATAACATCTGGAATATAGATGGAATTGTGTGGTAAACAAAAAAGTGTTAAACAAAAAGATGTTTCATATTTTAGATTCTTCAAAGTAGTGACAGTTTACCTTGATGGCTCTTTGCACACTATTGGCATTACCTTAAAGGTGCTGACTGGAAAGTTGAATTCTGGGCAATATGTTCTATGTCAGGGTGGCACGGTGGTGTAGTGGTTAGCGCTGTCGCCTCACAGCAAGAAGGTCTGGGTTCGAGCCCCGTGGCCGGCGAGGGCCTTTCTGTGTGGAGTTTGCATGTTCTCCCCGTGTCCGCGTGGATTTCCTCCGGGTGCTCCGGTTTCCCCCACAGTCCAAAGACATGCAGGTTAGGTTAACTGGTGACTCTAAATTGACCGTAGGTGTGAGTGTGAATGGTTGTCTGTGTCTATGTGTCAGCCCTGTGATGACCTGGCGACTTGTCCAGGGTGTACCCTGCCTTTCGCCCGTAGTCAGCTGGGATAGGCTCCAGCTTGCCTGCGACCCTGTAGAACAGGATAAAGCGGCTAGAGATAATGAGACGAGATGAGATGTTCTATGTCAGGGTGGCACGGTGGTGTAGTGGTTAGCGCTGTTGCCTCACAGCAAGAAGGTCCTGGGTTCGAGCCCCATGGCCGGCGAGGGCCTTTCTGTGCGGAGTTTGCATGTTCTCCCCGTGTCTGCGTGGGTTTTCTCCGGGTGCTCCGGTTTCCCCCACAGTCCAAAGACATGCAGGTTAGGTTAACTGGTGACTCTAAATTGACCGTAGGTGTGAGTGTGAATGATTGTCTGTGTCTATGTGTCAGCCCTGTGATGACCTGGCGACTTGTCCAGGGTGTACCCCGCCTTTCGCCCGTAGTCAGCTGGGATAGGCTCCAGCTTGCCTGCGACCCTGTAGAAGGATAAAGCGGCTAGAGATAATGAGATGAGATGTTCTATGTCTAGCTGTTGGAGTTTTGAGATGTTATGATGCTGCACACACTGTATACCTTATGTGTCATTGTTTTGCCGAGATTAAAAAGCGTCCCGCATTTTTTGATTCCGAAAATTGCCGAAGCAAGCAAGCAGCAACATCATGTGACCACCATGGGGTGTTTGACCTACTTTTAACCAAAACAAGTCGGCATGAGCAAACATGGTGGACTCTGCTCTCCCACCAGCTGAAAGCCAGTGGAAAAGAAAAGGAAAGCCTGCCAAGTGAGTATAATTGCGCATACAGCAAGGTTAGATGATGTCATTTTTCTGGACAGATAACTAAATCTCTCTAGCTAGTGCTTAGCTATCTTAGCCTGAGAATGCATGGGCTTGACTCTATGGTAGTGATTATGGAGTTATAGGGGCCTTTCACATGACATCATCGTAACTGTGGATTTGGTTATCTGGCCAAGTTTTGTGTTCGACAAAAATGGCACAAGTGTACACAAGTGATTGCAAGCCCAATTCAGTAAACATCTACAGATAAACTTGTTAAAGTTACATCTAAAAGAACAGTGCCAGACACCTGTAGTGATTTTGGATGTAATAACAGATGTGGAGACAAGCCTGGTTTAACTTTTCACCTCTTCCCAGTGAACCTAGAAAGATGAAAAAATGGCAAGCTGCTGTTAAACAGGAAGACTTGATGCCAACAAAACATCCCCGTGTGTGGGGAACATTTTATATCAGGTTAATGTGAAAGTTCTGTGCAACATTAAAATGTATATCTGGATGTGAACTTTGGACACAATATATTTTATTAGACCTAATGCTTCACTCGACTAGCAGCATGTTTGTTTTGTACTGATAATGTAGACGAGGCTAAACACCATAAAATATGCTAGATCTAGGCCCTGGCATGTATTATTATTAGTATTAGTATTAGTATTATAAGTCCGCATTTGAGCTTATCTTTGTCATAATAAAGTGTTTTTCTTTATCAGGGCTTTCCCATAACATTCTGGCATGAAACCTGCCTCAAAATATCAGTAGGCATCTGTACTTTGGTGTGCCTTTAGACTCGGACTCAGATTCAAATTTATTCTCATTCAACCATGTAACATGATGAGAATGAGATGCAGTTACCCAGGTCTCGGTGTGTGCAGTGGGAATAAATAACTAAATTAACTAATAAGTAAAACAGATAAATAACAAAGCCCTGTGATGACCTGGCGACTTGTCCAGGGTCTACCCCGCCTTTTGCCCGTAGTCAGCTGGGATAGGCTCCAGCTTGCCTGCGACCCTGTTGAACAGGATAAAGCAGCTAGAGATAATGAGATGAGATGAGATGAGATAAAGAACAAAAGGAAAGTAAAATAAAATAAAATTGTTTATTTTATTGTTTAGCATATCCGGTATATTTAAAAGTCCCAAATACTAAATAGTTCAGGATTTTGTCGTATCCCAAATCTGGTAGGTTGTTTGCTGAGCACTTTTCAAGTGGAATAAATACATTTGTGGATAAATTAAGAAGAAGAAGCCTTTATTTTTGTCACATGTACACTCAAGTACAGCAAAATTCCTCCTGTGCATTTAATCCATCTAAAGCAGTGAATATGTGTATTATGCAGCGTGCGTACACACACACACACACACACACACACACACACACACACACACACACAGAGAGAGAGAGAGAGAGAGAGAGAGAGAGAGAGCAGTGGTCAGAATAAATAATAAATAAATATATTTGTGGGTAAACTATATGGATCTGTGATATCTGCTTGTTTCAGCTTTTGGATGTAATGTGATCTGCTGGTATAAAATAAATTTTTAATCGGCACGATTTTTTCCACATGCCACCATCTTGGTGTGACGTAGTTCCATAGTTATGCTAATTAGTTAAAGTTCCCTCCATTTTTTTTTTAAGTTATTTACAGCTATTTCCAGATATTACTGTAGCTTTGTAGATATTGCTATCAGGCTCTTGGCAGCCTCCTTGATAAGATTTTTCTTGTAATTTTGTCAATTTTGGAAGGACATCCACTTGTTGAGGATGGCCTTTATGGTCTTCCATGGTACATCTAATGATCTGGAAATTCTTTTGAATCCCTCTCTTTATTGATACCTTTCAAAAATGAGCTGTACTAGTTCATCTCAAACAATTAGAATATCATGAAAAAATGTAATATTTTCCATCAGTTATTTAAGAAAATGAAAATGTAATATATTCCAGACTCATTCCAGTTAGCACGTAAGCAAAAATTTCCAAGTATTTTTTTTATTTTAATTTTGACAATTATGGACTATAGTGCAAAAAAAAGAGAAAACATCTCAAAATATCAGAGTATTTCATTTCAATTTCGAGTAAAACGGTATAAATACCATGCATCTCTCAGTCTAGTTCAGTCCACACAACCACAATCATGCAGAAGACTGCTGACTTGACAGTTGTCCAGAAGACGATCATCGACACCCTCCACAAGGAGTGTAAGCCACAGAAGGTCGCTGCTGAAAAGGCTGGCTGGAAAACATGCGCAAGCAACAGGGATGACTGCAGTCTTGAGAGGATTGTCAAGAAAAGTCGATTCAAGAACTTGGAAGAGCTTCACAGGGAGTGGACTGAGGCTGGTATGAGTCCATTAAGAGCCACCATGCACAGATGTCTTCAGGAAAGGGGCTACAACTGTCACATTCCTAATATCAAGCCACTGCTCAACCAGAGACAATGTCAGAAGTGTCTTACCTGGACTAAGGAGGGAAAGAACTGGACTGTTGCTCAGTGGTCCAAAGTCATCTTTTCAAATGAAAGTAAATTTTGCATTTCATTTGGAAATCAAGGTCCAAGAGTCTGGAGGAAGAATGGAGAGACATAGAATCCAAGTGTGTGAAGTCCAGTGTGAAGTTTCTGCAGTCTGTGATGATTTGGGGTGCCATGT
This sequence comes from Neoarius graeffei, assembly GCF_027579695.1. Taxonomy (NCBI): domain Eukaryota; kingdom Metazoa; phylum Chordata; class Actinopteri; order Siluriformes; family Ariidae; genus Neoarius; species Neoarius graeffei. The sequence continues at coordinate 57,493,097 of NC_083573.1, forward strand.
CATCTGCTGGTGTTGGTCTACTGTGTTTTATCAAGTCCAAAGTCAATGCAGCCATCTGCCAGGAGATTTTAGAGCACTTCATGCTACCATCTGCTGACAAGCTTTATGAAGATGCTGATTTCCTTTTTCAGCAGGACTTAGCACATGCCCACAGTGCCAAAAATACTACCAAATGATTTGCTGACTATGATATTACTGTGTTTGACTGGCCAGCCAACTCACCTGAACTGAACCCCATAGAGAATCCATGGGATACTGTCAAGAGGAAGATGAGAAACATCTCATCTCATCTCATTATCTGTAGCCGCTTTATCCTGTTCTACAGGGTCGCAGGCAAGCTGGAGCCTATCCCAGCTGACTACGGGCAAAAGGCGGGGTACACCCTGGACAAGTCGCCAGGTCAGCACAGGGCTGACACATAGACACAGACAACCATTCACACTCACACCTACGGTCAATTTAGAGTCACCAGTTAACCTAACCTGCATGTCTTTGGACTGTGGGGGAAACCGGAGCACCCGGAGGAAATCCACGCGGACACGGGGAGAACATGCAAACTCCGCACAGAAAGGCCCTCGCCGGCCACGGGGCTCGAACCCGGACCTTCTTGCTGTGAGGCGATAGCGCTAACCACTACACCACCGTGCCACCCCAAGATGAGAAACATCTGACCCAAAAATACAGACGAGCTGAAGGCCGCAATCAAAGCAACCTGGGCTTCAATAACACCTCAGCAATGCCACAGGCTGATCGCCTTTATGCCACACTACACTGATGCAGTAATTTGTGGTAAAGGAGCCTCAACCAAATATTGAGTGTATAAATGAACATGCGTTACAGAATTTGAATATTTTTGTATTGTAAATCCTTTTTTGATTGAGCTTAGGAAATATTCTAATAATTTGAGATACTGGATTCCTGATTTATAAGCCATAGTCATTAAAATCAAAACAAAAAAGGCTTGAAATATTTCACTTTACATGTAATGAATATAGAATATATGAAAATTTGCTTTTTTAATTAAATTACAAAAGAATGAACTTTTTCACAATATTCTAATTTTTTGAGATGCACTAGTATACAGTGGTGCTTGAAAGTTTGTGAACACTTTAGAATTTTTTATATTTCTGCATAAATATGACCTAAAACAAAAACATCAGATTTTCACACAAGTCCTAAAAGTAGATAAAGAGAACCCAGTTAAACAAATGAGACAAAAATATTATACTTGTGGGGGTGGCACGGTGGTGTTAGCGCTGTCGCCTCACAGCAAGAAGGTCCTGGGTTCGAGCCCCGGGGCCGGCGAGGGCCTTTCTGTGTGGAGTTTGCATGTTCTCCCTGTGTCCGCGTGGGTTTCCTCCGGGTGCTCCGGTTTCCCCCACAGTCCAAAGACATGCAGGTTAGGTTAACTGGTGACTCTAAATTGACCGTAGGTGTGAATGTGAGTGTGAATGGTTGTCTGTGTCTATGTGTTGGCCCTGTGATGACCTGGCGACTTGTCCAGGGTGTACCCCGCTTTCGCCCGTAGTTAGCTGGGATAGGCTCCAGCTTGCCTGCGACCCTGTAGAAGGATAAAGCGGCTTGAGATAATGAGATGAGATGAAATCCTTTTTTGATTGAGCTTAGGAAATATTCTAATAATTTGAGATACTGGATTCCTGATTTATAAGCCATAGTCATTAAAATTAAAACAAAAAAGGCTTGAAATATTTCACTTTACATGTAATGAATATAGAATATATGAAAATTTGCTTTTTTAATTAAATTACAAAAGAATGAACTTTTTCACAATATTCTAATTTTTTGAGATGCACTAGTATACAGTGGTGCTTGAAAGTTTGTGAACACTTTAGAATTTTTTATATTTCTGCATAAATATGACCTAAAACAAAAACATCAGATTTTCACACAAGTCCTAAAAGTAGATAAAGAGAACCCAGTTAAACAAATGAGACAAAAATATTATACTTGTGGGGGTGGCACGGTGGTGTTAGCGCTGTCGCCTCACAGCAAGAAGGTCCTGGGTTCGAGCCCCGGGGCCGGCGAGGGCCTTTCTGTGTGGAGTTTGCATGTTCTCCCTGTGTCCGCGTGGGTTTCCTCCGGGTGCTCCGGTTTCCCCCACAGTCCAAAGACATGCAGGTTAGGTTAACTGGTGACTCTAAATTGACCGTAGGTGTGAATGTGAGTGTGAATGGTTGTCTGTGTCTATGTGTTGGCCCTGTGATGACCTGGCGACTTGTCCAGGGTGTACCCCGCTTTCGCCCGTAGTCAGCTGGGATAGGCTCCAGCTTGCCTGCGACCCTGTAGAAGGATAAAGCAGCTAGAGATAATGAGATGAGATGAGATATTATACTTGCTCATTTATTTATTGAGGAAAATGATCCAATATTACATATCTGTGAGTGGCAAAAGTATGTGAACCTTTGCTTTCAGTATCTGGTGTGACCCCCCTGTGCAGCAACAACTGCAACTAAATGTTTGTGGTAACTGTTGATCAGTCCTGCACACCGGCCTGGAGGAAAGTTACCCCGTTCCTCTGTACAGAACAGCTTCAACTCTGGGATGTTGGTGGGTTTCCTCACATGAACTGCTCGCTTCAGGTCCTTCCACAACATTTTGATTGGATTAAGGTCAGGACTTTGACTTGGCCATTCCAAAACATTAACTTTATTCTTCTTTAACCATTCTTTGGTAGAATGACTTGTGTGCTTAGGGTCGTTGTCTTGCTGCATGACCCACCTTCTCTTGAGATTCAGTTCACGGACAGATGTCCTGATATTTTCCTTTAGAATTCGCTGGTATAATTCAGAATTCATTGTTCCATCGATGATGGCAAGCCATCCTGGCCCAGATGCAGCAAAACAGGCCCAAACCATGATACTACCACCACCATGTTTCACAGATGGGATAAGGTTCTTATGCTGGAATGCAGTGTTTTCCTTTCTCCAAACATAATGCTTCTCATTTACAGTAAAACAAAAAGTTCTATTTTGGTCTCATCCGTCCACAAAATATTTTTCCAATAGCCTTCTGGCTTGTCCACGTGATCTTTAGTAAACTGCAGATGAGCAGCAATGTTCTTTTTGGAGAGCAGTGTCTTTCTCCTTGCAACCCTGCCATGCACACCATTGTTGTTCAGTGTTCTCCTGATGGTGGACTCATGAACATTAACATTAGCCAATGTGAGAGAGGCCTTCAGTTGCTTAGAAGTTATCCTAGGGTCCTTTGTAACCTTGCTGACTATTATACGCCGTGCTCTTGGAGTGATCTTTGTTGGTCGACCACTCCTGGGGAGGGTAACAATGGTCTTGAATTTCCTCCATTTGTACACAGTCTGTCTGACTGTGGATTGATGGAGTCCAAACTCTTTAGAGATGGTTTTGTAACCTTTTCCAGCCTGATGAACAGCAACAACGCTTTTTCTAAGGTCCTCAGAAATCTCCTTTTTTTCATGCCATGATACACTTCCACAAACATGTGTTGTGAAGATCAGACTTTGATAGATCCCTGTTCTTTAAATAAAACAGGATGCCCACTCACACCTGATTGTCATCCCATTGATTGAAAACACCTGACTTTAATTTCACCTTCAAATTAACTGCTAATCCTAGAGGTTCACATACTTTTGCCACTCACAGATATGTAATATTGGATCATTTTGCTCAATAAATAAATGAGCAAGTATAATATTTGTGTCTCATTTGTTTAACTGGGTTCTCTTTATCTACTTTTAGGACTTGTGAAAATCTGATGATGTTTTAGGTCATATTTAAGCAGAAATATAGAAAATTCTAAAGGGTTCACAAACTTTCAAGCACCACTCTATGAGCTGTACATGCTTTACAAGTTCTTTGGGATCATGGTTTCAGTAGTTGGATGAAACCAGAACAACATCAAGAAAATCTTACAGAAACAGATAATCTTTATTTGAGGTTAAACAAACCACTTCATTGATGGCAAGTATATGCTAAGTACTTTTAAACATGAGTTTGAATGTGATTGCTTAATTCTGAGCACAGTCATCTTCCCCATTATAAAATGGTGGTGAAACCAGGTTATTGTATTTTTTCTTCTTCTTTCCCTTAAACCTTTCTATTTGTTTTTCACTTAAATTTTGTTGCTATATTATATTAAAGTAGAAATCTTCTTGTCTTTTTGTGTCTAAAAAACCTGCTAGTTTAACAAGGGTGTCTGGATATTTTATATCCACAGTAGGTCTAAGATCACGTACTAGGCTACTGGCTGAGTGTGAAATGAAAAGGCCACTTGTTCTTGTCATATCACTAGTGAGGAGATCAAAGATATGAGGAGAAAATGAAATAGTAACGCAGAAGAAAAGACAGGAAGGGGAAGGGCCCAAGGAGGGAAGAGAAAAGAGTAGTAGAGATGACTGAAGAAATGAAAAGAGGTTGAGAAGTTAGTACAGAGGTAACTGAACACATGCTATAGATCTTTCAGTATTCATTGTTGGTAAAATACAAGTTACATACCATTTTCATTATGTGACACATTGTTTTGACCTGCTAAATTGAAGCAAAATATCTTATTTTCATTTGGCTGTAAGCCTGTGCAGCATGATGCTTCCAGCGCCATGCTTCACCATAGGGATGGTATTAGCCAGCTGATGAATGAATGAATGAATGAATGAATGAATGAACCATTTATTATCACTGTTTTACCAGTGAACTTGACCATCAACCTGTCCTTACAGAGGGGGGCAGTACAGGAAGACAGGGAAAAAAGAAATTACAGAGAACATGAGGAAAGGAGAGGAGAAAAAAAACACCCCCACTCTATGCTCCTGTGGAAGTACAGTGTGGGAACATTAAAAAAACTCAGCACATAAGCACAAGAAAACACAAGTAAATTTTACATCATAACACGGGACTTTTTTGGGGGGAAGGGGGGAAAGGGGGTGCGATCAGGGGTGGTGGGGGGGGTAGAGGGGGAGGGGAGGAGGTAGAGGTAACCCAGCGCAAGCAAGCAGCCGTCCGCTCCTGCAGCCATGAGGGCGCTGGTCACGCACCCGCTTGTCACACTGGGAGTGAAAAGCGGCGACTGCGGGGAGTGGGGGAAGGAATTTCGAAGAGAGAGTCTAACAGCAGTGTTCTCCAGGGGAATTGTTTCCCCAGCAACGACCTTGCCAAGGCCAGTGCTGGCTAGGGAGCCGAAATAGATAAGATTGGAATTTGTTTGGTCTTAGCGAGCAGACACATTCTTTTCACGCCTACGCCGCATGTCCATCTTGGTCTCCAAAATGATCTAATTTCCATTGCAAAGCCGAAAGCTTCTCCAAGATATTATCCACATTGCGGGTCAAGTTCTGAATAGCCACAGTCTGAGTGCTGACAGATCTGCCCACCACTTCAATCATGTCGGGCAGCTTTATGGGGCTTTGAACAGCTGTCACTGTTTTCTGATTTCCTCGATAAACCAGGGCAATGCCTAATCCAATCAGCAAAAGTCCTGTAATCATGGTTCCGAATAGGTAGATGTCTTCAATGTCCTCCACAGAAAGAACTGCCAGGCACACGACCCGCCACTTCTCCCATGTCCATCGTATAGCCAGCTGTGAACATTCTGGCAGGACAAGCTGGTTCCCCCGAACCCAGGCTTCTCGTCGAGAAGATTGTGTCAATTGCGTGAAGAGACCAGTTTATCAATTCCATGGTTTTTAGTTCGGAGAGTAATGCGGAGAGAGTCTCTCAGAATATACACACTTAGACAGACTAGACAGCAGAGCAGAAGCAGGAAAGATGAGGGAAGGGAGAGGGAGAGAATGCAACCGCCTTCTGCAAGAGCACGGAGAGAAAAAATTAGCAGTATCTGGTATTTGTGGCTACTGCCTTATATAGAAGTAGTAGCTACTATGTCATCATGCTGTAAGAATGTAAGAGTGTAACAATTGTGCACTACACATGCGCATGCATGTGTTCCAATTAAAATGGCCGGTGAGTGTATATAATTTGGTTCACCATTCAAAATAAATGGACTAGACTAAAGAAATCGCTTTCAGACATGTTTATGCTTATTACAGAGGGAAAATGCGTTCCACTGAGCTCTAGCGCCGGGCCATTTCCGGGAAATAAGAGTTTGGGTCATGGCGACAGCGTGTGTATGTCAGCCTTGGTTCGGAGGTTTCAGTTTCGAAAACTGTATAAGATAAGAATAGAATAATATAAAGTACAGACACTTGGTATTCAGGAGTGGCTTACATCTAGCTGGCTTTCTCTATGATAAAGGTCTGATTGATGAAGTATATCTGAGATGGCTGTCCTTCTTCTGAAGGACTTCTGAAGCTCTGTTAGAGTGGCCATTGGGTTCTTAGTCACCCCCCTGACCAAGGTCTTTCCAACCTGGTTACTAAGTTTGGGTGGGCATCCAGGGCTATCAAGAGTCCTGGAGGTTCCAAACTTCCAGTTCATAATTATGGAGCCAAATCCCTCTCCCAGATTTATATCTCAACACAATTTGATCACACAGTTCCTTGAACTTCATGCCTTGGTTTTTGGTCTGGCATTCACTGTGGATTGTGGGACCTTATACAAAGAGGTGTGTGTCCTTCTAAATCATGCCCAACCAGTTGAATGTACCACAGATGGACCCCAATCAAGTTCTAAAGCCATCTCAAGATAATCAAAGCAAATGGGATGCTCCTGAGTGCAGTTTGGCATGCTTTAACCAAGGATCTGAAAACTTTGACTTTTTTTCTTACTAAATTTTTCATTCAGATTTTGATTCATCTAAAGAGCTGATGATAAATCTATTGTTCCTCATATTTCTTATGTTGAGAATTCTTTAGGCTTACTTACTCACCACTTTAGAAAATTGCATTATTGCCCTCTTAGCAAGATACATTTCTGTTACATGACCTAGTTATGTTTGGGTGGCACCGTGGTGCAGTGGTTAACACTGTCACCTCACAGCAAGAAGGTTCTGCATTTGAACCTCACAGCCAAAGGAGGCCTTTCTGTGTGGAGTTTGTATGTTCTCCTGTGTCTGCATGGGTTTCCTCCAGGTGCTCTGGTTTCCCCCACAATTGAAAGACATGCAGATTAGGTACAATGGGGGCCACTACAATTGGCACAAGCTGTTGTGGTTTCCCAGCCATAGTGTGTGTGTGTGTGTGTGTGTGTGTGTGTGTGTGTGTATATATATATATATATATATATATATATATATATATATATATATATATATATGGCAAAAGCTATTTCATTATTTCTCTATTGCTTGATCAATTTTTTTCTCCCTAATTGAGGATATTATTCCAGACATTTGTTCATCTTGGGATTCATATGTCTTATTTATTATTATTTGATATGTATATGTCTAGTTAATTTAAATAGAATAGGCATGAGACTACAATGAGACTGAAAGAAAAAGTTTTTTTGGTGCAGTTAATAATTTTACCATGACTTGGTACAATTTCAGGATTTCTGGTTAGCCAGCTTTGTAAATTAAATAAAATCAGCTGAATTTTGCTTTAATTTTGCTGGTGTCATGTATTTAATTTACATGGGAAGTATGTACACAGCTAAATCAAGTAACTTTGGTGCATATCCTGTTTCCTTTAACCCTACCTGATAAGATTGCCCAGCACAGTTAAATCATTGAATTGTTATCACCCCCTAGAGGACATTTTGTTTATTTGTACAATATTGTACATCATGTCAAAGTGAGACCTATCGTAAGTACAGAAAAAGAAAAACAATGAAGTTTGGGAAGCAGACAGATGTTTCTTGCCTTGAACCTAGCTGGTTAGATACAGTTGAGTCCATAATTATTTGGACAATGACACAATTTTCATCATTTTGCCGATGTACACTAGAGGCCTAAGAGGGCAGAAACTTTAGGAGTGGCCAAACCAGTAATCGGGTATGTTCTCAAAAATAAAGAATGTACTGGAGAGCTCAGCAACATCAAAATGCCTTTAGACCATGGAAGATAACTAAAGTGGATGATCGCAGAATTCTTTCCTTGGTGAAGAAAAACCCCTTCACAACATCTAGCCAAGTCAAGAACACTATCAAAGAGGTAGGTGTGTCATTGTCAAAGTCTAAAATCAAGAGACATCTTCATTAATGTAAATACAGAGGGTTTTGCGAGATGTAAACCACCAATACTCAAGAATAGAGAGGCAAGATTAAAAAAATTAAATAAAAAAAAACCCATGGTGTTATGGCATGAGCATGTATGGCTGCCAATGGAACTGGGACACTGGTGCTTATTGATGATGTGACTGCTGATAAAGGTAGCAGGATGAATTCTGAAGTATATAGAGCTATACTTTCTGTTCTGATTAATTGAAATGCTGCAAAATTGATTGCTTTACAGTACAGAGGGATAATGACCTAAGCAAAACGAGCTGAATAAGGTAAAGAAATGAAGTGTTCTTAAATGGTCAAGTCAGTCAAGGCTGAAAGACACACAAACAAACAGCATCTGAAGGAGGTTTCAGTAAAGGCCTGGCAAAGTATCTCAAAGGAGGAAACTCAGTATTTGGTGAGGTCCATGGGTTCCAGACTTCAGGCAATCATTGACTGCAAAGGATTTGCATCCATGTATTTATCCAAGTATTAATTAAAATTCTTTATACCTGTGAAAATGGAGGGGTTATGTAAAAGTAGCTGTAATTCCAAAATGCTGAATGCATTTTTTTTTGTTCAACCCCTTGAATTAAAGCTGAAAATCTACATGTGGCAGCGGGGGCGTGGCCAAGCGTTGGTCTGTGACCGGAGGGTGGAGTCAGGGAAGGTAAGTGGCAGAATCACTGCACCTGAGGTTAATTAATGTGTTTGTGTGTCTTCACCAGTGACCGCGACCTATTTAAGGAGAGAGAGCGAGAGCAGAGGGAGCTCTCTCCCCAACCAGACGACTGGAGTGTGTGCATGCGTGTGTGGCTGAGAGAGTGAAAGTACACTGAAAAGTGAAAATAAAAGAGTTTTGTGAACTCAGTTCTGGCCTGCCGTCCTTCTGTGCTCCACCCACCCATCCGAACTGCTACAGTGGTGCCGAAACCTGGGACTTGGAGCGCAGAAGCAGAACAGCCCCATGGAGTCCTCCCCTTTTGCCAACCTGGTCCACGCCCTCGCCACAGCCCAGCAAAGCCAGCACCAGGCACTAGTTGCCCTCCGGAAGGAACAGGAACAGCGGTTCGAGGCCCTGGTGCTGGCTCAGCAGGAAGAGCGACAGGCGTTCCGGCACCTCCTTGCGTCGGCGGGGTCCACCGCCGAGGGCCCGTCCCCCCTCACCCTGACGAAGATGGGCCCGCAGGACGACCCCAAGGCCTTCCTCACGCTCTTTGAGCAGGTAGCAGAGACCTTGGGGTGGCCGGTGGAACAGCATGCGGCGCACCTCCTCCCCCTGCTAACGGGAGAGGTGCAGCTGGCCGCGCTACAGCTCCCCGTCGACCGCCGGCTGGCCTACGCGGACCTTTGCCGGACCGTCCTTCAGCATGTGGGGTGCACCCCCAAGCAACAACGTCAGCGCTTCCACGCTTTGTGCTTGGAGGAAGTCGGCTGGCCGTTCGCGTTTGGCCAGCAACTCCGGGACGCCTGCGGGCGGTGGTTGAGGGCCGACAACCGCGACGCTGAGGGGATCATCGACCAGGTGGTACTGGAGCAGTTCATCACGCGCCTACCAGCCGGAGCTGCAGAGTGGGTCCAGTGCCACCGCCCAGCGTTGCTGGATCAGGCAATCGAGCTGGCGGAGGACCATTTGGCGGCTGTCCCGACGGCAGGACAGCAGACAACCTATTCCCCCCCACCCCTCTCCTCTCTCTCTCTCTCTCTCTCTCCCTCTCCTCCTGTGTCTCATCCTCGCCCCGTTCCCCCACCGCGGAGGCGGGGGCCGGCCCCACCCCAGCTGGCCCACCGCACCCGCGGTGCCCTCCCGTTTCTCTCTTCTGTGTCTGTCTCCCCCCCCTCAGATGAGTGAGCCCCAGAGCACCAGTGCAGAGAGGAAGCCCAGGCCGGTTTGCTGGCGCTGCAGGGAGCCGGGCCACCTCCAACAGCAGTGCTCGGTAATGGAGGTGGGCGCGGTGGTTAGGATCCTCGACGCACCAGGAGCCACCCTCGATCGGGCCGGAGCATATCGCATACCGGTGAGTGTCCAAGGGGATACACATCAGGCGTTGGTGGATTCTGGTTGTAATCAGACCTCAATCCACCAAAACCTGGTGCAAGACGAGGCATTGGGGGGAGCACAATTGGTGAAGGTGTCGTGTGTGCACGGGGATGTTCACAACTACCCTTTAGTGTCGGTCCACATTTTTTTTCGAGGGGAAAAATTTATAGTGAAGGCAGCGGTTAATCCTCGCCTTACCCACTCGATAATTTTGGGGACGAATTGGCCGGGATTTGGGGAATTAATGAGTCATCTATTGAAGAGTGGGTCCTGCTGTAGCTTAATAAGGGGAGGTCCCGGTGTCGCGTTGGTGGGAGCAGCTGTCACAGAGCTGTCTACGTTATCTCTGCGTCAGAGTGAGGAGCCACCGGCTCCTCCTCTCTCTATTAGGGAATCCCTCATGGATTTTCCATTAGAGCAGTCATGAGACGAGACTCTGCGGCATGCATTTGACCAAGTGAGAGTAATCAATGGTCAAATGCTCCAGCCAAACGCCACCCAGTCCTTCCCCTACTTCGCAATTATGAAGGATAGATTATACCGAGTGATGCAGGACACTCAAACTAAAGAGCAAGTTACACAGCTTTTGATTCTGAAGAGCCGCTGGGAATTGGTATTCCAGGCGGCTCACTTTAATCCCATGGCTGGACACTTAGGGCAGGATAAAACACTAGCCCGAATAATGGCCCAGTTCTATTGGCCAGGGATTTGTGGCAATGTCCGTAGGTGGTGTACGGCGTGCTACGAATGCCAGTTAGTAAATCCAGCGGCCATTCCAAAACTCTGGAACGAGGAGGTCCCCGTGGCGTTGGTGTCGGTGGCTCCGGAGAAGGCGGAGCTGGGGCCGGAGGTTCAAAAGGGAACATTGGCATCACGTACCTCTCTGGTCCCCTGTGGAGACCACCTCTCCCCGACCCAACTCGCGGAGGTTGCTCAGTTGCAGACCGAGTTTTCGGACGTGTTCTCGCCCCTGCCCGCGGCCACACCAACCTCATAGACCACCACATTGAGACGCCCCCGGGGGTTGTAGTGTGTAGCCGCCCTTACAGGCTACCCGAACACAAGAAAAAAGTGGTTCGGGAAGAACTCGAGGTCTCAAGGTGATGCTGGAAATGGGCATCGTCGAGGAGTCCCACAGTGACTGGAGCAGCCCGGTGGTCTTGGTACCCAAGGCCGACGGGTCGGTCTGGTTCTGTGTAGACTATAGGAAAGTCAATATAGGTGTCTAAATTTGACATGTACCCAATGCCTCGTATTGATGAGTTGCTCAATCGACTAGGCACAGGTTGCTTTTACTCGACACTGGATTTAACAAAGGGTTATTGGCAGATCCAATTGACTCCATTATCCCAAGAAAAAATGGCCTTTTCCACACCGTTCGGCTTACACCAGTTTGTCACACTTCCTTTTGGGCTGTTTGGGGCACCCGCTACATTTCAGCGGCTAATGGATAGGGTCCTCCGCCCCCACGCCACCTACGCGGCCGCCTACCTCGACGACATCATTATCTATTGTAATTGTAAGGCAGTGTATTTGTCTCTCCACTAGATGTCGCTGCAAGACCATATTTAAGTTACCGTTGCTATTTTAGAATTGCCTTTTGTCCCTCTGGTAACACCGTAGGGTTGGTAGCGTGTGTGTAATGCGCCATTTTTTCTTTAGTTCATGTTATCAACCCTACAGGTACGCCATGTTATTTTTCTGCTCTTGTAAATTACAAAATATCTTAAATGTGATCTCTTTTGAGTTAGTTTTTATCAACTATTTTCAGTACTGTAATGCTACGCTTTTGGAAGTTGAGCAATTTTTGAAGCTAGCACTCTTATTTTTGTATTAAAATGGGTATTGCGACTGAGCGCGCAACGTGGTGGAATGTACTAGCCTATTGTAAAATGTTTACTGGTGTGATATCAATCTTAGTTCATGTTATCAACCCTACAGCGATGTTGTGGAATGCAACTTAATAAAACAGCCACTATCCCGAACCCTTCTGTCTGTATCTTCGCCTTTCTACTGGCTGCGCCCCCCCCCGTCAGCCGTCCATATACAACCAAACACAACGCAGAGTAGTGGTGTGTGGAGGTGCAAGGAAGCCAGCAGGAGTGTGAGAGAAGGGGTTACATCTATGGTGCCGTGACCCGGATGGTGGTGTTGCATTACTGAAGAGGAAATTGTATGACCAGGCTGGTATTAAATATTGAACTGTGAAACGTTTATCTGAGTGAATGGACATTTGCAGGTTATTTTCTGATCTTGATTTCTATATCATATATACAAACTGTTATGAATAGAAATTGCTTTGCTGTTGCGATTTAAGTATTTTTCCATGGTTCCAGTTGAATTTTGAACTGTTTAAGTGGTATTACTGAAGATTTGTAGGATAGGAAGGATTTTTTTTTTTTTTGATTTATTGAAGTTTGTGTATTGAGCAAACTGATATTAAGTGAAATTTTAAGTTGAACGGTGAAGTGAACTGGCAGAATATTTTAGTTGAACAGTTTTTTTTGTTTTTTTTTTTTTGTTAAATTTTATTGATTTTTTTTTCCCTTTCTTTTCGTAGTATTGACATAGGTCGTCCCTGTATCATTTAAACACACATTGATAGTGTTGGAACACCCATACATACCTTGCTCATTTGTATATACACTATATTACTACACCATCATTTTATTTGCTTTCTGCTCATAGTACTGATATAGATCATCTCTGTATCACTTGAACATACATTGATATTGTTGGCACACTCATACACACCTTGCTCATTTATATACACACTATATTAATACAACATCATTTCATTTGCTTCCGCCCATAGTACTGATATAGATCATCTCTGTATCATTTGAACATACATTGATAGTGTTGGCACACTCATACACACCTTGCTCATTTGCATACACGCTATATTCCTACAACATCATTTCATTTGCTTTCCACACATTACATATAGCAAGATGACACAGAATTACACTGATTTTGTACTTGAGTTGCAGTCCCCCTCCACTGTAACGCCCGGGCTCTTATCTACTGCTGGGCATGTAGCTGCTAATGGGCTGCCGCCCTTAGAACGACACTATCCCCCGCCCCACATGCTTTCACCTTATGAGGATCAGTATGTCACCACAGCCCATCCATCCAGGCTGTCAGGCTCAAGGGCTTCAGGACAGATATCCCCACTCTGCCTTGACATTAGCCTTGTCAATACAGCAGGCAGCCCAGCAGTGGGATTGGCTGGTGCTACTGCACCCAACCCAAGCGGACATGGCCCCACAGGCCATCTGCAACCTACCACTCCCAGTGCTTTGATACCAGCAGCTCTTCATCAGCCCCCTAAGGCCTACCCGGCGGCTACCCCATATGCACCTCAGTCAGTTGGACCAAGCCCTCAGGTGTTTCTAAACTACCCACACTCCGCCCCTGCAAACTATGTGCCCGATCCACGTTTTCAAACACCGCTACCAGTTAGCATAACAAACCAGCCTGCGGTCACTGGGCACACCCCTCAAGTACGTTTCACTGGAATCACCGATCATAGTGCTCTGAGTTTAGGCCATAGTGAATCCTCGCCCCTACCCACTCCCCATGAAAGCGCTCCCAACACAACCCCCTACAGCTCCCATGCCACACACACTAACACAACCCCCTACAGCTCCCATGCCACACACACTAACACAACCCCCTACAGCTCCCATGCACTGCACATGGCTGCTGATAGCCACCTTGATCCCACTGCATTACCCAATGTGTTTACTTACCCACGTATGCTGCAGTCAAAGATCCCTGTTCCGGCCATGGCCAGCAAAATCCCTCCAGTGTCAGCCTATGGTGGTTTCGTGCAAACGCATCAAGTGAAAAATGTCCCAGTCTTTACTGGAAACCCTGACTGCAAAATTCTAGTGGAGGACTGGGTGCGTGATATGCAATACCTCCTGGATGCGATAGAGCTCCCCATGCACTTGCGTTTTTCCACTGTGGTGCGGCACCTGAGCGGTGAAGCTCGAAAGTTAATCCTAAACCTGCCTACCCATACCCAGACCCCAGAGAAAGCATTCGAGGAGCTGAGAGCAGAGTATGGCGACACGCGAGGTTCCCTAGACCCGCTGGCTGACTTCTATGAACGGAGCCAAAACCCAAGTGAGTCCGCCTGCTCCTATGCCATAGCGCTGGAGTCAAAACTACGGGATGTGGAAGAGAAGCAGAGGGGGGGAAGGCCTTTCCCCGACCGAGACAGCAAACTCACCCGACAGTTCATGAGAGGCCTTGTTGATGAAGAGGTGTATGTGAGGATAGCACCCATGACACCCCGGCTTTTGAGCTTCCGAGAGCTGCAGACTGAGCTCCGCAACCTGGCAAGAGAAACTAAGAAGCTCCAGCCCCAGAACAGAGCAAGGAAAACGTTTACACAAGTACACGTAATGTCTGACGACAGCATAAATGTGAAATCTGAAATGACTAACCCCCGTTCTGAAATAGCTGAGTTGACCGAGATGGTAAAGAGGCTAGCCTTTAATCAACAAGAACAAATGGCCAAATTGTCTCACCTGGAGCAAAGAATAGCTTCGCCGCCCCCGGCCTCCCTACCGGCAGTCCAGCCAGCACAGATGAGGGCAGCCCCGAATACAAGCTTCACCTGTTATCGGTGTGGTAAGCCTGGTCACACCGCCCGGGTTTGTAGAGCAGTGCTCTCCCCTCTCAGCCCAGTTGGGGCTCCCCAGCCCATCACTCCTGCTGAGGGGCCCACACCGCAGTCACCTCAGCCTTTAAATGCTTAAGGCCCATGGTAGCCGGGGCAACCATGGGCATCCAGCAAGGGCCCCACCTGCCCAAAAGAAATGATAGCACTGGAGAGGAGGGAACCCCCATAGTCGGACCCAGGAATGAAGGAGAAGTTGAAGTGAATGGCATTCAGTGCAGGGCTCTCATTGACTCTGGCTCCCAGATAACCAGTATTACACACAGCTACTGGCGGGATCACCCTGTCTTACAGGGGCAACAGTTAAAACCATCAAAGATACCAATAGAAGGTGCAGGTGGCCAGGCCGTGCCCTACCATGGCATTGTGCATATTGACTTGAAAGTCCTTGGGAAAGAGCATAAATCTGTGCCTACTTTCGTTGTTCCTGACTCCGACTACCGTTCTTCAGTCCCCCTTCTGGTGGGCACAAATGTCATTCGGGCCTCCCGTAGCTACCTCCAAGCATCCTATGGCCAGCAGTTCCTACACGTGGTGAAGGAAAAGCACCCAGAGTGGTACACGGCATTGCAGAAGGTGGGGAGCACCGATCAAAGTGGAATGCATGACATAGTAGGCCCTGCTGTATACCCTGGTCGTAAAATACGTATCCCTGCAGGGAAAGAGAGGGATTTGAGATGTAAGATTAAAGCCGGCCCTCAGAGAAAGACCTACACCGCCCTGATCGAAAGCCAGGCCTCGGTGCGGCTTCCCCAGGACCTCTTGGTTGCCAAGGTTCTTGCCGATGTACAGAGAGGGTATGCTCCAGTCAGGGTGATGAACCTCTCCCAGCGTGCCATCACTATTAAGCCATACACCCACCTGGCCAATGCAGTCCTGGTACACAGCGTGGTGGAACGGCCTGAGAACAAGCAGGGAAATGTTAAGAATACAGAGGCGTCCCTCAGTCTGGGTCAAGTTGGGGCGAGTTGTGGGGTGGACCTGAGTGAAGCGGCGGTGGAGGATGAAGATCAGCGGGCCTGCCTTGAAGAACTGCTGGGCAAGAATGCAGATGTTTTCTCCCAACATTCCCTGGACTATGGTCACACAACAACCATACAGCATGAGATTCCATTGGTGGACTCAAGGCCTTTCAGGCTGCCCTACCGTAGAATACCCCCATCCCAGTGGCAAGATGTGCGGCAGATGTTAACTGAGATGCAGGCGGCCGGGGTCATACGCCCTAGTAAGAGCCCTTACGCCTCCCCAGTAGTGGTTGTGACCAAGAAAGATGGGTCGTTAAGGCTATGTATAGACTACAGGAGACTCAATTCATGCAGCACCCGCGACGCGTTTCCCCTACCAAGAATTGAGGAGGCCCTGGAGTCTTTGGGACGAGCTAAGTACTTCTCCACGCTTGACCTTACATCCGGTTACTGGCAGGTGGAGGTTGCGGAACATGACAAGCACAAGACAGCCTTCAGCACTCCCATGGGGCTTTTTGAGGCAAACCGAATGCCATTTGGGCTTCAAAATGCCCCCTCCACCTTCCAAAGACTAATGACCTGCTGCTTTGGTGACTTAGACTTAACACATCTCCTTATTTACTTGGATGATATTATAGTGTTTTCGGCGTCCTTTGATGAGCACTTAGAAAGACTGCAACTGGTCTTTGATCGACTTAGGGAGCATGGCCTGAAGCTTAAGCCCTCGAAGTGCCAGTTTGTTAGGAAGGAAGTGAACTACCTCGGTCACCTGGTGTCGGTAGACGGCATCAGGACAGATCCGGAGAAAATCAGCCGAGTGAAAGATTGGCCGAGGCCAACGGACCGCAAGGAAGTACTCCAGTTCCTAGGGTTCGCGGGCTACTATAGACGCTATGTAAAGTCCTACTCCAGTCTGGCTGCTCCCTTGTACCGCCTCACCTCTGGGGACCCCAGAAAGAAGAAGAGAGGGGCCCAGAAAGGTTCAAGCCTCGAGCCAACCTTTGCGTGGACTGCCGAATGTGAGGAGGCCTTTCAGTCATTAAAAGAGAAGTTGACAAATGCACCGGTGCTGGGTTACCCAGACTACAGTCAACCGTTCGTGCTGCAGACGGATGCATCGATAGATGGTCTTGGTGCTGTGCTTGCACAGATCCAGGGTGGAGTGGAAAGAGTCATTGCGTATGCGAGCAGAGGCTTGACCCCGCCTGAGACAAGGTATCCCGCACACAAGCTCGAATTCCTTGCTCTTAAGTGGGCAGTTACCGATAAGTTCCATGACCACCTCTATGGACGCCAGTTCTCTGTTCTCACAGATAATAATCCCTTGAAGTACGTAATGACCACAGCCAAGCTCGATGCTACCGGTCAGCGATGGGTCTCTCACTTGTCTATGTATGATTTCGACATACAATACCGGAGGGGACAGGATAACTCCAACGCTGATGCCCTCTCGCGTATGTCCCATCAGGAAGTCACAGAGGCCTTGCAGACCTGCCCCCAACTAGTGGCCGACAGTGGACAGAGACACAATGAGGCACAAGTCACCCACAAAGTGGAAGAGCCCTCTGGGGAGGCTGCTGCTGTCTTAGAAGAGCCTGAGAGTCAGCCTGTGGAGTCCAGTGAGCCATATGGAGAGGTGGGGATGGAGGCATTGCCCGCTATGACCACACAGGAGATCCGAGCTTGGCAAAAGGAAGACCCGATCATCGGTCCAGTCCTGCACTTTAAGACCCGTAATCAGAAACCAAGCCGCAGTGAGAGGATGGAAGTGAGTGCAAGTGGGGGTCTTCTCTTAAAAGAGTGGAGGAGATTAGTGGTACGCAATGGTATCATGTACCGCCGCGTCCGAGACTGCCATAGAGGAGAAGTGGAGCAGCTACTACTGCCAGAGAGGTTGCGTGAGGCTGTCAAAACCGCTCTTCATGATGACTCTGGACATTTGGGATTTGAGAGGACGCTCCAGATGATACGAGAGAGATTCTACTGGCCGAGGATGTTCCAAGAGGTGAGAGCCTGGTGCGAACAGTGTGAACGGTGTTGCCTGAGAAAGACCTCTACCACCAATGTCAGAGCTCCCCTGGTCAGCATACACACCAGTGCCCCCATGGAGCTGGTTTGTGTGGACTTTTTGACACTTGAGAAGTCCAAAGGTGGTATGGAAAATGTGCTCATTGTCACTGACCACTTTTCTCGTTACTCCCAGGCCTACCCCACCAAGGATCAAAAGGCAGGCACAGTGGCAAGAGTACTGTGGAAGAACTACTTCTGTCGCTTTGGCTTCCCTGCAAAGTTGCATGCGGACCAGGGGCGCAACTTTGAAAGTGCCGTTGTCAAAGAACTCTGCAAGTGTACGGGCATCACTAAAACCCGCACCACGCCCTACCATCCTCAGGGCAACGGGACGACTGAAAGGTTTAACCGCACCTTAATGAACATGTTTGGGACGCTAGAGCCTCACTTAAAGCCCCGCTGGCATGAATATGTTGACGCCATGACTCATGCGTATAACTGCTCCCGACACGACTCTACGGGCTATAGCCCATACTACCTAATGTTTGGTAGGCATCCGAGACTCCCAGTCGACCTGATTTTCGGGTCCTCAACCATCAAACAGCCCTGTGAGTACAGCGACTATGTCCAGACTCTGCATGACTCTCTGACGCAGGCTTATGCCCTGGCTAACCAAACATCTCAGCATGCTAAAGAGCAACAGAAAAAGTATTATGACCAGAAAGCCAGAAGTGAAGACTTTGGCACAGGGGATAGAGTTTTAGTCAAAATATGTCATGTGGAGGGGAGACAGAAACTGGGAGACCGGTGGGAGTCATGCCCATATGTCGTCGTCAAGAAGCAGCCCAACTTACCTGTCTATGTGGTGCGACCGGAGAATGGAGGTCCTGAGAGGGTGGTTCATCGGAACCTCCTTACCCAGTGCATGTTTCTCCCAGTGGAGCGAATCAGTGGAGTGGTCATGGAGGAGGACAGTGAGACTAATGTTGATGTGGGTGATGAAGAGGATAATGAGAGTGGCATTATGGTAGAAATGGGAGACCCAGCCGCATCCGGAACAGTGGGCGGAGAGGACCACCCCAGTATGGAGCAGAGCAATGTGGAGATACGAGAGGATACCTCAGCGGCCAGTGGGGGAGCTACTTCCACTCAACCGGCCAACACCCCAAGAAGAACACCGAGAAGGAGTCGAAATCCTCCCGTAAAATTCTCAATGGAGTGCCAGGTAGTGGAAACGGAGAGTGAGCAGCAGAAGATAGAGAGGGGAAGAAAGTTGTGGCAAAGGGCCAAAGCAAGGAGAGCGGTTGGACACACCTAGGGCCACTTGGTGCACATGCCTAGATGACCGCTAACAACACACACACAAACCTTATACACACACTCTTTTTTTTCATACACTTTATATTACACGCACCACACACATTTGTTTTTGTAGGGTATGCTGTAAATATGTTTCTTCTTGTTGAGTCTGATGGCGGGGACGCCATCACTTAAAGAAGGGGTGGATGTAAGGCAGTGTATTTGTCTCTCCACTAGATGTCGCTGCAAGACCATATTTAAGTTACCGTTGCTATTTTAGAATTGCCTTTTGTCCCTCTGGTAACACCGTAGGGTTGGTAGCGTGTGTGTAATGCGCCATTTTTTCTTTAGTTCATGTTATCAACCCTACAGGTACGCCATGTTATTTTTCTGCTCTTGTAAATTACAAAATATCTTAACTGTGATCTCTTTTGAGTTAGTTTTTATCAACTATTTTCAGTACTGTAATGCTACGCTTTTGGAAGTTGAGCAATTTTTGAAGCTAGCACTCTTATTTTTGTATTAAAATGGGTATTGCGACTGAGCGCGCAACGTGGTGGAATGTACTAGCCTATTGTAAAATGTTTACTGGTGTGATATCAATCTTAGTTCATGTTATCAACCCTACAGCGATGTTGTGGAATGCAACTTAATAAAACAGCCACTATCCCGAACCCTTCTGTCTGTATCTTCGCCTTTCTACTGGCTGCGCCCCCCCCCCGTCAGCCGTCCATATACAACCAAACACAACGCAGAGTAGTGGTGTGTGGAGGTGCAAGGAAGCCAGCAGGAGTGTGAGAGAAGGGGTTACATAATGATGGGCCGAGGCACCTCCAACATCTGAGGGCCGTCCTTAGGTCGCTGAGGCGAGCGGGTCTCACAGCCAACCCGAAGAAGTGTGCGATTGGGCGGGTGGAAGTACGGTATTTGGGCTTCCACTTGGGCAACAGGCAGGTGCGTCCCCAAATTAACAAGACAGCGGCAATTGCGGCCTGCCCGAGGCCCAAGACCAAAAAGGGGGTGAGACAGTTCCTGGGGCTGGCTGGCTATTATTGTAGGTTTATACCTAATTATTTGGACGTCACCAGCCCGCTGACTGATCTGACTAAAAAGGGGGCACCAGATCCGGTCCAGTGGACAGAGCAATGCCAGCGGGCTTTTTCTGAGGTAAAGGCTGCACTGTGTGGGGGGCCACTTTTACACTCCCCTGACTTTTCTCTCCCCTTTATGTTACAGACGGATGCGTCGGACAGAGGGCTGGGGGCTGTTTTGTCCCAGGAGGGGGAGGGGGAGGACCGCCCAGTGTTGTACATCAGTAGGAAGCTGTCGGTGCGTGAGGGGCACTACAGCACCATTGAAAAGGAGTGCCTAGCGATCAAGTGGGCGATCCTCGCCCTCCGTTACTACCTGCTGGGATGCCCTTTCACCCTCTGTTCGGACCACGCGCCCCTCCAGTGGCTCCACCGCATGAAGGATGCCAACGCGCGGATCACCCGTTGGTATCTGGCACTCCAACCCTTCAACTTCAAGGTGATCCACAGGCTGGGGGCGCAGATGGTCGTGGCGGACTTCCTCTCCCGTCAAGGGGGGGGGGAGTTCGGCTGCAGGCTGGACGGCTGCCCGGCCTGAGTCGGGCGGTGGGGTTATGTGGCAGCATGGGCGTGGCCAAGCGTCGGTCTGTGACCGGAAGGCGGAGTCAGGGAAGGTAAGTGGCAGAATCACTGCACCTGAGGTTAGTTAATGTGTTTGTGTGTCTTCCCCAGTGACCGCGCCCTATTTACGGAGAGAGAGCGAGAGCAGAGGGAGCTCTCTCCCCAGCCAGACGACTGGAGTGTGTGCGTGCGTGTGTGGCTGAGAGAGTGAAATTGACACTGAAAAGTGAAAATAAAAGAGTTTTGTGAACTCAGTTCTGGCCTGCCGTCCTTCTGTGCTCCACCCACCCATCTGTGTTTGTGTATCTTCCCCAGTGACTGCGCCCTATTTAAGGAGAGAGAGCGAGAGCAGAGGGAGCTGCTGAAAAGTGAAAATAAAAGAGTTTTGTGAACTCAGTTCTGGCCTGCCGTCCTTCTGTCCTCCACCCACCCATCCGAACTGCTACACTACACAATCACATCTTGATGGTTTCATTTCAATAGTTAAAAAAAAAAAGTCCATTATGATGGTGGTATACAAAGGCAAAATAACAAAATTTATGTCGCTGTCCAAATACTTATGGACCTGACTGTATGTTTATGCACTTTTTTTAAACTTGCTGTGTTACTCATTCCATGAAAGGGTTATCTTTTAGGTCTCCAAAACAATCAGCAACAGAACTTTCACTGAGAACAGCTTTTTTTTAATTTATCTCAAATTCTAAATCTCTTACTTAAGCCTGACTCACACATTTACACACTCATGAATGTGATGATTATTTGGATGTGACTGCATCACCCCACACTTATAGAACATTCTTCGGAAAAACCTTTGTTTAAACTACACAGCAAATTCCCCATTGTTGAATTAACACCCAGAGTGTTTATATTGGTCCAATTGGGTGTTAATTCAACACTGGGGAATTTGCTGTGTAGATTCAACCTGTGGTTGTTGACAACTTGAGCTAGTGGCGGCTGCTGGTTTTTAAAACAGGGGAAGCCCATTTTACGCATTCATCGTAAAACCTGTAGGCCGGATATCAAAGCATAGAAAGGTGTGCCCCATTAGCATAGTGAACTAGACAACCCTACCTAGTGGCAGAAAGTATTTTTGCTTGTACATTTCATGTTATAGTCTGGCTTGCCAGGCTAGTGCCTCATATCCTTAATCAAAAATATCAAACATCCAAAAATCACTGGCTATTCAACGAAGAGCCTTGAACATCATACCCTGATATGCAACATAGAGTCTTTAACACAACACCCAGCTGTGCAACACATCCTTAAACATCTTCTGCAACACAGTCTGGAAATTCATAACCAGGTAGGCTATGCAACACACAGAACCTTGAATATTATAACCAGGTATAACCTATAACACAGAGCCCACCATTCTTTTAACATTACTGAACAATATACACACTTCAGATTCATGAACATGAACACTATTTATACACAAATTCTGCCCTCCGCTCCTTTTCCAGAAAATGGTCTGTGACCCTGTCATACCAGCTGGTTGTGCTTTCCAGAGACTTTACCAATTTCCGTTAGCAGCTAGCACTGCAGATCCCAATAAGGCTCAAGCTAGCCTACAACCAGATTGAACTACAAATGAAATAAACGAGTGAATTCACGAATGATCAAACTGATAGAATGGATGAAAGTTAACGGAGCACAACGAGTAATATTTACATTTATTTACAGAGTAATGTACAGAGACATCAATGAGAAGAACCGTTTATATGAAAAGAAATTCGGACAGCACTTTAGCACACGACTACACTTTCTCGACATCCGCTAGGGACTGACTGATCATACTTCCGTGTTCCTCGCCGAAGTACCGCCCTCCTCATGTCTTTCAAACACTACCTCCAATAATCCTTTATCAGCCCGGCTTCTTGTCCCTCCCACTGTCTCGTTTAGTCCCAGAGAAGCCCAGCTTCCCTGGAAGTGACGATTTTGTTGATTTTAACCAATAACAACTAGCCGAAATTGGCTGTTCAGAGCCGTCTCGTAGACTGCAACGGATACCCGGCTGCCAGTCAGTGTTGCCAGATACTGCTGACGTTTTCCATCCCAAAATATGTTCAAAACCCGCCAAAATGCACTTAAAACTGCCCAATCTGGCAACACTGCTGCCAGTCCATAGAGCCCATTGAAATAAGAAAGGTTACAGCCTGGCAGCAAAGGTGATTCTCGTAGCGAACTGCAAGTTCGTCAGACATCACTCAAATAAGTTACAGGATAGTTATGAACATAAATACAATCTTGGGCATATATTATGTTATGCAAGTTATTGTTTTAATGAGAATTCAACATCGTAGACGCTGCAGTTTGGGGAGAGAATTTTAGGGGAAGCTCGGCTTCCCTTGTTGTCTCTGAGAAATCGCCCCTGGTATATAGTATATTTCACTTATTGTGTCCATTCTCTTTATCTGTAGAGTATGTGAACTGTGCCAATTAAATATTCAAGTGAAAGCATGTCACTGCACCGAATGATGGATAGTCTATCCCAGGAACTGTGTGCAAGATGGGAATACAGCCTGAATGGGATGCCAGTTCATCTCAGGGCACCACGCACAGACACTCATTCACAACTAGGGGCAATTTTTATCCAGTCCATCTACTGTCATGTTTTCAGGAAGTGGAGAACTTGGAGGACATGGAGGGAGCATACAAAACTCTGCGTAGACAGTAAACCAGGCCCAGTGTAAAACTGGGTACTCTGGAGTTGTGAGGTGTTTCAATTCACAGTTATTCAAAAATCAATAATGCGAGAGAAAAAAGGATAACTTAAAAGCAAGTTATGTATGTAAATGTAATTCTCTGAATTTTGAATCTCCATGAGGAGCAATGAGAATCATGTGGATTTATCCTAATGGATGTAATTCTAATTACATCTGTTACATATGTAATTAGGATCCTATTTAATTTCATAATGTAAGCCACATTGTCATGAGGATCTGACATATCAAAAGATTAACTGGAAAGGTGTTGGCTGGGAGGGGTGCCGTTAACCGTGTTGAGCCTACAGAAAGTGCACAGTGATGCCCATGTTTCAGCAGTACAAATTTCCTTGGATGGCATGCCATTTAAGTAATGTCCATGAGGGAGAAATGTTTCTCATGTCATCATAGGGCTGGGCATCCACTGCTGATAGTCCATGGTGATTAAGCTGGTCATATGTAGGCCATGATTATGTTGGGATTTTTGTGTCACTGGAACACAGACTACAGTCATTCTCAAGCTGATTGCTAGCTTCAAAACGAAGCTGTGTTTGACTGTGACAATGACTCTAAACTGAGTCCTGCAACTCCAAAAATAACCTTGGCATGGAATTGTTGGCTGCGTTCTTACAGCACCTGAAAATGACCATTAGGCTTATTAGCATGATGAAAAAATTTGAACTCAGGAAAATCATTTCTTCCCTGGATGTGATCTTCGGAGATGTTAGAAGCGATTGACCTTTTCACCACCATAGAAGTGATTATCTTTAAAGTCAGCAGGCCGTAGCTATTAACAACATGCTAGCAACTTAACAAGTTTTGCTCTACTTACTATTTAGCCACATAACTATTTCCATTTTAATTACATCAACAAGAGGAAGCAAGAAAGGGGACAAACTACCCCAGTGCAGTTAATTAGCATTCATTTTTTTAACATGTGTTTTGGATCTGTTTCTATTCTTCTGCCTTTTTTTATGTTTTCCACCGCAGACAGACAGATAGATAGACTATGTTAGCTACCTAATTTAGTTACAGTACATAAATGGCAGTTTCCGGGGTTTTTTTTCCTACACCACAAGGGGGCCCCATGTGACTGCCTGATACAAAAACATTTTTGACAAATGAAATTGGGTGGGGGTTTTTTCACACTTATTTTAAAAATTATGGGTCTCTAAGGGAATGCTTATACCACTTATACCTGATCACCAGCTGAGAAAATGACTTCTGACAGATCATCAGATTAATCCAAGCTATGACAGTATAGTAGGATACTCTTTGAGTAGGCTACCTGGTATGCCTTATCACATACGTGCATGCCTCTCAATCATATTGCAATGTATTTTTATATTTTTGGTGACATATACAGTCCATTTTCCTTATATCAAGATCTATAAAGAGTATAGTTTACAACTAAACAAATTTGCCACCAATTTGCATTTCAGCAGCTTAGCATGAAATGTAGCCTACTTTGCACTAGCAGCTCTCACAGAGGTAGCAAACATTTGAATCTGAACACTTTTCAAGTCAACTTTAAACATTGTTTACAAAATGAACATCTCAATATATCATTGAAACATTGATTTAGCAATATATATTTGCAGCATCCTTTCTTAATTAAATATACAACCCCGATTCCAAAAAAGTTGGGACAAAGTACAAATTGTAAATAAAAACGGAATGCAATGCTGTGGAAGTTTCAAAATTCCATATTTTATTCAGAATAGAAAATAGATGACATATCAAATGTTTAAACTGAGAAAATGTATAATTTAAAGAGAAAAATTAGGTGATTTTAAATTTCATGACAACAACACATCTCAAAAAAGTTGGGACAAGGCCATGTTTACCACTGTGAGACATCCCCTTTTCTCTTTACAACAGTCTGTAAACGTCTGGGGACTGAGGAGACAAGTTGCTCAAGTTTAGGGATAGGAATGTTAACCCATTCTTGTCTAATGTAGGATTCTCGTTGCTCAACTGTCTTAGGTCTTTTTTGTCGTATCTTCCGTTTTATGATGCGCCAAATGTTTTCTATGGGTGAAAGATCTGGACTGCAGGCTGGCCAGTTCAGTACCCGGACCCTTCTTCTACGCAGCCATGATGCTGTAATTGATGCAGTATGTGGTTTGGCATTGTCGTGTTGGAAAATGCAAGGTCTTCCCTGAAAGAGATGTCGTCTGGATGGGAGCATATGTTGCTCTAGAACCTGGATATACCTTTCAGCATTGATGGTGTCTTTCCAGATGTGTAAGCTGCCCATGCCACATGCACTAATGCAACCCCATACCATCAGAGATGCAGGCTTCTGAACTGAGTGCTGATAACAACTTGGGTCGTCCTTCTTCTCTTTAGTCCTAATGACACGGCGTCCCTGATTTCCATAAAGAACTTCAAATTTTGATTCGTCTGACCACAGAACAGTTTTCCACTTTGCCACAGTCCATTTTAAATGAGCCTTGGCCCAGAGAAGACGTCTGCGCTTCTGGATCATGTTTAGATATGGCTTCTTCTTTGAACTATAGAGTTTTAGCTGGCAACGGCGGATGGCACGGTGAATTGTGTTCACAGATAATGTTTTCTGGAAATATTCCTGAGCCCATTTTGTGATTTCCAATACAGAAGCATGCCTGTATGTGATGCAGTGCCGTCTAAGGGCCCGAAGATCACGGGCACCCAGTATGGTTTTCCAGCCTTGACCCTTACGCACAGAGATTCTTCCAGATTCTCTGAATCTTTTGATGATATTATGCACTGTAGATGATGATATGTTCAAACTCTTTGCAATTTTACACTGTCGAACTCCTTTCTGATATTGCTCCACTATTTGTCGGCACAGAATTAGGGGGATTGGTGATCCTCTTCCCATCTTTACTTCTGAGAGCCGCTGCCACTCCAAGATGCTCTTTTTATACCCAGTCATGTTAATGACCTATTGCCAATTGACCTAATGAGTTGCAATTTGGTCCTCCAGCTGTTCCTTTTTTGTACCTTTAACTTTTCCAGCCTCTTATTGCCCCTGTCCCAACTTTTTTGAGATGTGTTGCTGTCATGAAATTTCAAATGAGCCAATATTTGGCATGAAATTTCAAAATGTCTCACTTTCGACATTTGATATGTTGTCTATGTTCTATTGTGAATACAAAATCAGTTTTTGAGATTTTTAAATTATTGCATTCCGTTTTTATTTACAATTTGTACTTTGTCCCAACTTTTTTGGAATCGGGGTTGTACAACCCTAATTCCAGAAATGTTAGAGCACTGTCCATCCATTATCTGTAGCCGCTTATCCTGTTCTCTAGGGTCGCAGACAAGCTGGAGCCTATCCCAGCTGACTATGGGTGAGAGGCGGGGTACACCCTGGAGAAGTCGCCAGGTCATTGCAAGGCTAACATAGAGACAAACAATCATTCACACCTACGGTCAACTTAGAGCCACCAATTAGCCTAACCTGCATGCCTTTGTACTGTGGGGGAAATAGTACAAAGACAACATATCAAATGTTGAAACTGAGAAATTTTGTTTGTTTGTTTGTTTGTTTAAATATATGCTCGTTTTGAATTTGATGCCAGCAACATGTTTCAAAAAAGAGGACAGGGGCTTGTTTATGATTATGTTGCACCACGTCTATTTTTAACAACATTCTGGAAATGTTTGGGAATTGAGGAGACCAGTTGCTGTACTTGTGAAAGTGAAATGTTGTGCCATATTGCTGAATATACAGTTTCTTTTGTCGTATTTTGCACTTCATAATGCACCAAATGTTTTCAGTGGGAGACAGGTCTGGAATGTAGGCAGGCCAGTTTAGCACCCGGACTCTTTTACTACAGAGTCATGCAGTTTTAATATGTGCAGAAAGCACTTTGGCATTATCTTGCTGAAATAATCAAGATTCTCCCTGAAAAATATGTTATCTGGATGGCAACATGTTGCTCCAAAACCTGTATATATCTGTCAGCATTAATGATGCCTTCCCAGATGTGCAAGCTACCCAACCCATGGACACTAATGCACCCTCATCCCATCACAGATGCTGGCTTTTGAACTCTGCACTGATAAGAAGTCGGATGTTCCCTCTCCTCTTTAGCCCAAAGGACGCAGTGACAATGATTTCCAAAAAGCAGTTCACATTTCAATTTGTCAGGCCAAAGGACAGTTTTCCACTTCTCCTCAGTTCATCGTAAAAGAGCTCGGGCCCAGAGAAGGTGGCGGTGTTTCTGGATATTGTTTATATCTGGTTTTAACTTGCATTTATGGATGCAGTGATGTACTGTTTTCACAGACGATGGTTTTTGGGAGTGTTTCTGAGTCCATGCAGTGATTTCCACTACAGAATCATATCTGGTTTTAATGCAATGTCACCTGACGGCCCAAAGATCACAGGCATCCAATACTGATTTTTGGCCTTGTCCCTTGCATACAGAGATTTGTCAGAGATTTCTGAATGTTTTAATGATATTATGTACCATAGATTATATGATCCCCAAATTCTTTGCAGTTTTGCTTTGAGGAAGGTTTTTCTTAAATTGTTGCACTGTTTGCTCACACAGTCTTTCACAGAGCGGTGAACCCCTCCCCATCTTTACTTCTGAGAGACTCAGCCATGGAATTGTGGAATTGTGACTTGATTGTATTGCAGATACCGAGATATGCCCACTGTTTTTTAATTAATAAGGTTTAAAAAATAAATAAAATAAATTATGTGGGATTGAGCTGAAGAGTTTATGGTATAAATTTATATTTAATAGTAGGTCCTAGCTGAGGTTTTTTTCACTCATGAAACGAATGCAGTGAAAAGCAAGCTGGGCAAGTCCTGTTAGATTTTAACAAGGTGTAGGAACTTTATGCATCGACATAATAACATACTTTATTTTTTCGCGGTCCGGTTTCCATCAAATCCTGCGCTCTGATTGGCTGGCGAGCGGGTCCGTATCCTACGATATGGGCCTCAGTTACGGACCCCGGTTACGGACCTCTGGCGACTCGCTCGTTCACAACAACAACAAACATAGTAGCATTTTTTGGTCAACATTTATCTTTTTTTTATAAGATTTATTTATAAGCTTATCAAAAATCTTATAATTTTTTGCCAGCATTTCTCACGAGAATAGCATTAATTCTACAGCATGGATAGCGATAACGACAGTGTTCACAGCGAAAGCGAGTTTTACTACCCTGAGGAAGAAGAAATAAAAGAAAACATTTCAGGAGAAAGCTAAAAACTGTTGCTAACGCCAAGCAAAAACATGGCTGAATCCTGAATGACTCAATTTTGTATAAATAGGTGACTACATAGGCGG
Source organism: Neoarius graeffei (assembly GCF_027579695.1). NCBI lineage: Eukaryota > Metazoa > Chordata > Actinopteri > Siluriformes > Ariidae > Neoarius > Neoarius graeffei. Next base: position 57,521,846 of record NC_083573.1, read on the forward strand.
CAAAATGTATTTTTTTCCTACCATGGAAGTGCACTTGTTTACCAAGGAGGAAGCAATTTGCATTACAGCTGTGAATGAGGATTCAAAATGGCGGCTCGCCTCGGCTCGGTTTTCCCTTTCGGGCGCTCTTGCTTTCTGTTAGAATTTGGTAAAGAAAAAAATTAATATATTATTTACCAGCTTAAGGTCAGTCCATATGGTGAAATACCGTGACCTCGGCCTTGAATACTGACCCAGAGGGCCTCAGTCAGTACTTTCAAGACCTCGGTCATGGTATTTCACGATACGGACCTCCCAGCTGGTAAATAACATATATGTATTCCCAGACTGCACTGTAGACTACATGTAAAGGGTGTGCACCATCCTTTTATGTTTATGGTGTCATTAACACGCATGTTCACAAGCCAAAATGATAAGATGCTACAGTGGACTTACTGCGTACACACACATGTGGGTTGTCTGGCTACTGCTTGTATTCATTAATAGGGTATCCCTGTACTTACTATACCCTGTGTATGTACATGGTACACGTGTCATTTTGGGGGTGAGCCTCGCTTTGATTTTTACGACAGCGGCTGGACAGGTCTGTGAGGGATGTTGATTTTTGCAACGGCTCTGAAGAAAATCTGCTTGAAATCCCCTGTCTTGGGAACTCAGACTTATGATAGGACTTGTTCACATGCAACCCATACAATCACTGTATCATTATCTCAGTCTATTAGCCTGAGGAGCTCAGATTGCAGTTACTGACTTTGTATTATAGACATGCAACTCTTGCAGTCTTTGTTTATAGTTATCTCGGTATTAAGCTCTGTCTTAAGTGGCCACTTACATTACCTCAGTTTACCTGGGTATATTCACTGTCTTATATGTACATTGAATATCCTGAGCAGGAGCTTAGATTACAGTTGCTAAAATAGTAATAATTTATTGATATAAGGTGTTCTGTGGTCAGTGTACTACACTGTAGTGTGTCATGTGGTAATGCATTATATGACAGTGCAACTTTCATAAATATGACCATATATCAGTTGTAATTATGTTCTACACATATACCTGCGACTCTGACAATATCATTTTCAGTGATGAATAAAATGGTTTTGAAAGTTCCTACTTTTAAGACATATTTTTGATATGGTAATTTTCTTTAAGAGATTTCATTTACAACATGCACTGACAGGCCAAAATGCATCTCCGGGCATTTAAAAACTGCAGAGCTTCCAGGGGCCTCTGGTGGCCCCCGAACCCCTGGCCTTACTGGGTTGGACCCCCCCCCAACCCCCCATTTTTCTGGATCCACCCCTGTATAGGGTTTCCATGATTTGCAAATCATCATATTCTGGTTTTATTTATGTTTTACATAGCGTCCCAACTTTTTTGGAACTGGGCTTGTAGCATGTAGTGAAGTATCTAAACCAATATTTTGTGTTAATCGACTCTGGTCAGCAGAGGGCCAATTTGTATTCTCAGATTAAAAATATGTTTTGATATTTAAAGAAGTTTGCTATTTAAAGTGTACAATTTGTCCTTTGGATATGTGTTTCTATTACGGTATGGCAAAGCCACAGCTTGGGTACACAAAACTTTAAAGCTATATGGCCTTTCGATTTCATAAAATCGGTGATATTTAGTTCCTTCTGAAATTTGGTCATTGTGATATATGTTTATTTCTGCAATATCTCAAAAAAAAAAAACAGGCCATTCTGCTGCTGGGAAGTTATTTAATTTAAGGGGATTCCCGAGCAAATAATGTGCATGAAATCGCTCGCTTTGCACAGTCAAGCAGACAGAGGAAGTCTGTGTGCGCATGCTTAGGTTTACCTTCTTCTTCCTCCTCCTCCTCCTCCTCTTCTTCTTTTCCTTCAACTTTTGGGTTTTATGGCAGCTGGCATCCAATGTTGCATTACTGCCATCTACAGGTTTACCTTGACCGTGCACTGACAGTTACATCATTCTGTCGCTAAATGAACAGCTGATCACACCAAGGTGCTCGCTGACCACCGATATTTATTAGTTTGGTCTCACGTTTCCTTTCCTTCACAACATAATGTCTTACTGTAGTCAGTCTTTCATGTTTCATTCACGTCCTCCATTGTTCTCTCCTGTTTCAAATTTGTATCCCACAATCCTTGCGTGAACAGGGAAAGCCCACCACGTGATGCATGAGGTAGTATCTTGAATTGGGTCATGGTGAAGCAAGAAAACATGGCAGACAATTAAGGGCCACATGGCCCTAAATTCATTAATTGTTCTATTTTTAAAAAACTAATAAAATTGGAAGTCTGTGATTCGAATTCAGTAAATTTCGGCCTACTAAACAAAAATAATTGGGTGTCAGGGAAAATTATTTTTATGACCTACACTTGAAAAATCTTAAAGGCAGTCTACCTTTAATACATGGACAAAGCATATGTCACACGTATGTTACATGTATGTTATAATGTTACAATACTCTACATGTTTAAGATTTTATTTACTATTTTACATTTGATGTAGGGCGGGGGCGGCATGGTGGTGTAGTGGTTAGCGCTGTCGCCTCACAGCAAGAAGGTCCTGGGTTCGAGCCCCGGGGCCGCCGAGGGCCTTTCTGTGCAGAGTTTGCATGTTCTCCCCGTGTCCGCGTGGGTTTCCTCCGGGTGCTCCGGTTTCCCCCACAGTCCAAAGACATGCAGGTTAGGTTAACTGGTGACTCTAAATTGACCGTAGGTGTGAATGTGAGTGTGAATGGTTGTCTGTGTCTATGTGTCAGCCCTGTGATGACCTGGCGACTTGTCCAGGGTGTACCCCGCCTTTCGCCCGTAGTCAGCTGGGATAGGCTCCAGCTTGCCTGCGACCCTGTAGAAGGATAAAGCGGCTAGAGATAATGTGATGTGATGTGATGTGATGTAGGGCGGCACGGTGGTATAGTGGTTAGCGCTGTCGCCTCACAGCAAGAAGGTCCTGGGTTCGAGCCCTGTGGCCGGTGAGGGCCTTTCTGTGTGGAGTTTGCATGTTCTCCCCGTGTCCGCATGGGTTTCCTCCGGGTGCTCCGGTTTCCCCCACAGTCCAAAGACATGCAGGTTAGGCTAACTGGTGACTCTAAATTGACCGTAGGTGTGAATGTGAGTGTGAATGGTTGTCTGTATGTGTCAGCCCTGCGATGACCTGGCGACTTGTCCAGGGTGTACCCTACCTTTCGCCCGTACTCAGCTGGGATAGGCTCCAGCTTGCCTGCGACCCTGTAGAACAGGATAAAGCGGCTAGAGATAATGAGATGAGATGAGACATTTGATGTATTTTTTAATATTTTCCGTATTGTCTTGTATGTGTATTGCTATAGTTTATCTGCTGTCTAATACAGAATTTATCTCTGACATTTAAAAGAACATGTATAAAGCTCGAACCTTGGGACAATTTCCATTAAGGGCTGTATAGATTTAGGCTGTTGCTGGCCCTTGCCTGCTCTCATACTTCTCCTGTCCTTTAGGAAACTACCTACTTCTCTCTGTGCAGTTATGCAAATTATTCTTACGAAGGTTGGAGAAGCTTTTCACTTCTGTTTGCAGCCTGGATTCCCATGAGTATGGGTTTCTCAGTAGTGTGCTATGGGCACTACAATGAAGATGATATTACAGGTCACAAACTGCCAAGGTACACCAGAGCTTCTTTATGGTGTTTTAGGGACTTTAGGGCTCATTAAGCCTTTCCGTTTGACAATCTATTTGCCCGAAGTGTTCAGGAAAGTCCCAAATGGGCCCAATGAAATCTCAGAGCTAGTGAAGACCTAGAGAGGGAAAGAGGTGGGGGCTGAAAGAGCTGATCCACTGGCCTGGGCAAATCACTGTCATTGTGAATAATCAGTTTTGTGGTGGATTTTATTTTATTTTTTTTTTTTGGGGGGGGGGGGGGGGACTACTTGAATACGGCGAAGCAAGCTTATTAGGAAGACAGGAAGGCTGGCAGATGTGTTCACCTCCATAGTGAATGAGCTTTGGAAATGCGTCTTTCGTCATCATTATCAAGAATTACTGACAACAAGACGTTCTGCAAGAACCGAACTGTCATTATTACCCAAACAAGAGTGTGTGTTCAGAGCCCCTGAGGATTGTATAGGAAGAAGTTGAGAGGAGAAGGCTTCCCGAGAACAGTCGGTGGAGGGAGATCCCCCTGGGCTGCTCACTTCCTTCTGCGGCAAAGCACAAATAGTGAATCCATGCGATAAGATTACAGCTAACGAGAACAGAACAAAACAGCAGTCCTGCCTAAATGCGTCGGTTCAGTCATGCGTTGCTTTTCAAAGTTCATGGGAATAGACTTTACATACATCAACAACAACAACACAAGACTCGAATGAAGTGTTTCATTTTAGACGCAGAACACACTCAAACGTTCCAAAATACACTCAGTTCTGTATAAAACTTGCAATGCCATGGAGATGACCAGAGTGTGTTTCTGCGCCTTGACTTGCCTAGAACGGATATCTCCTGCTGTGTGTAGCGCACAGCGAATAAAACGCGGTGGTTTCGCGTTGTAAGCTTCTGACAACCGGATAATCGTGTGAAAGGAAAAGCCCCGCGGTGTGTGTGTGTGTGTGTGTGTGTGTGACGACAGAAGAGAGAGAGAGAGAGAGAGAGAGAGAGAAACTAAACTTCATATCAGATTAATCCGCGACAGTGCAGAGTGTTTTAACCCTGGAGGACAGCAGGCTGTATTTTGCGCGTTATTACGCACAAGCCATTCAGTTATTACAGAGTGAATGGACTGAGAACGAAGCAGCTGTTACATGTAACAATAGTTACCTGAGTCGCTCGTTACTGTAATGTTAGCCTATATATGGCTTTTTTTTTCCTTTTTTTTTGCGTGACTTATCTTATTTTAACAAGCTATAATAGGCTTCTCGGTGGTCATTAGTGCCCGTCTTTTACCAGAATCTACAGATCGAATGATTTTTTTTCTCTCTCTCTGCTTCTTTTTTCTCTGAGTTTTGCTTTATGCACCTGTAACTTAAGATGTCACCGGGCTGAAGAAAAAAAAAGGCAAAGGTCGTCTTTAAGGCAGCTCATTTAACCTACGATTCATGACCATGACCATGAGCGGTGCTCACACTGAAGCATCTGCGCCGCTCGACCTGAGGACCACAACAAGGGACATCACAGATCGGACTACAGGACAAAGCAAAACCCGGACACCAAAGATCGAGGAGGTGGAGGAGTGCACTTCCAGAGGATCTCCTTCCCTTTCCTCTGCGATCAAACCGGGCAGCAAGGATAGTCATGGTCAAACCCAGGTGAAGTGTGAGAGGCTGACCCACAGCGATGCCAAGTCTCCAGAGACCTCTACCTCAAAACTTCCCATCAGAAAACGTCCTGTCCGAACGGACCACAAACCTCAGGAGCAGTCAGAAAACAGAAAGACAGACTCAGGTCCAAGTCCTGCCAAAGTGCCCAGGTGCAGCAGTGTCTGCAACGGACTGAACGCAGAGGCGCAGCAGTTTGCTGGGAGCCCAGTTCCTGGAGGAGCACACAGCGATACACAGCTCACTCCAAGCAATCCATGTGAGTCTGAAGAACTTCTCTTATTCTGTGCTGTTTGATGCGTTTGTAGATAGTATTGAGAGACACCAAGTAGTCTAGTGGAGATCTGGACATAATAATAATAATAATAATAATAATAATAATAATAATAATAATAATCCCAGAAGTGATGTTTGTTACCCATCGTTTCATATTCTCATACAGGAAAAGTCATATAGCTTGTGCATGCAGTAGCCTATACATAATGTATCCAATGTTGTGTGTGTGTGGGGGAGTTGTTTGTTTGTTTGTTTGTTTGTTTGTTTGTTTGTTTGTTTGTTTGTTTGTTTGTTTGTTTTTTAATCATTGTGATGAACTTTACTTCTTTTCTAGCATGTGTTTTGGTCAGTATAATATAGCTTAAAATTGATAAACCTCCACACTCCAATTTAGCATAGTTCCACTCTGTGTGTGTGTGTGTGTGTGTGTGTGTGTGTGTGTGTGTGTGTGTGTGTGTGTGTGTGTGTGTATGAGAGAGAGCGAGAGAGAGAGAGTGAGAGAGAGAGAGAGTTTCGTAAAAAGAAGATTGCGCAGTCATGGTCAGTCCAGCAAGTAGTATATGCTGTCATTGTGAAACTTTTCTGTAAATCAGCAGGATGTTTTGGGTTTGCTCAGTAGCCCCATGCAGAAAGAACATGTGAGTGGGTCAGCAGCTGATTGTAAGTGAGATCCCAACTGCTTCTGGGGAAAACAGCCCTATCAGCATTTCACATTAGCCTGTCTAACCAGAAAAAAATCAGACAAAAAGTTGCCTTATAGCTAAACTTACAAATTTGCCAGTTTCAGACCACTATCCAGAACATCCTTGTTATATTCTGTTCCACTGAGCAACTTTTCTGAGTTCAACTTGTTATTGAACAAGCTGTTATTATGAATGTTCTGTTCCTATAAAACTGAGTTTATAGTAATTTGTATTCAATGATGTCATATGAGTTAACTTGTTCAGTCTTTTAATAGTTCTTGTGCTTTTTCATCATTATAGACGATGCATACCTTCCACCTCACCTGTGTACAAATAGACTTATTTCGCTTCACCCATTCGAGGACACTGATCACCTGCGGCATGAGGTAGATTTGGCAACATACCAGGATGAAGATGGGGACACGTAAGTTTTTTGTTCTTCAGTGCAATGCCTTTAATGGTGTTTGCCTTTTTGAAGTTCAGGGGTGACAGGTGGTTTTACAAAAAATAAAAAATAAATAAAGTACCGACATGTTAATACCTTCTATAAAGACAGCTTGATTTAATAACTGACTGCATTTACCTTGCTGCCGCTGTGAGCTACTACAGGTAGCTCTGTAAGGAAGTTAAACATTTTCTCCCCAATTTGGTCATCTGCCAGTTCCCACCTATGAGCCATCTCATCTCTATCACATGACAGCTATCATCTGGGGAGGGTAAGAGATGCCTCCTCTGAGAAAGGTGAAACCAGCTGCAGCTTTTTTGAACTGCTGCTAATGCTGCATCACAGGGCAGTGGAACAAACTCAAAGGAAAGCACTATTTGTCCTCTTCCCATACATGAGCTCACATACACCCATGATTGGTTAATGTTGCTTTGATTGACAGAGGAGATGCCCACCCAGAGAGCACTGCCAAGTTTAGTCCTTAGACTCCTGGCCACAGATGGCTTAGGTATTGTTACGATTTAGAAGAAGAAGAGAAGAAACCTATATTTGTCACATGCACACTTCAAGCACAGTGAGATTCATCCTCTGCATTTAACCCATCTGAAGCAGTGAACACATGCGCACACACACCCAGAGCAGTGGGCAGCCACACTAGAGCACCCAGGGAGCAGTCAGGGGTTCGGTACCTTGCTCAAGGGCACTTCAGCCCAAGGCTGCCCCATGTTAACCTAACAGCATGTCTTTGAACTGTGGGGGAAACCAGAGCACCCGGAGGAAACCCACACAGAACATGCAAACTCCACACAGAAAGGCCCCCGCCAGCTGCTGGGCTCAAACCCAGAACCTTTTTGCTGTGAGGCGACAGTGCTAATCACTACACCACCGTGCCGATTTGAATTTGCAATCTCCCAAAGGGTGTGCTGTTATAATGTGTTTTATTCCTCTTTTCCCACAACACTTTGCTAATTTTTATGCTGTTGTCTCATCTCATCTCCTCTAGCCACTTTATCCTTCTACAGGGTCGCAGGCAAGCTGGAGCCTATCCCAGCTGACTACGGGCGAAAGGCGGGGTACACCCTGGATAAGTCGCCAGGTCATCACAGGGCTGACACATAGACACAGACAACCATTCACACTCACATTCACACCTACGGTCAATTTAGAGTCACCAGTTAACCTAACCTGCATGTCTTTGGACTGTGGGGGAAACCGGAGCACCCGGAGGAAACCCACGCGGACACGGGGAGAACATGCAAACTCCACACAGAAAGGCCCTCACCGGCCCCGGGGCTCGAACCCAGGACCTTCTTGCTGTGAGGCGACAGCGCTAACCACTACACCACCGTGCCGCCTATGCTGTTGTTGTTATTATTATTATTATTATTATGGCCAGGTTCTTGCCCGAACTGATAATCGCATCATCAGTTTTTCTTTGGCTAATCAGACGCAAGGTACACCACCACACTTGCCAGAGCAGTTGGGGTTAGGTGCCTTGCTCAAGAGCACTTGAGACAGTCCTGCTGGTTCAGGGAATTGAACCATCAACCTTTTGGTCCCAAAGCTGTTTCTTCTAACCATTTGGCCATAGCTTCCCTTAAATCAATGTTTTATTTTTTTAATGAACAAAACAAACTTAAGACCATTTATAGTTATATTTAATGTGGTGGAACATCCAGCTCAGTTTTATGTTAACTTTTTGTAGACCTATCTGACTGAACCACACTATAGTTTTAAATCAATTTATTGTATTATCTGCATTTTCTTTCCAAAACTTTTCTAGACACTTAGAATGATCATTTCTGGAATTAGGTTCACTTTTAGTTGTGGTTTTGAAATGGTATCAGCGTATCTCTGCCCACCACATTCTTCAGTCACTTTATTTCCTGTAGGGAGGATACAGTGTAATTCATTTCTCTTGTGATTCATGACATTGACTCTCTTTGGCACTGATGCAGAAGTGGGGAATGAGTGGACAAGTTTAAAAGGTTAGAGGCATTTTACAGTAGACTCAGGGGTGCAGTAGTACTGTAGATAAACGAGGCCCTGTATTTCACTTGGTCTTTGTGTGAGAAGCAGAGTAGAGTGAGTGAGGTTTAAATGAAAAGCTAACAATGTGTAATTAGCATGATAATGTTTTGATGGAACCTACAAAACATTTCTGTAAGTCACTCTGTACAATAGCATCTGCCAAAAGCATGTGTGTGTGTAAGGCCAGGCTACAGATGAATACATCAAATGCTCTGTCATGCATGGACAAACACACCCTTACTGACTTCAAAACCACCCACATGGTGCCAGCTATGAAAATGTCACTCACAACTCATGTGAGTGAAACTTGGTTTTCCAAAAATGACACCTGCTTAATTCACACCCAAGTTTAGTCAATATGTGTTCGAAAACTTTTCATATAAGTAAGCAAATCAGATTGAATGAGTGTACAAGCTCAGGAGAGATGAGTGAGAGGGGAAGAGTTTTGATCATAGAAAGTTGCTGAGTGCTTAATATTTGTGCTCGACCCAGTCGCTGGAAGCTGTAGCCTTTTTCAGTGCACACCTTTTATTTGTATCTGTTTTTGCTCTTTTCACTGTTAAGCTTACCCTACCATCATATGCTAATGAATTAAGCTGGTAAATTGTGGTTTCTGGTATAACACAATTTCCTGGCTTGTTACATCAGTAGCTGTACTTTAGCACACAAATCAACATGAAGTACAGAGACACACACGCGCACACACACACACTACCCCCTTCTCTGTAATCTGTTGCTTTTAAGGTTCTTACGTCAATGGGTTTCATCCTCTCACCTTGTTTTTTTTCTCAGCGCTTTATAGACCCTCATTTTCGGGAAAGCCAATGTGAGCGCGCGAGTCTGCGGTTTACTCAGGTGTCTCTCTCTCTCTCTCTCTCTCTCTCTCTCTCTCCTCTTCTCTTTTTTTGAAATCCTTTTTAAATGAATGGGCTCAAGAACCCAAACATCCGCTCCTTACTTCCGCTTTCACTGCTCTCTCTCTCTCTCTCTCTCTCTCTCTCTCTCTCTCTCCTTTTCATAATTTCTCTTTTTCTTTCAAATACTGCTACTACTACTACTACTAACAATAATAATAATAATAATAATAATAATAATAATAATAATAATAATAATACTTTTTCAGACGTGTTTTGATTTTGTATGCAGGATGTGAGAAGTTGTGTTTTGCAGAACATTCTCTAGACTGTCCACCAAATGCCTAGTAATACAAGAACAGCTTATTGTATACGTCTTGCACGAAATGGATACAAGACATTATGTATGTAATAATAATTAACTAGTTGTCTCTCTTTTATTACATTGCTTCCTCCGCCCTCTCTTTATCGAGCCACTTATGCTCCATAAAACATGGCTAAGTATGAGTTGAGTGTATGGGATATTGTAGGAGCCTGACATGTACTCTTGGCAAGATGTTTTGAGATTGTGATTCTGCGAAAAGGAGAGAGGGTTTTAGCTCAATTTTCAGGTGGCGACTCGGAATGATGACGTGATTAATTAGAGATCTTGAAACAGGATAGTTCAGTTGAACATTGCACAGTTCAAATTGTACTTGCTCAAAATACACATGCATCAACATATCAGCTCTTAGGTGTCAGACATTAGTAAGGAAAGGGGATATACACAGCCCTGTTCTGAATATGTTTTTAATTAGTTAATGAGTAAATTGTGGAAATAATATCAATGACATCACACTAAATTCTCTAAAGCACAAACAACACAAAATATTTGTCAAGCAAAAATGGCAAACAGGAACCAGAAAAGAATTGCAGATTTTTTTCCCAAGTGTTTCAAAGAAAACTAAAATTAATGACACAAATCCTAAGGTTATCAAGGACAAGGATGAAAACAACAACAACAATGCTAAAACCAGACACTTCAACAAAGACTACAGCTAGTGTTAGTGTTTGTTTATTTAGCACCTATAGCATATATCCAGCCAGCCATCCAGCCATTATCTGTAGCCACTTATCCTGTACAGGGTCATGGGCAAGCTGGAGCCTATCCCAGCTGACTCTGGGCGAGAGGCAGGGTACACCCTGGACAAGTCGCCAGATCATCGCAGGGCTGACACATAGACACAGACAACCATTCACACTCACATTCACACCTACGGTCAATTTAGAGTCACCAGTTAACCTAACCTGCATGTCTTTGGACTGTGGGGGAAACCGGAGCACCCGGAGGAAACCCACGCAGACACAGGGAGAACATGCAAACTCCACACAGAAAGGCCCTCGCCAGCCGCTGGGCTCGAACCCAGGACCTTCTTGCTGTGAGGTGACAGTGCCAACTACTACACCACCGTGCCGCCCCCTATAGCATATAGGATATCATTAATAGGTTTGTTGGTGTTTGAGACCCTGTCTGGGATTACAGTTAGCCCAACCAATAGAAGTCCATCATTGAAATCCAGTGAAAAAAACTGTTTAACTTGGCTACATTGCACTGCTTTGAGCCACATAGAATTCAACAGTTGTTCACTGTGGCTATCATTGTGGAATGATGTGGCTGATATGGTTACAAGCACACAAGCTATTGAGTCCCTGTTATGTGCTACTAGTAATGTACACAACATACAGTAAACATTTAAATGTAGTCCTGTATGCTAGATGTGACAATAAGGGAAAAGTCAGTTCTAAAGGCCATAGTATAGAGAAAAGCACAGTGTAATGAGTATCTTTTCATGCAATGCTATTGTTGTAATTTAAGATACACAATACCTCTGTGGTATACAGTCAGTTGTACGGTACCTTCTTTTTTGTCCTTTTTTGTGTACTATGGCTGCAGCAAGCACACATACCACCTCAAGCATTCAAGTAAGCCAAATGACAACTTCATTTACATGCAGCAGGTTGCAACATTCACTGGATGCGCATTCTTTGAAGTTGCTGATATACAGTATGATTGATATACATGGGTCAGGTATGTTCTGGCTCAATAAAGGGGAATTTTAGAGTCAGATAATAGCCAGACATACCTTACTTTAAGTGTGCGTTTTAATTTGCTTCCTGTTTTGTGTTTTTATTATATCAAATCGTCTCAGGCCAGAATAGCTCCACTTCTCTGCATGCAGGGAGTGGCTTTTGCATTACTGTGACTGGCTTCATTTTTTTTTTAAACTTGATACTGATACCAAATAAAGTATGATAGAGGTTTGCAATTTTGATTAATTTTGCATGTTGCCTATTCATTATGGTTGCAGGCTGCAAAAACCCCCCAAAGCAAACGAAGACTCCTCTTCTGACATTGTGTACTTGTCAGTCTTCTGTACTTCTGCTGAAACTCTGTCAGCTCTCTGGCTGGTTTCTGGTAAACAGTTCCACACAGTGCTTGGCTCAGGCGTTTTGTGCCATATTCAGCTTCCCTTCTGTCTTTGTTTACTGCCACAGCGGGCCATGCCACAAGGGATGTGAGGTTTATGTGTCTCTGGCCTGTACAGGATGCGGCACATACGCAGCAATGGCTTTATCTGGGCTGCGGTCTAACTAACTCTCACTCACTTCCAGGAACCTAAAGTTTCATCTATAGAGAACAGACTCAAAGAAAGTATGAGATTGTGAGAATGAGTGGATCAGCAGTGAAGTGTAAAGGCAAAACAGCTCTCTGTTAAGTGTAGCAAAAGATCTAATGTACTTAATACAGAACAATAGGTTCCTTTAACTGTTACCAGAATTCCTCAAAACCTCATAAGAGGGTGCATAAAAATGAGTGTATAATTTCTTAATACATAGTACCAAGGGTCAAAGGTCAAACTTTGTTTAACACTATTTCAGGTGTATGTACATGGTATGTACATGTGTCAACTGTATTATATTTTCGATATTAAAGTAATATACATATTTATGCAGTTTCAATATTTTTGGAATATTTTTCATCCTAAAGCATTTTACTTACGAAAGCTTTAGAATAATTCCGCAGTATTTACAGTATATGATAAAAGTATCTCATGTGAACTGGAATACACAACAGATATGGAGTTTGTAAACGCTGAACAACAGAAACAAAGTGGACTACTTAGGTCTAAGCGTTATCAGGTTTGCTCAGTCTTCTGTGGCTGTAACACCAATGCACAATGGTAGCTCAGTAGTAGTTGGTCTACTGGTCATAAAGGTTGTCAGTTCAAATTCCAGCACTGCCAAGCTGCCACTACTGGGCCCTTGAGCAAGGCCTTTATTGCTCAGTTGTATAAATGAAATAAATATAAGTTCTCTTAAATAGCATCTGCCAATGCAATAAATGTAAATCTATGTTTCCAGTATTGATTATAGATCAGTTTGTAGTTTGTTGCCAAACAACTGTGGAGAATAGTTACTTGCATTAAATCTGAAACAAAGATGTTAAGCCATGCGTAGTGTCGGGGTCTAATGTGACCCTTTTCCATTAAATGCCACCCAAATATCAATATTAACTATATAATTTAGTTACAAGTCAAATGAAAACCTTAAAGGCAGGGTGCTGTAGATAATTATTTTAGAAGCATTTTTGTTATATTTCTTGAAATTCTCTTTACATCCCAACAGCAATGAATAAATCAGTTGCTCTGACAATTTAAAAAAAAAAAACAACCTGTCATATGTGGCAGTCTCAGGGCTATAAAAAGCCCATCCAATCATTTCATTCAGTCTGACACGTAGGCCTGTGTAACTACCTACCTGCCTACTTGCACGCACTCTGCCTGTGCGCTTGTGCATGATCGGAGTCTTCTCCAAGGCTAGGTAGATATATTACAGACGTATTGCTAAAGCTAGAGAGCTAGTCGACAGCTGTGAGTATGAACAATCATCATGTTTGATGTTTGCATTAATTATGATAATGTTAGGAATGATAATCGATAATAGGAGTGGCTTTGGAGCAAGGGCTGATGGGAAGGAGTAGGATTTTTTGTGTGGATACTTTCAAAATCTAGCTTGCACTTGTTGCTTTCTCCAAAATTACCTATGCTAGCTTTAAACGTGTGACATAACTAAATAACACATCCAGGGGTGAAATGGAGATTATGTAGAAACGTGATACACTTTACATGTATCAGGTTGCACCTACTGCAATAAACGATGCAAAAATATATATATTTTCATTTGATTCACCCTCATACTTATATAATCTCTTTTTTTTGGTACGGCCAAAAAATGGATGAAAATATCATATTGAAAGTATATAGCAAATGTAATTGAAATATATTGAAACAAGGCACATAGTCATGAAGTTACTGTGTCATGTGGCTGATTTTTGCATAACACCACTGCTACAAATTAACAGGCCAACCCTACAAAGCTCTGACATAAGAATGTAAGATTTGTCACAGCACAATAAAAAGGTTGTACATTAAAGTGCCCTTTTGCGCCATTCGTCTCGCGACATTCACCTAGCGTCTAAAGCTGTCTAAGGCCAGGTTTACATTAGACCGTATCTGTCTCGTTTTCTTCGCGGATGCACTGTCCGTTTACATTAAAACGCCTGGAAACGCCGGGAAACGGGAATCCACCAGGGTCCACGTATTCAATCCAAATCGTGTCTGGTCCGGTGGTGTGTAAACATTGAGAATACGCGGATACGCTGTGCTGAGCTCTAGCTGGCATTGTCATTGGACAACGTCACTGTGACATCCACCTTCCTGATTCGCTGGCGTTGGTCATGTGACGCGACTGCTGAAAAACGGCGCGGGCTTCCGCCTTGTATCACCTTTCATTAAAGAGTATAAAAGTATGAAAATACTGCAAATACTGATGCAAATACTGCCCATTGTGTAGTTATGATTGTCTTTAGGCTTGCCATCCTTCCACTTGCAAGTGGTAAGTGACGCGCATGCCCGACATGCACTGAGATCACACACACAGCGGCTCAGTCCCAAATCACTGCTCATGCGCTCCACTCACGCGCTCTGTGAGCTGCGCAGGGCCGGAGTGCGCACCCTCCAGAGGACACTCGCTGTTCAGGACGGAGTGATTTGGAGCGCAGGATGCCTGTGGAGCCGAGCGTATCCGTGTATTGGCGTTGCTATGTGCACGCGAATCGTGTATTGGCGTTGCTGTGTGCACACTAATCATTTTAAAAACGTTAATCTGATGATCCGCTGATACGGTCTAATGTAAACCCCACCTAAGGATTTGAATCGCCTCACGCCAAGGGACATTGACCTAGCGAATCACTCCACAGACAGTTACCCCTACACAGACACACAGTTGTGTAATGTTACTCTTCTTACAATACATTTACACTAATCCAATCTACACTTTCACTGCAGTATTTATCAGTTACACTTTTTAAAAGTCTGACAACAGCTTCTCTTCTTACACACTGACAACCAAATCTGATACAGTTCTCTTTTTAAAGAGAACTTTCTTGTTATGTATCATTTTATAGAAACTCCATCTGTTTGCCATTTATTTCCATTACAGTGTGCACTGAAGATTGTGTTTACTCCTTAAAGTATCTGTACATGTAAACAGCTCATGAAATTAGTGCGTTAAAAACTGAAAATAACCAACCTGACCTCGGAAAGTAGGTCAAAGGTCAAATCTGACAGTTGATTTAGGTAGAATGGGTATATATTTGGGGTCAGTCAGCCAAAACCATTATTTCATGGTGAAAAAAAAATTTTTTGTCTATTTTGATAGTTTTTCAGACTTTTGACCTTGACCTGAAAATATTAGAGAAACATGCGATGTGACAGTATGCATAGAAAGAGCATGTGTAAATTATATACAGTGAATAATACATTTCATTTATGCAGAGGTAATCAAAAGTCCTTCCTGCACCATATGGCAGAACCAATCTCCGTTTCTGATCTTCCATTTTCCCTCGGCCTCTCACATAGCTAGGATTACAGTAGGGGGCTAGTCCTCTGGTAACTGCAAGAGTTTGACTCCCCACTCGCACCTGTATTACAGCGTACCTTGCCAGACAGCAGTAGGTAGCATTTTTATGATGGTCTTTGGTATGACCTCTCCACGAGTAGAGCTCACGATCTCCAGCTCAAGAGGCCGACACGCTAACCACTAGGCCAACTCACAGTATATGTAGAGGTAATACATATGACTCCTTTCGATGTGGAGGAGCAGCGGTTCTACTCTGAGTCTCTCCCGAATGACCAAACTTCTCACCCTGTCTCTAAGGGAGAGCCCAGCCACCCTGCGGAGAAAACTCATTTCAACCGCTTGTATCCGCGATCTCATTCTTTCGGTCACTACCCATAGCTCGTGACCATAGGTGAGTGTGGGAACGTAGATGGACCAGTAAATTGAGAGCTTTGCCTTTTGGCTCAGCTCTCTCTTTACCACCACAGACTGGTTTAGCGTCCGCATCACTGCTGATGCTGCCCCGATCCATCTGTCCAACTCCCGCTCCCCCTTACCCTCACTCGTGAACAAAACCCCAAGATACTTAAACTCCTCCACTTTAGGTAGCAACTCCCCCCTGACCCGGAGTAGGCACTCCACCCATTTCCGGCTGAGCGCCATGGCCACGGACTTGGAGGTGCTGATCCTCATCCCAGCCACTTTGCACTTGGCTGCAAACTGTCCCAGCACATGCTGTAAGTCACAGATTGATGAAGCCAACAGGACCACATCATCCGCAAAAAGCAGAGACGTGATCCTGCTGCCACTAAACCAGACATCCTCCACCCCTTGGCTGCGCCTAGAAATTCTGTCCATAAAAGTTATGAACAGAACTGGTGACAAAGGGCAGCCCTGGCGGAGTCCAAAATGCACTGGGAACGAGTCCGACTTACTGCCAGCAATGCGAACCAAACTCCTGCTCTGGTCATACGGGGTCCGAATGGCCCGGAGTAGTGGGCCCTGAACCTCATACTCCCAAAGCACCCCCCACAGGGCACCATGAGGGACATAGTCATAAACCTTCTCCAGGTCCATAAAATGCATGTAGACTGGTTGGGCAAACTCCCATGCACCCTCCAGTACCCTTGCAAGGGTAAAGAGCTGGTCCAGTGTTCCATGACCAAGACAAAAACCGCATTGCTCCTCCTGAATCCGAAGTTCAACTATCGACTGGACTCTCCTCTCCAGCACCCCAGCATAGGCTTTCCCAGGGAGGCTGAGAAGTGTGATCCCCTATCGTTGGAACACACTCTCTGGTCCCCCTTTTTAAAAAGGGGGCCCACCACCCCAGTCTGCCAATCCAGAGGCACTGTCCCCGACCTCCACGCAATGTTGAAGAGGCATGTCAGCCAAGATAGCCCAAGGCACTGGATGTTGTTCAGGAACTCAAGACGAATCTCATCCACCCCCGGAGCCCGGCCACCGAGAAGCTTTTTAACCACCTTGGCAACCTCAGCCCCTGTGATGGACGAGTCCTCCCAAGCACCCTCAGACTCTGCATCCTCCTCAGACAACACGAAGGTGGGATTGAGGAGATCCTCGAAGTATTCCTTCCACCATCAGATCATGTCCATCCTCACTGTAAACAGTAGGGACAGAGCACTGCTCTCCCTTCCTGAGCAGCCAGACGGTTTGCCAGAATCTCTTCGAGGCTGACCGAAAGCCACTTTCCATGGCCTCACTGAACTCCTCCCACACCAGAGCTGCATTCTGCTTGGCCCATCGGTATCTGTCACCTGCCTCTGGAGATCCACAGGCTAACCAAGCCTAATAGGACTCCTTCTTCAGCTTGACGGCTCCCCTCACCACAGGTGTCCACCACCAGGTTTGGGATTACCGCCACGACAGGCACCAACAACCTTGCAGCCACATCTCTGCATGGCTGCCTCAGCAATGGAGGTGCAGAACATGGTCCACTCGGACTCAATGTCCCCACCCTCCCCCGGTATGCAGTTGAAGCTCTGCCGGAAGTGACAGTTGAAGATCCGACGGACGTTCCCAGCATACCCTCACTACTTGTTTGGGCCTGCCAGCTCTGTCTGGCCTCCTCCCCAACCATCTGATCCAGCTCACCACCAGGTAGTGATCAGTTGACAGCTCTGCTCCTCTCTGCACCCGAGTGTCCAAGACATATGGTCGTAGATCAGATGAAACGACTACAAAGTCAATCATCGATCTACGGCCTATGGTGTCCTTGTGCCACGTGCACTTATGCTCAAACATGGTGTTTGTTATGGCCAAACTGTACATGGCACAGAAGTCCAACAACTGAACACCACTCGGGTTCAGGTCGGGCAGGCTGTTCCTCCCAATCATACCCCTCCAGGTCTCACCATCATTGCCCATGTGAGCATTGAAGTCCCCCAGTAAAACAATGGAGTCCCCTTGTGGTGCACTGTCTAGCACCCCACTCAAGGACTCCAAGAAGGCCGGGTACTCTGAACTACCATTTGGCGCATAAGTGCAAATGACAGTCAGAGACTGTTCCCTGACCCGAAGGCACAGGGAAACTACCCTCTCATTCACTGGGGAGAACTCTGATGTTAGCGCACTGAACTGGGGGGGGGGCTACCAATAGCCCCACTCCGCCCGGCGCCGCTCACCCTTGGCAACTCTAGCATAGAAGAGAGTCCAACCCCTCTCCAGGAAATTGGTTTCAGATCCTAAGTTATGCGTTGAGGTGAGCCCAGCAATATCTAGTCGGTACCACTCAACCTCACGCACAAGCTCAGGCTCCTTTCCCACCAGAGTGGTGACATTCCATGTCCCAAAAGCCAGTTTTGTCAGCCAGGGATCAGTATGCCAGGGCTTCCGCCTTTGGCTGCCACCCGATCCACAGTGCACCGGACCCTTACGGCACCTCCTGCGGGTGGTGGGTCCACAGGAGAGTGGTTCTGTGTTGCTCATTTGAGCTAAATGAGCAACATGGAACCAAAAAATTATTTCAATTTTTCTTTGAAAATAGTAGAGTCAAAAACAGAAAATGACCTTTTTGAGCTCTAAAAGTAGGTCAAAGGTCAGATTTGACACTTGATTCTGGTAGAATGGGTATATGTTTTGGGTTGTTTACTATAGCATATTATAAGCCAAAATCAATATTTCATGGTGAAATGGCTATATTGACCATTTTTGTGAATGTACAAAATACATTCAATTCAATTTTTAAAAAACCGATAAAGAGTTCTTTACCAAAGAAGAACCTGCACTGATCCAGAAAAAATGACAACTTTGGTAGAATTGGTGTGTTTGGACATGTTGTGGTTTGGGGTATTTACAGTAGGAAACAAACTGTTTTTGACCGCAGTCCAGAACATGTGCGTGACTTTCCATTTGACTGGCATCGAAGCTGTTTGCACAGGAAATGAGCACATCATTTCTTTATATAATATTTCGAGGGAAATTCTTATAACTTTAGTAGATACTGTAATAAATAAAATGACGTTTTCAACAAAAAACACATAAAATGTGCCCTGTGGCCTTGAAAAATAGGCCAAGGTCACTCGTCTTAGGTCAGTGAGCTTCCGTTGTCTGTGGCTATCAGCGGTTAAAATTTCATCCAAAACCAAACAACTTTTGGAAGAAAAAATAATAATTGTTAACTGGTGACTCTAAATTGACCGTAGGTGTGAATGTGAGTGTGAATGGTTGTCTGTGTCTATGTGTCAGCCCTGTGATGACCTGGCAACTTGTCCAGGGTGTACCCCGCCTTTCGCCCGTAGTCAGCTGGGATAGGCTCCAGCTTGCCTGCGACCCTGTAGAACAGGATAAAGCGGCTAGAGATAATTAATGGATGGATGGATGGATGGATGGATAAAAAAATCACCAAAAACAATAGTATTCACCTATGAAATAGATGATTCATCTATGAAATAAATGAAGACTAATAATACTTCTCAGATATGGAGACCTGTGATGAAATGTATGACATGCCATAGCAATGTGCCAAGTGTGAAGAAGTCACTTATGGGAAAGCTAGTAAGTCAAGAGAAAGCCAACACCTTTTTGGCCTCTTCTGCTTTTCAAACTGAGAACCGGGGAACAGAGAATGTGTGACACGACAATTTTTCACAGGCTACGTCTGTATGTCTGAGTCATGGCTAGCTAAAATAGTCATTCGGTCCAGCTTCTTCTTTCAGTTTGATCACTGCTGTAGCATTTGGATTTATAATTGCTGTTTTGGCATAATAAATGGAAGAAAATATATATTTAGGGAACATAGATGGTATGGGGGCGGCATGGTGGTGTAGTGGTTAGCGCTGTCGCCTCACAGCAAGAAGGTCCTGGGTTCGAGCCCCGTGGCCGGCGAGGGCCTTTCTGTGTGGAGTTTGCATGTTCTCCCCGTGTCCGCGTGGGTTTCCTCCGGGTGCTCCGGTTTCCCCCACAGTCCAAAGACATGCAGGTTAGGTTAACTGGTGACTCTAAATTGACCGTAGGTGTGAATGTGAGTGTGAATGGTTGTCTGTGTCTATGTGTCAGCCCTGTGATGACCTGGCGACTTGTCCAGGGTGTACCCCGCCTTTCGCCCGTAGTCAGCTGGGATAGGCTCCAGCTTGCCTGCGGCCCTGTAGAACAGGACAAAGCGGCTACAGATAATGAGATGAGATGAGATAGATGGTATGGTTATGTGTACAGCCTCTGAAGTGATTGCATCACACAGACTGACTGTCACATTGTATGACCAGTGACTGGCTAGTTGTTCATATAATCTGAAAAAACACAGAGCAGAGATTAACAAAGAAAACTCTGCTGTATATTTTTAAGATTATAGTGCATGTATGTAATAAAAGAAGAGAAAAAAGCAGGGGAAATGTGTGTGTGTGTGTGTGTGTGTGTGTGTGTGTGTGTGTGTGTGTGTGTGTTTTATGTCATTCTTGGAAGTGTTGTGGTATTCCCTTTATTGTGATAGTAGAGTACTGCTGTCCTTCCTTGTTGAGTACTTTGTGTGGAACAGCCAACATGAAGCAATCATGGCCCTACAGTCTCCATTTTCCATTTCAGGAATGCGAGTCAGCTTTTCTTCAGCTCTTCTCTCTGCAGATGTGTGCTCATTCAGTTTTCTAATCTTGAACAAATCTGAAATAAAATATTCATGGCCAGATTTTGTCCAATCTGCCCTGATTTGATGCTTTCTCGAACCCTGAAAGTGAAGTTTGCATTATTTGATTCTGAAAATCCCAAGTACTATTTTATGGGCTTGTAAAATATGGACACATGCAACATTGACAGACAAAAGGTAGAAGATGACATTTTATTTCCTTCTTTTATTCACACAGTGTACACTAAGGAAGTGTGGTTTGAAAAATTCCTGATCTTTTTTTTTTTCCTGGTGTAGCACCATAAGCCATTTTACTGTGGACCCTATTACTATTTGTTATCCAGTGTTTTTATGTTACTACCATAACCTGAGCTTCGGAACCCAATTTTCTGCATGGAAAATATTCCTATTTTTCAAGACAGTAAGGCTGAATTCACAAAGATAGGTGTTAGCTTTTATTTCCAGGTGTTCTGTAAGTGTTATTCAAATGTTCATGGGGAAAGTTGTCACTCTTATAAATTAACATTAATTGTAATGATTATTATTCAAAACAGGCAGAACAGTGCCATTGTCCCAGATGTCAGGAAATGACCTCAAACCAAAGTAGCTGTTACTGGAAGCCTCTCTAGAAAAAAGCACACAGACAAAAAAAAAGTTTACATCCTTCCATCATTTTCACACAGATGTACCTCTTGATGGTTTGCACAAAAAGGGGTGGAGGTTCTCTGTGAGATGATGGGAGATAAAGATTTCCCTGCATTTACTGAAGTTGGTTGCATATGTGGATATTCTGTGCAGAATGACTCATGTAAGTTTATGAGTCACAGATACAGGTGAAGGATTACTGTTCTCATCAGTCCATCATTCTCCCAGCTGTCAAACCCACAGAGTCAAATACTAGGTAACATTTTCTTTTTTTGGTGGGTATTTCAACTTCTGAGTTTTGGGGGCATTTTTGTGTGCTTTTTTATATTGGCGAGGACCAAATGTCCCCACAAGGATTTTTTTTTTAACTGCACTGTTTATTTAAAAAAAAACTAAAAGAGCTAATTATCCATATTAATAATTACGTCAACGGTTGTTCTATATTTCTTTATAAGGATATTAAAGTGTGTGTGTGTGTGTGTGTGTGTGTGTGTGTGTGTGTGTGTGTGTGTGTGTGTGTGTGTGTGAGTGAGCACATAAATACCATATAACTGGCATGTCCTAGAAAAGTATCTGGTTCAATTATCATATTATTACCCTGGTAATACAGTAGGCGTAGGCTTTGTACAGTCAATACACTGCCTGGCCAAAAAGTCACCATTTGGATTTAAATAAGCAAATACTTAAGGGCCTTTGATTGGATAATTTCTGCAGTGATTAATATGCTTCATCTGGCAACAATTCTTTTCACCCTAACTGATGCAGTGAGTAGCTTCTCATTTCCAGTGTTGTTTGACATATCCTGTGTTCATGGAAAAGAGGTTACTATGTTTCAGAAGGGTCAAATTACTAGCTTGCATCAAGCAAAGGAAACAATGAAGGAGATTGCTGAAATTACTGGAATTGGGTTAAGATCTGTTCAACGCATTATTAAAATCTGGAAGGATAGTGGAGAACCGTTAACTTTGTGAAAGAAATGTGGTTGGAAAAATCTCTTGACTGACCGTGTTCGGAGAGCACTTAAATGCTTGGACACTTAAAGTCAAATCATAAAAAATCAACAACAGAACTCACAGCTAAGTTTAATTGTGAAAGTAAGAGCATTTCCACATACACAATGTGAAGAGAAGTCACAGGATTGGGACTAAACAGCTGTGTGACCAGAAGAAAACCATTTGTTAGTGAGGCTCTGGAGCAATGGAAAAAAGTCATGTGGTCTGATGAGTCCAGATTTACCCTGTTCCAAAGTAATAGGTGTGTCAGATTAAGAAGGGAAGCACATGAAGAAAGAAAAGAAAACACAAATTTATTCATCACACACTTGTGAAATTCCTCTCTGCATTTAACCCATCTGAAGCAGTGAACACACACATACCCAGAGCAGTGAGCAGCCATGCTAACAGCACCTGGGGAGCAGTTGGGAGTTAGGTGCCTCGCTCAAGGGCACCTCAGCCCAAGGTCATCCCATATTAACCTAACCGCATGTCTTTGAACTGTGGGGGAAACCGGAGCACCTGGAGGAAACCCACACAGACACAGGGAGAACATGCAAACTCCACACAGAAAGGCCCTCGACAGCTGCTGCGTTTGAACCCAGAACCTTCTTGCTGTGAGGCAACCGTGCTAACCACTACACCACCGTGCCGCCATCATGCATAGTGGCCAATGTACAAGCCTCTGAAGGCGGCGTCAGTGGCGTGCACAGATAGACACGAGGTGGTGCTCAAGCACCTGCCCCTCTGCCCTCTGTCCAAAAAAGTGCCCTTTTGAATTTTTTTTTTACAGTTTACTGAGGCCAATGTCAACATGATCTTTTAGAAAAGCAGCGGCATTAAAAGCGTGTGTGAAAATAATGTCCCGATGTGTGCCCCCTCCGCACACACACCGGACCTCTGTCTCTCTTGCTCTGTCACGTGAACAAGCGTGCAGTGCATTCAATGTGAGGTTGCAGCAGCATAGCGTCCTGGAAGCCACGGCCTTGTCGTAGCGCAGACAACACATCGGGCAGTCAGTCAGCTCTTCCCCTGCCCCACCAGCCAGGTAACACATGAATCGAGTGAAAATCAGGGGCGCAGATAGGATTTTTGAACTGGCGGGGACTGAGCTGTCAGCAAATGATTCCATTTTGTGTATACATGTATGTGTGCAGCCCTGTGATGACCTGGCGACTTGTCCAGGGTGTACCCCGCCTTTCGCCCGTAGTCAGCTGGGATAGGCTCCAGCTTGCCTGCGACCCTGTAGAAGGATAAAGCGGCTAGAGATAATGAGATGAGATGAGATGTATGTGTGCGTGTGTATATATATATATATATATATATATATATATATATATATATATATATATATATATATATATATACACACACACACTACCGTTCAAAAGTTTGGGGTCACTTTGAAATGTCCTTATTTTTGAAAGAAAAGCACTGTTCTTTTCAATGAAGATCACTTTAAACTAATCAGAAATACACACTATACATTGCTAATGTGGTAAATGACTATTCTAGCTGCAAATGTCTGGGTTTTGGTGCAATATCTCCATAGGTGTATAGAGGCCCATTTCCAGCAACTCTCACTCCAGTGTTCTAATGGTACAATGTGTTCGCTCATTGCCTCAGAAGGCTAATGGATGATTAGAAAACCCTTGTACAATCATGTTAGCACAGCTGAAAACAGTTGAGCTCTTTAGAGAAGCTATAAAACTGACCTTCCTTTGAGCAGATTGAGTTTCTGGAGCATCACATTTGTGGGGTCGATTAAATGCTCAAAATGGCCAGAAAAATGTCTTGACTATATTTTCTATTCATTTTACAACTTATGGTGGTAAATAAAAGTGTGACTTTTCATGGAAAACACAAAATTGTCTGGGTGACCCCAAACTTTTGAACGGTAGTGTGTATACATGTTATTTCACCTCCCTCACTGCCATCACCAGGAACTACCTGCAGGCCAGGACAATGATAACATTTTAACATAGCCTATGGAAATCCAAAGTTTACACATTATCATCACGCACAGAAATTGCAAAACTGCAAAACTAGTTTTAAAACCGCTAAGTTCCAACTGTTAAACATAGCGAGAGGCTGGGCTACGTGTGTGTGTGTAAAGTGTAAACCAGCGCATCCTGACTTTCTAACTATGCCTGTGTGTTGCGTGAGCGGCAGTCAGTCAACAACTCTTCGCAAAGTTTCCTTATGAAACAATATGCTCGCTGAAATTATGGCAGGGAACGCCAGATTAAACATTAAAACTGCCTTCTGAGCACTGTATCTACAGGCTACCACCGAGAGAAGGAGGCTACCAGAAAGGCATCTCTACTCTGTACGATTTTACTTTCACTACGACATTACTTTGAACAGACTATCAAAAAATTGCAAGGTGATATGATAAAGTAAGGCACAGTTTACTTACAGTCTTTTTTTTTTTTTTGAAAAAACGATGCAATCGTTTTCTGCCTTTTGGCACCCTTCATCATGCCGTGTTGGGGTCCTGAACTAGGAGGAGCTGTCCCCGATATGCCTGTCAAACTTCTTGTGGGTAACCATAGCAACCAAGCTCGAGCTCGCAACCTGTGCAGTCTGCGCAGTTGCAACTATTTATGTACTGCTGTGCACCTCAATAAACCGAATGGTAATTAGTCTTTTGATTTTTCCGTGAGGTTTGCCTTATGCAAAGAAAGACAGCATAGACGTTTTTTTTCCTCCCTATAAGTGGGGGGGACCGAACGAGGTGAATTTAAATCTGGGTGGGACGAATCCCCCCCATCCCCCCCTCTATCTGCGCCCGTGATGAAAATGTATTGTTTGCCCTCTAAGCCCAAGCTGTAATTATTTTGTCGTGAAGTAGCCCATCACATACAGAAACAACTGCACATAAGTATTATATTTTTTGCTAGACCATTTTCAGATTTAGGAAAACAAAAATTTCTTTTTCTATTTTGTTCAACTATAGATTCCTGGCAAAGTCAAAAAGCCTTGATGTAATAAATTAACATTAAGTGGTTGTTTTACACATTTAAAAACTAAAACAGGTCAGTGGTGACCTGAACACAAGAGGAGGGTTAAATCTCAGACTTTTATAATAAGGTGTTCCACATGCGCAAAAAAGTGCCCTTTTTCCTCCCAGAGCACTTGCCCCCCAAAATGTCTGTGCACGCCACTGGGCGGCGTTATGATCTGGGGTTGCTTCAGTTGGTCAGGTCGAGGCTCAGCAACATTGTGTGGCAATAACATGAAGTCAGCTGACAACCTGAATGTACAGAATGACCGGGTTATCACATCAATGGCAATCCCTTCCCTGATGGCACGGGCATAAAATTAGGGCTCAAACAGTGAAAGAGTGGTTCAGGAAGCATGAGGAATCATTTTCACACATGAATTGGCCTGACCTTAACCCCACTGAAAGTCTTTGGGATGGGCTGGAGAAGACTTGAAGTGGTTTGACTTTCCCATCATCAAGAGAAGATCTAAAAATTAATGCAACCCTGGATGGAAATAAATGTTCTGACATTGCATAAGGTTGTTGAAACAATAACATAACAAATGCACGCCATAATCAAACTAAAGGTGGTCCAAAAATATATGGCTTTTTTTTTCTTCTTTTGGCTAAGCAGTGTATTTGCGTAGTGCAGACTGAAGTTTGATTTGTATGATGTTATCTCAGATACATACATCTACTGAATTGTTTAAGAGAATGTGTGGTTTTGATTTATAAAGAGTGATTAGTATAGTGCCATTTAAATAGCAATAAAATAGTGTAATGTGGGTTTTGACATTCAAATCATTAGACATTTGGCCATGTCATACACACACACACCACAGATAACAGTTTTTTCTTTGAGTCTATGAGTGCATTTGGCATGTTGCATTGACAATTGTGGTTAAAAATTCAAAAGTGAAATCAGAGGTTTTCAACCATAAATGATGAGAAACAATGCAGTCATACACTTGGAAAGAAAGTTTTTGCCAAATTTTGATTGTGGCTGGGTTGGTACCACTCAGTATACATTTTTTTTTGTACCTTTAATATGTATCTTTGACTTGAAAACATAAATTTAGTATACCTTTAAAAATAATTGAAGGTACATAATTGGATCTTAAGGCTCACGTCTACCTTTAAAGCTTTATTTTAAAAGCTAATTAAAGGTACACTACCGTTCAAAAGTTTGGGGTCACTTTGAAATGTCTTTATTTTTGAAAGAAAAGCACTGTTCTTTTCAATGAAGATCACTTTAAACTAATCAGAAATCCACTCTATACATTGCTAATGTGGTAAATGACTATTCTAGCTGCAAATGTGTGGTTTTTGGTGCAATATCTCCATAGGTGTATAGAGGCCCATTTCCAGCAACTCTCACTCCAGTGTTCTAATGGTACAATGTGTTTGCTCATTGCCTCAGAAGGCTAATGGATGATTAGAAAACCCTTGTACAATCATGTTAGCACAGCTGAAAACAGTTTAACTCTTCAGAGAAGCTATAAAACTGACCTTCCTTTGAGCAGATTGAGTTTCTGGAGCATCACATTTGTGGGGTCGATTAAATGCTCAAAATGGCCAGAAAAATGTCTTGACTATATTTTCTATTCATTTTACAACTTATGGTGGTAAATAAAAGTGTAACTTTTCATGGAAAACACAAAATTGTCTGGGTGACCCCAAACTTTTGAACAGTAGTGTATATTCACTATTATTATAACACAGAATACATTCTGAAATTGCAAACATTGGGTATCCATTCAGGCGGCACAGTGGTGTAGTGGTTAGCGCTGTCGCCTCACAGCAAGAAGGTCCGGGTTCGAGCCCCGTGGCCGGCGAGGGCCTTTCTGTGCGGAGTTTGCATGTTCTCCCCGTGTCCGTGTGGGTTTCCTCCGCGTGCTCCGGTTTCCCCCACAGTCCAAAGACATGCAGGTTAGGTTAACTGGTGACTCTAAATTGACCGTAGGTGTGAATGTGAACGGTTGTCTGTGTCTATGTGTCAGCCCTGTGATGACCTGGCGACTTGTCCAGGGTGTACCCCGCCTTTCGCCCGTAGTCAGCTGGGATAGGCTCCAGCTTGCCTGCAACCCTGTAGAAGGATAAAGCGGCTAGAGATAATGAGAT
The DNA here is from genome assembly GCF_027579695.1 of Neoarius graeffei. Taxonomy (NCBI): domain Eukaryota; kingdom Metazoa; phylum Chordata; class Actinopteri; order Siluriformes; family Ariidae; genus Neoarius; species Neoarius graeffei. The sequence goes on from NC_083573.1 coordinate 57,549,171, forward strand.
GAGACGAGATGGGTATCCATTCAAATGCATTAAAACCAGAGATGTTGCCAGTGATTCATCATGCAGATATTTTGCAGGCAGGGACAAACATTAAAAATATTTCTAACATGCAAACAGTTGACATCTTAAGGTCAATATTTGTAATGGTGCAAAATAGTATGAATACATGCAAATGTATGCACATATTTCAGGGGGTTGCAAAATTAGAAAAATATAATATCCATTCATTATCTATACCACTTATCCGTCAGGGTTGTGGGGAAGCTAGAGCCAATCCCAGCTGATTTCAGGTGAGAGGTGAGGGACACCCACGGCAGGTCACCAGTCTATCTCAGGGCTAACACAAAGACAAACAGCCATTCACACTCACACTTACACATGGGTAATCTATAGTAGCCAGTGAACTAATCCACATGTCTTTGGTCTGTTGGAGGAAACTGGAGCACCCAGAGGAAACCAACACAGACATGGGAAAAACATGCAAACTCCTCTGAAAGGCTCCAGGCAGCCACAAGGTTCAAACCCAGAACTTCCTTGCTATGAGGCGACAGTGCTAACCACTACAACACCGTGCCACCCTAAACATTATAAATACTAAAAATAAATACTTAAATTAAAAATTAAGTAAATACTTTTAGCTTTTTTTTGGACACAAGATATGTAGATGTGTTTTCTCTAATGTTAGTCACTGTATAGATGACGCATGAATTTGGTGTGTGTGTGTGTGTGTTATTGCAGGGCTCTACATATTGCTGTGGCACAGGAGAAAGAGGCAATAGTTCACCGGCTGATCCACATTTTATGTCAAGTGCACAAAGACCTGGACTTGTATAATAATCTCAGACAGGTAGGATACATGCACTTTGACATGCATCCAAAACAATAAACAACATAGTAACACCTACAAATAATATTACACTTTGGGACTAGTAGAAAACAAGAGGAAGCACATGATTTTCTGGTAAGTTATCAATCCCTGACTCAGTGCCACTTCACTTCTGTTTTTAAATGAGCACCTTCAAGAGTACAGTGTATATTGTACACCAGTCTTCCTCTGACTGGGAACTGCCTTTCCAACTTCCCACATTACTCTATGATTACGGCTCACACTGAGTGGAGTGTCCCCAAACTTTCACATTCTGTTCTCCTCTCTCTCTCTCTCTCTCTCTCTCTCTCTCTCTCTCTCTCTCTCACACACACACACACACACACACACACATACACATAAAAGCAGCATTTCCACCATTCTCATCATCTGAGCTAGCCACTTCATGTTTACCCAAACCTCAGAAAACACCATACTTCATGTTGAGGTTTCACTCAGCATACACAGTGCAAGCCAGTTACCAGAAGCTGCGCCTCAATCGTGTCTGTGAGCTGTCAATAGTCTTGTGTGATATCCTGTCTTCATTCACATCAGTTCCCCAAAACTGAACAACTGTACATTCCATTTAAGAGCATGTATTCGTGTGTGTATGCACTCATGAAGTCTGTGAACGTAACGGATGTGTAAAAGAAAATGTTATAGCGGTTTATTAAGATCATTTCAGTTGACATTTAACAGCCTTTTTAAAATCATTTGTCAAAACAGGCCACCTGGAATATAGAGCAAGCCATGTTTGTTGACTGGTGTATTTAGGAACGTGTTAAGAGTAGTATTACTCTCTGTGCATTAGTTCTTCTTGCTACTTCTATACTTTCTGTATACTTACAAGCATGTCATGACCATCACTTACCAACATTCAAAATGCCTGATAAAGATTCTGAACAAGTCTGTCTTAATGAGTGATGACTCTATAGCTCAAGGAGCAGCTCTAACAAAGATACACAAAGAAAAAACAAAAGAAGGAAGTATTTTTATTGCTATGTTTTGTCATGCAAATAAATGATGCATGGGCTATCTGTGAATTTTTTTTTTTCGTTTTGTTTCATTTTGATTTCAGTCCAAAACTTTGAACATGAGCTGCAGGAGAATGTGAGCATTGTGAGCAAGTGTGTGTTGTAAATGTGTGCTTGTTAAAGCAGCTGCTGTTTGTGCGTGTGAGCGTGTGTGCATGAACTTAAGTATCCTCATTCCGAGAAGTCACATGATGCCCTTCACATTTTTGCTGTTTCTCAACATACATTCTTGGGTAGATTTAGGGACTTCCCCTCAAACACGCGTGCACGCGCGCGTGCGCACGCACACACACACACACACACACACACACATACACACTCTCTCTCTCTCTCTCTCTCTCTCTCTCTCACACACTCTCATTATTATTATTATTATTATTTCAAAAACATTAACAGGCCAACTTATCATAGCTATGCATTTATTGTATCTGTATGCATATGTATATGTGCATATTCTAACTAAAGTACAAATAAATCAATACAGAGTTCACTATCAACTTTAATGTGAGGGATTCTTTTAGTTATATCAAACATTGTTTGTTGGCTTTACTTTGGCTTTTATGCCTTTTGCTTTTAGAAAGACTCCTAATACTTTGCCCAGTAACATTTTGCTCTGTCATAGTTCCATGCAGGAATTTATCTTATGGAAATATTTTTCCCCAACGTGAACGCCCATTTTTTTTAAAATCCCTTTTCAGGCAGAAAGGTCATTCTAAAGATACACTGCAGGGGAGAGGAAAGGGATTTTCCCTCTTTAATCCAATTCTTCCATGCTCTCTCCCCTTCCACTCATTTGTTTCCGGCTTGCCCTGCCTTCTCCCTTTCTTTGTTTCTGTTTAGATATTCGCTTTAAAGCTGCAATGTTATTTTGTAGGACTGGTTCTGCAACTTTAGTTTTGCTTTTGAATAATGATAAACTTATCATTTATATTTACACCTGACTAACAACTCCAGATAAGAGACGTTATATAAGAATAATTGTTCTCTTATGCTTATGATTTTTACTGGCATGCATTTATGTGTTCACACAATTAAGCAAAATGTGCATGTGTGTTCAAACACATACACACACCAGTGATGACTCAGAACTGATTCTCAGACATTGGATCATTCCACAGGAAGGGAGAGCCACAGGCATTGTGACACCAGAGGAATTTCTGTTGTATCACTGTACTTACCCTTTCCCTGTTTGTTCTTTTCCCCTTTTCAGCTTGAGGTGAGCCAGCCCAGTGCCAGCTTACCCTGTTAGTACTGAAACTAAGCTCATTTATCAGCATATAACTATAAATCAGAGAGACCATACAAGATATAAAATAAGAAAAGGGTTGAGGATACTATGCCTCTATGTGTATGTGTGTGTGTGCGCACGCGTGCTTTAAAAGAAAGGTGTGTGTTAGTGCAAATGTTTTTGTAGGTGCATGCTTATATGGTTTGAAGTGTATTTGTGCCTTATCTTGTTGGTAACGTTCTATAGCATTGACTTTTAACCTGTTGAATGTGTTCTAAATGAGATGTCGCACTGATAGGAATGCACCAGGATATGATTCATGTTTATATGTTTCTCTTTTACTACAGTTACTATAGTTGTGGAATAGGGCTATTTACTGTATTTTTATTATTTACTATTTATTGTTTGATCTCAAACGCATTAAGAAGGCAAGAAATTGCACTAATTAACTTTTGGCGAGACACAGCTGTTAATTGAAAAGCATTCCAGGTGACTACCTCATGAAGCTGGTTAAAATAATGCCAATAGTATACAAAACGTCATCAAGGTAAACGGCGGCTACTTTGAAGAATCAAAAAAATATGAAACGTATTTTGTTTAACACTTTTTTGTTTACCACACAATTCCATATATGTTCTATATGTTATTTCATAGTTTTGATGTCTTCATTGTTGTTCTACAGTGTAGAAAATAGTTAAAATACAGAAACACCTATGAATGAGTAGGGGTGTACAAACTTTTGACTGGTGCTGTATGTTTATCTGAAGTGTAAGTGAGGATGGAAAAATAAGTGTTTCATTTTTGTCTGTTGTGAATCAGCTAAACTGACACTGTCCCTCCTCTGGTCCTCAGACTCCTCTCCACTTGGCAGTCATCACACATCAGCCTGGTGTAGTGGAGGCTCTTCTTCGGGGTGGAGCAGACCCTGGAGCACTGGATCGTAATGGACAGACGGCATTGCATCTCTGCTGTGAGCACCAAGAAGAAGCTTGTCTCCGTATAATACTTTCCCACCTCTCCCGATTATCATACTGCCCTTTGACCTGCCTGAACAGCCGGAACTTTGAAGGTAAGTGACTGAGTCTGGTCAAATGCCATAGAAAGCTCAAGCAGAAGTTTCTTGTCCGTTGATTAATAAGTGTGTGAAAGTGTGTGTGCATGGTGCCCTGCGGTAGACTGGGGTCCCATCCATGGTGTATTCCGTCTTCACGCCTAGTGTTACCAGGATATGATCCGCATTCTTTACAACCCTGGCAAGGATAAAATGGCAACTGTAGATGAATGAATAACTTAACATTTCAAAACATGCAAACTGATATGATGATTTACAACAAGGATTCGATGAAATGACAAAACCAAGTGCTCCTGATAGCTTCTGATATTACACAAAATAGCACTTTCCTCCGATTATGTTATGTTGCCCTGAGATGTAGCATGAGCAGTACTTTGAATGAGATGCAGAGGGTGGCTTCACATGTCTCAGAGATAGTATGTGTTAGCCTTCAAGCTTCCTGATTGGTAGCTGTAACATGATGGGGAGAATTATATAGTGGGTAAGAATTGGCAAAACCCAACTGAGGAGAAAATGTGGGAATAAAAGACAAACTCGATATATAAAGATTGCTTTTAAACATTAATGAATTTTCAAAGCAATATATAAAAGCTGGTTTTAAAATATGTAGCAAGGAAATTGCTGTACCTTGAAGTAGCATTTTTATGATGATATTATCTACACTGGTATATCATAACTTTGACCATATCAACATACTATATAGCCAAAGATATCTGGATACCTGACCATCAGACACATATGTGCTTTTTGAACACCCCATTCCAAAACTATGGGCATTAATATGGAATTTTGGGCAGCACAGTGGTGCAGTGGTTAGCACTGCCGCCGCACAGCAAGAAGGTTCTGGGTTCAAGCCCAGTGGCCAATGGGGGCCTTTCTGCATAGAGTTTGCATATTCTCCCTGTGTCTACGTGGGTGTTCTCCAGGTACTCCAGTTTCCCCCACAATCCAAAGACATGTAGTTAGGTTAACTGGCTACTCTAAATTGCCCATAGGTTTGAATGTATGTGTGTGTGAGTGCGCAGAAAGGAACCGGCTACCCTATTGCTGCAGCTCTGGCCAAGTCAAACAAACATGTTTACCTCAAGCCCGGATCGGGTTCAGCAGTGACGACAACGGTAATGGTCGTCCATCCCCATCGGCCTCCACTCTTCTGGGAAGGTTTTCCACTAGATTTTGAAACATGGCTGGTGGGATTTGTGCCTGTTGAGCATAAGAACATTAGTGACATCAGGCACTGATGTTAGGTGAGGAGCCCTGGGGTGCATTCATCGTTCCAGTTCATCCAAAAGGTGTTCAATGAGAGTGAGGTTCAAGATCTTTGCAGGTCATTCAAATTCTTCCCCAATAGAGTGCTCCGAGATGATGCTAAAAATAGTAACACTGCGGTCTGCGCGGCCATCTTGGAAGTCACTCGCTCCGGAGCGCTCATAGAGTACACATCATAGAGTACACATTCACCGATTTGTTTCCGCGTTAGAGGGCTTAGAAGCTTGGATTTTTTAAGAATTTAGACATCTGAAGTGATGGAGCACTACTGTGAAAGTTTGGATAAGCAGGCACGGGAGCGTTATGCTGAGAAGGTACGTTTCATTGGGAATGTAGATCCATACGCTGTTAGTGAGAAGGAATGGAAAGCTGACCCCAGCTTGTTGCTGCATGTGACATACATCGATCTTGTGAACTATCTAGTGTTTCACCCAAGTCCATTTTGTGAACTAAAGCATGTGTACATAAACATTACTAGGCCTAGATCTTAAATGCCATTTGATGCAACAATGCACTACAGTAGACATAAGCTACCTAATGTGACAAATATGTCCATTAATCATTGCTGAAAGTACATAGAAAAGATAATAGTTTGTATCACATTTATTTTAGTAACTATGAAATTCAAGACAATATTAGCCTACCTGTCACAAAGTGATCAGAACAAATCCGGATACAGTCAAGTTGTCCTAAATTTGATCGGTTGATGGCAGCCAGCCACTGTTGTCTCCTCTGCTCGCTTTTCTCCTGTGCTGCAATTCCCTGGTTAGTCACGACTTTAAGGAGTCTGTGGAAGCTTTTGCCACCCTTTTCCCCCCGGCTACTACAGCCAACAATGACACACGTATTCGGCATTGTCACCCCTTTTTGCTTCACTGAACAACAACAATGCACTGACACAGCGACCTTTGACTTCCAATATGGCCGCCGCTGGGTTCGCGCTGACCTCAAAGCACTCTATACACTGCAAAAAAATGATATCTTAGCAAGTGAAATTATCTTGAAAATAGTTGAAACGATCTAGCATTTCCTATTAGAAGAATACAAGACACTAATTCTGAGATTATTAAACCTAGTTCTAGATTGCAACCAACTGATTCTAAGATGTCTTATCAAGTAAAAATATCTGTCCATGCAGCAAGATAATTTCACTAGTATTAAGTCATTTTCTCCTCAAATTCAGTTTTCAATTTTTTGCAGTGTAACTTTGGCAAGCCATGTCTTCATGGACCTCACTTTGTGTTCAGGGGCATTGTCATGCTGGACTTTTGGGCCCCTTGGTTCAAGTGAAGGGAATTTGTAATGCTACAACAGAAAAAGACAATCATGTGCTCCCAACATTATGACAGCAGTTTGGGGAAGGCTCACATACAGGAGTGATGAACAGGTGTCCACATACCTTTGGCCATATATAGTGTATTTCTTTACCATCTACCATCTTGTTGGTATAGCCCTACATCCCGAGCACAAATCTTTTTTCTATGACATTATTAATGAAGCACTATAGTGGTGCTTGAAAGTTTGTGAACCCTTTAGAATTTTCTATATTTCTGCATAAATATGACCTAAAACATCATCAAATTTTCATTCAAGTACTAAAAGTAGATAAAGAGAACCCAGTAAAACAAATGAGACAAAAATATTATACTTGCTCATTTATTTATTGAGCAAAATGATCCAATATTACATATCTGTGAGTGGCAAAAGTATGTGAACCTCTAGGATTAGCAGTTAATTTGAAGGTGAAATTAGAGTCAGGTGTTTTCAATCAATGGGATGACAATCAGGTGTGAGTGGGCACCCTGTTTTATTTAAAGAACAGGGATCTATCAAAGTCTGATCTTCACAACACATGTTTGTGGAAGTGTATCATGGCATGAACAAAGGAGATTTCTGAGGACCTCAGAAAAAGCGTTGTTGATGCTCATCAGGCTGGAAAAGGTTACAAAACCATCTCTAAAGAGTTTGGACTCCACCAATCCACAGTCAGACAGATTGTGTACAAATGGAGGAAATTCAGGACTATTGTAATCCTCCCCAGGAGTAGTCGACCAACAAAGATCACTCCAAGAGCAAGGCGTGTAATAGTTGGCAAGGTCACAAAGGACCCCAGGGTAACTTCTAAGCAACTGAAGACCTCTCTCACATTGGCTAATGTTAATGTTCATGAGTCCACCATCAGGAGAACACTGAACAGCAATGGTGTGCATGGCAGGGTTGCAAGGAGAAAGCCACTGCTCTCCAAAAAGAACATTGCTGCTCGTCTGCAGTTTGCTAAAGATCATGTGGACAAGCCAGAAGGCTATTGGAAAAATGTTTTGTGGATGGATGAGACCAAAATAGAACTTTTTGGTTTAAATGAGAAGCGTTATGTTTGGAGAAAGGAAAACACTGCATTCCAGCATAAGAACCTTATCCCATCTGCGAAACATGGTGGTGGTAGTATCATGGTTTGGGCCTGTTTTGCTGCGTCTGGGCCAGGACGGCTTGCCATCCTTGATGGAACAATGAATTCTGAATTATACCAGCGAATTCTAAAGGAGAATTTCAGGACATCTGTCCATGAACTGAATCTCAAGAGAAGGTGGGTCATGCAGCAAGACAACGACCCTAAGCACACAAGTCGTTCTACCAACAAATGGTTAAAGAAGAATAAAGTTAATGTTTTGGAATGGCCAAGTCAAAGTCCTGACCTTAATCCAATCAAAATGTCATGGAAGGACCTGAAGCGAGCAGCTCATGTGAGGAAACCCACCAACATCCCAGAGCTGAAGCTGTTCTGTACGGAGGAATGGGCTAAAACTCCTCCAAGCCGGTGTGCAGGACTGATCAACAGTTACCGGAAATGTTTAGTTGCAGTTATTGCTGCACAAGGGGGTCACACCAGATACTGAAAGCAAAGGTTCACATACTTTTGCCACTCACAGATATGTAATATTGGATTATTTTTCCTCAATAAATAAATGACCAAGTATAATATTTTTGTCTCCTTTGTTTAACTGGGTTTCTTTATCTACTTTTAGGACTTGTGTGAAAATCTGATGATGTTTTAGGTCATATTTATGCAGAAATATAGAAAATTCTAAAGGGTTCACAAACTTTCAAGCACCACTGTATATTATTAAAAGGTCATTTCTAAGGGTATACTTGCTAAACATGATCTATAAGCTAACATGCATGCAGGCCTGAATTTCAGGAAATAACAAAGGGGCATCCTTATATGGTATGTGATTTTATTTACTAACCAGCAGGTTTTTTGGAAGACTGTGGTGGCGTTTTCATGCTCAACTTATGTGCTGAATCATTAATTGAAGAAATTGAGCCAAGTGTTTAGGAGGAGAATACACCATGCTGTGTTGAATATAGCACATATCACATGTCTCTGCAACTCTCATAAGCATGTTCTGTCTCTTAAAATCAGACAGTAAGGCAGGAAAAAAGAAAGGTGTTTTTTTTAATTCAACTTTTTTACATACATCATTTAAATGAGATGTGAGAAGAGGTGAAGGAATGTCTTAATTTAGGTACAGAAATCCCCTGAAATCATAGAAAGAGCATACACACTGGCAATCATATGTATTTTTGTGCACTGATATTTTGCCCAGCCATGTAAATTCAAGCTTGAGTAGGTTATTAAAATAATGTTTATTTTTAGAAAGCTGTTTATAATATTTTAAAATGTATTCAATTTTAGGCTTAACACCCCTCCACCTAGCGGTTCAGGATGGAAATAAGAAGCTGGCGAAAATGTTGTTAGACTGTGGAGCTGACATTAATGCTGTCGTGAGTAAAGATAACCTACCTCATCATTTATCACCACAACTCTTACCTTCCTCAGCATCATGTGCATATTATGGCCATTATTTCTTTTCAGTAGTAAGCAGCTTTTGGGTTTATTCACTTTATGAGATGCCCCCATTGTACCAGTATCGTTATCTTGAAGATCATGATCCAATTCATATGTGACACATTATTGCAGGAAAGATTAAAATACATATGTGGTCAGCTTTGTTGTCCTTTCCAAAACAGGATATTAAGAGTGGTCGCAGCCCACTGATACATGCTGTAGAGAAGAGCTGTATGGTGATGATCAACTTCCTTGTTGAGGTGTGGTTATATTTCTGTGTCTGTTTTCTGTTTTATTTGCTTTGTATGTTTTCACTTGCGTTTCCTCAACAGCTTATGACTCAGCTCCTATCGAGGCCTTTTAATTCTATTTCATTTCAGAGAAGTTTCACAGTCTCCACTCTGTCTTTTGTATCTAACCTGTATTATATATATATATATATATATATATATATATATATATATATATATATATATATATATATATATATATATATAAAACACACACACCATACAATACAATAACAGTTAAATGATTAATGATTAAATGTTAATGTGATTATAACAGTTAATTATAGTGATTTCTGTTTAATGGCACAGTTTATCCCTTCCTCCTATAAAATTATAAGATCAATTATGTGGATTATATTAACATTTGTTGATTTGTTCCTGCCATGACAAGGTCTGTGACTGTTCTTTTTCTGTCCTGCTTTCTTTTTCAGAATGGCTGTAATGTGAACTCACAGTCATACAGTGGAAACACAGCTCTTCACATTGCCTGTGGCCGTGGCGAGGTAGATGCTGTCAGAGTTCTCCTTAAAAATGGAGCTGATAGCAGTCTAAAGAATTACCACAATGACACAGCCGTTATGGTGGCTAAGAACAAGAAGGTACTAAAGAGAGGGGGAATTAAGATGAAATGCTAGTAAAGGTATTAAAGTAGAGAACCTTGAGACATAACTAAAATAAATTTGAACAATGGTTTATTATTACATCATCATATTAATGATAAGATTTGATTTTTTTTGTCAAATTTCTTACTATTGTACATAGTTTTGTGTTGACAAACTAGGAAAATTAAAACTGATCACTTTGAGTCATGTCATTTGGGATGTTAATGCTGCCCATTAGTGGTGAACACCAGTATTTACATTACTGACTTTTTGTATATTTAAGTTTAGCAAATTCCAATTTGTGCCATATAAACAAGCATATTAATTATGAAATGATTAAGTGAGCATGCAGATTATGTTATTAATTAAAAACATTTTTTTGATCAGGTATCTGATGTTTTACGTGGAAAGCCCACACGAGGTCACAATCTGAAAACTCAGAACAGCTTCAGTGGTAAGATTCTCATGCAATATACGTGGGATATGACAGGATGTAACCGAATAGGAATACATTGTTCAAATTCAGGCACGGTGGTGTAGTGGTTAGCACTGTCGCCTCACAACAAGAAGGTCCTGGGTTCGAGCCCAGCGGCCGGCGAGGGCCTTTCTGTGTGGAGTTTGTATGTTCTCCCCGTGTCTGTGTGGGTTTCCTCCGGGTGCTCCAGTTTCCCCCACAATCCAAAGACATTCAGGTTAGGTTAACTGGTGACTCTAAATTGACCGTAGGTGTGAATGTGAGTGTGAATGGTTGTTTGTCTCTGTGTCAGTCCTGCGATGACCTGGCAACTTGTCCAGGGTGTACCCCGCTCTCGCCCATAGTTAGCTGGGATAGGCTCCAGCTTGCCTGCAACCCTGTAGAACAGGATAAGCGGCTACAGATAATGGATGGATGGATGTTCAAATTGAACTGATAACATGTCCTAAAGGAATACAAACACAGATATGAACAGGTCAAGTTTTTTGTTTGTTTGTTTGTTTGTTTGTTTGTTTGTTTGTTTGTTTGTTTGAAAGCTTGCTAGAACACTTCAGACTGGTTGTGTGAATCAGGACAGGCACAAATATTTTGAGAACTAAACAGATACAGATAATGATGTTGCATTGCACTGCTAATACATGTTCATCCATTATCTGTAGCTGCTTATCCTGTTCTACAGGGTCGCAGGCAAGCTGGAGCCTATCCCAGCTGACTATAGGCAAAGGGCGGGGTACACCCTGGACAAGTCACCAGGTCATCGCAGGGCCAACACATAGAGACAAACAACCATTCACACTTAATACATGCTCAGTTTAAAAAAAAAAAACAACCATTGCATGAACATAGTGCCATGGGACCTAAGAAATTAAAATAAGGGTCTTTTTTGTTACATGAATATGAACACATTCTCAAAACTGCAAATTTGGTACCATGATGAAACATGACACTTAGAAATGTTTAAAGTTATGACTTATGTGATTTCATTTGTATAAAAGCCAATAAAATGGGTTATACAAATTTCCAAATTGGCATACTTTTTCACATGTATTACTTCTACACTTTAAACTCATTGCTATAAATTTGTAAACTCTAGCAACTTTATTCACAATAAGAGATTGTGAACAGAGATTATGCTTTCTTAAAACTGCTTCTAAGAGCCGAACCAAAATGACTTTGGAAAACCCCAAGCTTTCATAGTCTTTTGGAACAGTAGTTTAGCTGTTCATCACACAAGATGAACAAGGGGGCAGGTAGGAAACAACAAGGCGTGATTTGTGAAAGAGCATGTTTATTGTTGTCTGTTCAAATAAAACGGGCACTTCAACTGAGATGAGTGTTACTTTTTTTCTGTGTCTTTATCTGAAGTAGATTATACAGAATCACAACTTGTGGAAAACATTTATTTAAAAGTATGACTCGAGGCTTTTAAACTCTTCTCAGAGATTCATTCAAACACTTTTACAGCCCTTCTCCAACTTGTCCCTGATTTACAATTTAAACTTGAATGTGAAACTTAATTTTTAAATGTCACCAGCTTTTTAATTACACACTAATCTAAGTGGCTTAAGCCTGATTCTGTGTAAATAGCTCCATAGTGCTTACTTGACAGAAAAAAAAGATATTTAAATTTAAAAGAGAATTGAAATAAAAAAACAAACACTTCATGTCATGATATGGTAGCGTTCAATAGTATCACTCTGTGTCTTCATTTATTTACTAAAATGTACAATATTTTAAGAAAATTAAATGATGTAGCATTTGTCTCTGATACTCAGTGATTAAATGGTCTCACTATAGAAGCTGCTTGTAAGGAACAATGCATATGAGAAATGTAGTTAAATTAATAGAGTCCACGCAACAACACATCCTGGATCTTTTAAACTGTTTTTTTTTTAAACATGTTATGACAGTTTTGACAACTGGTTAAACAATATCTCTAATCATTTCAGGTACCTCATCTCCAAACAACTTAAGCCTTTCCCCTTTGGCCACTCCCAACCCTCATCGTAGTGCATCTCTGTCTCCAACAGTTCCACACACATATTCACCACACAGCCAATCTGGCGAAAGCAGATCAGGGAACCATTCACCGGTGGAAATTCAGGAAGCAGAGGATCTACAAATGACACCCAGGACATTTCATGATATGGTAGCATTCAACAGTCCGGACTATGTGGTGTCTATTCATCCTTTTCCCTTTTTCCAAGCACCTCGTTATGAGACACTCATGCCTTCTGGTCCTCACCTGCATTTAATGCCAGATCACTCTCCTTATTATCCAAATCTTGTACAAAGACATCTCTATCCCTCAGACACACAGTTCATCTTAATTCCAGCCAGGAATGGGCCACCTGTCTCTCATCAATCACCACTGCAGCCCACTGGTACACAGTCACGGCCCTCCAGCCATAACAGTGATCAATCCGACATATCTAACTTGAGTGCAAGCACTGGGGAAAAGACATGAGCTGATATGTCTGTGAAATGTCTATAATTGCACATGTTTTTTTACCAAATATTGAACAACGAGTGTGGATAGATGTGGCGGGCCCATCTTACAAGATGTATTTTTTTAATGTAGCCTATAATTTATGATCAGATAGACTACTGTCTTACTTGTATATGATTTATCATGGTTGTATTTTGAAACATTTGCATTTGATCTAATATGAGAAATATAGTTTTATTCAAAACTATAGTCTTTTACTGGTTGTAACCATACTCTGTGATAGTAGGCAGCAATGAAACCTCCATTATTTATACGTGTTATATATATAAATTGCACAACCAAACAGGTAATGAGCATTTTCTTTGTCCATTTTCAATAACTTAGGATGTTGAAGACCAACAAGGAATAATTTATGGAGAACAATATCACAGCTGTGGAGCTGGCTCTCTCAAACCTGCCAATTAGTTGAGTTAACCCCTTAAACACCTGGTTTATTGTTCAGATATTAACACACACACACACACACACACACACACACACACACACACACACACACACACACACACAAGAAAAATGTGATTTAAAACGTTTTAGAATTGTTATTTAAATGTTTAAAACAAAGAAATGTTCAATATCTTGAATAATTATTCAAGATTCTGCACTTTTCCCTATTTAAATGTAAGCAAGTTTGTAAGATTGAACATGTTAACTGCTTTGTACAAAAGGGCAGATTTACTTAATCCTTAATCTCTTCGAATGACTCATATAGTCTGTCGACACGTCAATGGATTTGATCTAAAATGGATCATAAGGTTTTGCTCAAATTTGTGGAGTCCATGCCAGCTGGAGTGCACACTGTCATGAAAGTAAATAGGGGACATACCAAATCCTAAGAAACTGTGAAATTCATGTAAATATTTCAAAGATTCTACTTTTCACTCAAGTTATTGTCAATAATATAAGTTGTAACGAAAGTTGTAGTATTAAATGATAAAGGAATGTAATTCAAGTGAAATGTTCTTCCATTACAAGTACCTTATTTTCATGATATAGTTATGAAATATGAAGTAAGTGTGTGTGTGTGTGTGTGTGTGTGTGTGTGTGTGTGTGTGTGTGTGTGTGTGTGTGTGTACAGTGTCCTCCACGATTATTAACATCCCTTGTAAAGTTTAGTAAAAAGGGTTAGAAAAAAATCAACCTTTTGGTGAAGTCGCTTCATCTCATAGTGAAAAAAAAAGAAAAATGCAGCCTTTAAATTAATTTATTCAGAGAAAAACAAATCCATCATCAAGAAATAATTATATTCAACAAAAACATGTGCCATTATTATTGGCACCCCTGGAAATTATAGTGAACACAGTGTAACTGAAGCATGTTTCCCATTTAAATTGTACATGTTTGAGATGATTAGAGTGTGTAGGAACTTTCAAACAGTAATCCATGACTTCCTGATTAACTGGAGTACAAATATGAGGTGACACAGAGGCCAAATTCCCTTAGTCATCCATCAACATGGGAAAGATAAGAGAACACACAAACCAAATGTGGGAAAAGGGTGTTGACCTTCATAAGTCAGGGAATGGTTATTAAAAAAATCTACTCATCTGAAAATGTACATTTCTAGTGTTAGGGCAATAATAAGAAAGTGGACATTGTTAGAAAACCTGCCTGGAAGCCACACACATATATATATATATATATATATACACACACACACATATATATACACACACACACACACACACACATATATATATATATATATATATATATATATATATATATATATATATATATATATATATAGCACGGTGGTGTAGTTGTTAGCGCTGGCGCCTCACAGCAAGAAGGTCCGGGTTCGAGCCCCGTGGCCGGCGAGGGCCTTTCTGTGCGGAGTTTGCATGTTCCCCCCGTGTCCGCGTGGGTTTCCTCTGGGTGCTCCGGTTTCCCCCACAGTCCAAAGACATGCAGGTTAGGTTAACTGGTGACTCTAAATTGACCGTAGGTGTGCATGAGAGTGTGAATGGTTGTCTGTGTCTATGTGTCAGCCCTGTGATGACCTGGCGACTTGTCCAGGGTGTACCCCGCCTTTCGCCCGTAGTCAGTTGGGATAGGCTCCAGCTTGCCTGCGACCCTGTAGAACAGGATAAAGCGGCTAGAGATAATGAGATGAGATGAGATGACATCATCAGATTTTCACTCAAGTCCTAAAAGTAGATAAAGAGAACCCAGTAAAACAAATGAGACAAAAATATTATACTTGCTCATTTATTTATTGAGCAAAAATGATACAATATTATATATCTATGAGTGGCAAAAGTATGTGAACCTCTAGGATTAGCAGTTAATTTGAAGGTGAAATTAGAGTCAGGTGTTTTCAATCAATGGGATGACAATTAGGTGTGAGCAGCCACCCTGTTTTATTTAAAGAACAGGGATCTGTCAAAGTCTGATCTTCACAACACATGTTTGTGGAAGTGTATCATGGCACGAACAAAGGAGATTTCTGAGGACCTCAGAAAAAGCATTGTTGATGCTCATCAGGCTGGAATAGGTTACAAAACCATCTCTAAAGAGTTTGGACTCCACCAATCCACAGCCAGACAGATTGTGTACAAATGGAGGAAATTCAAGACCATTGTAATCCTCCCCAGGAGTGATCGACCAACAAAGATCACTCCAAAAGCAAGGCGTGTAATAGTCAGCAATGTCACAAAGGACCCCAGGGTAACTTCTAAGCAACTGAAGGCCTCTCTCACATTGGCTAATGTTCATGAGTCCACCATCAGGGGAACACTGAACAACAATGATGTGCATGGCAGAGTTGCAAGGAGAAAGCCACTGCTCTCCAAAAAGAACATTGCTGCTCATCTGCGGTTTGCTAAAGATCACATGGACAAGCCAGAAGGCTATCGGAAAAATGTTTTGTGGATGGATGAGACCAAAATAGAACTTTTCAGTTTAAATAAGAAGCATTATGTTTGGAGAAAGGGAAACACTGCATTCCAGCATAAGAACCTTATCCCATCTGTGAAACATGGTGGTGGTAGTATCATGGTTTGAGCCTGTTTTGCTGCATCTGGGCCAGGACGGCTTGGCATCATTGATGGAACAATGAATTCTGAATTATACCACTGAATTCTAAAAGAAAATGTCAGGACATCTGTCCATGAACTGAATCTCAAGAGAAGGTGGGTCATGCAGCAAGACAATGACCCTAAGCACATACCGGTAAGTCGTTCTACCAAAGAATGGTTAAAGAAGAATGTTTTGGAATGGCAAAGTCAAAGTCCTGACCTTAATCCAACGGAAATGTTGTGGAAGGACCTGAAGCGAGTAGTTCATGTGAGGAAACCCACCAACATCCCAGAGTTGAAGCTGTTCTGTACGGAGGAATGGGCTAAAATTCCTCCAAGCTGGTGTGCAGGACTGATCAACAGTTACCGGAAACGTTTAGTTGCAGTTATTGCTGCACAAGGGGGTCACACCAGATACTGAAAGCAAAGGTTCACATACTTTTGCCACTCACAGATATGTAATATTGGATCACTTTCCTCAATAAATAAATGACCAAGTATAATATTTTTGTCTCATTTGTTTAACTGGGTTCTCTTTATCTACTTTTAGGACTTGTATGAAAATCTGATGATGTTTTAGGTCATATTTATGCAGAAATATAGAAAATTCTAAAGGGTTCACAAACTTTCAAGCACCACTGTGTGTCTGTATATATATATATATATATATATATATATATATATATATATATATATATATATATATATATATATATCAGGGCTTTACATTAGCACCCGCCCACCCGCCAAATGCGGGTAAAATTCGGCTTTGGCGGGTAATAACTTTAGTCTCACTAGCCACTTTGGCGGGTGGTTTATTCTGTGGTATGACAATATATTTTAATTGTAGTTTTCTCTGAATGCATCTGATATTATAAACGCATTGCAATGTAATATTATGCGCCTACAATTTATTTATTTATTTATTTATTTGCACATGATAAAAGAGATTTACAAGAAAACATCAATGGAACAAAAACAGAAAATGTGCTGAGGGAAGAAAAAAAGCACAATGGCTTGTTCTAAGTCTTCCCCCCATTTAAATTAACAAGTAATTAATACAAATTTAACAAATTAGAGAATAACTATATTAACAATAGTAAATAATAACAAATAATAACAAAGATAATAATAATATAATAATTGGTAACAAAATTATACATTAAACTGTAACTGGTATCATAACTGAAATAAATATAAACAATGTCAATTGCAGATAACAAAATATAAGTTAACGAGTGAAAATAAGAAACGAATAAAATGTAGCCTAGGATCTCTACATAAAGTAAAAAAAGTATAATTGATTGATTTCGAATGGTGAATAAATATTGTACTAATAACAGAAGCCTGGTGCATGGTGTAATATTTTACAATTTGATCCAAGACTGAACTATATTTAAAGATAAAGGTCAAGTGTGGCTGGGGAATGAAAATAGGTGGTTTTTGAGATTAAGTTTAAAACTAATCATGGATGTGAAACTTTTAAGGTGGAGGGGGAGGTTATTCCATTCAACTGCACATTTGTATTGAACACTCTTTTAACCGAGGGATGTTCGCACTACGGGGATATGTAGTTGGTCGCTTTATCGAGTTTGGTAAGCATGAAATTGGAATTAAGATTTAAAAAACTATCAAACGTGTCTGTAAGAGAATTTCTAAGAAATTGGAAAGTGAAGATATTTAGCTGAAGTCTATTGATATCAATAAGATTTAAAATCTTAAGCTTCATAAATAGATGTAAAGAATGGGCATAAAAACTGGATCTGGTGGCCATACGAACAAAACTTTTTTGTAGTAGTATTAGGGGCTGTAGTGTAGTTTTGTAGGCACATCCCCATACAATATTTCCGTAGGTCAGATATGGGTATATTAAGCTATTATATATGGTGATAATGGTTTGTTGAGTGAGAAGATGTTTGATTTTCCCATAAGTCCAATAGTTTTAGATATTTTATTACATAACATGGCTATATGTAGTTTCCAGGTCAGTTTGTCATCTGTTATTAAGCCTAAGAATTTAGCTTGACACTCTTGAGAAAGGGGCATACTTTTTAGTAAGATTTTTGCGTTATTTCTATTGTAGGTTTTATTTTTATTACAGAAAATAAGGAAGTATGTTTTTTTGGCATTGACAGATAATTTGTTAGCCTCAAACCAGATAACAACTTTTTCTAATTCTTGATTAGCTAGCTTTATTAGAGTATTAAAGTTTGAGTGTGAAAGGAAAAGATTGGAGTCATCTGCAAATAAGATAAAAAAGGTGATTGTGGAAGCTTGTGCAAGGTCATTGATGTAAATTAGAAATAGTAAAGGTCCTAAAATTGATCCCTGTGGTACTCCGCATTGTACTGTTTTAAGTGTAGATTTAGTGTTGTTAATTGTTACATATTGTTGTCTGTCAGATAGATAAGAAGAGAACCATTTTAATGCAGTCATTTATGCCATATCATTTTAGTTTGCTTAGTAGAATAGAATGGTTTACTGTGTCAAATGCTTTAGATACTGTAAATCGAGAAAAATCCCAATGGTGTACTCTTTGTTGTTTATAGCTGAGGAAATTTTGTCCATTAACTGAATCAGTGCCATAAAGGTGGAATAGCCCTTTCTGAAGCCATATTGGTGTTTGTATAGGATGTTATTATGATCTAAATGTTTCAGAAGATGGTTATATATTAGTTTTTCGAGAACTTTAGATATACAGGGGAGGACAGATATGGGTCGATAATTGTCATTAGTTGGTGGTATAAAGGTCAATAAATTAGATTCTACTTGTAAGGTAATGTAGTTCAGAGGGTCCTGTGGTCCTTTTAGTATTTTGCTTTCTAGTGAAGGCCCAATATTGACAAAAAAAATCATTGAATTCATCACATAGTTCTTCTTTATTTTCGATAGTTTTATTTCCAATTTGAATTTTGTTTGGACCGGGTGTTTTTATTTTGTCACGATTTAAGATGTCATTTATCATTCTCCATGTTTGTTTTATATTAGAAATGGCTTCAGTAAACTTTCTGTGATAGTATTCTTTCTTTGCAGTTCTAAGGAGATGATTCAGCTGATTTCGGTACTTTTTGTAGACACTGTGGTTAAGGGGTGTAGGGTTCTTGACGTACTTAGCATAAAGTTTGTTTTTTCTGCGTTTTGATTTTAATATTCCGCTACTTAACCAAGGTTTTTTTCGAGAATGGTTGAAAATTTTTGCGTTTTTCTTAGGAAAACATTTTTCATATAAAGATCCGTACGTTTCAAGAAACTGATTGTAAGCTTTCTCTGTGTCCGCCTTGCTAAGTATGTTGTCCCAAACTATACCTGATAGGGATTCTGTGAATTTCTGAATGTTTGTCATGTTAATGAGACAGTAAGATATTTTGTCTGTCTTCCTAGTTGGTTCCACTAAATCAGATATAAAGAATATCGGAAAGTGATCCGATATATCTGTTACCATAATCCCAGTCGTGTAGTCGATGTTAAGTGTGTTTGTGTATATGTTATCAATTAAGGTAGCAGAGTGTGGGGTAATCCTGGTAGGCTTGTATACAAGAGGGAAAAAGGAGTTAGAGAAAATGTTATTAATGTGATTAGTAGTAGGGGAATGCGAGGTTTTAAGTAAGTCTATGTTATAGTCTCCAAGAATGTAGCAAGTACTCTTTTCTTTGTTGATGTTATTCAGGCGTTCTGTCTATTGGTTATTAAATTGTTGAATGTCTGTATTAGGAGGACGGTATACGCAGCCAATGACGATTTTTTTCCCCCTCATTACCATTTGAAAACAGTTCAACAAAAATGCACTGCATGCTCGATTCATCAATTACAAATTCCAAGTCGTTTCTTTCTATATAAGATAAATCATTTCTTATAGAGAAACCCCCCCACCTACCTTGTTCAGTCTACAGTGATGAATGCTTTTATACCCGGGTATGTTATAATTGTGGATTGTATTTTCAGTTAGCCAAGACTCTGTGAGAGCAATTACTGAGAACCTATGTTTTATAGAGTATAGGTATTCATTGAGCTCCTCGAAGTGGCGCAGAAGGCTCCTTACATTTAAATGAAACATAGAGAGAGAATTGCTTTTTCTTGATTTGCATGTATTGATGAATGAGTCAGTGTTGTAATACTGTGTGGTGCTCTTAGAAGAACTATAGTAGTTATTAAATAAATTTAAATCAGGGTCGAGAGATGAAAAGTGTGATTCATAAACATTTTCATTTAAGTCAGAGGGGTTAAAAACTACGGTACTTAAGTCACTGTTACTTATTTTTGAAGGTAGAGATGGCTGTTTTTCAGTAGTGGAGATCATGAGGTTTGATTACCGGTGATGACTTAGTCGAGTCTGGTTTCTTCATGTGTTGGCCCTCCTTGGTGTGTCTCTCGATGGGTGCACGACCAGCCGATCATACCGTAAGTATGCCACGTTTCCTCTCTCTCTTGCTGTCCGCATTTCCGGTAGGAGTTCTTTCCTCTTTTGGCGTACTGCTTCCGAAAAGTCTTCGTTGATGCAGATGTTCGATCCTTTGAGGTACTTTGTGTTAGGGTTTTGCTGGGATTCGAACCTGGTTCGTTGGTGTGATAATCCAGCAAACCCCCACTAGGCCACCAGGGGGATGACTCAAATGCAGAGGCGTGAGGCGGAAGTAGAAAAAGAATCAAAAGGTTTATTTAAACTATATACACTATATACAGGGCAAAACAAAAGACAAAAAAAAAAACCAAAGAGTATAATCCAAAAGAAAAGCAAAGTGCAAAAATACAAAAGCTAAGAAGATCAAAAAACACAGTACAAAGGAAACTGGAGATAAACATAACAGCACAAAGACTCCGTGACAAGAGGACTGAACTCAGGGGTATAAATAGACAAACTAATTAAGGACACAGGTGAAGATAATTAGGCAATTAACACAAACACAAAACACAGGAACAGTGGCGGCCTCTAGAGGCCAAAATAAACACGACATGAAAAGGAAATAACAGCGGCCTCTAGAGGCCAAAACAGTCCTAGTCCTAACAGGACCCCCCCCTCTAGGAGCGTCTCCTGACGTTCCCAGGGCGATCCGGATGGGCCGAATGGAAGTCCCGACATAGTTCTTTATCAAGGACATCCCGAGCAGGAACCCAGCAGCGCTCCTCAGGACCATAGCCCTCCCAGTCCACCAGATATTGCAACCCGCCGCGGACCCGGCGGGAGTCAAGCAGGCGATTCACAGTGAACACAGTCTGCCCCTGGAAGATGCGGGGGGGTGGGGGGTTCCTAGGGGCAGGGGCATACGTAGATGTCAGTACGGGCCGTAACAGGGAAACATGGAAAGTGGGGTTGATCCTCAGAGTCCGGGGCAACTGGAGCCGGTAGGAGACAGGGTTAATAGGCCCGACTTCATTCTCCCTGTTAGTGGCAGAGAACAGTCTGGACAGTGCGTCAGGTTTGGTGTTCTTGGAGCCGGGGCGGTATGAGAGGGTGAAGTCAAACCGACTGAAAAACAGGGCCCACCTAGCCTGTCGAGGGTTCAGTCTCTTGGCTTGCTGGAGGTACTCCAGGTTCTTGTGGTCAGTCCAAACCAGGAATGGATGTTGTGCTCCCTCCAGCCAGTGCCTCCACTCCTCAAGGGCCAGTTTGACCGCTAGCAGTTCTCGATCCCCCACATCGTACCGGGACTCAGCAGGACTCAGGCGGTGGGAGAAGTAAGCGCAGGGGTGCAGCTTTCCTTCCGAACGTTGAGAGAGCACCGCGCCGACACCACTGTCCGAGGCGTCCACCTCCACGATGAATGGTTGGGAGGTGTCCGGGAGAACCAGAATGGGTGCCGTGCAGAAGCGGTCCTTGAGGTCTTTGAATGCCTTTTCTGCCTGAGGAGACCAGCCATAAGATCCACCTGTCCCTTTGGTGAGGTCAGACATGGGTGCTGCCACAGAACTGAAGTTCCTGATGAACTTGCGGTAGAAGTTAGCGAATCCTAAGAACCGCTGAACCTCCTTAACGGACTTGGGAGTAGGCCAATCCCGGACGGCCAGGGTCTTGGCAGGGTCCATTTGGAGTTGGCCTGTCCGTACAATAAATCCCAGAAAGGAGACCTCGGGAACATGAAATTCGCATTTCTGGGCCTTGGCGAACAGATTGTTCTGTAGCAGCCTCTGGAGAACCTGGCGGACATGGTGGCGGTGCTCCTGCACGGTCTTGGAAAAGATAAGGATGTCGTCGAGGTAGACAAAAACGTATAGGTTAATCATGTCCCTTAAGACGTCGTTGATTAGGGCCTGAAAAACAGCTGGTGCGTTGGTGAGTCCGAAGGGCATCACCTGGTATTCGTAGTGCCCAGACGGGGTGTTAAAGGCAGTCTTCCACTCGTCTCCCTGTCGGATACGGATGAGGTGGTATGCGTTCCGTAGGTCCAACTTGGTGAAGACGGTGGCGCCTTGGAGCAGGTCGAAAGCTGTGGACATCAGCGGAAGGGGATATCGGTTGCGCACAGTGATCTTATTCAGGCCCCTGTAATCAATACATGGTCGGAGCCCCCCATCCTTCTTGCCGACAAAGAAGAAGCCGGCTCCAGCAGGTGAAGTGGAGGGTCGAATAAACCCAGAGACCAGGGCATCTTTGAGGTATTCCTCCATGGCCTTGCGTTCTGGCTGAGAGAGTGAAAACAGTCTGCCACGAGGAGGGGTAGTCCCAGGGAGCAAGTCGATGGCACAGTCGTAGGCCCGGTGCGGAGGAAGAACAGCGGCCCTGCTCTTGCTGAATACCTCCTTGAGATCCCAGTACTCTGTGGGAACTTGAGATAACTCGGTGAGATCAGGGGGCTCGGCAGGAGACACAGGAGAGCTAGAGAGCAGACAAGAGGCATGGCATGCAGGGCCCCATTCCACAACCTGGCTTGTTACCCAGTCTATGCGAGGGTTGTGGCGAGTAAGCCAAGGAAGGCCTAGAATAACTGGGAACTCAGGTGAAGGAATCAGGTGCAGGGATATTTCTTCCTTGTGACCTTGAGACTGGAGGAAAACAGGAGAAGTAACTTGGGTGACTCTTCCATCACCTAACGCTTGGCCATCGAGGGCAGACACAGACAGTGGGACTTCAAGAGGTGCAGTCGGAATATTGATGCTTTGGGCGAAGTGAATATCCATAAAGTTCCCAGCCGCCCCTGAGTCTATCAAAGCTTGACAAGAGTGGACAGACTCACCCCAGGAGATGGAGACCGGGATGTAGATTCCTTGACCAGGGAGTCCGGGAGAGAGGGTAGGCCCCGTCACAATCCTCCCTCGGCTGGACGGGGCGGTCCTTTTCCCAAGAGTTCGGGACATGATGCTCGGAAGTGACCAGGCTTGCCACAGTAGATGCAGCACTTGTCCCTCCTTCTGCGCTCCCTCTCAGATGCGGAGAGGCGAGTACGACCCACTTGCATGGGTTCTGGACAGTCACTGAAGGAGGTAGACGGTCTCCAGGTAGAGGTAGGGAGGCTGGGGGGGCTCAAGGCTTGGTGGCGTTCTCTCATCCTGTTGTCCAGACGAATAGCATGTGAGATGAGGGTTTCGAGGTCACTTGGGCATCCAATAGAGGCCAGACCGTCCTTGATGGGGTCAGACAGACCATGGTGGAAGGCTGACACCAGGGCAGTCTCGTTCCATCCACTTACTGCTGCGAGTGTTCGGAACGAGATGGCGTAATCTGCGACGCTTCCTCCTTGCCGGATGGACATGAGCTTTCGGGCTGCGTCGGTACTGATGTCTGCCTGATCGAAGACCCGAAGCATCTCTTCAGAAAACAGCTGGAAATCAAAGCACTCAGGTCCCTGTCTTTGCCAGATAGCAGTAGCCCAGGCTCGCGCCTTACCAGCTAATAAGGTGATCACAAAGGCAATCTTGCGGCGATCCGTAGTGTAGGTGGTAGGCTGAAGCTCAAAGGTGAGTTGACACTGGGTAAGGAACTCTCGGCACTCACTGTGCTTGCCGTCATACCTCTGTGGTGCAGGAAGGCTGGGTTCGCGAGGTGAAGAAGGCAGCATTGCAGGAGGCACTGGAGCAGGAGTGGGAGCTGGATCAGGAGCAGGAACTGGATCAGGAGCAGGAGATGCAGGCAGAGATGTCAGCTGTGCCAGGGTTTTCCCAATTTGCTGAAGCAGTTCCTCGTGGCGAGCGAGGGCCTCACGTTGGCTGGTGAGCGTATGTCCATGAGCGTCCATGGTCGCTCCGAAGCGTGTCAAAGCTGCCATAATTCCCTGAAGGTTGGCCGGGTAGACAGTTGAAGCAGCCTCTGCTGAGTCGGTCATGACGGAGTCTTTCTGTTAGGGTTTTGCTGGGATTCGAACCTGGTTCGTTGGTGTGATAATCCAGCAAACCCCCACTAGGCCACCAGGGGGATGACTCAAATGCAGAGGCGTGAGGCGGAAGTAGAAAAAGAATCAAAAGGTTTATTTAAACTATATACACTATATACAGGGCAAAACAAAAGACAAAAAAAAAAACCAAAGAGTATAATCCAAAAGAAAAGCAAAGTGCAAAAATACAAAAGCTAAGAAGATCAAAAAACACAGTACAAAGGAAACTGGAGATAAACATAACAGCACAAAGACTCCGTGACAAGAGGACTGAACTCAGGGGTATAAATAGACAAACTAATTAAGGACACAGGTGAAGATAATTAGGCAATTAACACAAACACAAAACACAGGAACAGTGGCGGCCTCTAGAGGCCAAAATAAACACGACATGAAAAGGAAATAACAGCGGCCTCTAGAGGCCAAAACAGTCCTAGTCCTAACACTTTGCTCTCTGCATGATGGCTTCTTTGTCTTTGTATCGGAGAAGTTTCGCAACAATGGGTCGTGGCCGGCCGTCTTCCTGGAATTTTCCATTACGATGAGAACGTTTGATTTCAGTCTTAAGTGGGTCGAGCTTGAGTTTGTCCTTGAGGATTTCTCTGACTTTCTGTTCACATTGGTACCAGTTCTCTTGTTTGTTGTCAGGGATGCCGTCGATCAGAATGTTATTACGACAAGACTGGTTCTCCAAGTAATCGGATTTATGAAGGATCATGTTGATGTCAGCTCCTAGACGATCTATTTTCGTCTCAACTTCCTTGATATTGTGGCCCTGGTCATGTTGTTTTGCTTTACCATCTTGGATTTCCGCCTGGGAGAATTGTAGACTGTCCTTTATTTCCTGCACCTTGCAGATGAGACTGTCCATTCTTTTGTTGTTAGTATCCATTACTGTTGCAATGAAAGACTGAAAGGTGGATTGTTGTCTCATCAACAGGTCCTCATATTTTGCCCTTTGTTGATCTAGCATTTTTTTCAGGGTACCAAGAGTGACTACGTCCTCATCATTTAGTTGTTTTTGTCCTCGAGTAGGCATGGTATTGACGGTATGTAGGAATTTAGAGATCACACAATTCCTACCTGGGTAGATCTAATTAGCGTAATCCGATGTAAATTTGGCGGGAGTGGGGATGGACACACCGTGCCACGGGGGCTCCTTTTAAGCCCGCTACGGTTAATCCGCGTGAAACAGAAGTGTAGACAACTCGCTGCCGGGCTCACCAGGCCGATCACTAGTTGTTGGGACAAAACTGGCTTCAAGTCGCTTCAAATTGCAAATGACGGTTTGAAGACGATCCCCATGGTCCTTGAATGTCCAACTTACAAGGATGTCTTGTTAGTTTAAGTAAAAGTCATAAAAATTCGCCTTTTTTTGCTGATAGTTACAGAGCTGTAAAAACCGGCGTCTTGAACCCCTGGCGCATGCATAAACATTCTGACAACATGTTAGAATTGTTTAGAATGTTCATTAATGTCTCAGATAAAATCAGTGATATGGTAACCTGCGGTTAATGAACGAAGCAACAAAGTTGCTGATGAATGACAAGCCCACCATGTGGCAGCATATACATAGCTGGAGTTTCAAACCTTGCTGCTCAGGGAAAAAGGGGCAGAGATGAACAGGGCCAGAGCAGCATTTTAAAATCACCGAGGTCCGTGATGCGCAAAGCGCGCACTGAAAAACTTTCGCCATATTTAAATGAGCGGGGTGAATTACATGTCACACAAGAAATCTATTCCTGAAATTACTTTTAATGGCGTTTGAACTGAATAGCATCAGTTTTGAAAAAAAAAATCATGTATGTGGCAAGAGTAAGAATAATTTAAGTTTGTTTAATGGTTTGACCTGGCCCAAGCAATGAGGACAAAAGATACCCTAACCATGTAGCCTATGGAACTAAGATATATTAACAATCTGGCGTTCGTTACACCTACACAAAAAAAAAAACATTCTGGGAAAAAAAATCAGTATACACCACCATGTTTTAGGCAAAGTTATCCAAGGCAAACATAAGTTGAAACTTTCCACTCTATTGCTTTGGCTTATCGAATGATTTATTTTTAAAATCTCAAACAAGGTAGGCTACAACTGCGCTGCTTCGAAAATGTAAATTGAACAGCTTGATGAAAGTGCGCTGATGGTTACCATGAAAACCCCGCATCTCCTGCACTGCGTTCCTCCCCTGAGTCGCGCGCTCATTCGCTTTTGTGTTCTTGGTCTCAGAGCCGCACACACCAAACACACACAGAAGACAGAATCAACATTTAACATAATTAACAATGCACTTTTTACAGAGACATTTTTAATGTTATTCTTTATTTTTTATTCAGTTGAATATTTAGCGTACAAATGTATTTTCAGCTCTTAAAAATGACCGAGGTCCGGACCGCAGGGGCCTCAAAGCTGGCTACAGCCATGGAGATGAACAAGATGCTAATAGGAAGATAAGACAGTTCAATGACAAATGGAAGTTAGGGTGAGATTGGCTGGTTCATAGCAAAACCGAAAATACCATGTACTGCGAAGACTGTAGAAAGTCTGGCAAAGACAGGCACCAGTAATTTTAAACTCAAAACTATAAAGGACCATGAAAAGTCAAATGCACACATCGGTACTATAACATCAAAACAGGCGAAGACGGCTGGTCACTACAGGACAGCATTGCTTTCAGTCCCTGGCTGTCATGAAGTCAGCTGAGCTGGAGAGGATGGAGCTGCTGTTTAGAAATGTTCATGCGATTGGAAAGAAGTTGATCCCACCCCAGCTATCAACTTACAGCATGCTGGAAGCCTCAGGTCACGAAGACCATTTTTCATGGACCATTCAAACTCATCTGATGATGAATGTAATGAGGACATTTAATGTCTCTCTCTACACATGTTCACTCACACACACACACACACACACACACACACACACACAATTAATAGATAATACATAATATGCATAATAATGCTTGATAATACACATAATACTTGCATATCAAAACATCAAATGTTTTTCAGTGATAAATCTTTTGAATTGGACTTTTAATATTAGAATCAGTTCAGTTGTACTGAATGTTATTTTTCATATTATATGATATTTCATATTGTAAGGAGCTTGAATTTGAGTTCAATAAACATACTCTGTTTATATTTTTTGTCTGAACTGGTTGCATGTTTTCATATAGGGAGCTACCTTAACAGCACTGAATACTTGAGTGCGACTGTAGAGATACATTATACGCTGCCATTCATAATTAAATCTAGATCTTCCAAACTTTAATGTATCATGGTGAAGAAAAAACTGCGATTTCCTGGCAACAAAATTGTGGCTAGTGACTCGGGAAAACCACTAACCACAGTGGCCGGTGAGCAAAAAAGTTAATGTAAAGCCCTGATATATAAAGCAAGTTTTTAACTTGTACTTTCCTTTGCCTGATTTCTCTTCTGTTCCTCTGGTGGGTTAACAAAAAAAAAACTGAAGACCAATCAGAATAAGATCTTTATCTCTGGGTTTTTGGAGTTCCCCCCATTGCTGCAGAGGAAGTACCCAGTATAAAAAGTGCACATACAGAACACTTTTCTCTAGACATAGTTAAATGCAAATGCTTGCTTACAGTACCCTGAACAAACTCCTATTTTGTGAAAACAGTTGATTTCATAACAATTAGACTATTTCTATGATGATCTTTAACATCTTATCCATCTCAGACTAGCAAATTATGATTCCACCTGCTAAGATCTAAAATGTAAGAATGATAGTTATATGACAAGTGACAGTTGGAGGTGTTGTATCAGATGGAACTCATTAAAGGCAGCTCTACATTATGTACCACATATGCACAAAATTGTGCCTAATAAACCTACGTATTTCCATTATGCAGCATTAAAGGTGCTATGTGTAAGATTTGACCACCTGGTGAATTCATGCTCCACATTCCAAACAAATAGGGAGCAGTATATCACCAGAAAATTGGGGTGTCCACCCCTATCATAAGAAACAAGGAAAGGCACAGTGCCCCCCTCACCACCACTCTCATAGAATTATCACTCACTGAATATAGTGTAAAGCTATTTTTTTTAGTTGACCCACTACTGGGTTCATACGATCAAGCTTTACAGTCATCAGTCATTAAAAAAAAGGCAGCTACTAACTGCAGTGCAAGAACATACAAAATTTGACCAAACTGTTGAAACTCTGAGGTGGCATGATGGTGTAGTGGTTAGCACTGTTGCCTCACAGCAAGAAGGTCCTGGGTTCGGGCCCAGCGGCCGACAGGGGCCTTTCTGTGTGGAGTTTGCATGTTTTCCCCGTGTCTGTGTGGGCTTCCTCCGGGTGCTCCGGTTTCCCCCACAGTCCAAAGACATGCATGTTAGGTTAATTGGTGGCTCTAAATTGACCATAGGTGTGAATGGTTGTTTGGCTCTATGTGTATCCAGGGTGTACCCTGCCTCTCACCCATAGTCAGCAGAGATAGGCTCCAGCTTGCCTGCGACCCTGTACAGGATAAGCAGCTATAGATAATGGATGGAAGGGTTGAAACTCTGAGAGCTGGTCAAGATAACACTGGTGTCTTATAATCTTATAACAATGGCGTTTAATGTCGATGAGGCCATTAAAGATCAGAAGACCTTAGTATCAGTAAATGGGGTGAATATCAAGAGTGTCCGGTCATTTTGGTATTTGGGACATGTAATCACCAACATAAGCAATTCAGCAGTAGTGTTGCATGCCAATATCGCATCCTCATTTAAAAAGTGGGATGAACCGAAGAACTGTTTGATGGACAGAGAAATTCACTTATTTACTCACATGAAGATCCTCACGTCCTGTGTCAGATCACGTTTATTGTATGGCATTCAGGCATGTCATATGTCTGCCTCAGAGCTACAAAAGGTTGAGAGTGTGTGGAACAATTTTCTAAGGAAGATGGTATCGGGAGGCTATGCAAGGAAAACTGTTCCTCCTCGTAACAAGCAGAAAAAGGGTGTCGACCCAGCCACCTTGGTGGAAGGACAGCTGGATTGGGGATTCAAAATATCAAATGAGCGACTACAGGAAATAACAAAATCCAATTCCATCCAGGATTACTGCCATGTCCAACATCTCAAATACATGGCCCATGTTTGTCGCATGGAGAATGACGCCCTCCAAAAACAGGTTCTTTTTGATAAAAGGACAACCTCAAGAGTTTGGAAACGAGTTGAGGATCTCCTCCAGATAGATCCAATGCAAGCCAGGAAAATGATGATGGACAAAACCAAGTTCAGTCATTTGCTCAAAGGACGTTTCCCTGAGCAGATGTGCCCTAAGGCCAAGGATGGGCCAAAAGGGAAACTATGATGATGATTTCATGCGTTGTGTCAGCCCATAATTTACAGTATAGCTTGCTTAGCTCAATTTTAGCAAGAAAACAGCCTCAGCAACTCGCATATCAGTAATGCACAAGACCACTATGGCTCACGACATGGCAGGTATGTAACTATTTTTATTAATAATGCAACTGCTGATCAACCCACTGCCTATGACTTGACTTAAAATATTCACATTGCTGAATGTTTTTAAAAGTTTTGTATTTTGTTTGGTTTAATTTTTTGTTTATTTGGGCCAAAAAGAGGAGTGCCAGCTTATCTTTGAGAGACTATGCTCTTGTAGTTTTCTGGCTTGTGATTAGCAGATTAGCAGATCTTTAGCAGATCTTTAACATTAGCAGATCTTGCACCCAGTCACTGCAAAGCAGTTCATGAGCTGCTCATGATTTATAACTTTTAAACTTCCATAAAGTGTATGCACTCAGTCCAAAAACAAAATAGTTTACAATGTACAGCAATGTGAGTGAAGGGTCTGTAATCCAGGCTTTGGCTGTTGTTTTGTGCATAGCTTGTCCAAATACTAGTGTTGTAGTCAAAACCAGCTAAACCGAGACCAAGTCATGACCAAGACCAGAGTGTATCAAGATGGAAACAAGACCAAGACTTTGAGGGATTGAGACCAAGTCAAGACCAAGGTAGGGCAAGACTGAGTCAAGACCAGGACCAGACCAGTGTGTGTGAAGGGAGGCGGGGAGGGGTAACAGTCGTTAACAATAATGGAAATTTCGAATTAGCAATAAGTCACATTTGTAGGTGCAACAGGCTTATCAAATCAGTCTCATGTGAAAAGGGATCAGTCTCATAAATTCATTAATCATTAATTCAAGTGTCTAATAGTTTATAGCTAAGCTATTCAAATCACTGGAATAACTTGGTGGTGATGTTGCTATAGTTTATTGAGTATTGTAGCTCTAATGTAATATGTTTACTCTAGATCTATAACATTCATATAACAACCGAATGGGTGAAGGCAATTAGAATACTTGGTTGGCAAAGGCTGGCATTCAGTGGATGTTGTAGCAATAAACAGGACACAGTTTATTCCAAAGATACCATTTATTGAAATAGCTGGCATGAATTAGCAAACTAATACTGATCAGATATAGCAACAATAGCAACCAAGGAATAATTCAATATAAATGGTGATACAGTGTATACAAATAAGAATCAGTAGTGTATATGATAATTAAGGCACTAATGGTGATCAGAAGTAATAAGCTATATGCCAGTGTTACAGTGCAGGGGCGAGTGGATGTTAAAATGTGATAGGGAAATCACGTGTTTATGTGTGTGTGTGTGTGTGTGTGTGTGTGTGTGTGTGTGTGTGTGTGTGTGTGTGTGTGTGTGTGTGGAATGTGTGAGCCATGCCAGGCCATGCCCAGAGGGGGATGGTCAACACAGGAGAGCGCGCGAAAAAGAAGAACAAAGGAATCTGTAGTTACCTCCACCAAGGAGGTTATGTTTTCGGTAGCGTTGGTTTGTTTGTTGGTTTGTCTGTTAGCAACATTACGGACAAAGTTATGAACAGATTGCTCTGAAATTTTTTCCAGAGGTGTGACTGGGCACAAGTAACAATCCATTAAATTTTGGCGGTGATCCAGATCACCTTCTGGATCCCGGAATTTTTTAAAGGATTTTTGGTGGAGGTCTGTGCTCTCCAAGTGCTTTTCTAGTTTAAACTAGTCTCGGCTAGGCCTTAAACCCAAATTCTACTCAACCCTTAGCTATTCCTGAAATCCCAATGTTGAGGAGTGGAGTATGACGGAGGGAATAAAAAAAGAGAGAGAGAGAACGCATGCACGATCTAACTAAATACAGATAGTAAACAAAGTAAATCAAACAACACGCAGTCTAAGACTGACTATCATGTGAATCAAAATGCGTACATTTAAACCATGAATTAATTCAAATAACAACACTCTTCACATTAACTAGTCACAACTAAGACTAACAATTGCCCAGATGCCAGCCTTACATGAGATCGCTCTTGTTAGCGGTTGAAAGTGCACCTTCCGTATCCGAAGACAGCGTGGGGCGCAGATCTCGGGAGAAGGCAGTGGTTCCTTTCACTTTTAGCTCATCAGCTGAAGACCTTTAGTGTCCTGTCGGTCGTCCGATGATCTGGAAGGAATCTTGTTTATAGTTCGTCGACGTTGAGAAAGGGAAAAGGGATCCAGTCACCTTTTCTCTTTGAAATACTGCGTGGGCTACAGTAACTAACCGGTTCAGTTATTATTACAACTCTGCGAAGGTCAAATACATTGAACTTTAGCTAAAGGTGCGGTATCAATAGCTCGTTCTTTGTTCTTTATCCTTCTGTAGCACCGATGCATCGGCTTCACTCTTTCACGTGTGGAATCCACCGCCAGAGAGAAAGAATTTCGATTTCGCTGCAGGTTTTAAGCACAGTCGTGATGTCACTGTATTTGGTATCCGGTATCATCTCTGTATCCAATACCATTACAGGGAGTCAGAAAAATGGGCGGAGATAGAACATGGCGTCGAGTACAGGGATTGGTGTGTTCAATGCTGTACAGTGAAAGGGGGAAGATTACTATGGCTATGGCATGGCAGCCCCCCTACACATTCTTGGTTGCATTTCAAGCAGGAAGTTTTACATCCAAACACAGTAATGATGTTAACAAATAAATCAGACAATGCATAGGCAATTTAGTGACATCCCCACAGTGGTGGTCTGAACCAATCCCAAGTCCTCTATGTCTGCCGAGTAAAAATGTGGTTGATTCCAAAACAAGACCGAGACCATCACAAAGTGGTCTTGAGACCAAGACCAGTCTCAAGTACTACAACACTACCAAATACTATTGCTTGGCATTTCAATTCAGTTTCTCCTGGTAGAATCCCTTTTCCCTTTTCCAAAAATACAACATACTGACAGAAAAATGGCAATCATCAATCCACATTTCGGTGTCTAGTTTCCAGTTGTTTCTGCAAATGTGATTCTTTTCCTTCATTTTCAGAAGTCTGTAAAAAGACAGCACAGAGTCTAACGTGTATATAACCAGCAGTAACTTTGGCAGTGACTTATGCCAGTCATGCCACAGGCATTCTTATTCTCCTCTCATGTTGGATTGAGGGCAGATTGGACACTACAGTAACTCATTATCGCCTCTTGAGATACAAAGTGGTATTACAAGACAGAAGGCGAGTCCTGTCTCAGGGGCTAACTGGTTAGCATGCTAATTTCAGTAGATATCTCTGCAATGTGATGTCTTTGACATAATGCCAAAAATGTTATTTCTTCACATTCTGCTGATAATTTTAATTAATTTTTTGAATGTTTTCAACTCAGCGTCCTACAAATTACACATAGCACCTTTAAAGGGATCCTCCAGCGGATTTATTCTCAAACTTAAGTAGGCACAGATTTCAAAAATCAAACATTCATTTTCTGAGATTAAATAGTGTTCGAGAAAAATGAATTTTCTTTCAAATGCCAGAAGTGTCTGTGACACTTCGCCACACACACTTTCTGTAGGGCATGTGAAAAAAGATTTTGTAGTGTGAGGTCTGATGTCTGATCCAGTTTCTGTTGGTGACCCTCTGCCCCAGCTGAGCAAGCACACTTGGCATTTTCTCTGTGGAAGTGCAGTCTAGTTCCAGCTTGTGCTTTCTTTTAAGCATCACTGTGACATTTATATGCTACACAATGAGGCACACTTATTTAAAAACTGATAAATTCGGTAAAAATACTTGTAAAACTTGCAAAACTATGATGTAAACAGAGAATATAAACAGCTGAGTTTCTCCAAGCAACCACTACCTGACAGTGATACAAATGACACAAGCTAACGCTAGTTTGCGGTTACGTTTTCGTCAATGGGAAAACTGCAAAGATGATTCTTCTTCTTGTTTTACAGTGGTTGGCATCCAGTTTATTGGTGCATTATTGCCACCTTCTGCTCCAGACTATGGATCAGACAGTAGATTTACAATTGAATTGCAGAGAAAGAAAAAATCTCATCTCATCTCATTATCTCTAGCCGCTTTATCCTGCTGCACAGGGTCGCAGGCAAGCCGGAGCTCATCCCAGCTGACTATGGGTGAAAGGCGGGGTACACCCTGGACAAGTCGCCAGGTCATCATAGGGCTGGCACATAGACACAGACAACCATTCACACTCACATTCACACCTACAGTCAATTTAGAGTCACCAGTTAACCTAACCTACATGTCTTTGGACTGTGGGGGAAACTGGAGCACCCGGAGGAAACCCATGCAGACATGGGGAGAACATGCAAACTCCGCACAGAAAGGCCCTCGCCAGCCACGGGGCTCGAACCCGGACCTTCTTGCTGTGAAGCGACAGCGCTAACCACTACACCAATGTGCCACCAGAAAGAAAAAATAAAAATAAAAAATAAAAAACGTTCACATACCCCCTAATCTACATTTTGTCCTCCATGTTTAACAGCCTAGACCTATCCATGTCAGCTATCTTATCACCTTATTCCCACTCATCCATCATATCCTATTAAAAAAACACATACCCCTTAAAAAAACCTCACAGTACCCTAACCTGTACCTTCTCACCCATGCTCTCGTAATCCTTTTAATGTGAAATCCTGTAGCCCTACTTCCTTCAGATTATTCCTCATCATGTATCTCTGTGTCTCATACCTCCTACAACTCAAAACTACGTGCTCCGCTGACTCCTCTTCTTGACATCCCTTACACAAGCCTATCTGATCCTTCCCTACCATTTTCAGCATTTTATTTGGTGCACAGTGCCCCAGTCTTATCCTGGTCAACCCAGCCTCCCCTCTCCTATATCCACTACCTACCCACACCACTTTGACACTCTTTTGGATTTGAAATAGATGCCTCTGTAACAGTTCAATATGGGTGGGTGGAGCACAGAGGGTGGCAGGACAGAGATCAGGTTCAAAATAGGGCTTTATTGCCACACTTTTCAGTGAACAATTTGACACCCAACAGATACACACACACAACCGGCGTCTAGTTCGGGGATGAGCTCCTCTGCTCTCGCTCTCCCTCCTTAAGTAGGGCGCAGTCACTGGGAAGACACACACAAACAGGTTAATTGACGTCAGGTGTAGTGATTCTGCCACTTACCTTCCCTGACTCCGCCCTCCCATCACAGACCGGCGTTTGACCACGCCCCCGCTGCCACATACCCCCACTGCCCGACTCAGGCCGGGCGGCCGTCCGGCCTGCAGCCGACTCCCCCCCCCCTTGACGGGAGAGGAAGTCCGCCACGACCATCTGCACCCCCGGCCTGTGGACCACCTTGAAATTGAAGGGTTGGAGTGCCAGATACCAACAGGTGATCCGCGCATTGGCATCTTTCATGCGGTGGAGCCACTGGAGGGGCGCGTGGTCCGAACAGAGGGTGAAAGGGTGCCCCAGCAGGTAGTAACGGAGGGCGAGGACCGCCCACTTGATCGCCAGACACTCTTTTTCTATGGTGCTGTAGCGCCCCTCACGCACCGACAGCTTCCTACTGATGTACAGGACGGTGTGGTCCTCCCCCTCCACCTCCTGGGACAAAACCGCCCCCAGCCCTCTGTCCGACACATCGGTCTGCAACACAAAGGGGAGAGAAAAGTCAGGGGAGTGTAAAAGTGGCCCCCCACACAGTGCAGCCTTTACCTCAGAGAAAGCCCGCTGGCATTGCTCCGTCCACTGGACCGGATCTGGTGCCCCCTTTTTAGTCAGATCAGTCAGCGGGCTGGTGACGTCCGAATAATTAGGTATAAACCTACGATAATAGCCAGCCAGCCCCAGGAACTGTCTCACCCCCTTTTTGGTCTTGGGCCTCGGGCAGGCCGCAATTGCGGCGGTCTTGTTAATTTGGGGACACACCTGCCCGTTGCCCAAGTGGAAGCCCAGATACCGTACTTCCACCCGCCCAATCGCACACTTCTTCGGGTTGACTGAGAGACCCGCTTGCCTCAGTGACGTAAGGACGGCCCTTAGATGTTCGAGGTGCCTCGGCCAGTCATTACTATAGACAATGATGTCATCGAGGTAGGCGGCCGCATAGGTGGTGTGGGGGCAGAGGACCCTGTCCATCAGCTGCTGAAACGTAGCGGGCGCCCCAAACAGCCCAAACGGAAGTGTGACGAATTGGTGTAAACCAAACGGTGTGGAAAAGGCCGTTTTTTCTCGGGATAGTGGAGTCAAGGGGATCTGCCAATATCCCTTTGTCAAATCCAGTGTCGAATAAAAGCGAGCAGTGCCGAGTCGATTGAGCAACTCATCAATACGAGGCATTGGGTACGCGTCGAATTTAGACACCGCGTTGACTTTTCTATAGTCCACACAGAACCGGACCGACCCGTCAGCCTTGGGTACCAAGACCACCGGGCTGCTCCAGTCACTGTGGGACTCCTCGACGATGCCCATTTCGAGCATGGCCTCGAGTTCTTCCCGAACAACTTTTTTTTTGTGTTCGGGTAGCCTGTAAGGGTGGCTACGCACTACCACCCTTGGGGGCGTCTCAATGTGGTGCTCTATGAGGTCGGTGCGACCAGGCAGTGGCGAGAACATGTCCAAAAACTCGGTCTGCAACTGGGCGACCTCCGTGAGTTGGGTCAGGGAGAGGTGGTCTCCACAGGGGACCGGAGAGGTACGTGATGCCAATGCCCCCTTTTGAACCTCTGGCCCCAGCTCCGCCTTTTCCGGAACCACCGACACCAATGCCACGGGGACCTCCTCATTCCAGAATTTAAGCAGATTGAGGTGGTAAATCTGTAGCGCCCCACCCCTGTCCGTTCGCCTCACCTCATAGTCGACATCCCCGACTCGCCATGTGACCTCAAAGGGTCCTTGCCACTTGGCGATCAATTTGGAGCTCAATGTGGGCAACAGTACGAGTACCTTATCTCCCGGTGTGAACTCCCTAAGGCGCGTGCCCTTGTTGTACAGGCGGGCTTGCCATTCTTGGGCCTGCCGCAAATTCTCCTGGGTTAGGTGGGTGAGCGTGTGGAGTTTTGCGCGCAGGTCCATAACATATTGAATTTCATTTTTACTTTGTGAAGGTCCCTCCTCCCAATTTTCCCGCAGCACATCTAGAATGCCGCGCGGCTTACGCCCATATAATAATTAGAACGGGGAGAACCCCGTGGAGGCTTGGGGGACCTCTTGCACTGAAAACAACAAGGGCTCGAGCCACTTATCCCAATTACGTGCGTCCTCACTTACGAATTTTTTAATTATATTCTTGAGGGTGCGATTGAACCGTTCCACTAAACCGTCCATTTGTGGGTGATACACACTGGTGCGGATCGGCTTAATCCCCAATAACCCATACAGTTCGCACAGTGTCCGTGACATAAACGTGGTGCCTTGATTAGTCAGAATCTCTTTCGGGATTCCAACTCGGGAGATAACACGGAAGAGCGCCTCCACAATACTGCGTGCTGAGATATTGCGCAGGGGCACTGCTTCCGGGTATCGCGTTGCATAGTCCACCAGAACTAATATAAAGTGGTACCCTCGTGCTGACCAATCTAATGACCCGACAAGATCCATCCCAATTCTTTCGAACGGGGTCTCGATTAATGGTAGAGGGCGCAAAGGCGCTTTTGGAATGGCTGCTGGATTTACTAACTGGCATTCGTGGCACGCCGTACACCACCTACGGACATCGCCGCGAATCCCCAGCCAATAGAATCGGGCCATTATTCGGGCTAGTGTCTTATCCTGCCCTAAGTGTCCAGCCATGGGATTAAAGTGAGCCGCCTGGAATACCAATTCCTGGCGGCTCTTTGGAATTAAAAGCTGCGTGATTTGCTCTTTCGTCTGAGTGTCCTGCGTCACTCGGTATAATCTATCTTTCATAATAAAAAAATAGGGGAAGGACGGGGTGACGTTCGGCGGGAGCGTTTGACCATCGATTACTCTCACTTGGTCAAACGCATGCCACAGAGTCTCGTCTCGCGACTGTTCTAACAGGAAATCCACGAGGGATTCCCCGAGAGAGAGAGGAGGAGCCGATGGCTCTTCACTCTGACGCGGAGATGACGTAGACGGCTCTGTGACAGCTGCTCCCGCCAAGGCGACACCGGGACCTCCCCCTGCTGAAGTATGGCAGGACCCACTCTCCACTAAATGGCTCATCAACTCCCCGAATCCTGGCCAATCAGTCCCCAAAATTATTGAGTGGGTGAGACGAGGATTAACCGCCGCCTTTACTATGAATTTTTCCCCTCAGAAAAAAATGTGGACCGACACCAAAGGGTAGCTGTGAACATCCCCATGCACACACAACACCTTCACCCCCTGTGCTCCCCCAATGCCTCGTTTTGCACCAGGCTTTGGTGAATTGAGGTTTGATTACACCCGGAATCCACCAACGCCTGATGTGTATCCCCTTGAATACTCACTGGTATGCGATACACTCCGGCCCAATCGAGGGCAGCCTCTGGCGCGTCTGGGATCCGAACCACCATGCCCACCTCCATTTCCGTGCACTGCTGTTGGAGGTGGCCCGGCTCCCCGCAGCGCCAGCAAACCGTCCCGGGCTTCCTCTCTGCACCGGTGTTCTGGGGCTCACTCACCTGGGGAGGGAGAGACAGACACAGAAGGGAGAAACGGGAGGGCACTGTGGGTGCGGCGGGCCGGCTGGGGTGGTGCCGGCCCCCGCCTCCGCGGTGGGGGAATGGGGCGAGGACGGGACACAGGAGGAGGGGGAGAGAGAGAGAGAGAGAGAGAGAGAGAAGAGGAGAGAAGAGGCTGTCTGCTGTCCTGCCGCTGGAACAGCTGCCAAATGGTCCTCCGCCAGCTCGATGGCCTGATCCAGTGACGCCGGGCAGTGGCACTGGACCCACTCCACGGTTCCTGCTGGCAAGCGAGCAATGAATTGCTCTAGCACCACCTGGTCAATGATCCCCTCGGCGTCGCGGTTGTCGGCCCTCAACCACCGCCAGCAGGCGTCCCGGAGTTGCTGGCCAAATGCGAACGGCCAGCCGACGTCTTCCAAGTGCAAAGCGCGGAAGCGCTGATGCTGCTGCTCAGGGGTGCGCCCCACACACTGGAGGACAGCCCGGCGGAGGTCCGCGTAGGCCAGCCGGCGGTCGGCAGGGAGCTGTAGCGCGGCCAGCTGCACCTCTCCCGTTAGCAGGGAGAGGAGGCGCGCCGCGCGCTGCTCCATCGGCCACCCCGAGGCCTCCGTGACTTGCTCGAAGAGCGCGATAAATGCCTCGGGGTCATCCTGTGGGCCCATCTTGGTTAGGGTGAGGGGGGACGGGCCCGCGGTGGGAGCACTGGTGGACCCCGCCGACGCGAGGAGGTGCCGGAACGCCTCATGATCTTCTTGCTGGGCCAGCACCAGGGCATCGAAGCGCTGTTCTTGTTCCTTTTGGAGGGTGACTAGCGCCTGGTGCTGGCTTTGCTGGGCCATGGCGAGGGCGTGGACCAGGTCGGTGAACGGGGAGGACTCCATGGGGCTGATCGGCTGCTGCGCTCCAATTTGTCCTGGGTTTCGGCACCACTGTAACAGTTCAGTATGGGTGGGTGGAGCACAGAGGATGGCAGGACAGAGATCAGGTTCAAAATAGGGCTTTATTGCCACACTTTTCAGTGAACAATTTGACACCCAACAGACACACACACAACTGGCGTCTAGTTCGGGGATGAGCTCCTCTGCTCTCGCTCTCCCTCCTTAAGTAGGGCACGGTCACTGGGAAGACACACACAATCACAGGTTAATTGACGTCAGGTGAATTCTGCCACTTACCTTCCCTGACTCCGCCCTCCCATCACAGACCGGCGCTTGACCACGCCCCCGCTGCCACAGCCTCCTTTTCCCCTCTCCATCCCTCTTTTCTTGCCATATTAGGTTGATTTTTCTCTGATTGCACATTGAACCTGTACTTTACTAATACTAATTTGCATTTCTACCTTTACCTCTTTGCAAATTCATTACATTACATGGCATTTAGCAGATGCTCTTATCCCAGAGCGACGTACAACATGTGCAAAAGTCAGGTACACAAAGTGCTGAACTTCTTGACAAGAAAGTTCTAGTGCCAAATGAACAAGTAACAGAATAATACTTAGTGTAATATTCTGTTGAAGTACCAATACTCAACAAACAGCCAAGGAAACAAACCAACCATTCAAATGTGCTGACAAAGTACAACTAAATAGAGAAAAATAAAACTCCAACACAGCCTGGGTTGGTCTAGACCAATACATGGTTACAAAGTGAGCAAGGCAGAAGGGGAGAGGTGCGGCCTGAAAGAGGTAAGTCTTCAGTCTGTGCTTGAAGGTGGTCAAGGAGTTGGCAGTCCTTACCTCAGTGGGAAAGTCATTCCACCAACGGGGAGCCAGG
The DNA here is from genome assembly GCF_027579695.1 of Neoarius graeffei. Lineage (NCBI taxonomy): Eukaryota > Metazoa > Chordata > Actinopteri > Siluriformes > Ariidae > Neoarius > Neoarius graeffei. Next base: position 57,589,364 of record NC_083573.1, read on the forward strand.
ACAGACAGCAGTCTTGAATGGACTGGGCAGGAGTGGAGAGGAGGGGCCAGGCAACCAGTATTAGCAGAGCATAGGGATCTGGTTGGCATGGAGGGGCAGATCAGTCTCTGGAGGTATGCTGGCCCTTGACAGCCTGGTAAGCTAACACCAATGTCTGAAATTTGATATGGGCTGCAATAGGTAGCCAGTGCAGGTTGACAAGCAGATGGGTGACATTGAAAGAACGAGGGAAGTTGTAGACCAGGCCAACTGTAGCGTTCTGGATGAGCAGCAGGGGTCTGATGGTAGATTCTGGAAGGGCAGCAAGGAGAGAGTTGCAGTACTCTGTAGGTACAGTCCCTTTTTAACTACATTTCCCATCAGCCAACTTCCGCGTTGACCTGCGTCACGCGGGGGCGGGATCACCAATGTCACATCCTCCATGAAAGCATAAGAAACCCGGGAACTCCTAGCTCCTCCTCTTTTGGCGCCATGAATCCAACACGGACACAGGGAGGATCGTTTGCTCTGCCGAGTAAACCCCAGAAAGACGTCTTTTCTTTTCCTCAAGAATCAGAGTTTCACGCTTTCCTTTCACCTTTGGCCACGGTAGATTCTCGGATCGCGCGATTTTAAACTCAGCTTGAGTTACAACCGGTTTATTCATTATCAGTACATACGGACTGCAGCCCAACAGTTAAATTAAAAATTAGGAGCGACGGAATTACTCCTAATTAAACAGCTGTGCACATTATTCTGATCAGAGACTCTCTTCTCATCACGAGTGACCACGCGTCGAACCAAGGGATCCTCTGTTCCACGGAATCGATTCACGGAGACCTCCACAACGGTGAAACTCCAAAGTCTCGGAACATCTCTTCATAATTTTGCTAAAGGCAAGATACTGAGTAAGACTGGCATTTGGGCAGATAAACCTAGTCTTAGGAATTAGCTTTTATTGAAGTAGTGTGAATTTAACCTCAGGAACAGTTTGTTACACTGTAAACACGCAGCGTGTTGAATTGATTATTGTTTTGTTTTAATCTCTCAGTTGTTTTAATAGATAGGCTGTGCATGCTTCTCTTTATTCCTGACTAACCCTTTAATTTCCTTATCACACATTTTGACCTTATCAAGGTTTCAGTGGATTCAGTACTGTTATAAGCTAGTGAATTTCTTTTGTCCCATTAGCATCCAAAGCTAAGTGTATTGTCTTAGGCTACATCCACACGACAACGGCAACGAGATGTTATTTAAAAATATATCGCGTCCAAATGGGCAACAATCAGTAAAATATCAGGTCCATATGGCAATGCAACGCTTGCTGAAAACGATGCAATACACATGCCACACCTCTAGGGGCGCTGTAAGACGGTCCCTTCGGAGACACCAGAACAATAGAAGAAGTAAGGACGCATGCGCATAATGCGCGAGACTTCATATTAGCCACAAAGTCAGGAAAATCTGTTTGTAAAATTACATTATAATGACCAAATACAATGAAAAGTATTTTTCCAGTCTCACCTGTGAAAGGTAATCCCATGTGATCTCGTTTGGACGGCAAACCTGTTGGTACAGTTAAACGCAGCTAATCTTTATTCTCCGCTTTGACCTCTCCAATATGGCGGCGAGGATGACGTATGATTCTACGCGGAAGGCGGCGTCTTTAATGGTCCGGAATAAATTGAATACTACACGTTCATCTCATCTCATTATCTCTAGCCGCTTTATCCTTCTACAGGGTCGCAGGCAAGCTGGAGCCTATCCCAGCTGACTACGGGCGAAAGGCGGGGTACACCCTGGACAAGTCGCCAGGTCATCACAGGGCTGACACATAGACACAGACAACCATTCACACTCACATTCACACCTACGGTCAATTTAGAGTCACCAGTTAACCTAACCTGCATGTCTTTGGACTGTGGGGGAAACCGGAGCACCCGGAGGAAACCCACGCGGACACGGGGAGAACATGCAAACTCCACACAGAAAGGCCCTCGCCGGCCCAGGGGCTCGAACCCAGGACCTTCTTGCTGTGAGGCGACAGCGCTAACCACTACACCACCGTGCCGCCCGAATACTACACGTTGATGGATTAATTTGTTTCTCACCTGTGAAAGGTAATCCCATGTGATCTCGTTTGGACGGTAAACCTGTTGGTACAGTTAAAGGCAGCACATGAATCTTTATTCTCCACTTTGACCTATCCAATATGGCGGCGAGGATGACGTATGATTCTACGCAGAAGGCGGCGTCTTTAATGGTCCGGAATAAATTGGATTAATTTGCTCCTCTACGCCCTTTTTAAGGAATGTATTGTCGGACTTAAATCAACATCTGAAGAGGTGAGATCGCTCCTTTTTTTCCCTGTTTTTGCTGGCGGGATTGCACCATTCACAGTGCAATATTCACAGTGAAAATATTTTGTAAGCGCGTTTCATGAACCAAGTTATAGGATTTGTTGACAACTCGCATCGCAATGAGAAGATCATTGACACTACTGGTGTTAAGAATCAGACCATTTCATAAATGAATATTTTGCTGTAGAGCTGCAGTGTTTGTACAATTGCATGTTTTTGCTTCACTATTACTGTCACGATTCTGCTTCTTGCATTACTACTGTGAACTAACACTGAACATAATAATAATAATAATAATAATAATATCCAAGCTCGTGTTTCACTCTCACTAGTGCTCTGTAAGGCTTTTTCCTGGTGATATTCGTTACACTTCTACCCGGCGTGAAGCACTCACAGTCATGTGGTTGTGATGTCATCGTAAACAAATCCGTTCTACTCATCCAGACGACTTCACAACGGCAACGTTGCCAGATCTTTCCACTCTGGAACCCGTTCTCAAAAAGATTGCGTTTTGGGCACCCAAAACGCCGGTACCGTGTGGACGCCAGGCCTAAACGATAAGCAATTGTATCGGAGTCACCTGAATCCGTTGCCGTGTGGACAGGGCCTTAGAAACACGTGGTGGTCCTCCCCCACACACACAGACACACCTTAGCTAGCTTTCCTTTGCCTTAGCTAAACACAAGGCTAATCTAGGCCTACACAAACACGTGGCCTCTCACAAACACACCTTAGCTAGCATTCCTTTGTCTTAGCTTAGCCACACGAGGTTAATCTAGGCCTACACGAACACGTGGTCACAGGCCTCACCTGGCCTCACAAACACACCTCAGTTAGCATCCCACGCTAGCTTCTTTCTTTTGCTAGGCCATAGGCCTTACCACGTGGTCAACTCCTCCCCCCACAAACACACGTGGAGTTAGCTATCAGAGCTAATTCTTTTGTGTAGACCACACACACAAGGTCTCTCTCTCTCTCTCTCTCTCTCTCTCTCTCTCTCTCTCTCACAAACACATCTTAATTAGCACACAAAGCTAATCTTTTGCCTTCACCACAACACACACACACACACTACATGTTTAATATTTAATTTCTTTTAACCCACAAACATACACACACACACACACACACTCAAGTATATGACCATATCATATTTGTATATATCTGCTGACATTATTCATTTTTATCTTTGTTATAATAAATTCATTTATTATTCAAACTGTGTGTTTGTGTTCCAATATCTTTGAAGTCCCCAATCTCCAAGAATTCAAAGGTGCATATGATTTATGTAATATGGTAAGTGATCATAATAATTTGGAATATACCATAATTTAGCTGTTTGGTAATTTATTATTAAGCACCAAAATTAATGGTATTAATTAATGAGACTGATTCCATGAGTGATTTAATGATAATATGAGACTGATTCAAATGAGACTGATTCAATGAAAATGATTCAATGGTATGATTCAAATGAGACTGATTCAATTTTAATCATTAACCTTCAGATTTAATGAGATTGATCACTCAATTACCCAAATGCACCTACAACTCCAAGCAGGAGAGGATCAGTGCTTGGATCAGGAACTGAGTAGAGTAGGTGGTAAGGAAAGGACAGATCCTTCGGATATTGTAGAGGAGAAATCTACATGTCCGGGTCACTGCAGTGATGTTTGCTAAGGAGGAGAGTCTGTTGTTGAACATGACCCCTAGTTTCTTCGCACTGACTGAAGGTGACCTAGAGATGTCCCCCTGGGACAATTCATCCACCCTCTCATTCCCTTTCACCCCTATATGTGCTGGGACCCATAGTAATTTTACCTGACCCCCCGATTTATTATTCTTGTGACTACCTGAAGGATTTCGTACATCGTACATTTTCGTATATCTTCTTAGCTGTTTGAATAGAATGACCTTAAACTTGCAATGACAGAAGCTGAATCTGAACATATCAAAAATGTCTTGTTTAATGTTTACCATCTACCTGAACACAAGCAAAACTGCTACCATCTCCACTGTGTAAACCCCTAAATCTATCACCCCCGTCTCACCCGCAGAGCCATCAGCATCACTGGTGACACCTCCCACCCTTCACACTCACTCTTCAACCTCCTGCCCTCAGGGAAGAAGTACCGGAGCCTCCGGGCCCGCTCCACAAGACTGCTGAACAGCTTCATCCACCAAGCTGTCAGGCTGCTGAACTCTGTCCACTACCTACCCCCCACCCCTGGTCTGTAACACATTCATTGACACAAGAAACTCTATCTCATCCATTTGCACATCACACTACAAATATTTGCATTACTGCTGTATCTGCTGCTATTGCTCATTTTCACTACTGTTCATATACACCTAATAAACTACTCTTCTAAGCACCTTCTCCATTAGATATTGTACTGTATTTGCACTACTGCTATTTTGTACATTGTTTGATTTTAGTGTGTATTTTCATCTCATCATCTCTAGCTCCTTTATCCTGTTCTACAGGGTCGCAGGCAAGCTGGGGCCTATCCCAGTTGACTACGGGCGAAAGGCGGGGTACACCCTGGACAAGTCGCCAGGTCATCACAGGGCTGACACATAGACACAGACAACCATTCACACTCACATTCACACCTATGGTCAATTTAGAGTCACCAGTTAACCTAACCTGCATGTCTTTGGACTGTGGGGAAAACCGGAGCACCCGGAGGAAACCCACGGGGAGAACATGCAAACTCTGCACAGAAAGGCCCTCGCCGGCCCCGGGGCTCGAACCCAGACCTTCTTGCTGTGAGGCAACAGCGCTAACCACTACACCACCGTGCTGCCCATATAAACAACTTATAATACAAAATTGAAAATAAATTATGGGGTAAATGCTGTAGTTAAAGATGTCCATGGATAGAAAGAATAAAATGAAAACATGTAAACAAGCAAGAAAAAATACATACATACATACATACATACGAAGGGAAAGTTTTATCTCAGTTATCTAATACAGTGGGAAAATGTTTTAAAATATCATCCAATCGTTCTGCTTTTGCTCCTTTCACAAATTTTAAGGATACTAAATATAATTTAAATTTGTTCAAGAAAGAAACAAATTTGGGGGATAATTTTAGATGTGGGCGGCACGGTGGTGTAGTGGTTAGCGCTGTCGCCTCACAGCAAGAAGGTCCGGGTTCGAGCCCCGTGGCCGGCGAGGGCCTTTCTGTGTGGAGTTTGCATGTTCTCCCCGTGTCCGCGTGGGTTTCCTCCGGGTGCTCCGGTTTCCCCCACAGTCCACAGACATGCAGGTTAGGTTAACTGGTGACTCTAAATTGACCGTAGGTGTGAATGTGAGTGTGAATGGTTGTTTGTGTCTATGTGTCAGCCCTGTGATGACCTGGCGACTTGTTCAGGGTGTACCCCGCCTTTCTCCCATAGTCAGCTGGGATAGGCTCCACCTTGCCTGCGACCCTGTAGAACAGGATAAAGCGGCTAGAGATGAATGAGATGAATTTTAGATGTCTATTCTTGTGTAAACAAACAAACATTACTAAAGAGTTCATCATTTTTGTTTTGCAAGATCATACCAAATGTTATATTGTCTCTCGAAATAGAATCTGGAAATGATGACACTTTTTGTTTTATCCATTTGTGAATGTCCCTAAATTACTAAGAGTGCTTTTTCCCTGGTGTACATCTCTACTGTACTGTACACACCTGCAGCAAGGTATGGTGGAGGCCCCGCCCTCTAAATTCAAACCTCGCTCTGTGATTGGCCTTTTGAGGTGTTGCGTCATTTGTGTGAGAACTTGTGCACGCGCGGCCATGTTAACTGAAGTCTGAAGAGACAAAGGGATAGTGTGAAAGAGAGCGACAGTAACAAGGAGTTTCTCAACACAGAAGCGGATACTTGTGTTTAAAAGAACAGCGAAAATCGAAGTAATTGAGGGTAAAAAGGTAACGTTTGAATTCGGTTGAGATTTTGAGAAGTCATCAACATACTAGTTTATAGTATCGCTCTCCCGAACTCGCTAGCTAGTTAGCTAGCAAGTTAGGTTGGTTAGCTAGCTAGCTAGCTAGCTAGCTCAACAACTTAATCCGAGTGGTCTTTTAACGTTTAATACACCGACCATATACTGTTTTAATATTAATTATTTGTGTATAAAGCTTAATTTGTCTAATGTTTGATAGAGTAATCGACTATATGATATTTATCTAACTGTTAGCTATTGTTTGCTACCTACATTTTGAACGCCACAAAGCTAACTAGCAACGTTAGCTAACTACTCATAGTTGTGTACTACTTTTGGGCCAGCTGAGTATTGATGCTAATTAGCTAGCCATTGCTAACAGTAAGCTGATCAAGAAGATATAGAGGGTTAAACATTTAGACTGCAGCTTAAGTGGCAATCTGTTTGGTTGCAAATAAAGCATTTGAAGTTATAATATTAACTAGCTCCGAACCTCCATCTGGGCTCATAACCATATGTTTAATGGTATTGAACAGTGTTGTACTGTCATAACTGGAGTGATGCATTTTTCAGCAGGAGATTACAAGCAAAATGAAATTTTCATTTCAGTACTAGCTCCTAGACGTCCACATCTGAAATTTTAAATTTACCTCTCAATGAAATTTGTCCTGACTTAAGACAGTTTATCAGAAATTTATTTTTTTTAATGGTCTGTCCAAGATTCACACATTTTCTAAAACAAAAAAACCCCACTTTGGCCTATATTTTGGTTTGTTTTTGTCTCATCCTCCTCCTTAATTCTTCAGGTTGCTGGATACTGTGACTAATAATCTCTGTTGGATCAAACGTGAGAATGCTTTGATAGAGCACCTACTTGCTGATGGATGATCATAGGCTTTTTGGATTTTTTTTTTCCTTTTCTTTTTTTCAAGGATTATATTTTGACCTGAGATAAACATTAGAGAGCTTGAAAATACCTTTCCGTTTATATATGTATGATTACTGTATTTGGCATAGAGAAAAAAAGTGACCGCAAAATGAACCTCATTAAATAGCATAGATTTTGGGATTGGCATTTGCAGAAGCAAAGAAAAATGTGATTCTTTGGTTCAAGGCCTAAAAATTATCATAACTTTCTTAAAAGCTAAGTAAACTTCACAAGGTTTTCAGATGTCCAAATGATGTGAACATAAGTGGTCTCCATTAAAAGTATTGTCAAATTAGCATACTGACTAATAAAAACTACAATATACAGGTTTGTACAACAAAGCAAGATTTTATCTTACATGACATCAGGAAGGCCATTCACATGGCTAATGCACCGGTATCCATCTGTCCACAAATACTATTCAGATCTCTAAGATAAAAAAATTTCAACAGGTGAAAATAGATTTAAATGTTATCAATCATCAGCTATCAAATGCAGGGTGGAACATTGGTGGTGTGTGCTTGATGGAAATCAAGGTGAAAATACAAGCGTTTCTGTGCTACCAGCCTCAAACTGAGGTGAACACGATGTAGAGTAGGTGATTTTCGGCTGCTCAGAAATAACTTTCTGATCATCAAATCTTATTAGAATTTCACCAAATTATAGCTAAGGAATGGTATTAATCATCTTACCGGAAATTGTGGTCGTTAGTCCTTGAAGTTGTTTTATCAGTTATTTAAATCCATGTGAAAATTTCACCAGCAAAAAAACTACACTCTTGCAACTAAACTGAAAACATTTGAAAACGTAGTGATACCTATTCTCCTTGTATAATGAGTGGGAAAGCTGCAAAAACCGTTACAATCGGACACGAGTTTGCTGGGACGACGCTCGGGCAGCAGCGTGCTCAGTGGTACGGCATGGTTGTCTAGCCAGTGCAGCCCGCTATCTGAAGATCGTGGCGTACCTCGTGATAGAGCTGTGTATTTTGGTCATTTTTACAGCATGAGTAATGAACAGAGAAAACTAGACCGGACAATTCCCCGGGGGAAATTGTGAGAGGATGCAGTGCGCGAAGCAATTCGGTCACGCATGTTTGCTGGCCGTGAATGTGTGACCCGCAATGATGTTTCAATGCAATGATTGTGTGTGTGCTCGAGACAGCAGCCATCATGAAGAAGAGCTATTCAAGAGTATAACCAAAGTGACTACAGGCGGAAATTAGCATGTACTGCTATAACCTGGGACAGACATCTGTCCTTACCACAAGGATAATGTTTAATTTGTGCACTGTCCCTTTTAAAAATAAAATAAACTCTAAACTCTAAGAAGAGTGTTTGTAGTTTGTATGTACGAACAGAAGTGTTCCTAATAAAGTGGGCGGCTAAGGTGAGGCTAAGACACACAAGGGCTGGAGTTTTCTACTGTTTTTTTTATGAAGGACCAGGCCTCGAACAATGACAAATAACTCGACAACGGAAGCAGCTATTCACAAAATTCTTTCACACTGAGCGCTAGAAGGGTCTCCTGAATAAAATGATGTATTTCTTTGTTTGTACTCTTTAAAATAACGACACTAGAGCGATTTAAAAACGAGTGACTTTTCACTCACGTTTATAATGTGTGTCAATGAGCTAAGACACACAAGGTCTTGAATATTGTGCTGTGTTTTACTACGGACCAGACCTCGAACAATGACAAATAACTCGACAACGGAAGCAGCTATTCACAAAATTCTTTCACAGTGAGCACTAGAAGGGTCTCCTGAATAAAATGATGTATTTTTTTGTTTGTACTCTTTAAAATAACGACACTAGAGCGATTTAAAAACGAGTGACTTTTCACTCACGTTTATAATGTGTGTCAATGAGCTAAGACACACAAGGTCTTGAATATTGTGCTGTGTTTTACTACGGACCAGACCTCGAACAATGACAAATAACTCGACAACGGAAGCAGCTATTCACAAAATTCTTTCACACTGAGCGCTAGAAGGGTCTCCTGAATAAAATGATGTATTTTTTTGTTTGTACTCTTAAAAATGAGGACACTACAGGGAGTTAAAAACGAGTGACTTTTCAGGCACGTTTATAATAGGAGTCAATGAGGCCGCTCACCTGTGCTCTCCTCACTTTGAGGCTTCTCATTCAAAAACCGTAAATCCTATCGTTTAGGTAGACACATTGTGTGAATCAGGACAAGTTTTCCTACTACTTTTGAGAAAATCATGTCTGTAGAGTGAAATTTGTGGATGAAAACACAGTTTAAGCGAGAAAGTTTGAGCTTTATTTTCAACCTCTCTCCACTCTAAGCTTAATGACCCTCACTGGTGTGTAACGCAATAGACACCCATTCAAAAGCCGGATTTTCTCCCGGAACCCACATGGCGGTTGAGCTGGGACTGATCCGAAAGTGTAGAACCTAGCAGAAAAGTTGAATGCCAGATCCACAGAGGAGAAGTTTTCCTACGTTTTAGAGTTTGAATCACGTCTCTAGGTTAAAGCATGCCAGAGCAGCGGATGTTTGAAAAACGTTGAAAAAGTGCTTTTTTTCAAATTAATTCCATAGAAATGAATGGGGTTTTTTTGGACGATTTTTTCGCGACTACGTCGCGAAAAAATCGTATTCTGTAGAGAAAAGTAATAGCATAGCGAGTCCGATCGAGCCGCACATTTTGATATATTGTTTGTCTGTGTGCGACGTACGGTTATTGAGTTAATCGAAATCAAAATTTGCGTAGGAATAAGATGAAGAAGAAGAAGAAGAAGAAATACGTAGAAGAACAATAGTTGCAGTGCTTTGCACTGCAACCTATGGGCTCCCCTAGGGGAGCCCATAGGTTGCTGTGCTGCAGCACTGCATCCTAATGAGCCAATTCTCTCAGGGACTAGTCTTGACAGTGAAATCTTGACAAAAGCAAAACAGGAGAACATATTTGGCTTTTAGCTCTGAGGCATGATTTTTATCCCCCGCTGGCCGACAGGCCCGAAGGGGGATTATGTCGTGGCGAAGGCTGTCCATCCCGGAAAGGGTTGTCACCTTCTGAAATCAATTCCTCTCACCATTTTTGGAGGATTTTCACGAAACTTGGCAAAATGTTTTGTTATAGGACAGTAATACACACATTGCAATTTTGTTTGCAGTATATTGTAGCGGGGGATATTGTGCTCTCGGAGCACTTTTTTTTTTTTTTTTTGCCATTCTCTTCCTACCTAGAGTTTGCTGGATATGCTTGGAAATATTGGATTGTTGTCTTGTATTTATTATTAACACTGCCACTACATAATGTACTGTCCTCTGTGTCCTATCCCTGCGTGCCCCACACCTGCCCCCACTCCATCCCGATCACTCCTACCTCCATTTTCACCCCATGTATGTCTGATTACATTACAGAAGATTTCTTTTATAGCCTATAAAGATGGGGGGGAGGGAAAAAACTATTTGAGCACATTTTACGTAGATGACATTTTTTGTGCAGGGGGGACCCCTTAGCTGGACACTGTACACCTTTATTTATTTAAACAATTTTTGCAAGTCTCCACTTAAATTTCCACACTTAATGACAAAATAATGATTTAAGAAAGACAATAATAAATCCCGGACTATACCAACATTATTCATTTGTGAGAAACTTTAAAGTCTGTTCTAATTGTCCTTTTTTCTGACTATGACCTGGCAAGTAGGGTTATTTGATCTAGTTTAAATATTGTCTAATAATTAATTTTATATTTTAAAGGTGCAGATTGCAGAGTCTGGATTTTTCTTCACCGAAGTGTTCAGAGACGACAAACCAGAGAGAAAAGAAAGCAGCTAATGAATGCAGAACTGAAGTAATTCTGTATTAACTTTCCAAGTTAAATATATTGCCATTAGGTTTACTTGGGACATATTGGCATTGCATTTTCTCTAATTATAAAGAAACATCAAAACGTTTTTGAAGCTCATAACCTGAAATTAAAAGTTAAATTTCATACACTCTTCAGCACTTGGATCCAAAAACAAATATAAAAGGTAGTGTACCTCAGAGTCAGACAAAAATACTGGAAGTCAGTTGAATATAGAAATAAACATTTTACAAAAATCTTCAGGGATAACAAAAGTTACAAAGGGGGGGAAAAAGCATATTTTTGATTTTACCGTACATACAAAAGACCGAAGGCAAGATTTGAATGATTCAAAAATACACACTTGCAAATTGTGTGTTTTAATAGTACCAGCAGATTTATATTTATTCTTATAAATACAATTTTCTCCTCTTTTGGGAGAGTTTTCTTAGAAACTATTTTCATACGTCAACACCTCTTCTTTTCAAGAGGTCTGCACGTACAAGTGAGAGTAGTACAAAACAACTGTTTACACGCTAGGTCATTGGGTTTGACAGAAGCAGTGAAAGAACAGGAGATTAACATAAGCAGCCTAGAAAGGAAATCTGAAAAAAAAAAAAGAAAAACGACCGTGAAAAGTTATTCCTGTAGTAATGGCCACTGCAAGAACACAAATCCCCACCTCAGTCATGGGAGTCACCAAGCAGAATGGGCAGCCCAGGTCAGTGGACCTCCAGTCGGGATCACAACCAGCAGCAGTGCTCAGTGCCTCCCAGAAAGCAAGCAGCATACCACACACCAGTGGTGGTATCAGGTAAACCTCAAAAATATGTATGTATTGTTTACACTTGTGTACGTCTTTGTTGTTAGTTTTGAAATAAGATTAAACATATCTTTCATTCAGGTTTGGAGATGACTGGAAGAAGTCCCTGCAGCTCCCACAGAAAGATATGAGAGTGAAAACCTCAGTAAGTTAGAAAATTGCAGACATGCATGCTTTTAGAGTCAAGACAGTAGTGTTTTTTTTTGTGCCCCCCCCCCAAAGAAATCTGTCTTGTACACATCTCTTCCAGGTCTTGGAATATAGGTTTAAGTACTAGATTACAAAATGTTTTTCATATAGTGTCATGTTTGCTCCCTCAACAAAACCATCAGCAGGCTTTTGGCCTACAATTTTGCAAAGAGGTACGCTCTGTCCTCTCCTAGCACAGAAAAGTTTAAGTCTGGCTAACGTCTTTTTTTTTTTCCCTCTCGGTATGGTTAACTGTGAGGAGACTGCATGTTGTGCCAGGAAGAGAGTAGGCTGGTTTATACTTCTGTGTAGAATCTATAGAGTAGGTACGGTCTAGCTCCGTACCCTACGCCGTAAGCTGTTCACACACCTCCCCAGAAATGTAACTACATGTTGCGCAATGTAGACCGCAACAACTGTGATTGGTGTGTTTGGTAGCATCACATGTTGTCCCATGCATTTCTGGTTGCTTCTTGTGCGCCTCTTTTTATTTATTTATTTATTTAAATTGAGTTGCCCGAATATGGAAATAAAATCAAAGAGAGGTGTGTGCAACATCTCCTCTGGCGTCTTTTCTTCGTTGTGGTAACTTCAGTAAAAGTAACTTGCTCAGCATTTACTAGCTGTAACTCCGTTTCAGTCTGGTGTTTTGACAGTGTGATTGCCGAGCAACGCAGACACACCAGTACTGGGGTATGAATGCTGACAGTGACCTAGGCCATGGGATAGGCTCCGCGTAGATGTTATGTACAGCTATAAATCAGCCGTAGATGGCCTTGCTCTAAATTTTATTTGCTCGGTCTCATTAGTATTTCTCCATGCCTGTGTCTTCCTGATTCAGAAAAAAATCTGTCATCACTAATTAATCCAGCTTTTATAAACCGTCCAACCAATAAGCAGATGTGTTGGTTCAGCAGATGGTGAGATTCGGAATGTATAGAGTGCTGTAATTACAGCATCACAGAGCAACCAGCATACTTGTTTGTCATATTCATGCAAACAATTGTAGCTTTCATGCCGCAGCATGTAGAGCGTGGAACTGAGTGATTGTTTCTATAGCGTGTATGCTTCATTTGTGAACAAGTGAAAAACATTTGACACTGCTATGTTTGCAAAGAAAATTGTAAGCAAGGTCTTTAGATTCTGTGTGAGCTTCCTCTATATATGGTACTTAATTTCTTGTATGAATTTTTACTTCAAAAACGCAGTTATTCCCTTATGAATTTTCAGGGTACTATCATGGTACTTGTATTTATTGTACATTTTCACAGAATCACTTTTGGTCTCAGCTGTAGTTCTTCAGTCAGTATTTGTTGTTGAATTGACTTGAACATGAATGTGCTTTTTTTGGGGGGGGGGGTTGCATTTGTTATCCCTCAAGAGTTTGTAAAATATTTTTTTACAGACAACAACCTAAACCCCAAGTAATTTCTTTTTCAGGATGTGACGGCAACCAAGGGGAACGAGTTTGAAGACTATTGCCTTAAACGTGAATTGTTAATGGGCATCTTCGAAATGGGTTGGGAGAAGCCATCTCCTATTCAGGTATTGTGAACCTTTCTGAGTTAAGCAACACAGATCAGCTTCAGTGTTTGCAGGTGTGTGGTTTTCTTATAGAATGGGATACTTACACTTGGGCTATGGAACGTTTGCCGTTTTGACATGGTGCAAATTTCATGTCTCCAATAGCAGTGATTTTATATTTGTCAGTACAGTGAGACAACTACTTGTGTACATTCATTACAAGACTCTGGGGGGGAAAAAGTCAGTGATGAGCTCACATTAGCTTGGGAAGTCATTTCTATTAATAGTTGTTTTCTTACCTTTTATAGTTGTCTGATGCTTTTCTCCAGCTTACTCAAATTATCTTCACAGGTGTGCTTGCATATACACTGCTTGGCCAACAAAAAAAAGTAGCACACGCCTTTAGCCTTGATTATGCCAAGCATTCACCATGGCATTGTTTTGACAACCTTATGCAATGTCACAACATTTCTTTCCATCCAAAATAGCTTCTTTTTTTTATCTCTCTCTCTCTCTCTCTCTCTCTCTCTCTCTCTCTCTCTCTCTCTCTCTCTCTTCCCTCCTCTTCCTTCTTTTCTCTCTTCTTCTTCTTCGCCCACCAAGATCTTGTATTGGTGGCAATGGTCAAACTACACCATAAAATCTCTTCTGGCACACTTAAGTTCAGTTGGGTGAAAATGATTCCTCATGCTCCTTGAACCACTCTTTCACAATTTGAGGTTTATGATGAATCCTGGTATTGTTGTCCTGGAATATGCCTGTGAAATCAGGGAAGAAAAACCCATTGATGGGATAACCTGGTCATTCACCACATTCAGGTAGTCAGCTGACTTAATTTTGTCATCTCAACTTTTTCTGAGCCTCGACCTGACCAAAAGAAGCAATAACTGATCGTGACACTCAACTGTGTATGATGAGTGCATTGCTTTATGCGCTTCCCTTCTTGCGCTAACATCCATCACTTTGGAACAGGGTAAATCTGGACTCCTCAGACCACATGACCTTTCTCCATTGCTCCAGAGTCCAATCTTTATGCTCCCTAGCAAATTGAAGCCTTTTTATATGAGCCTCACTAATAAGTGGTTTTCTTATGGACACACAGCTGTTTAGTCCAAATCGTGTGTGGAAATGCTTTTACTTTCACTATTAAACTTAGCAGTGACTTCTGCTTGTGTGTGTGGTTTTTAAATAATGATTTGACTTCACCAAGCATTTTAAGTAATCGATCAAGGTCAGTCAAGATATTGGAAGAAGCCTCTGTCACATTACAGCATGGTGAAATTCTTTTCACATATTCCTGCTTGTTAGAAAGCTGGCGTCAGAGGTGGGTCAGGCGTAATACATCGCCCCGGAGCAGAGATGGTTAAGGGCCTTACTCAGTGCCCATCAGTGGCAGCTTGGCAGTGCTGGGGCTTGAAACCCAACCTTCTATTTAGGAATCGGTAACCATTTTTTGATGCCTCTGCCACGAGTTGGTACTTCCTGTTTTGTATATTTTAAGGGTATTTCAGGCATACAAACTGGTAACAAACTAGATTTGTTGGAGGTGGATGCAATCTTGTTGGTTTATGTATGACAAATTGTATAATAATGCAATGTATAATACATTTTAGGATTTTGGTTAAAACGATTTAGGTGAATGTAATATGCTTGTGTTTTAAGTGGATTTTTTTTTTTTTTGTCGAGCAGATCTGGCAATCCAGTCACAGAACATGCATCAGTAAATTGTAGCTCACAAACAAATTCAATATGCCAGATAGGACAGCAGCTGTATTTTCAGGATCAGATTCATTTTTGTTAATTGTAATTTATTTGACATAAATGATCTGTAGTGCCTGATTTGGTGTGAATTTTCTGTTGGATAGAAATGTTAATCTAATAGGCACAAATGTATTGGTGTTATTGATTGTTCTTTATCAGAATGCATCACTTGGATTGTAATATTAAATATTTTTTTGGGGGGGGCGAAGACAGATCATGGGACTATATTTTCCAATTCTGCCTTTACTTTTGAAGGAGGAGAGCATTCCCATTGCCCTGTCAGGAAGGGATATTCTAGCCCGGGCCAAAAATGGCACAGGGAAGAGCGGCGCCTACCTCATCCCTCTCCTGGAGAGGATTGACCTAAAAAAGGATCATATTCAAGGTAAGATGACTTGGAGAAACTAAACAAAGCATGTTATGCTGTCCTTAATTTGGCTCAAAACTGTTGTTAGAGACGAGACAATAATACAATCCTGACTCCAAATAAGTTGGGACGCTGTGTAAAATGTCAACAAAAACAGAATGAAATGATTTATAAGTCCTTTTTGACTTTTATTTAATTGAATACAATACAAAGACTTGATATTTTGTGTTCAAACTGAAACTTTTTTTTTTTGTAAATATACACTCTGATGCCAGGAACATGTTTTAAAAAAAAGTTGAGACAAGGGCTTGTATTACATCACTGTAGCACATCACCTTTTTCTTTTAATAACAGCTGGTATTTCGAAACAGGGGACACTAACTGTTGAAGTTTTGAATGTGAAATTTTTTCCCGTTTTTGCTTGATATACGACTTGATTTGCTCAACAGTCTGTGGTCTCTGTTTTTTGCGCTTCATAATGCTCCACACATTTTCAGTGAGAGGCAGGCAGGCCAGTTTAGCACCTGCACTCTTATTATGAAGTCAGTGTTATAACTTGGTGTTGTCTTGCTGGAATAAGTAGGGACATATCTCAAAAAGATGTGTGAATTGGAGCAACATATGTTGCCAAACCTGTATGTACCTTTCAGCATTAATGATGCCTTCACAAATGTGAAAGTTACCCATACTATGGGCACTAACACATCCCCATACCATCACAGATGGGCTTTTAAACTTTGTGCTGGTAACAGTCTGGATCAGGGCAGGAATTTCATGAGGGCCACGGCCCTCGTGCCCTCTCAGTTTGGCCTTGTGCCCTTTGGAAAAAAATATCTGCCGTAAGGCCACAGTGGCCTTGATGCCCTGCGGTTTTGTAGTCTGCCTCGTGACTGCCAATAGGCTTTAACATCACCTGCGTCTACTGAGAAAAAAAATACGTCTTTTGATGACATTCTGGATTCTTATTGGGCAACTCATCAGTGGTGGATCGGACTCGAGCCTGGCATGAACCGCTCCGACGTGCTATAATGACACCAATCTATCACCAGCCAACCAGGATACTTAATCAAACGCATCCCCCGCCCACTTGTGTCCGCGTCTGAGACGTTGAATTTTCACAGAAGGAGGGAAGTTGTTGACGGAGGCAAGACTGTGTGATTAAATTAACGAACAAATAAAAGAGGAATTTCAACACATAGGGCTTAAGTTTGTTACCGTTAAATAAGCATTGCTTGTACAGTAACGTTATGTCGTTACAACATTGACCCACTTTTAACGTGCCGAGTATCGACTGTAGCCGGTAACAAATGCTAATTAGCTTGCTGTCAAGTTTTTCCTTTGTCGAGCTTTAAGCATAAGGTCATGGATGTTACTACTGCTTGTTCCTGCCGTAATATGATGCGTGATATGTGCTGTTTTCTGTTCATAGCCACTTTTTTTACAGTTAGCATTGTTTTGTTACTAGTATTGTATGTTTTTCTTTTTGCTGTTTAACCGAAGTGTAACTGCTGCCATCTTGACGAGATCACCATCGCAAGAGATTTTCTCTTTGTTTTTGGCGTCATTACAACATTAACATTTATTCATTTTCATATACATTCTAGTATATGTTCCATTTACAGTCAAACATTTTGATGTACTCCAGGCTCAGTTTTGATTAATCAAAAGTCTGCATAGTAGTAGTACAGTCTGAAGATGCTCTTGCACATTCGGTGTCAATTGAACAAAAATTATGGGAGGATATAGGTTTAATAAGCTGTACAATTTTTTGAAGTGAGTGATGGATTGATAAGTTTAGATGTGTTCAATATTTTCTTATCTTCAGACATAGTGTAGGAGATGTTTCTTTACCTGCTTGATAGTTTCGACTGAGACTCTAATCTTCTTCAGAAGAGTCATTAGTCTCGTCTCGTCTTCGTCTGCTTATCCGGGGCCGGGTCGCGGAGGCAGCAGTCTGAGCCTGGAAGCCCAAAGTTCCCTTTCCCCAGACACCTCGACCAGCTCCTCGGGAAGAACACTGAGGCATTCCCAGGCCAGCCGAGAGACATAGTCCCTCCAGCGTGTCCTGGGTCTTCCCTGGGGCCTCCTCCTGGGGGGACATGCCTGGAACACCTCCCCAGGGAGGCGTCCAGGAGGCGTCCAGGAGGCATCCGAAAGAGATGCCCGAGCCACCTCAGTTGATTCCTCTCGATGTGGAGGAGCAGCGGCTCTACTCCGAGCTCCTCCCGAGTGACTGTGCTCCTCACCCTATCTCTAAGGGAGCGCCCAGCCATCCTGCGAAGGAAACCCATTTCGGCCGCTTGTATCCGCGATCTTGTTCTTTTGGTCATTACCCAAAGCTCATGACCATAGGTGAGAGTCGGAACATAGATCGACCGGTAAATCAAGAGCTTTGCCTTTTGGCTCAGCTCCTTCGCCACAACGGACCGGTAAAGCGACCGCATCATTGCGGAGGCTGCACCGATCTGCCTGTCGATCTCGCACTCTATCCTTCCCTCACTCGTGAACAAGATCCCGAGATACTTAAACTCCTCCACTTGAGGCAGGACTTCTCCACCAACCTGGAGTTGGTGAGTCATTTAGTCCTTAAATTAAATTCATTATAGACGTGAACTTAAAATCATTGTTTTATTTTATGGCCTTGGTGCCCTGGCTTTTGGCCTTCGTGCTCTCAAAAAATTGACAGCACAAAAGGCCAAGTGGCCTTGCCCCTAAAATGACGAAATTCCAGGCCTGGTCTGGATCTTTTTCCTCTTTAGTCCAGAGGACACAGTGTCCCAAAAACAATTAAAAATGTGGACTAGTCAAGTCAAAGCACACTTTCTTGTCGGTCCATCTACGATGAGCTTGGGTCTATTATTTGGAAGCATTTCCGGATGCTTTTGATGTATTGTTTTCGCTTTGCATGGTAGATGCAGCTATGAACTGTTTACCAACAACAGTGTTCCTGAGCTTGTGTAGTAATGTTCTTTTATACAATAATGTTCGGTTTTTAATGCAGTGCTTCCTGAGGGATCGAAGGTCACAGTGTTCAATGTTGGTTTTTGGCCTTGCCCTTTATGCACAGAGATTTCTCTGGGTTCTCTGAATCCTTTGATATGGATTGTCAAAGTTTATTGGTTTGGACATTAAATATCTTGCCTTTGTGTTTTTATTCAATTGAATATAATTCAGAAAGGATTTGCACATTGTGTTCTGTTTTTATTTATTTTACACTGGTGTCTCAACTTCACTGGAATTGGGGTTGTCCAGTAAACACATTGATTTTAACGTGTGCTGTTTGTGGTAGGCAGACGGGACATTGAGGCTTTTTTGAGACAAACAATTCTGATGTGTATAGGTCACTTGTATATATGAAATATCGGAGTGCTTTTGTCACCTAGCTCTTGCATTTAGTCTGTCTGTGGTTCTGAAATAGGAGTTCCAGTATCCCAGATTTCCAGGTAGCATGTGACCTTGTTCGTCAGTTTGCTATTGTGTTGAAACATTATGCGCCTGAATAACTTTCCCATGCTCTCTTGCTCCCTAGCCATAGTAATGGTGCCAACTCGTGAACTGGCTCTGCAGGTGAGCCAAATCTGTATCAATATGAGCAGGCACATGGGGGGAGTGAAGGTCATGGCCACCACTGGTGGAACCAATCTAAAGGATGACATCATGCGCCTGGATGAGACGGGTAAGCCTGCACAGATTACCAACAGTTTGAGAAGGCTGTACTAAAATGTATCGATAAAATTCATAAAACCTCCTCTGCATTTTCTGGAAAGAGTTAGGCTGATGAACATGTATTTCTATATTCTGCCCACTCCAAATTTCTTTTTTTTTTTTCCCCCCTTCCCCTCTTTGCCTTTCTTTAGTGCATGTAGTGATGGCCACTCCAGGCAGGCTGCTGGACCTTATGAAGAAAGGTGTGGCCAAAGCTGACAAAGTCCACATGATGGTGATGGATGAGGTAGGTCTGTTTACTGACGCATAAAATCTTAAAGTACATATCAGGGGTAAATTCAGGAGCAAGATCAATGTAGTTCTCCTATTTTATATTAAACTTTGGTCAAATATCTGTCACATTTTGTGCCTTTTTTTTTTTTTTTTTTTTAAACCTTGCGCAATACCAGAAAAATTCAGTTGAAATCAAGCCATTTGAGGCGAATTGGTCCGCCTCTGAAAAAACTTGGCATTTGGATTTCCTGGCAAACATTGATTTTCGTGACGTCACGTGCGGGACGCCTCCCTCTGAATCCTACGTCAGCGCTGGTTTGTTTGAGAAAACGACCTGGTGGTTTTCTGCAAAATTGTTCATGTTATCACGTAATTATTAAAATGGTTAACAGATGTATCGTAGGAGGGTGTAGCAACACCAATCTTGATGGGATTAGTACTCATCGTTTCCCAAAAGACCGGACAATGAGAGAGAAATGGGAGTGCTTGGTCTACACAGGCTGTGCACTGAAACCGTGCAAAGCTCTTGCAGCCTGCTGGCGCTTCCGCAGGTGACATCACAAATCTGACTCCAGACTCCCTTGGGATTTTTCCAGACGCGTTTTATTTTTTTCTGCTGTAGACAGATGGCCTTGTGCAAAATTACTTTTCTGGATGAGTGTGTAAAGGGGCATACTTTCATATTAAAAAAAAAACACGAAATTGGTCCAGAATATGCACTTTAAGATTATGAGGAGGATGTCAGGTAGCCTTACTGAAAATCAGAATATGAGAGCAGAAACATAAACTGCTCCATACACAGAACGAAAGCTCTGTTGTTTGAGTGTCTCTTATTGTTCCTCTTTCCTTAGGCAGACAAGTTGCTTTCTCAAGACTTTGTCATCCTCATTGAGGATATTATTGGATTTTTGGACAAGAATCGTCAGATTCTGCTTTATTCTGCCACCTTCCCAATCACTGTACAAAAATTCATGGTGAGTGGCGCAACCAGAAAAACACAGAGGTGGTGTCAGTTGCAGGAGGCTGTGAAGTATTTTATGCATTTAGGAATCTAATTTTCATACAAGTTTACGTTTCATCTGGAAACTAAAATTTGTTTAGTGGTATTTTCTTGAATCAAATTTTTCAGCTGAGTTTTGAATGTTCATTATTGTGTGCTTTTTTTTTTTTTTTAATAACAAGGATTAGTATGTTTGCTCTCTGCTCACAAGATTTATGAATCTCATATCTCAATAAATTTCAATTTAGTTCTGAAATCAAGGTATTTTTAACCTGTATATATTTCTCCTGCATCTGTGTTTACTTTTTTATTTATTTTTTTTATTCTCCTGTTCTGTACAGTCAAAACACTTACGAAAGCCCTATGAGATTAACCTGATGGATGAGCTGACTCTAAAGGGCATCACTCAGTACTATGCATATGTAACAGAGAGACAGAAAGTGCACTGCCTCAACACGCTTTTCTCAAGGGTAGGATGGCAAACTGAATTTCTTCTTAATTTTACATCTACAGTTTAATTACAAAACAAAATTGGTCCAATTCAAGCTGTTTATCATATTTATTTAAGCATGAACATTTGTAATATGTACATTCATGCAAATATATTACAAAAACATTTTTGTGTCCAAACAAAATTTATTTTGCCGAAATGCAATATTCCCATAGGATCCGAAAACAGTTGAAGCAACTTGTGGGATAAAATGGGGAAAATGAGTGTTCAATTGAAATCATCAGTACTTCTTGTATACTAGTGCATCTCAAAAAATTAGAATACCATGAAAAAGTTCCCTTTTTTCATAAATTAATTCAAAAAGGTAAACTTTCATATTCTATATTCATTACATGTAAAGTGAAATATTTAAAGCCTTTTTTGTTCATATATATATATTCATTTATACACTCAATATATAGTATATTCATTTATACACTCAATACTTGGTTGGGGCTCCTTTACCATGAATTACTGTATCAATGCGATGTGGCATGGAGGTGATCAGTCTGTGGCACTGCTGAGGTGTTATTGAAGCCCAGGTTGCTTTGATAGTGGCCTTCAGCGTATCTGTATTTTTGTGTCGAGTGTTTCTCATCTTCCTCTTGACAATACCCCACAGATTCTCTATGGGGTTCAGGTCAGGCAAGTTGGCTGGCCAATCAAACACAGTAATATCATGGTCAGCAAACCATTTGGTAGTAGTTTTGGCACTGTGGGTAGGTGCTAAGTCCTGCTGGAAAAGGAAATCAGCATCTCCAAAAAGCTCATCAGCAGATGGAAGCATGAAGTGCTCCAAAATCTCCTGGTAGATGGCTGTGTTGGCTTTGGACTTGATAAAATACAGTGGACCAAGACCAGCAGATGACATGGCACCCCAAATCATCACAGACTGTGGAAACTTCACACTGGGCTTCAAACACCTTGGATTCTGTGCCTCTCCACTCTTCCTCCAGACTCTAGAACCATGATTTCCAAATTAAATGCAAAATGTACTTTCATCTGAAAAGAGGACTTTGGACCACTGAGCAGCAGTCCATTTCTTTCCAGGGTTCGCACGGTTATGGAATGTGACTTTTATGTCGTTTTCCAGGACTGGAATACTCCTGGAAACACGAGCACCCTGGAAAAGTTATGGAATTTATCCGCCTTCCTTTGTGAACAGACAATGTGATTTAAAATTGGTTATTGTATATTGTAAACAACTTATAATAAGAAAATTGTGCGTGTTGATTTGATTAACCGGCCAGTGCGGAGATCATTACTGATCCGCTTTTTCCCCCTCTTCGGCCGCTGTTCATATCACATGTGACGTGCGTTGCCTAGATGCAATGTAAACTTCCCTCAGTGTTTTAGATCAGATCGCGTGGCTTGTACTATGCCAAGAGACAAAGTACACAATGCCAGGGAAATGTACATTTAATAATGTCTGGCTTCATGCCGAAAAATACAAATCGTGGTTGGAGAGGGTAGAGGACCCTGGAAGAGCCAAATGTGTCTTGTGCAGTAAAATATTCGACATAGCTAACATGGGAGAAGCAGCTCTTACTAGCCATGCCAAAGGCGCTAAGCACCAAACTGTAGTCGCGGCCCACCAAGCAAACTCAATCGGCAGTTTTTTTCAACCTCACACGATGACACCCACGCCGACATCTACCTGCATTACTGCCACCACTTCTTTGAGACAAGGAACGCTTTCAAGTGCTGTGACTAGAAATGACTCGCTTACTGCGGAGATATTCTGGGCGCTAAAGGTAATCAAAGCTCACTACTCCTTCAGGTCGTGTGAGGATACAGCCCAGTTGTTCCAGGCCATGTTTCCCGATAGTCAGATAGCCACAAGATTTGCGTGCGGTGAACGCAAGTGTGCATATCTCTGCACGTTTGGACTAGCTTCCTACTTTAAGGGTCTGACGTTAAGCCGCCTCTCGGAGCAAAATTATGTTATGTTGTTCGACGAAAGTTTGAATCATTATGTCAGTGATGGTTTAAATAAATGTTTTTGTATAATCCTACAATTTGTCATTATGCGTATTCTTATGTCATTTCACAGTGATAATTTTTACGTGTAGTTTAATGAATTTCATACATACTATGCTGCCCTTGCACAGCATTCCAATCTGCAAAACTAGATGGCTAGCTAACAGTTGAATGATGGCGCATTTGCATGCATATTTATTCTTTATAATTCTTTCGCTGTAAAAAGACAAATTATGTCCCAGGCTCCAGTGTTGAAAATTTCCAGTGCTTGAAATCGTGGCTTATGCAGACCTTGCAGTTGCACATTTAGTCCACAATGTGGCAGTATTTACTGTACAAATAACTGAGTCACAATGAACATAATGCATGACTTCTACGGAAGGCGGAATTAATACATACATTGACATTTTAGAGGTTAAGCATAGTCATGGAAACTTGTGGCCAACTCATGGAAAAGTCATGGAAATTTGTTGGTTAAAATGTGTACGAACCCTGTCTTTCTCTCCTTAGCCCAGATAAGACACTTCTGACATTGTCTCTGGCTCAGGAGTAGCTTGATATTAGGAATGCGCAAGTTGTATCCCCTTTCTTGAAGATGTCTGTTCGTGATGGGTCTTGATACACTGACACCAGCCTCAGTCCACTCCTTGTGAAGCTCTCCAAAGTTCTTGAATCAACTTTTCTTGACAATCCTCTCAAGACTGCGGCCATCCCTGTTGCTTGTGCACCTTTTCCAGCCACCCTTTTCAGCAATGACCTTTTGTGGCTTACCCTCCTTGTGGAGAGCATCAGTGATCATCTTCTGGACAACAGTCAAGTCAGCAGTCTTCCCCATGATTGTGGTTGTGTGTACTGAACTAGACCGAGAGATACACTGTGTTCATACTGTTTTACTCAAACTCGAAATGAAATATTCTAATATTTTGAGATTTTTTTTGTTTTGTTTTTGTACTGTATGCCATACTGATTTAAAATAGAAAAATGCTTAACATTTTAGTTTGTGTAATGAGTCTATAATATAACATTTTCACTTTCTTAAATAACTGATGGAAAATATTGAACTTTTTTCACAATATTCTAATTTTTTGAGATGCACTAGTACATCGCAGTCAACAATATCAGTGCTTTTTAGGATACCAATAGTTTTCTGAGCTAAGTAAATTTTAAGACTTGAATTTTGTGGTTAGATTTGTTTGCACTTTACCCTGAGCAGCATTGCCTCTCCTGAGTTACTTGTTCTCTCAACCCACCTTCCATTCTACTCTCAAATAATTTAGATCCATTCAGTTGTCTACCTTCATTATTAACACTAAAAATTTCATGGAAATTTGGAGAAACAGTGGTAGTTTAGGATAAGTAGAGCTACTGTTAATTTGTGATTTTCAATAAATTAAATATCCTTCACAATCTCTTCTTGTGCTCTCTTATTTAGCTCCAGATCAACCAGTCTATAATCTTCTGTAACTCAACCCAGAGGGTGGAACTCCTGGCTAAGAAGATCACACAACTGGGCTACTCCTGTTTTTACATCCATGCAAAAATGATGCAGGTAAAAAAAATTTTTTTTTTGTATCTGGTAATCATTCGAATGACTTATTAGCCACTGCTTTTGAAATTATTCCCCTCTCTTCAGCAAAAGCACATGGTTTTAGTTCGACTGCTCACTGAGATTTTCATTCAGTATAAATGCATGTATTACAGGAATACAGAAATCGAGTGTTCCATGACTTCAGAAACGGTCTGTGTCGAAACCTGGTTTGCACAGGTCAGTATAATTTGCTCTTCAGCCTAATCCACAGTGGTGATTCATTTAATTATATTCAGCATTGTAATGACTTTTTTTTTTAAACAGATCTTTTCACCAGAGGAATTGACATTCAGGCTGTCAATGTGGTCATCAACTTTGACTTTCCCAAAAATGCAGAGACCTACTTACACCGCATCGGTCGATCAGGTAAATACCTTTTGATCTGCATTACATGTATAAAATTCTTTATTGCAAGTTTAAAAATCTCCAGAAAAGATCTGAAGTACTTCTTAATTCCTTGATCCAAACCTTTCTTATAGCTTGTTTTACTGTATAGCAGGGAAGCAATATTAATCAAATATATACCACGCACTGAGAGGCTCTGGTTGAAATTATGGATTCTCTGAGATGACTGGCATAGTACTATTTTGTGAGGGGCACAGCCCTAAAGAAAATGGCACTATGCCAGTCACCTCAGAGAAACCATAATTACTGGAACCTCTCAATGCATGGTATATTAGATTTATATCCCTCATCACAAAATTTCCAAACCTAAGAGTCTTGACCATTAGAAATAAACCTGAAAACAATATTAGAAATCTAACTCTGCCTCTTTAGGCATAATTGTGATGGGTAGATCTACACACACAAATGCTCGCAGTGTCACAGCTGTGACTTGAGTTGGCTGTATAGCTTGAAACCGTGCTATCAGTTCATGGTATAGACCCCTTTCACATGACGTCACCACGCTGCGAGATTTTCTTAGGCGCCATATTGGAAGACCAAGTACATGCACTCACAATATAAAACAAAGTACGAGCGAGAGTAAAGTGACATGATGGATGATAATTCTGGTTATGTGAGTACATTACCAGCTGCAGAAAGGGCACGGTATGTGGAGAAACTGGCTGTGATTGATGGGTTTGACCCATATGATAAGACTCGCGGCAAGGGAGAATGGAAACATAAGGAGGACCTGACACCAATTCTGCCATCTGTTTGCTACCCAGACATTGTAAACTATTTGTTGTTTACACCCAGTGCCTACACTCAGTGTTCGAACTATGCTGATATTTTTGGGGGTCCCTTTTTTTCCCTGGGGGGTGCTTGCGCTTGTCTCGGAGCGCGGATCTCCAAACACATGAGAAGCCTATCTTACGCACATATCACGCGGACTCCACACCTCCCCACACACATCGCGTCTGAAGTCATAACTCATCAGGGGAAATCGTGTCTGCATTGGCATGTTCAAAAAACAACCTCGCGTCAACAGTGATACCACACGCAAGAAAAAAAAAAACAGTCAGGCTACTCAACAACCAACCTGGCAGCAGCGAGCAAGCCCCAAACCATCCTAAATTATTATTATTAAATTGTAGAAGTCTGGGAGGCTTGCTCCTCATACAGTTATCAACTTGGGGCCACTTTAGCATGTTTTAAATCTGAATTTCTTGCGTTTGCTTACCTCAGTGTCCGCAGATCATGCACAGACTTATCCATTATATCCACAGTTTTTTGCCAAGTCTCACACAGGTTTCTTTCAAGTCTACTGTTGGGCCAATAAATCATAAATAAAACAGCTCAGATTTGTTTAAGTCGTTTGCCACTCCACTTTATTCTCGTGGGTTCACATACCGCTGCCGTTATTATCCCCTTATTGGTCTTCCAAAATGGCGCAGGGTCTGTTTACTTCCGGTTTCGGGTGACGTCAGTGAAAGGGGTCTATATCCAGGATGACTGACTCTCAAATTTTTTATTTTTTGCGCCATCATGAGATACATTGCTTAATCAATGGTGGAACTATTTTTATGTCACATGAGCTATCCTTGGCCAATCCCTGTATGGGAATGTTTTTGATGAGGGATATAAAGCCAGTTATATGGTGGCTTGGGAAAACCTGTTTGTCACTACACCTGAATTCTGGCAAGCACCCAAAAATTGGGAGGGTTTGATATTGCATCACACACTTCCTGCAGATTTTTCAGGTGCACTTTCATGCTGCAAATCTCCTATTCTATCACATCCCAGAAGTGTTCTATTAGTCAGATCCAGTGCCTGGGAAGGTCACTAAAGAGCACAGAACTCCTTATGTTCATGAAACTAGTTTGAGATGACTTTTGCTTTGTGACGTTGTGTGTCATGCTGGAAACAGCCATTAGAGGATTGTGGTCATGAAGAGATGCACGGGTAGCAACAATACTCAGTCTATGGCATTCAAGTGATTTGATATTAATAGGCCTAAAGTGTGCCAAGAAAACATTCCCCACACCATTATAGCACCTGTAGCAACCTGGACTGTTGACACAAAGCGGTTTTAATTCATGGATTCATGCTGTTGGCACCAAATTCTGACCCTACCATCTGTGTGCCTCAGCTGAAATCAAGACTTGTCAGATCATGTTATATTTTTGCAGTCTTCAACTGTCTAGTTTTGGTGAGCCTGTGCCCACTGCAACCTTGACTTTCTGTTCTTGACTACAGAAGTGGAACCTGACATGGTCTTCTGCATTTGTAGCCAGTCTGCCTCAAGGTTTGATGTGTTGCTTTTCTGCTCACCACAGATGTACAGAGTGATTATCGGAGTTACTGTAGCTTTGCTGTCAGCTCAAACCAGTCCGTTGTTTTGTTTTGTTTTTGGGGGGGGGGTTGATTTCTGTCAACAAAGCATATCTGTCCACAGAACTGCCCCCCCCCCCTTTTCTTTTGTATTTTTTTTTTTTTCTTTTTGTTGTTTTTGCACCAGTCAGAGTAAATTCTAGAGGCTGTTGTGCATGAAAATCCCATATCATCAGCAAGTATATAAATACTCAAACCAGCCAGACTGGCACCACCAGTCATACCGCAGTCAGAATCACGGAGATCACATTTGTTTCCTCCTTGTTCTGATGATTGATGTGAGCATTATCTGGAACTGCTGGCTTGTATCCACATGAGTTTATGCATTGTACTGCTGCCACATGATTGGCTGATTTTGGAGAATTTCATGAACAAGTAGGTGTACAGGTGTTCCTAATAAAGTGCTTTGAGGGTGTATTCCTGCCTGCTTTCATTTTGGCCTTTCTGTAAAGATCCTGTTGGGTAAATTAGTGGGCCGGTTTTTCACATGTAATTTAGAAAATTTTTGGTGGAATTTAGGTTGTTCACATTGCCTTCTTGCTGTTTTGGATACAGCAAAACACTTGTGTTTTCATTGCAATAAATAAAGGCTTCAGGTGTTTTTTTTTTTTTTTTTAAACTACTAACTGCTTTAACAGCTCACCTTGAGCTCTGCTTTACACTTGTAGTATTGCACATTTGCAAATCTTTTAACAGTTGAATAGAATGTTTGCAAATTGTATTTTCTTGATTTGACACTATTTTACATTGATTCTCTGACCTTTTTTGAAGGTTTTATGTGTGTTTGTATTTTTGTGGTCTTAATGCTGTTTAATTGTCAAGATTTATGCAACAATGATTAAAAGAAAAGGGGCAAACCAATTAAGTAAAGAATCTCTTTAGATTCTTTGGTGATTACATACAGTAGACAGGAAATTGAATTTACATACTTGAGTATTTATTTTAGAATGTTCTTTGTATTTTACTAGGCAGGTTTGGGCACCTGGGTCTGGCCATTAATCTGATCACTTCAGATGATCGTTTCAATCTGAAGGCCATTGAGGACCAGTTAGTGACCGACATTAAGCCCATTCCTGGTAGCATCGATAAGAGCCTGTATGTGGCAGAGTTCCACTCAGTCAACCAAGAGGAAGAGAAGGAAGCTGCACTCGGTGCACCTTAATTGGTGAGAGACTGAACTCTGTAGTCTGAAGGATATCGGCCTGCCTGTACTTGTAGTGATTATTGCTGCTGATCTGTGCTGTAAAGGAACGGGTATTCTGTTGCATACAAATATCTTTGACATCCTTTTTGTGAATACAGGTAATTTTACAAATGAAATGTTTATTAAACAGCAGCAAAAACAGTACTTTGGTTAGAGACCTTCATCAGTAAAATTACAGGGGCTCGTTCACCCTTCCCAGAAGCTTCTGTACCAAATAGCAAGCTGCCATTTTGGCGTCCATGGACGTTCCACGGTTTTTAAGACAATCCACAACTATCTGGTGACATCCTAAGCTATAGATCATAAATTGTACCATGAAATTGAAGAGAGATTTTTTTTTTTTTTTAAATAGTTACACTTCAAATCCTTTTGACTGATCCATTCTATTTTCGTATGGTTCTTCGGTTGTAACGGACTAGAAAAGGGCGGCTACAAAGGAAAGAAAATATCGGGTGTATTCTAGTCAAAACTTCCACATATGATGGGGGGAGTTTGAGATGGATTTCGAAGGGATCACTAATGGTGAATTTGCTGTGAATTTGCTGCACAGAAAGCTAGCAGAGTAGTGGTCATGTGATTTTCAAAACAAACTGTTCTGGGAAGGGTGCATCCTGTCCTTTTATATAAACCAAAGCTAAAACTACAATATTTAACATGGGAAATATGAATACTATTAATAGTTATAGAGGAATGTTGTATATTTATACATTTATATGGAAACAAATTTTAATATTATAGAAACATCAGTACAAAAATATTGTTTCTAATTCAGATTATTTTCTTTTGTCAGATTCTCTGCTGGAGAATAGATGGATGGTGCCTGGCATTTTGCACATCTTGTGTTGAACATGGGCACAAGGGTGAAGTCCCCTCTACTTCATTTGACCTTTTTCCCCCTTCCAAATTTGTCATTTTCACTGGTTCTGCAAAGTTGTCAGACTCTTAACTGTTAAATACCACCCTGCATGTTACTCGCACTGCTCTAAAAGAATGTTTGGGTTTTTTTGTTTTTTTTTTTTTGCATCACTGTCCCCCCAATATGTTAAATTTGCCTGTTGGTCTTTTGCTTTACCAAATAGGAAAGGGTACTTCAGTTCAGTATGGTCATATGTAAAACCTACCTCGGCAACCCTGCCCCCTAAAAAAGTGCTAGTACAGTTGAAAGTGATTTTGTATAGTTTCCTGTGATCTTAGATGAGCACTTGCTTACACAGTTATGCATAACCTAAGTGCCTTTAGTGCTTTATGAACACTCAGTGGGATCCCTGGTTCAGGATTAAGTGGCCTGAATATATTTTTTTAAAAGCACAAAATCAGGTTTTTTGAATTTGCTCTATTAGCAAATTAGAATTTTTTTTTTTTTAAATATGGCATGCATTCCTATAAGACTTTATTATATGTCTGAGCCAGCCTGTATTTTACCAGTTTACCCAATGGAGGGTTTTTTTGTTCATTGCTGTTTTGATAATACAGACTGACAAGTGCTACTGTTTAAAAAAAAAAAAAAAAGGAAAAAAAAAAAGCACTTGCCTGTGTATGTAGTTCCTGAAGCTGTTTCGTGCCAACCTGAGCCAATTCAAGCCTGCTTCCCCCGTTTGTTTAAATTTTACCATATTTGATGCATTGTGAGTAGAAGTTGTGCTTTTACTGACATGTACAAGGGAGACGATCCAAAGCTTTTTGTTCCAGATGTCAGTGCCAGCATCTACACTGTCTCATTTTCTTTGAAGAGAAATAAAGTATCCAGCATATTTTCCCATATTTTCATGCATTTTTTTTTCCCTCCTTCACCACTTTATGGAAATTCTTCTAACAATTTTGTTTGTATATTTAACACTACTTGTTGATCTGTCTGGAACAGTGTAAATATCTGGATATCCAACATAAAAATGCTAAAGTGGGCAATTAATAGGTTACACATTTACACATCAAAGATTCAAGGTAGAGCCCTGCACTCCCGCGGTACCCGACGCAAAGCAGTGCGACGCGGGACAAATTTTGAAAGCTCATTGCGGGCGGGAGGGGGAGTGCACGATGCGGGAGAGGTGATAAGCTGCAGTCCCGCTAACTAAAAACGTGTTTAAAATAAAATTTTATAAATTATTAATTTATGTCTATCATATATAATCAGTGTATAATCTGAGGAGCTGGTTGTGGTTGCGCAACACTTCATATGAGAGGAGAATGAAATCGCGGTTGGAATCATAACGCCACAGACTCGGAAGTGGGAGTGCGAGTGCGCAAAGCAAGAGCTGTCAATCATGAGTGCATGCAGCGCTCAACTTGGAATGTGTCAGCAGAATGTCAGTCTAAACAAACTTACAATAAACCTAACAATGCCACCTATAAATACATATGTAGATCTACATAACGTTATCTGTGCCATCTCACAGCAGTTTGCTTAGCTATTTTTAATCAGGGCAAATAGCCTTATAGCCAAAACTAGTATATGATGCTTTAATTTATGGAGATGCCTTTTGTTTACATGTGATTTCCAAATGAGGGGTATTGCAATTTTATATTAGTCTAAATGAACATCTACACCAAGTTGCAAGCATCAGGGGAAGGTTATGGACGCACCAAATTTGGCTTAACAGTCATTTAATGGTGAAATGCCGTTCGCACTGTCGGCCAACTTCGGGTTGTTTCTCTGAATTCCGACAATAAACGAGACCATCCGAGCACATCTGAAGGCAAGGCAAGTTTATTTATATAGCACATTTCATACACAGTGGCAATTCAATGTGCTTTACAGAAGTAAAAGCAAAACAGTAAACAATAGAAAATAAAATTACATAATAAATGGGGAAGAAAAATAAGAATTAAACAATAGTAGAAATAAAATAATAAAATGAAGTAAAAGTTCTGTAAAAAAAACAGCAGAATAAAATTTAAGTAAAGTTTAAAACATGCAGAGACTATAAAAGTTAAGAAAGTTTAAAACGTAAAGATGACGATATTAATCAGTTAGCAGAAAGCATCTGAGAACAGCTTGGTCTTTAGTCTAGATTTGAAGCTGCCAACAGCAGGAGCATTTTTGATGTCCTCTGGGAGTTGGTTCCATAGCTGTACTGCATAGTAGCTAAAAGCTGCTTCACCACACTTTGTTTTAATGACAGGTTTTACCAGTAAATTTTGCTGCTTAGATCTGATTGGGTTAGGTCGCTGCAACATATCAGAGAGGTAAATGGGCCCTGTACCATTTAGAGATTTGTACACCAGCAGCAATGCTTTAAAGTCAATTCTGTAGCTTACTGGAAGCCAGTGAAGGGACCTTAGAATTGGAGTAATGTGCTCTGTTCTTTTTGTTCGTGTGAGAACCCTAGCCGCTGCATTTTGAACCAGCTGAAGTCATTTGATGGTCTTTTTTGGCAGGCCTGTGAAAAGGCCATTGCAGTAATCAACCCTACTAGAGATGAAGGCATGTATAAGTTTTTCCAGATCATTTTTTGACATAAGTCCTCTTAGTTTGGAAATGTTTTTTAGGTGATAAAATGATGTTTTAGTAATTGCTTTCATGTGACTGTCAAAGTTTAGCTCGCTGTCCATGAAAACAAGATTTTTAACCATATCTTTTGTTTTAATCCCCTTTGTGTCAAGAATAGTGGTAATCTTGAGTCTTTCATCTTTTTCCCAAATAGAATTACTTCTGTTTTATCTGTGTTCAGCTGAAGAAAATTTTTTGACATCCAGTTGTTGATTTGGTCGATACACTGGTAGAGACATTCAAGGGGGGTATAATCATTAGGTGATAGAGGAAAATAAATTTGGGTGTCATCTGCATAGCAGTGATACAAAATTGAGTTGTTCTTGATAATTTGTCCAAGTGGGAGCATATAAAGGTTGAATAGTAATGGTCCAAGAATCGACCCCTGGGGGACACCACAGGTCAAGGACATTGATGTTGAGGTACAATTTCCCATGGTAACAAAGAAGCTTCTATCTTTTTAAGTATGATTTTAACCAGTCGATAACTTTACCAGTCAACCCAACCCAGTGTTCAAGTCGATATAACAGTATGTTGTGATCAATAGTATCAAAAGCTGCACTGAGGTCCAGTAACACCAGGACCGATGTTTTGCCTGCATCAGTATTAAGACATATGTCATTTATAACTTTAATCAGCGCTGTTTCAGTGCTATGATTGGCACGAAATCCTGACTGAAAATTATCAAAACAGCTGTTTGATATCAAGAAGGCAGTTAATTGATTAAAGACAGTTTTTTTTTTCAAGGATTTTCCTGATGAATGGTAGATTTGATATTGGCCTGTAGTTGTTTAATACTGAAGCATCCAGATTATTTTTTTTAAGTAGGGGCTTTACAACGGCTTTTTTCAGGGACACAGGAACAATGCCAGTCTCAAGGGATGTATTTATGATCTGAAGCACATCTGTAATTATGAGGTGAAGAACAGACTTAAAAAAGTTGGTGGGCAGAATGTCCAATTCAGATGTTGAGGAACTGAGATTTTGTACAGTTTTTTCAAGAGTCTCGTAATCAATTAAACAAAATTCTGACATTGTGTTGAAGTTGTCTGTCTGTGTCACTGGTGATTGCAGCTTTTCAATTATTTGCAACTGAGATATATTATGAGCAATATTCTGCCGTATTTTATCAATTTTACCTTTGAAGAAGGATGCAAACTCATTTCATTTATTAACTGAGAGAAGTTCAGGTGCTAATTGTGGTGGGGGATTAGTTAGCGTCTCTACTGTTGAAAATAGCACACGGGCATTGTTCATATTCCTGTTGATGAAGAAAGACTGTCTTGCTTTACGAATTTCATAATTATATTTACAAAGCATCTCTTTATAGATTTGATAATGGATGTGAAGTTTAAATTTACGCCATTTTCTTTCAGTCTTTCTACATTCTCTCTTAAGCAATTTAACAGCTGGGTATTGCTTCCATGGTGCTTTCTGCTTGTCATTAATTCTTTTGATTTTGAATGGAGCAATATCATCCATAATTTGGGTCATATTTAAATTAAAAATTTCCAGTAAATCATCTACAGAGTCTGACATTTTGGTTGAGATCCGAGAGAGAGCTTGCTCAAAGAGAACACGTGTTGTCGTTTATGACTCTCCTACCCATAGTCGTTGAGCTGTTCTGAATGTGAGGAGACATAGAAACATCAGAGAAAACACAAAGATGATCAGATAAGGCCAGGTCAACAACAGTAGTAGAAACAGTAAGACCCTTTGTGATGACGAGGTCAAGGGTATGACCACGAGAGTGGGTCGGCCCCTGTACATGTTGTACTAGGTTGAAGTTGTCAATAAGTGCAAGTAGTTCTCTGACATAAGTGTTTTCAGGATTATCTACATGCAAGTTAAAATCCCCAGATATAATAAGACAGTCAATCTCTAAGCAAATGACTGACAACAGTTCACCAAACTCTTCCAGAAAAACTTTGGCTGAATGTCTCGGAGGCCTGTAAATAGTTAACAATATGTTAGGAGAGCATGTAACAAGTGCACATAAGTGTTCAAAGGATTTAAAATCACCAAGTGTTTACATTGAAAAGAGGCTTTGAATATATTTGCAATCCCTCCACCTTTTCCCTGTCGGGTAGCATTCATGAAATTAAAATTTGGGAGGGCTGCTTCAATAAGGGTGGTAGCACTATTTGCTTGATCCAGCCAAGTTTCAGTTAAAAGCAAAAAATCAAGATTGTGTTTACAGATAAGATCATTAATTAAAAATGACTTGTTTGAAAGTGATCTAACGTTCAGAAGAGCTAGCTTTACAGAAAGTCTAGAAGTAATATCTGCTTGGGCACTCTGATGTTGTTTTGAAACAGGAAGGAGACTAGACTGGTTTACCCCCTGGGTTAAATATGCTCTATGTTTTCTATTTCTTATCAATACAGGAATAGAGAATGGCATAGGCATACTGGGTCCCAACTTGTTTTCAAAACTACACCCAATGCAGGGACCCACAGCACATCATGTGCCAGTTTTCTGTACTCACATTTTGCCCTGTTAGATCGATGATTTCATCCACTCGATCTGCAATGCCATCGGCTTGTCGGGATGCAATCTCTGCATTCTCAGCCACTGTTTCTGTACTCCTTTCCTGAGATATCGCTCTTAATTCGTCCGTCTTTGGCAGGGCATCAATCTTTGATTCCAGGATAGAAATCCTCTGTTCTAGTTCTGTGCATTTTCTGCAAGATCTCTTGGATTTTTTGCCTCCTGGCATTTTGTTTTAAAAGCTAACTTATCTTATAAAGATGAAAAATAAAATGAAAAATAAAATGAAAAAATAGTGGAAATTAAATGAGAGAGTAAAGTAAAAGAAAGATCAAGCAGGAGCAAAGCAAAGAAGCGTCCTACTCGCTTGAGTAGGAGGAGCAGAGTTTGAACTGTGTTGGTTCAAATCAACTTGGTTCAGACCAAGTTGGTACTACAGCTTTGGGAAACAGTCGTTTTTTGGATGTTAGTTAGTTCAAACTTGCATCGTACCATATTGGTTTAATGCTAACTTGGTTGGTTGTTTGGGAAACGCACCCCTGAACGCGAGCTGTAGATATTTATGCTCAAATTCACTCAAAGTAGGGGGCGGGGCACCATCACGCTGTGTCTTTAAATTATATTAATTTCTTATAGGCCTACTTGTATTTCCTAGAATGTAAATGTGAGGAGTGACATATAAGCTATGTGCAATGTACAATATTCTTAATATCCACTGTAGATTTTGGTAGGTGTGTTGGGTATCTCTGTAAAGCCTCAGCTGTGCATGCCGCCTGGCAACGCGCACCCTCGCTACGTGCGCTAGGTGAAGGATCAGTCAGTGGAGAGCTCAGCTAAGCTCAGCATGTTTAATTCCCCAAGCCAATGACAAGAACTTTGGTGAGAAATAACGCGAACATCTGCATCATGCGGGATTTGGGGGCGGGGGCGGGAGCGGGACTGAAAATCATAATTCTTGGCGGGAGCGGGACTGAAAATTCTGTCCTGCGCAGACCTCTAATTCAAGGTGCTTTTTTTTTTTTCCCTTCCCCCTCATATTTGCAGTCAACCTACCAAAAACCAAGCAGTCATCTTGTGCATTATCTGGAGAGCAGAATTATGTAAATTTAAAAAAAAAAAAAATCAGGGACACTAATATTTCATTGGGCCACCTTATTACATGATTATGGGGCACATTTGCTGTGGTGTTATTTCAAGAACCTTATGTAATGTCGCAACATTTTACTTTTTGTCCAGAGTTGCATAAAGTCTTCTCCAATACAGCTCAGACTTTCAGTGGTGGTTAAGGTCAGGATTCTGTCATGGTCAATTCATGTGTGAACATGATTTCTCATGCACCCTGAAGCACACTTTCACAATTTGAGTCTCATGATGAATCCTGGAATACGCCTGTGCTATCAGGAAAGAAAACTCCTTTGAAGGAAGCTGCTCATTCAGTACATTTGGGTTGTTAGCAGACTTCATTTTCTTGCCACACACTGTTGCTGAGCTTCAACCTGACCAATAGAAGCAATAACAGATCATAACTATGCATGGCGATGGAAAAAGGTCATGTGGTCTGATGAATCAGATTTACCCTATTCCAGAGTGATGAGTCACTTCTGAGATCAGGGTAAGAAGGGAAACGCATGAAGTGATGTGCCCATTGCTCTCAGGTATGGTAAATCTACTCCTCAGACCGGATGGCCTTTTTCCATTGCTCCAGAGTCCAATCTTTATACTCCCTAGCAAATTGAAGCCTTTTGATCTGATTAACCTCACCAACAAGTGGTTTTCTTATGGCCACACAGCTGATTAGTCCCAATCTTGTGAGTTCTCATCACATTGTGTGTGTGGAAATGCTCGTTTTCACTATTAAACATAGCCATGAGTTCTACGGTCCTATATTTTTATTTATTTTTTAATGATTCGACTTTAAGTGTGATCTGATTAGTCAGTCAAGATTTTTTTCTGACCACATTTCTTCCATGAAATTCAGTTCACAATTAAATCCTTCCAGGTTTTAATAATGAGTTGGACCGTTCTTAACTCAAATTCTCAAACTCCAGAAATTTCAGCAACCTCCTTAGTGGTTTTCTTTGCTTGATGCAGCCCAATAATTTCTGAAACACAGTAGCATCTTTTCCATGACCGTGGGATACATCATCTGACATGCTTGTTTCAGAATTGAGAAGCTACTCACTGCATCAGTTAGGGTTAAAAGTATTGTTGCCAGCTGAAATGCAATCACTGCAGTAATTATCCAGTCAAAGGCTCTTGAGTATTTGCTTATTTAAATCCCAATTGTGACTGAGACTGTATATACAGTAGTGTACAGTAATTATAAACCTCAGACTCATAATTACATAATGAAACTGTGTTTTTAGTTATACTTTAAAAGTGACATGGAAAAACTCACTTTTTTCAGTGCTGGTGCACATACATTTGGGTATCCGGAGTGCCTACTAATCCACAATCTCTGAAATAAGACAAGTCAGTTTCTTTTTGGTAGCCTATTTCAGAAAACATGCTTCAACAAGCTTCAGATTTGGCTCATTAGAGTTATGCTGCCCTTTCATCTTGTAAATGAATATTCATGAGGAATGTGCTACCTGATTGGAAGAGGTGGGTGTTATTCTAATTTGTCTGGAGTGACAGGGTAGTATAGAAGTAAAAACACTCTGGGTAAACGTTATTCTCAGAACGCTGGATAAAGGCAGGAAAAGGAAAAATGAATCCTCTAGTGGCCAATAGGTGAAGTACCAATATAATGTTCATATAAGGTGTCGGTAAAAGTGAGACTTTATTTTTGCATAACGCATATATATATATATATATATATATATATATATATATATATATATAAATCATTGTTATTAGGGCCCGAGCACCGTTCGGTGCGAAGACCCCATTGTTTTTCGAAGGATTTTTTTTTTTTTGTCGCGCTAGGCTTTTTTTGAGGCATTTCCCATGCACGAAAACTCATGAAATTTGATACACACGTCAGTCATTGTAACCGCTTCTCAGCCACAGATGTTTGGCCCCAGGCATGGCCCAGGGACTTCATAGCGCCCCTTTTTCCATTTCCCATTGAAATGAATGGGTAGAACTTTGGAGTTCTACCCAAAGTTCTACCCTTTGGATGATGCCACGCCCAACAGGAAGTGAGGTAATTGGGCTTATATGCGTTTGGACACATGGTCTTTTATAACGTACTCCTCCTAGACGGTTCATCAGATTCATGTCAAACTTGGCAAACATGACGCCAAGATATTGCTGATGCCAAGAAATTGCGAAGGGATTTTTGATATCCCTTTGGGATTTTTGATATAAATGACGGACCCTAAAATGCTTTGCAGAATCATAAAGTCAATCAAGTGTAGGTCATAAAAAGAATATTCCCTGACACCTAATTATTTTTGTTTAGTGGACCAAAAGCTACTGATGATATTGACACATCTAATTCACATGCCTAGCACAGTATCACCATCTGGCCAAGCAGGAAATGTGCCAAAGATTTGCAATGCTTTGACGGATTGATCTATGACATGCCTGACATAGCGCCACCAATACACTCACACTCATATACATGTAGCACACACACATGCGCGCACACACAGTTGCAATCATATACACACACATGAATACTCACGAGAATAGGTAACGTATACAATTCTGTGCACACTCATACACACAGTCATATGCATATTTATGCATACACACACACTCTCACAAGTATGCACTCACATGCACACGCAACATCTATGAGCACACTCTCTCTCTCTGACAGACACACACACAATAATAGTGACCTGCCATCATTGTGCATTTTGTTGCAGACGTGAAAACTCTGCATGTACACACACACATACTGCAGACACAGGAAAGCTAAGATGACTTAATATTACAGCGTGAGATAGAGATAAGGAGGAGACACGTATAGTTTTGTACATATATAAATGTACATTTTCATACCACAGAAACACACACACACACACACACACACACACAGTCTTTGTCTATCTCTCATCCGTCAAGCAGTCATGGCATTTGCAACATGCACATCACCTTTGAACATTTGATGAATATATGACGTGACCAGGGCCGCTGACAGCTTTGGCTGGGCCCGGGGCAAAATGCTCTGAATGGGCCCCCCCGGGGCCAACCCACACACACACACACACACACCTCTCTTATCCCAGTCTCTACTCACTCCAACCCTTAAATGACACGTATTCAAAAACCATTCAACCGGTCAACAACCATTTCATTTTAGCATTTCAACATTTTTACAGTTTTAACATTTTAACATTTCCTTAGTCTGCAACTATTCAGGTGCGAAATGCAATGCGCCGGACTTTTGTTGTGCGTGCTTGCGTACTGTCCAGTGTGAAAAGCAGAGAAGAACACACCGCTCGAGAAACGGCGGGATATGATTGCGGGCTAATGTGAATATTCTTAGCTTCAATCAGATATATGAAACACAATGTTATTAAGCTGTTGTGGTTATGAAATGATTCAATGCCCTGTGCGTTTGATATGGTGTTCAGTGTGACTTGCTTTCCCCTCGTTTGTAACATGAATTGCGTGCCGCGCATGCCTTGGTTGGGGTTACTTTACGGGGCTGGAAAAAGTTGGCTGTGTCTTACCTGGCTCAGCTGCCCCACTGCCTTTGCTAGTACCTGCTGCATCATCCGAATCTTTTTTAAAATATTTATGCAGTGAGCCCCTGAGTCTCTTGGTTTCTTCCTCTCTTTTTCTCTTTTCTTTTCTGTGCTCCTGACTTGTGCATGTTGGCAAATGGTTGTCGAAGTGCTATGATCGAACGATGTCGTTTTTTTCCCCTTAATCAAAGAGTCAGACCAAACCATTTTTGCATTAGGGGTGGTAGGGGGTTCTTGACGCCTTTTTCAAAGACCGTAAAGGCAAAAGATCTAGAAATCATTTATTGAATGCAAATATAGCACATTTCTCCCCCAAATCAACACATTTTGAAATGAAATAAAATAATCGCAACTTCATGAGAGCCAAGTTCTGGGCCCCCCCCCATTCCTGG
The DNA here is from genome assembly GCF_027579695.1 of Neoarius graeffei. Classification (NCBI taxonomy): domain Eukaryota; kingdom Metazoa; phylum Chordata; class Actinopteri; order Siluriformes; family Ariidae; genus Neoarius; species Neoarius graeffei. Next base: position 57,629,048 of record NC_083573.1, read on the forward strand.
GCCCGGGACAACATACCCGTTTGTCCCCCCCTGTCGGCAGGCCTGCATGTGACTGTTTTGTTGGGTGGCGGAATGTCCTGGGTTGCAGAACGACATGTGCGAGGGCCCGTCAAGGCCGCTAGCGGCTTTAATTCCATATTAGATTAGATTAGATAGAACTTTATTGATCCCTTTGGGCGGGTTCCCTTCCAGTAGCATCATTACAGGATAAACAGAAAATAGAAAGTAGAGAAAAAACTTCTAGATAAATTAAATATTTACATATACAAGTATAAAAAATAAGATATGGGGAAGAGAGGAAGGTGGGGGGAGGAAAAAAAGGGTCCAGCAGGAGAGATATTGCACTTTATATTGCACATTGTCCAGTATTGCTTATTGTCAGGCTAGGCTCCTGCTCCTTCCTGTCCTCTGTCCTCCTGTTACCCCTCCTCCCCCCAGAGAGGAGTTGTACAGTTTGATGGCGTGAGGGACAAGGGAGTTTTTAAGTCTGTTAGTCCTGCATTTGGGAAGTGTTAGGTTTATATAAGTATTATTCTTGACCAAGAAGGCAGTAATTTATTAAAATGGTGACAAAATTAAGGATTAACTTAAGGTTCAGTTAAAAATGACCTTCTGTCTCGGCTGGACATTGTTTGGGAACATTTTGTTTATTTTTTGATATGAATGTGTATTCATTCAGAGAGGTGTCTGAAAGATTCACCAAGGTCCGTTTTGGTGTCAGATCGACCCACACACACTCTGAAATGGTAGAATTAAGGTTCATGTTTATGTTAATTCATGTTTAGTTGAAACTTAGGTTTATAGCTTCTTAAAAGCTTGAAATATACTATGGTAGTGATTTGGATCCCGTAATTAATGAATGCATTCTGTGATTAATGTTAGTTTTATAGTTTTAGATTAGTTTCATAATGACATTATAATTATAGTTAAGATCTTATGATTCTAAGGGTTTTTAGTTTAAAAGCATTAACCTAATTGAGTTATGAGTTTAATCCTGTTAGTTGTTTAATTGTTCTCTCTCTTTCAGACATATTCTCATTGTTCTTATGTTTAAGTTGTTCTTATTTTTATGTTTATTTTCTTATAACATTCTTTGTTTTAGCATTATTAAAGACATATTGTTATTTGTTATTTTGCTTATGTTGATGAAATCAAGATGTAATTTACTGACTTAACACACATTCATGTGTTAAGAAATTATGTTAATTATTAAGATCCTTTCTGTGCAAACTAATGTCTTTGACCTTCTCTGAATAGACTCCGTAGACTAGACATTGTGTTTAGACATTCCATGCTCTATGTAATGAATATTAACCATAATATTGACCATAAGCCGAAACTGTGATATCTATCTGTACCTTACTATCATCAGAAATCTCATCTCATCTCATTATCTCTAGCCGCTTTATCCTGTTCTACAGGGTCGCAGGCAAGCTGGAGCCTATCCCAGCTGACTACGGGCGAAAGGCGGGGTACACCCTGGACAAGTCGCCAGGTCATCACAGGGCTGACACATAGACACAGACAACCATTCACACCTACGGTCAATTTAGAGTCACCAGTTAACCTAACCTGCATGTCTTTGGACTGTGGGGGAAACCGGAGCACCCGGAGGAAACCCACGTGGACATGGGGAGAACATACAAACTCCACACAGAAAGGCCCTCGCCGGCCCCGGGGCTCGAACCCAGGACCTTCTTGCTGTGAGGCGACAGCGCTAACCACTACACCACCGTGCCGCCCATCATCAGAAATATATTATGATTGATTCAAGATCATTACACACTTCTACATAGACGCATACCCATTACACACACACACACGAAGACAAAACATAAACACAGAGATACTATAAGATGTTTCCAAGAATGTTTCCATTTTGACGAAGTGACTGTGCGAATGAACTGGCATGTGAACTCTCTGGTGTTCCCCTGTCTGTTTCTATCGACCTGTTTCATTCGTCCTCGGATCCAAGGGGGGCCCACGAAGGAATCGGGGTCTCCGACTGGGTTGAACCCCAACAATTTGGTGTCAGAAGTGGGATACTGCCAACCAGGTGAGTAAATTATTTTAATTTTTAATTTATAATTGATTGGTTAGACTTCCGCCTGGTTGGTAGTAATTTAAAAAAAAGAAAAGAGACCCAGTTGTTTATAATTCTGGTTATGTTCTTGGTAAACCTCGTGTAGAGGCACGAGACGTTTGGGGAACCTCGTAGACTCTTGTTTACGGGACGTTATGGGGCTTGGTAGAGCCACGGGAAGATTGGTAAACCTCGTAATTTGTTTACGGGAAGGTGACCCTCGTGAAGTGAAGGAGCTGTCATGGGAAGAGCGCGCTTTTAATCTTTGATTCCTTCATGCAGCCACCATGGGGGGAAAAATTGTATTATATTAATTGTATTATTGTATTAAGGTACCCGGACCCCGAGAAAAAACCCACGGGATTGGATGTGGTTTAGCATTCTACACAGATTCTAGACAATTTGGCTGGCTCAGTTTTGATTTATCCTCATTCAGGTATTTGCAATCTCTGGGAGCTGTGTAATGTAACTTTAATTGTTTTAGCATTTATATAAGGCATTACTGGATATGCACAAAATAATGAAACAACAAATCAGTACTCTGGACATGAACAGTCAGAACTGTGGTCCTGGTGTGCATAAATGTCAAACCTTTGGTGAATCAAACCTGTATAACCAACTTCCAAAATCCTTATTTCCCTTATAAAATCCTTATAAGATGCAAATTAAAATTATTTACCTAAAATTTGAATGATAATTAACAATAATATATCCCAGGTACTTTTTATTCAATATTAATAATAATAAACTTTAAGAATGAATACATAAAGCTTCAGTGTTTGACAAAAAAAACCACAAAGTGTAAATATGTGCTCTTTTATCATTGTGGGAATTGATTATAGCTCTAAATAAATATTGAAGTTTTTTTTTTTAAAAAGAATCCGTATAACTTTATTTGTACGCCCGTATACTATGTTTATTGAATCAAATCCGTATAAAATACAGACATTCTGTATATTGTGCATTATGATCTCAACGAAAACTTCACTGAACCGATTCTTTAGAACAAACTTGTATGCGTGTGAATCAATTTACTTGATTCACTCTTGATTCTTCAGAAACTACGGAAACCTTATTTGTATTCCTGTTTTCAAATTGTAAACAATAATCACACTTTCATGCTGCATTAAATTAAAGTATGAACTTTCCTTTAACCATTACGTGTGCATGAACTCAACAAATGCCGTTGATGCGTCTGTATCGATTCGCTCGATCGAGTCATTTATGTTTCGTACCGAAGAAGATCCGAATCGTCTGTGAATCTCATCACTGTTAGAAATCCAAGAGAAGAGATCCTCTTCCCTTAACATCATCAGAGGAAAAATCTGCTTCTTAATCAATTAGTTTCAGCGTTTGGTGAGTAGATCATCTGCATTTTATTTTATATTCATTGTGTGTTGATAGTCCGAAACTTGTAACTGGAAGGTTATCAGGAAAGTCACGAGTGGTCTGCGAGGTGATCTCTGAACAGGTCCGCGAGCACTCTACAAGACTATTAATGTGTTTTAATAATTAATAGTGCAGCTATTAATACAGTTTCATGTCTAGATCTTATAGATGAATACGAAGTTTTCAAAATTATGAGAACTCCAGTTCCCATGATGCTTGTGAACTGGGCATGCGCACTGGATAAAAGAAAAAAAAACAGCTCTTTAGGGCAAAACTCTCGTCTCATCAGATTTGGGCAGTAATTCTATGTGTTCAGACCTTAAATAATGAAATAACTGTACAAGCAAATACAACACAAAAACCATTTTTAAAACATTCACTTAAATTAAACCGACATGGTAAAAACAGAAGAAATATATTTAAGGCTTAGAGTTTGATTAATTCAGCCAAATCAAATATCACTTTCAGATTTTAAGATATTTATCAGGAATCATTTTTAAAATATCGAGTATTATACCACTTCCTGTTTAAAGGCATAATAAAAGGCACCAAATATATTTACCCTACGTATGAATGGAAATGCCGAAAAGTTTAATGTTTAACCTAATGTTTAATATTGATCTAAAACGTTTTAAAACTGATCGTGTGGTGGTCTAGTGGTTAGGATTCGGCGCTCTCACCGCCGCTGGTGTAGTGGTATTTTTATTAATCATATGTAATTCTAACCTTTAAATATCCTATAGATCCTGTTTCTAACGCGTTTTAGCGAAATGTGGATTTGTCTTGTCTGGGAAGCATGAAATTAGTTCAACAGCGAGCTAACCCGCTTTTTACTTCATTTTTGACATTTTTTTGAATAATTGTCGTCCTATATAATATTTTGAATAATTGTTCCGTAGCAATATGCTCTGTCTCTTTCTCAGTCAACATTGAGATAAGACTCCCAGACTGTTACAGATAGCTATCTCATCTCATCTCATTATCTCTAGCCGCTTTATCCTGTTCTACAGGGTCGCAGGCAAGCTGGAGCCTATCCCAGCTGACTATGGGCGAAAGGCGGGGTACACCCTGGACAAGTCGCCAGGTCATCACAGGGCTGACACATAGACACAGACAACCATTCACACTCACATTCACACCTACGCTCAATTTAGAGTCACCAGTTAACCTAACCTGCATGTCTTTGGACTGTGGGGGAAACCGGAGCACCCGGAGGAAACCCACGCGGACACGGGGAGAACATGCAAACTCCACACAGAAAGGCCCTCGCCGGCCACGGGGCTCGAACCCAGGACCTTCTTGCTGTGAGGCGACAGCGCTAACCACTACACCACCGTGCCGCCTACAGATAGCTATAATATAAACAAATAACTCATGCAAGAACAGCAGGCAAGGACAGCCACAGAAATCTGCACTGAGCAGAGAAAATCATTATTTTTGGCACTTTCTCATAATAATGAATTTAATAAGTAATCTCTTTATATTATTAGGTAAATTCCATATACATGAAGTCAAAATGTCCAAGACAGACAACCAATTCTCATTAATACTGTTAATTGAATTAAAAATGTATTTTGAGTCTGTCACATATCGAATCCAACAAAGAGTGCTTATCAGCTATTTAATTTTATTCAAATTACATTCAGTGAAATTGTTTGTCATTTCAATTTGCCCTGCTTTATATCTCCTTATCTTTCTTTAAACTTATTGCTACTTATGAGGCTAAGCTTAACCATGTTCCTCCTAATTTCGAACTATTGATATGAAATGCTCTGATTAATTGTTTGCTGAAGTTTTAAACCTCCATACTTTTGCCTTTAAAAACCACATGGAATGGATAGGCTTTTAATGTATTTAGTTAACCATAATTTTTTTCAGCAAGAAACAGTTAACAAACGTTTACTTGAATAACTTTTTGTTTATAAATCGGAGACTTGGGTTTATCTTTGTTTAACCATTAAGAAAAAAACTTCATAAATTATCATGATTATGATACATTGGCTTGTATAAGTATTCATTGTCCTTGAACCTTTCCACATTTTGTTGCACTGCAACCTGGAACTTAAATTGACATGAAACTATTCATGTGCATCCTGTTTATAATAAGCAGTACCTCTCTCTCTGGATCCATGTCATCCTACAGTCTCTTCTCGAGCAAGGCGTGGCGAGACACTTTACACAAGATTTACGTAAGATTAATGAATTGATTGTTTCTTCTGTAATATCACAGGTTCCTGCTCATCATTTTTCCATTAATGATCTCTGTTTTGCCTTGTTCTGCCTTTTTCCACGCACATGAGGAGATAGCGTTTAGACTCAAGGTTTCATTTGACTCTCCTGCTGTTTTTTTTTTCAGCTGTAATTCATAACGTGCTCTGTGACCTTCTCCCTCCCTCAGGACTCTATGGTCTGTGTGTTCTGGTATCTGCTGAGTCACCAGAAATCTGCCAAGACACTGACACTTGCGCCTGCTCCAACATCTGGTGCATAAGGGCTTTAAGGTTTCCAGAACCAAGCTGCAATATTGTATGGACACTTAAGTATTTGAACTTTTGAAGTTTTGAACTTTCTCAAGGCTGTCATTCTAGACACAAAACGCCCTGCTGGGTCAGAAAATGGATCCCTGACTGCTCTTTATATGACAAGCTTCTCCGTTCCGCAGTCTCTCATCACGAGCCACTGCAACATCCTTTGACCTGGACTGACGCTATGGTGCCACCGTGGTCGCTTGTCACTCCCTCAAAAGCACCCTTTGTTCCACCCCTGGGCTACCTGCTCACTTCAAGCCCTTCCACCTCTATGCCTGTGAACACCAGGGCACAGCCTCTGGGGAGCATGAGGGGGGGAGATGCATCATTGTGCGTTTTTATCCAAAACATTAGACATTGTTGCTCAAGGCTTACTTGCGTGTCTGGGGGCTGTCTCCGCATGTGCTTTGAAGGTTTGATGGTTGCAAAATTGACAGACCCATTAAATTAATTAATCAGTAATTTAATAGATAATTAAATTAACATATGACTATTTATTCTCTGTTCTACTAACAATCTCGAAATTCGTGTCACATCCTCTTTTGATAATGTAGGTCGCGCTCTCGCACGCCTCCTTAATTCTCGGGATGATACTTGGGATGACATTGATATTGTCTGTCTAAAAAATCATACATACTACTAGTATCAGGTCTGATCTCTTCCCTCCAGCCCTCTAGGGATCTTTATTGGTGGTTTTTGTTCTAAACCCTCAGACGGTTCTTGTTTTATAATTTCTACCTCTGTGGTTATTCTGTGTGTTCAATCAATATCAGCCTGATATTCTGCATGAGACATACGCTCTTTCTTTCTCATTTGATTTTTGTCATCTTGATTGTGGACAAATTCTCTAAATGGGTAGAAGTTTTTCCCTGTTCTCGAGAGAACACGAAGGTAGTTACTCGTTTTGATACCTAGTTATAATAATAATAATGATACATTTTATTTATAAGTGCCTTTCAAGGTACCCAAGGACACTGGACAGTAAAAAAGAAAAACAAACAATAAAAGCAGAACAATAAAATAACAACAATAAAATAATAAGAAATCAATAATAATTATTGTTATAGTTATGGGGTTCCAGATGCCATAAACTCAGACAAAGGTACCCCTTTTCACCTCAAAAGTCACACACTTTGTAAGTATCTCTAAACTAAACTGGTGTTTTCACATTCCTAAATCCTCTGGTATCATAGAACGTACTAATCGAACATTGAAAGACAAATTAATTAAGGTCATGCAGGACACAGGTTTGGTTCTGTAATCCATAATTCATTCTGGCTGAAATTCGTGTGAGACCAAGAAATTATTCTCCCCTGGAAGAAGGGAACTCCGGCTCCGGGTACCTCTGATTTGAAAATGCATATGGATGAGTATTCTGCAGCCCTTGTAGATAAGTTGCATAAAATTTGTACCAAGGTCAATAATACAACATTATCTCCACCACACACCCCTTTCACGTGGGAGACAGGTGCTGGTGTGACTTTTTAAAGTAATGATTTGGACAATTGGGAAAACAATATAATGGGCCTGCAGACATAGTCGCCATTACTTTTGCTGCTGTTTTAACTGATCTTTTTCCACAGTGGATCCATGCCACTCGATTGAAGAAGGCTCCATAACAAAGTTGTGTTACAATAACAAGTTTGCTGCTATTAATGCTTTTTGTGTCCCTATCTAGTCTCCCTCTGGCCAGTTTTCTCTCTCTCTCTCTCTCTCTCTCTCTCTCTATTTCTGAGCTCTACACAGATTCGACTGAGAATCCTCAAGACGTTGTGAACAAAGAGGAGAAGAGATCTTGCGCCCCATTTGGAACCAATCATCCTCACTACAACCATGACAGTCCTCATCACGGGTTTCGTGACTTCATTGTTGCTCGGGGCAGGGCTACCCGCCCGAGCCTTCGTGACTGCTTCATCTTTGCTCGGGGCAGGGTTACCCGCCCAAGCCTTCTGGACCACTTCATTGCTCGGAGCAGGGTTACCCGCTCGAGCTGGACTTCGAGACAACATCTTCTGGACTAACTTCGCTAACTGGACTGCACAAGCACACACCACACGAATGTGTTATGTCTTTCATCTGATGCCGTTTTCTACTATTATTACACATCTCCATGCTCTGAAACTCTGTATTCTTACAGGACTCTGTTCTCACTATAGGTCGATATGCCTTCTAATTTCATTTTTCCCTCACTGTTTTAGAACAAATTACTCTGAAGGAAGTAGCGTGTATCTGGGAATTAAGAGGTTTTGAGTTTCTCTAAGCTCCGGTGAGGTGGGACAAGGGCTGATTGGGCATGCCCGCCCTCTGAGCACCAATATACGTCAAGAAGGGCAAAGATTAACTCAAGATTAATTCTCGATGTAATCACATATATGATCATGAGGTGATAATGATCAAATATGATCCTAGGATTTGATAATAGTAATACTATTATCAAAGGGGGGGATTGTTAGGTTTATATAAGTATTATTCTTGACCAAGAAGGCAGTAATTTATTAAAATGGTGACAAAATTAAGGATTAACTTAAGGTTCAGTTAAAAATGACCTTCTGTCTCGGCTGGACATTGTTTGGGAACATTTTGTTTATTTTTTGATATGAATGTGTATTCATTCAGAGAGGTGTCTGAAAGATTCACCAAGGTCCGTTTTGGTGTCAGATCGACCCACACACACTCTGAAATGGTAGAATTAAGGTTCATGTTTATGTTAATTCATGTTTAGTTGAAACTTAGGTTTATAGCTTCTTAAAAGCTTGAAATATACTATGGTAGTGATTTGGATCCCGTAATTAATGAATGCATTCCGTGATTAATGTTAGTTTTATAGTTTTAGATTAGTTTCATAATGACATTATAATTATAGTTAAGATCTTATGATTCTAAGGGTTTTTAGTTTAAAAGCATTAACCTAATTTAGTTATGAGTTTAATCCTGTTAGTTGTTTAATTGTTCTCTCTCTTTCAGACATATTCTCATTGTTCTTATGTTTGTTGTTCTTATTTTTTATGTTTATTTTCTTATAACATTCTTTGTTTTAGCATTATTAAAGACATATTGTTATTTGTTATTTTGCTTATGTTGATGAAATCAAGATGTAATTTACTGACTTAACACACATTCATGTGTTAAGAAATTATGTTAATTATTAAGATCCTTTCTGTGCAAACTAATGTCTTTGACCTTCTCTGAATAGACTCCGTAGACTAGACATTCTGTGTTTAGACATTCCATGCTCTATGTAATGAATATTAACCATAATATTGACCATAAGCCGAAACTCTGATATCTATCTGTACCTTACTATCATCAGAAATATGTTATTATATTATGATTGATTCAAGATCATTACACACTTCTACATAGACGCACACCCATTACACACACACACACACACACACACAAATGAAGACAAAACATAAACACAGAGATACTATAAGATGTTTCCAAGAATGTTTCCATTTTGACGAAGTGACTGTGCGAATGAACTGGCATGTGAATTCTCTGGTGTTCCCCTGTCTGTTTCTATCGACCTGTTTCATTCGTCCTCGGATCCAAGGGGGGCCCACGAAGGAATCGGGGTCTCTGACTGGGTTGAACCCCAACAGGAAGGAGCACTGAACAGGCTCCTCTGGTTGCTGATGATGGTGTGCAGAGGGTGACTGGCATCGTCCATGATGTTCAGTAGTTTGTCCATAGTCCTCTTCTCTGCCACCGTCACCAGAGAGTCCAGCTTCATGCCGACCACAGAGCCGGCCCGCCTGATCAGTTTGTCCAGCCTGGATGTGTCCTTCTTGGATGTGCTGCCCCCCCAGCACACCACAGTATAAAACAGGACACTGGCGACTGATAGAACATCCACAGGAGTTTCCTGCAGATGTTGAAGAAGAAGAAACCTTTATTTGTCACATGCACACTCTGCATTTAACCCATCTGAAGCAGTGAACACACACCCAGAGCAGTGGGCAGTCACACCAGAGTGCCCGGGAGCAGTCAGGGGTCAGGTACCTTGCTCAAGGGCACTTCAGCCCAAGTTAACCTAACTGCATGTCTTTGGATTGTGGCGGAAACTGGAGCACCCAGAGGAAACCCACGCAGACACGAGGAGAACATGCAAACCCCACACAAAAAGGCCCTCGCCGGCCGCTGGGTTCGAACCTAGAACCTTCTTGCTGTGAGGCGACAGTGCTAACCACTACACCACCATAATAATTATCTCATCTCATCTCATTATCTCTAGCCGCTTTATCCTGTTCTACAGGGTCGCAGGCAAGCTGGAGCCTATCCCAGCTGACAATGGGCGAAAGGCGGGGTACACCCTGGACAAGTCGCCAGGTCATCACAGGGCTGACACATAGACACAGACAACCATTCACACTCACATTCACACCTACGGTCAATTTAGAGTCGCCAGTTAACCTAACCTGCATGTCTTTGGACTGTGGGGGAAACCCACGCGGACACGGGGAGAACATGCAAACTCCGCACAGAAAGGCCCTCGCCAGCCACTGGGTTCGAACCTAGAACCTTCTTGCTGTTCGGCGACAGTGCTAACCACTACACCACCGTGCCAGGATAATAATTATATTATATTATAATTACTTATAATAATTATTAACAATAACTGGTGTTTAAAAATATTACATAAACTTTGACACAACTTAGAAACCTATATCTGCATTTTAAAGTTGAACAACTTTTTATTTTATTTTATTTATTTTTTAATCTAATTTTGGGTTCCCATTGGTTCCATGCCCGGAGCCTGCACTAGTGACGTGTTGTTCGCGAACGAGTCGGCTCTATGAACCGACTCTTTGAGATGAACATTGTGAGCCGAATCGCATCTACGACTCTTTCTGAACTGTTCAGTGTGAATGAAGAAGTGTGTTTATGTGTATAGAGACAGCCATAGTTCAGCAAAGAATAACAATCACCGGTCACAATAACGTAAACTTCATTCGGTTTAGGGAAAAAAAAAGACAATGATCTGTTTTGGAGTCGAAAGAGTCGTTTGGGAGCTGAAAGCTGATCCAAATTCGAGTCTGAGTGTGTGTGTCCCAGTTGGATCATGTTTTGAGGGTTTACCATGCACTTAATCTCTCTCTCTCTCTGATTAATCTCTTTTTATATGATTTGTCGAATTCAGATATTTAAATCAAGTGTAGGCTACTTGGGGTAACATTTTAGCTCCTCGTTGGTCGTGAATTAATTCATGTCACAGTTTTAGCGACTTCACTGAAGTATTTTACTGGTCATTTACATCATCTTTCACACAAATACCCAAACGTGTGAATTTTTATGACCGAGAATTTTGAGGCAGACGATTGGATTTCCGGAGAGACGCTCAGCAGCCAATCAGAGTGACGGACTCGTTTAGTTTCCTGTTTACGTCTTAAATTCCTCCCCATTCACCAACCGCAGTGTTTGTAGTGCTGTTTAGTTCGTTATTTCTGTCTATCTGTGTGTGTTCCTGTCACCGTGACCATGCAAGCCATGAGGTATGGAGATAAATTTGTGCTCTTTCAAGCTGTAGATGACTGAAACCTGTTGATGCCTGCATTCTCCAGGAATTCTCTTAAAGCAGGAAGGGAATGGCTCCTAGAGTCTGTGCATCATGTCTGTTTATGAGAAATGACGAATTTATGTACTTCTTATTCCAATCGTTTGGGTTTTTATTATTATTATTATTATTATTTCAACAGGAACTTTTTTAGACCATGGTCATCTAATGTCAAGTTGGATGGCAAAACTGTAGTGATTACTGGTGCTAATACTGGGATTGGCAAAGAGACTGCCATTGATTTGGCCAAAAGAGGTATGTTTTTAGTTATATAATTTACTGGAGTGTCTTTTTGCTCCTGACAGTTGAAGCCTACCAGCAGTTGTAATTTACCCAGCAGTAGATCACTGATTTGAAGTGTGTATTTTTACCAATAGGTTGCGAAATATATAGTTCTTAATTTCCCTGAGGGAACCCACCCAAAGGGACCAATGAAGTTTTATCTAATCTAATCTAATCAGTTCTATCTCTGTTTGTTTCCAGGTATGCGGGTCATCATGGCCTGTAGAGATATGCAGAAAGGTGATGCGGCTCTGAAAGAGGTCATAGAAGTTTCTGGGAATCAGAATGTTATCTGCAAAAAACTTGACCTGTCCGACTCCAGCTCCATCAGAGAATTTGCCCAGAATATCAATAGTGGTAAGCAGGCCTGGAATTTTGTCATTTTAGGGGCAAGGCCACTTGGCCTTTTGTGCTGTCAATTTTTTGAGGGCACAAAGGCCAAAAGCCAGGGCACGAAGGCCATAAAATAAAACAATGATTTTAAGTTCACGTCTATAATGAATTTAATTTAAGGACTAATGACTCTTCTGAGGAAGATTGGAGTCTCAGTCGAAACTATCAAGCAGGTAAAGAAACATCCTACACTATGTCTGAAGATAAGAAAATATTGAACACATCTAAACTTATCAATCCATCACTCACTTCAAAAATTTTAAAACTTATTAAACCTATATCCTCCCATAATTTTTGTTCAATTGACACCGAATGTGCAAGAGCATCTTCAGACTGTACTACTACTATGCAGATTTTTGATTAATCAAAATTGAGTCTGGAGTACATCAAAATGTTTGACTGTAAATGGAACATGTACTAGAATGTATATGAAAATGAATAAAGGTAAATGTTAATGTTGTAATGACACCAAAAACAATGAGAGAAAATCTTTTGCGATGGTGATCTCATCAAGATGGCAGCAGTTACACTTCGGTTAAACAGCAAAAAGAAACATACAATACTAGTAACAAAAAACAATGCTAACTGCATAGATTAAAAAAGTGGCTAAGAACCGACAACAGCACATATCACGTATCATATTACGGCAGGAACAAGCAGTAGTAACATCCATGACCTTACGCTTAAAGCTCGACAAAGGAAAAACTTGACCGCAAGCTAATTAGCATTTGTTACCGGCTACAGTCGGTACTCGGCACGTTAAAAGTGGGTCAACATTGTAACGACATAATGTGACTGTACAAGCAATGCTTATTTAACGGTAACAAACTTCAGCCCTATATGTTGAAATTCCTCTTTTATTCATTCGTTAATTTATCACACAGTCTTACCTCAGTCAACTTCTTCCCTCCTTCAACGTCTCAGACGCGGACACAAGTGGGCAGAGGATGCGTTTGATTAAGTCTCCTGGTTGGCTGGTGACAGATTGGTGTCATTATAGCACGTCGGAGCGGTTCATGCCAGGCTCGAGTCCGATCCACCACTGATGAGTTGCCCAATAAGAATCCAGAATGTCATCAAAAGATGTATTTTTTTTCCTCAATAGACACAGGTGATGTTAAAGCCTATTGGCAGTCACGAGGCAGACTGCAAAACCACAGGGCATCAAGGCCACTGTGGCCTTACGGCAGATTATATATAATTTTTTTTTTTTTTTTTCCAAGGGCACAAGGCCAAATTGAGAGGGCACGAGGGCCGTGGCCCTCATGAAATTCCTGCCCTGGTGGTAAGACAACTACATGTTTAGATTAATCTGACCTCCCCAGTATTCTCTCTGTATGGATGCATATAATTTGATACACAATTAACTATTAAGCCTCCAGTGATGCAAGGAAGCAAGCAACAACCTTAAACACTTATACTCCAGGGATTTATTGCTGAAAACAGATTAAGGTTATCTAATTTTTGCTCATGTTTTAATGGAAGAACATGCAATAAAGTTCCAGAAAGCATGTTTTAGGCTCTTATTTTGAAAAGCCTTTTGTCATTTGATGGTGGAAGTTCCCCCCCCCCCCCCCCCCCCTTCCTTCTCTTGTGTAATCCTTTTCTTAACAACTGATTCATACACAGCAATAGTGTGGCAAGAGAGGTACCTGCCTTCCAGATCATGATATAAGCCTGGGTTTTTTTTTTTTTTTTTTTACTGCACTGTTGTGCTACTACTTTGTTTTCAAATGTAATTTTATATTGTGCTTTTAACAGCAGTCAAAACTTATTCATATAAATCAAAAGCTAGACATCTCATGAGCAAACTGAAGCAAAAATGGTATTAAAATTTTCTTAACATCAGAAAGAAAATTGTGACAGGAACTGATACTCAGAAAGAGGAAACAGTCTCGGTTGATATTGGATAGTGGGGTTGCAGTAGGAAAAGTACAGAGGAGTTTTTGTTGTGTTGGGTGGGGAGATCCAATGAGGATTAAGGTCTACCTGAAAACTCAGAAAAACTGTTCAACATTGAGAATTAAATGTGAAAACATAGACATGAGTAGTTCAGAAAAGGTTAAAATTTCATGCAGGGATTGACAGTCAAGCTAATTTATAGCAAATTACAAATGGTGACGTTCAGCAGTTAAATAAGAGGTCATGATTGTCAGTGTAATAAGGCAACAAAAATGAGATACTATCTAAAATCAATTGCTAAATTCAGTTTGGGCAGGACCGTATTTGACATGTAGTGCATATGATCATCATAGCTGAGATCTGTAAACCTATAGATGAACGACAAGTTAAAGGAAACATTCTTTGGGAACAATTGTGGTCACTTGTCCAGTACAGTTCCAGAGATGTGCAGAATCCATGCCAAATGCATTGAAGCTGTTCTGGAAAAGGGTAGTGACCCAACCCCCCTCTCCTCCCCCTATTTGTCACCCATCTGTTTTTTTTTTTTTTTAACCAAGCTGTTAAAAGGAAGGAGCATGAAGGTACCACAGTCACAACAAGCCCTGTTGGGATGACAACCCCAGTTTCCATGTCCATGAACCACTAGATCGCCACCTTTTAAATTGGGGCAAGACTTTTTAGGGCTTTATAATTTAGCAGCAGTATTTTGTAATTAATTTTGGAATTTTAGTTCTCTTAAAGCCTCTGGCTGCTGCATTTAGGACTGACTGGAGCTTGTATAGGCAGCTACTCAAACATCCAAATGCGACCAACCAGAAAGACGTTACAATGTCCAAACCTAGATACATTGTAGACATGATCTAACTTTCCCCAATCAAGTTAAAATAATATGTTTCCTAGGTTCTTGGACAAAGTAAGGTTCTCCTAACCATGCTGCATATGTATGTATTGGAATTAGAAGTGACCCTGATGTTTTTCATCAGGAGGAATGAATTTGGAGGAATGAATGAGCCATCATGGGTGGCACGGTGGTGTAGTGGCTAGCACTGTCCCCTCACAGCAAGAAGGTCCGGGTTCGAGCCCCGGGGCCGGCGAGGGCCTTTCTGTGTGGAGTTTGCATGTTCTCCCTATGTCTGCATGGGTTTCCTCCAGGTGCTCCGGTTTCCCCCACAGTCCAAAGACATGCAGGTTAGGTTAACTGGTGACTCTAAATTGACCGTAGGTGTGAATGTGAGTGTGAATGGTTGTCTGTGTCTATGTGTCAGCCCTGTGATGACCTGGCGACTTGTCCAGGGTGTACCCCGCCTTTCACCCGTAGTCAGCTGGGACTATAGATAGAGATAGGGTCGCAGGCAAGCTGGAGCCTGTAGAACCGGGTAAAGCGGCTAGAGATAACGAGATGAGAATGAGCCATCATACTGTTGGGTACACAATATTCAGGTGCTGAGCTTCTGTTACCATGTTGTGCAATATGTCTCAATCTTCATGTCGGTCAACATGTTTTTAAAAACATTAAGGACTTGGATTAAACAAATGGCCAAACATAAATATCTTGTTAATGTTGTAGCTTGTTATATTCCATATCATGATTTACTGTTTCTTTCCCAAGAGGAGAAACAACTCCATATCCTGATTAACAATGCTGGGGTGATGGTATGTCCATATGGTAAAACAGTAGATGGTTTTGAGATGCAAATCGGAGTCAACCACATGGGTAAGTTTTAATGGAAATGTATGTTGTTAAGCCCTACTATTTGGCATAATATCCACATATTTGCTGATTTTCATGACCCACATGCTTTTGTAGGTCATTTCCTCCTGACCTTTCTATTAATCGACCTGCTTAAAAGATCAGCTCCAGCTCGGATAGTCACTGTGTCGTCTATGGCACACAAGTGGGGGACCATAAATCTGGATGACATTAACAGTGAGAAGAGCTATGATAAATCAAAAGCTTATAGCCAGAGCAAACTGGCTAATGTGCTCTTCACTCGCTGCTTAGCCAAGAAACTACAGGGTGAGTGGTAAGGCATGCTCATCAGGCAGTTTCCTGATATGAGTTTGAGTTAGTTTTGTAGTACGTGCTAGTTTGGACTGCTCAGTCGCGCGCGTGTGTGTGTGTGTGTGTGTCAGGTACGGGTGTGACGACCTATGCTCTTCACCCTGGTGTAGTGCAGACAGAACTGTGGAGGCACCTGAATGGACCTCAACAGGCAGTCATGTGGTTGATCAAGCCCTTTACTAAGACTTCAATACAGGGAGCTCAAACCACTATCTACTGTGCAGTAGCTCCTGAACTGGAGACGGAGAGCGGCAGCTATTACAGGTAAGGATAAATCCGGCTCACCTTAACGTAGTATATTATGTGGATAATTCTCTGGTTATATTTTCATCCTGAGACCATAAACTTTATCCCTACTTTAACTGTCTTTGTTGCAGTGACTGCGCACCTGCAAGTTGCTCTAATGCAGCTATGGATGATGACATGGCACAGCGACTCTGGGACCTTAGCTGTCAGATGCTCAAAATAACATGGGACTAAATCTGCTAACTGACGTTTTTGTAATGCAGAAGGCTCAGTAGAGTTTCCCAATAGAGAATTAAAGTGCCTGAGACGTGGCTTGATTGCAATGATTTGTGCATGTTGGTGTTTTTCTTTTGAAAGAGGAAGTCTGGGAGGGAGTGTGTTAATGGGTTTGACTTGTACACTACAACTTCTAATGAATCTTAACAAGTATTAATTACCACTAAAACACACTCCCCTCCCCCCTCCATTTTTTTTTTCCTGAATATCTATAAGATCTTTAACTTAATGACATGCTCTTTATACTTCTGATTGAAATGTATAGACCTGACCATGCAGGATCTATATCATATTAACAATAACATCATATTAACAATAACACAAGTGAAAAGTGGAATCTTGCAAATAAATCTTTACATTTCTTAGTATTTGGTATGTCCCCTTTCTGCTTTAATGAGTGTGCACTGGAGTCGACACAGACTCAAGTTTGTGTAAAACCTGATCCGTTTTAGATTAAATCCATCAGCTTGTCATTTGAACACATCGTCGCTGTCAGGTCAAAACCTGCTAGGTGACATTTTTCCTTTTTTACAGGAGATGTAAAAAACTGAATAAAACTCTGAAATAACAAGCGGAGAAGCCAGTAAAAGTTTACTTGTTCTATTATTAGCTTTTCTAATTAGCATAAATGGAAGCACGAGGTCAAAATTGACCAATCAGCATAGAGAACCCAATTTGACCTAAATGGTCACATGGCAGGTTTTGAACTGACAGCGACGACATGCTTCAATGGAACTGATAAGACTCAGAAAATCTGCCCTTTTGTACATGGCAGTTAATATGGTCAGTATCACAGATTTGCTTACATTAAATAGTGACCTAGAAACTGTGCTACATCTTGAAGGAAAAATAATCATATATTTGTGTCCTCTGTGATTACTAGCACCCTTTGTAAAGTTTAGTAAAAAGGGTTAGAAAAAGTCCATCTTTTGGTGAAGCAGCTTCAGCTCACACTGAGAAAATGAGGGGAAAATCCAACCTTTCAATTAAATAAACTTATTCAGAGAAAAACAAATTCCTCATCAAGTAAATGATTTTCAACAAAAACACATGTCGCTATTACTGGTGCCCCTACATTTAATACTTTTGTAGAACCTCCTCATCTCATCTCATTATCTCTAGCCGCTTTATCCTGTTCTACAGGGTCACAGGCAAGCTGGAGCCTATCCCAGCTGACTACAGGTGAAAGGCAGGGTACACCCTGGACAAGTCGCCAGGTCATCACAGGGCTGACACATAGACACAGGCAACCATTCACATTCACACCTACGGTCAATTTAGAGTCACCAGTTAACCTAACCTGCATGTCTTTGGACTGTGGGAGAAACCGGAGCACCTGGAGGAAACCCACGCGGACACGGGGAGAACATGCAAACTCCACACAGAAAGGCCCTCGCCGGCCACGGGGCTCGAACCCGGACCTTCTTGCTGTGAGGTGACAGCGCTAACCACTACGCCACTGTGCCGCCTGTAGAGCCTCCTTTTGCCAGTAAAACAGCACTGCATCTTCTATAATATTTTTATAAGGTTGGAGATACAGAGCAGGGCATCTGAGCCCATTCCTCTTTACACAGTCTCTCCAGATCATCCAGGGTTCTAGGCCCTCTGTTGTGTTCTCTCCTCTTCAGCTTGCCCCACAGGTTTTCAGTGGGGTTCAGGTCAGGGGATTGAGATGGCCATGACAGAAGCATGATTGTATTCAGTGAACCATTTTTGTGTTGATTTGGATGGCATGCTTTGGACCATTGTCCTGCTGGAAGAGACAATGATGACCCAGTTTTAATTTCCTGGCAGAGGCAGGCAGATTTTTTTTTTTTTTTAATTTAAAATGTCCTTGTATTTCATGGAGTCCATGATGCCATGAATCCTAACAAGGTTCCCAGGGCCTTTAGAGGAAAAACAGCCCCAAAACATCACATAACTTCCACCATATCTTACAGTTGGGACCAGGTTCTTTTCATTATAGCCACCATTCTTTTTATGCCAAAGCCACTTTGAGTGTTTATTGCCAAAAAGCTAAATTTTTGTTACATTAGACCACAGAGCACGGTTCCAGTCAAAGTTGAAGTAGCTTTTTGCAAACTTAAGAAGCTTACATTTGTGAATAACTCACAGAAAATGCTTTTTTCTGACATACCTTCCAAATAATCTGTTGGCGTGGAGATTGTGTCTGATGGTGGGGTTGGAGACTTGGAAATCCCAAGGTTTTACTTTTTCTTGTAATTTACCAACACTGATCCTTGGGGTGGAGTTGTTTTTTGCTTTGTTTTTTGGCCTTTCTTACTATCCTCCCCCACTGTACTACTACTACTACTACTTTTGGCTGCTCCTATTAGGGGTCACCACATGACATGACAGGATCTGTTCTGCATGTTTGATTTGGCATAGGTTTTACACCCGCTGCCCTTCCTGGTGCAACCCTCCCCAATCTATCCAGGCTTGGGACCAGCACTAAGTATGCACTGGCTTATGCAACCCCAGTGGCTGGGTATTTTACCTAATCTATATGTCTTTGAACTGTGGGGGGAAACTGGGGCACCTGGAGGAAACTTACACAGACAGAACATGCAAACTCCACACAGAGAGGCCTCCATCAGCTGTGAGGTTCAAACCCGCAACTTTCTTGCTGTGAGGCGACAGTGTTAACCACCGTGCTGCCATCCTCCTCACTGTACATGGGGGCAAAATCAACTTGGGTCTTCTTCCAGGTACAAGTTTGTAACAGTTCCAGTTGGTGTCCACATTTTTATTATTGCTCTGACAGTAGAAATTGATATTTTCAGGCGAATGTGTGCATGTATTAAAACCATTCCCTGACTTATGAAGGTCAACACACTTCTCCCTCATTTGGTTTGTGTGTTCTCTTATCTTTCCCATGTTGATGGATGATTAAGGGAATTTGGCCTCTGTGTCACCTCATATTTGTACCCCAGTTAATCAGGAAGTCATGGATTCCAGCTTGAAAGTTCCTACACGCTCCATCTCATCTCATCTCATCTCATCTCATCTCATCTCATCTCATCTCATCTCATTATCTCTAGCCGCTTTATCCTGTTCTACAGGATCGCAGGCAAGCTGGAGCCTATCCCAGCTGACTATGGGCGAAAGGCGGGGTACACCCTGGACAAGTCACCAGGTCATCACAGGGCCGACACATAGACACAGACAACCATTCACACTCACACCTACGCTCAATTTAGAGTCACCAGTTAACCTAACCTGCATGTCTTTGGACTGTGGAGGAAACCGGAGCACCCGGAGGAAACCCACACAGACACGGGGAGAACATGCAAACTCCGCACAGAAAGGCTCGAACCCGGACCTTCTTGCTGTGAGGCGACAGTGCTAACCACTACACCACTATGCCGCCCCTACACACTCCAGTCAACTCAAAAATGTACAATTTAAATGGGAAACATGCTTCAACTACATTGTGTTCACAAAGATTTCCAGGGGTGCCAATAAGTGTAGACGGCACTATGTATATGTATGTGTACATGCACATACTCCAGTCCCACCACTTGGGGGCAGATTCCTTCCATCATATGAGTCATGTGCAGTGAAAAGCCTGAGAGAGCTGTACTTTGTTCTCTGCCATGAGAGAGGATTTGAAGTTGAGAGGAAATTACTTTTTTTATCTTTAAAAAAAAACCATACAAGCTGTTGAGGGAATGTGTTTACTTTAATTGACAAAAATTCACAATCTTTGGCACGTTACAGTGATAAAAAAGGAATAAAATACTTTCTACTACTGGAAAAATAACGGAACCTTGGGTGATAATGTATCATGCCATGCAGTCACTGATAATTTTCCTATAACAGCATGCCCGTTGGTGTTTACTCTTCACATAAACATGTTGGAATGTAACTATGCAGTGACTATATTATTTGCTGTGCTTTTTTATTTATTTATTTTTTGTCCCGGGGCGGCACGGTGGTGTAGTGGTTAGCGCTGTCGCCTCACAGCAAGAAGGTCCTGGGTTCGAGCCCCGTGGCCGGCGAGGGCCTTTCTGTGTGGAGTTTGCATGTTCTCCCCGTGTCCGCGTGGGTTTCCTCCGGGTGCTCCGGTTTCCCCCACAGTCCAAAGACATGCAGGTTAGGTTAACTGGTGACTCTAAATTGACCGTAGGTGTGAATGTGAGTGTGAATGGTTGTCTGTGTCTATGTGTCGGCCCTGTGATGACCTGGCGACTTGTCCAGGGTGTACCCTGCCTTTCGCCCGTAGTCAGCTGGGATAGGCTCCAGCTTGCCTGCGACCCTGTAGAAGGATAAAGCGGCTAGAGATAATGAGATGAGATGAGATTTTTTGTCCCCTCAGGGATATTTTTTTTTCTTGGACTCAAAATAGTTGCATTTAGACAGCAAAACAAAATATTGCTTAAACATGCACGCATACTGGGGTGTAACACAGTGATACTATTTATATCTGTTTCGTGCTCCAAATATTCATATCTGTATCTGAATCCAAAGTGGCCTAATTAAATACAAATCCTACCACTGTGCCCATGGAAACACTTGACAACAGTGGTTCAAAAATAAATAATAAAAAACAAAAGTAAAAATACCAGAACTGTCCCTATGATCCATGAATTCTGGCTCTGACAGCTCTTCAGCCTCAGCTACTTCACTTGAGTTCATATTTGGTCTCAACTGGCATTTCATACACAAGACTGTTTTTTTTTTTTAAGTTGCACTCACAAAGTTTTCATTCTTAATTTACATTTACAAATTATGTGATATTTTCTAAGAATGTAGTTGGTCCTATGTCAAAAAATATAAACAAATAGTAGCCTAAATGTGACCCTGACCAGGCAGAGACTGAGAATGACTTAATAACCACCATCAGCTTGGCGGTCACATAAAATAGTTTATAATATTTAGTTTCTGTTACATATTTGAGGAGGTTCCTGTCTCAGGAATGTAACAGAAACCGTATATAATTAACTGCAAATAATGAGTTTTAGGGCGGCACGGTGGTGTAGTGGTTAGCGCTGTTGTCTCACAGCAAGAAGGTCTGGGTTCGAGCCCCGTGGCCGGCGAGGGCCTTTCTGTGTGGAGTTTGCATGTTCTCCCCGTGTCCGCGTGGGTTTCCTCCGGGTGCTCCGGTTTCCCCCACAGTCCAAAGACATGCAGGTTAGGCTAACTGGTGACTCTAAATTGACCGTAGGTGTGAATGTGAGTGTGAATGGTTGTCTGTGTCTATGTGTCAGCCCTGTGATGACCTGGCGACTTGTCCAGGGTGTACCCCGCCTTTCGCCCGTAGTCAGCTGGGATAGGCTCCAGCTTGCCTGAGACCCTGTAGAACAGGATAAAGCGGCTAGAGATAATGAGATGAATGAGATGAGATAATGAGTTTTAAATGTTAATGTTCATTTCACTGTCTTTCTGAAGATCATCTACAGTAATGTGCTACTTCATGTTTGGTTCCATATTAACTCCATAAACTATGGGCTTCAAGCCCATAGTTTATGGAGTTCATAGTAATATTATTTTATTGCTATTATATAGGATTAACCCTTGGCTTGCTTCTTTTGAGCACAGTCTCGTCCAGAATTTTCTAGAGGGGGTTTGAGTTTTGCAGTATGTTGCCATGACATTTGTCTAATTTTTTACTGCCTAAATATTATAAATACTAATTATACTATATAGGTTCCTGTATATTGTAATTATAGGAAGCATGATGAAAGTATGTGAATGGTACTCTGTGACTGACTGCGAGTTGGCCTAGTGGTTAGCGTATCTGCCTTTCGACTGGGAGACTGCGAGTTCTACTCGCAGTTGGGTCATCCCAAAGACCATCATTAAAAATGGTACCTACTGCTGTCTGGCAAGGCACGCTGCAATACAGATACGAGTGGGGAGCCAAACTCTTGTGGTTACCAAAGGACTAGCCCCCACTGTAACCATAGCTGTATAGGCAAGAGGCCGAGGGCTATTGAAATGGAGATCAGCACTGCCCAATGCACCACAAGGGTCTGGTTAGTACTGGGATGGGAGACTGCCTGGTTCTGGCACAGGAAGAACTTATGACTCTGTGACCGACAGAGTTTCATGCTGGGTGAACTGTCCCTCCTTGCACCCAGTGATACAAGGATTGCCTGTGGACACACCGTCATCCTGCTCAGGATAAAGCGTTTACTGAAGACAATTGAATGAATAAAGAATACTGTAATTATATTGCTAACATTATAAGAGCTGAATGACATCATCCTTGATATGAAGAAGTTTCCTCTCTCTTGACACAATGCTATACCAACACCATTCTGAGCACAGCAGTGACACTGACATGGTAGTGGCATGTTAATGTGTGCTGTCCACGAGTGTGTTGAATATAGAAGTTTTACCTGATTAATTGAGACTTATACTGATATTTCAGGGTGGATTTTTTTGTTTTGTTTTGTGTTTTTTTCATGAAAATTGTTATTGCTTATATTTACACAAGGGATCACTGTGTTTGATTATGCGATGAGTAGTGTTTGTTCAGTCTGATCATTGTTCTTAATTATTTATTTGCTTATCTTAGTGTGCCTCCTTCACTTATCCAATATATTTTAATGAATGAAAGAATGACTGTTTTTTTACAAACTGTACAGTATATGATTAGCTAATCCTGCACTTGCACCATGCGCTGAAGTAATATTTTAAAGATTACTGATACTATACATATACAGTATTGTACATTTTATGGAATAAACATTGCAAACCTTTTTTGCTTTTTTTTAAACCTTTGCTCTTGTTTAAGTGCAAAGGTAAGTGAGCATTTATATGCACAAACAGGTCTGCAACCAATTCCAATTCAACAGTGACATTTAAACCAAAAAAGACAGAAAGAAGTCCTATAGAAATGTTTAATTTCACCCACTTTCTAATACTGAGCCCAAAACAGTATTTAAACCAGTAGTCCATTATAAAAATATACACATATTTACAATTTAGTCTGATCCATTGTTCTTTGGAATATTTTGTGTGTGATTACTTGAATGTGTCTTGTTTCTCTTGTTTTGTTTCATTTTTTGTAGCTATTTTTTGTCGATTTGTAGATTTTCTAGCATAAGGTCCCTGTTTTCTGAACCACCTTTAAGCCTGTTTTGACATGCTTGGAAGCAGTTTCAGCATTTATACGACATCCATTCAGCTTTGTAAATCATGCATTGTAAGTTATGTACCGGGCAGCACGGTGGTGTAGTGGTTAGCACTGTCGCCTCACAGCAAGAAGGTCCGGGTTCGAGCCCCGTGGCCGGCGACGGCCTTTCTGTGTGGAGTTTGCATGTTCTCCCCGTGTCCGCGTGGGTTTCCTCCGGGTGCTCCGGTTTCCCCCACAATCCAAAGACATGCAGGTTAGGTTAACTGGTGACTCTAAATTGACCGTAGGTGTGAATGTGAGTGTGAATGGTTGTCTGTGTCTATGTGTCAGCCCTGTGATGACCTGGCGACTTGTCCAGGGTGTACCCCGCCTTTCGCCCGTAGTCAGCTGGGATAGGCTCCAGCTTGCCTGCGACCCTGTAGAACAGGATAAAGCGGCTAGAGATAATGAGATGAGATGAAGTTATGTACCATGTTTTTAAAAATGTTTTATGTGTTTTACTCCATGTTCTCCAAAACAATGTAGGTAGGTGTGAATGAGTATGTAAGAGTGTATGAATTTTGGGCCCTTAAACCACAAGCTGGCTGAGTGGTTAGCGTATCCGCCTCTCGACCAGGAGATTGTGAGTTCTAATCGTGGTTGCATCATACCAAAGACCATCATAAAAATGGTACCTACTGCCATCTGGCAAGGCATGCCATAATACAGATGCGAGTTGGGAGTCAAACCCTTGGGGTTACCAGAGGACCAGCCCCCCACTGTAACCCTAGCTATGTAATAGGCAAGAGGCCGAGGGCTACTGAAATGGAGATCGTTGCTACCCAGTGCACCTTAAGGACCTGGATAGTACCGGGACAGGAGACTGCCTGGGAAGATCAGGTCCTGGCACAAGAGGGACTTTGACTTTTGGGCCCTTAAAATGGAGTCAATGGCTACAAAAACCATGAGAACCAAATAATTAGTTATCAGTCTAGGAAGAAGGAGGAACTGAGCATAATGTTGTCAATAGTGGCAATAGTAGACATGACAACCACTCCAGCCTTAGCCTTGTTAGCAGCCTCACTCTTGATAATCTTTGCTGCCCCACTGTGCCTATGGCACACATTTGCTCTGCTCTTTCAGCTTCACACTTCAGCATCTTTATATTGTGCCAGTCCCAACTCTCCACAATTCTGTAATCTTGATGACATCCTAGTTCTTCCAGCTTGTTTCAGTTTGCAGTTGCACTAATCTTGGTTACTAAATCCTCTTGCCACAAAGGCTTCACCCAAAGTGACAAACTGAAGAATGTTTGCACCATACTAACCAATGGACTTCCTCATGCCTGTTTGTCTGGATAAGATTGTATGCTCCACTGAAGTGTGTAATTTGTGCAGTCTTGAATGTTACTGTTCAAGACAGTAATCTGTTGAACACTGTAGGTTTTTCCCCCATTCTGTGCTTCCGCACCTTTGTTAGAATTGCTTTGTTACTGATTACCAATGTCTCCACCTTTAACACAGTTTCAGCTGCTTCATCCATACAGCTAGTTATTAATATTAGTATATCTTATCTGACTATTAATTATTTTATATATGCCCCTTGTCCTTTGTTTGGTAAACCTTATCGATAGTACTGGCTTATATAAATGCTCAAAACACGAGCAACCATATGACAATTTTCACAACTTCTGGATTTGTCACGATGATGCAGGTAAACTTTATTTTAATTAATTTTCAAATAGTGGAGTTGGGTACTCACATTTAAATATTCAATTTAAAGATGTTCAACTTGTAAAATATTTTTGCTTTTATTAGAGTTATATCAAATTCCTGTCATCATGAAAGACAAGGATTCAGAGATTGCTATTGTTGGCATAGGATGTAATTTCCCTGGAGGTAAGAATATTAAACAAAAAACATTCACTTATACCAAACTTTCAGCAAGCAAATTTTTGTATATGCATTGTGTTTTGTGTACACAAATGAAATCTGCCTGTTGTAGGTGAGGGGCTCGATAATTTCTGGAATGTCTTGCTTGAGGGAAAGAACTGTGCAGTGCAGATACCATTTGAGAGGTTTGACCAGAACGAATGGTGTGATCAAGATGACAATAAGGCAGGAAAGTCACGGACAACGAAAGCTGCATTTGCTGATGGGTAAGCCTTGCAGTCTAGCACAAAGATGCATATGGATTTTTTTTAATGTTGAAATTTATTAAGAGGCAGTAAACTGCAGCAATTTAGCAGGTCACTTATCAATTATAATGTGGTTTCTTTACGGTCTGCTTCATTTCCTATCACCCTAAAATGTAAACAAGCATCTACACTGTATATCTATAGTGACTTTAGATACTGACCATGAAATATCTTTCATTTAAACTATGAATCAATAGCTGTTTTCTTTTTCAAGAAGGAAACGTGGTGGGTAAACATTGCCATTATCCTGTCTTTTAATAATCTGTTATATGAATAAAGCTTCTTGTTAGTTAGTTGTTTTGAAATTGTTTAAAACAGCACAATCTATCAGAAACTAATTAACTGCCCTTAATGTTGTATTCTATAACATCATATACATGCTCATAGAATGTAGAGATATTCAGTCGCAGCCACTTAACATTCAACTACATCTGACTCACAGATTCAATGAGTTTGATCAGCGATTCTTTGGCATCACCGATGCTGAGATGGAACAGATGGATCCACAGCACAAGATGCTTCTGCACTGTACTTATAGGGCACTGGAGAATGCTGGGATACCCATGGAGAAGGCCAGTGGGAGCAGAACAGGAGTTTTTCTGGGTAATGACAAAACATGATTTGATTATTAACAGTGATGTATTTTGTGTACTATAGTAATAGTTACTTAAGAATAACATTAACATGCTTTCATATATATATATATATATATATATATATATATATATATATATATATAAACCCAGTACTTCTACATGTTGTTTCAGGTCTGATGAACAGAGACTATGAACTCACCATGGCCAATGTCAATCCTGTTATCATTAACCACTGCACTGGAACTGGTATAGCCATGAGTATTGCTGCCAACAGAATCTCTTATACCTTCAACTTTACTGGACCTTCTTTAGCCATTGACTGTGCCTGCTCCTCATCACTTGTTGCCCTTCATTTAGCCTGTCAAGCCATAAGACAAGGTAAAATAACTCAAAAATGAACATACAGTCAACTCCAGAATTATAGACACCATTCATGAACATGTGCATAAATATTTAAACTCAATAATGTACATAATATAAGTTTTAAAGGATAAGGTACATTGGTGCTTGAAAGTTTGTGAACCCTTTAGAATTTTCTATATTTCTGCATAAATATGACTGAAAACATCATCAGATTTTCACACAAGTCCTAAAAGTAGATAAAGAGAACCCAGTGAAACAAATGAGACAAAAATATTATACTTGGTCATTTATTTATTGAAGAAAATGATCCAATATTACATATCTGTGAGTGGCAAAAGTATGTGAACCTCTAGGATTAGCAGTTAATTTGAAGGTGAAATTAGAGTCAGGTGTTTTCAATCAATGGGATGACAATCAGGTGTGAGTGGGCATGCTGTTTTATTTAAAGAACAGGGATCTATCAAAGTCTGATCTTCACAACACATGTTTGTGGAAGTGTATCATGGCACGAACAAAGGAGATTTCTGAGGACCTCAGAAAAAGTGTTGTTGATGCTCATCAGGCTGGAAAAGGTTACAAAACCATCTCTAAAGAGTTTGGACTCCACCAATCCACAGTCAGACAGATTGTGTGCAAATGGAGAAAATTCAAGACCATTGTTACCCTCCCCAGGAGGACTAACAAAGATCACTCCAATAGCAAGGCGTGTAATAATCGGTGAGGTCACAAAGGACCCCAGTGTAACTTCTAAGCAACTGAAGGCCTCTCTCACATTGGCTAATATTAATGTTTATGAGTCCACCATCAGGAGAACACTGAACAACAATGGTGTGCATGGCAGGGTTGCAAGGAGAAAGCCACTGCTCTCCAAAAAGAACATTGCTGCTCATCTGCAGTTTGCTAAAGATCATGTGGACAAGCCAGAAGGCTATTGGAAAAAAATTTTTCTTGGTGGATGAGACCAAAATAGAATTCTTTGGTTTAAATGAGAAGTGTTACGTTTGGAGAAAGGAAAACACTGCATTCCAGCATAAGAACCTTATCCCATCTGTGAAACATGG